>NC_073745.1:332687089-333393329 GCF_029784135.1 Toxorhynchites rutilus septentrionalis | reverse complement strand
TTGAGTTACATTCAATCGAACATACCATACGTAGAATTCCAAAGAGAAAAGACCTATTTCTTTGAGATCTTTATTTTAAGACTTGCATAATTCTGCTACATTTCGTGGAACTTGTTCATATAAATATTTCTGTTTGCAATGCTTCAAGCACTATGGATTTGTCATCAAATCCATCAATTCGTTTCACACTAAGATAAAGTTCAAAGTGCTATACTAACCAATCAAACGGAATCTTTTCGTAGTCATAGCTTAGCAATGCGGTCGTGTTTTGGACACTACCCTCTTTTTTTTAAATTTTACTTGCGCGAAAGATGAGCAAGTTTCCGATTAAGTATTTCCTGTCTGGGCCACCATCACTACTATCATTTTTTCTATTCCACCAATATGAAATACAGAAAAGAGTAGGATCAGACTCATTTGAGAGCGGTGGTTCATTCAAGAATCACGGCTTATCTGTAAAAAGCCGTGGCTTGTATGATCTTTCTCAAGAGTCGCATGAGAAAAGCGGCGCAAGAGCTCTCCCCTATATCTAACCAAATAAACTATTTAAAATAAAGTTCCGATGAATTTGAACATCTGGAACAGCTTACATACTTGACTAAGGGTTCTGAACTATGCTGCCATGATCTCGCAAAGTGACGCAAGCGCCAAAATTGACATTTTACTTTTTATGTTATAAATCGATAAAGAATACCAAATCCTTTCAAACGACTGCGAAGTTTTATAGAAATTTGGAAAAATGACCCCGTAAAAGCTTGAAAACGGAATGGCGTAAGCGCCATTTCCACTGTGATGTGGCGCAAGCGCCACTTCCCTTATAATGTGACGTAATTTGGAATCTGATGCGATATGATTTTTAATCCGTCCTGATGGCATAGAATGAACGAGAAAGGACAACAAATTTTGAATAACAACATCAATCAAGGGACAAAGCATCTTGACGATGTTCACTTACCTCACTTGCTCAATGTCTTCTTCGGATGAATTGAAGCCGAGAGTTGATCGAAGGATAATGTCTAAAATCTCCATCGAAACGCATCTTATAACAAAACTCAGAACATCCTCGCGTAAACTGTATTTGCTTTACATCGGATAATTTCGGACGGAATTATCTTATTCAACACGGATGTTTTCAATTGCATTTTGGATTGGAATAGAAGATGCTGTCCATAGTTGTTACAATCGGGCTCTCAACTACGCTGGCCCGCTCGACAAACGCTACAAAGACGAAAAATGTGTAGAACTCTTCTCTCTGATGCTACCTCATGCTCCACTCAACGGTGGCATGTTGTAGAAAATATTTGGAAACAGATTCATCCATACTTTGATGGATGAACGCCAATCGGTAGTGGAAACAGCGATTAAAATTTGCTGTTTTCACAACAAACTGGCGTTGGTAACATAGCTTAAATAAAACTGCATTTTTTTCAAAAATCGAGCCGATGGCAATGTTTTTCCATCAATTGTACACAATTTGTACAGATCAGATTTTCGTAATGTACGCGTGTGCTGATTATACATGCAATTTTACGAAAAGTCTCGTACTGAAAATTTCTCCCTCTGGCGCTTGCGTCACTTCGCGAGATTACGGCAGTATGTCTACGAATTCTATGAATCTGTTTGGACATGTTCCTTTGTTGAGGGCATCGATCGCTTTCAATCTAACTTCAGAATAATTTGAAAATTTTGAACAATAGGAGAGTGGTGTCCAGAACATCACCGAAATTTAAGGAAGAATTCTTCAGTAAAGATATTCGGTGGCACTGATAAAATGCTCGAGAAATTAATGCTTGGACTGAAGGGGGCGAACGATTTAAGAAAATTGAAAAAAAAATAGCTCTCAGCCTGAATATGTACTGTTGATTGTTCGCTGTCAAAAGTGACACTAAAATACTAAACTTATCGAATATTCAAGTAATTTTTCAGTATCTCATGTAAAAGTTATATCTTCAACTCTCCCAAAAATATCATTTTCCAAAGAAATAATCCACAAATTATACTATGAACCATTTCTCGCAAAACGGCAACAGAAAATCCCAACCGAATCAATAGTGGGGTGGCGGTGGCGACAGCAACCGTTGCGGAAAAAACTTTCATCTTCAGTTTCACCGAAGAACACAGCTCTCACCATCTTCTTCACACCCGGCTTGAAATACGCTCCACTTTAACGCCACCAGGAAGCAATGCTCAAATTCGCGAAACATGAATGATTAATCGGAAAAAGTCACCAATAAATCCGACCACACTCCTGAATTTACACGAGCTTTTTACTGCCAAAAATTTATTATTTCGGATACGGATTTCGGAAAGCATCGAAAAATTTTAAATAACTCTTCAGTAGAGAGTTTTAGAGGCTTTAACAACAAGCAATTTGTTTCCTCCTCACTTTCTCTTTCATTATTCCTCTGTAAAACCTCTCAGCATCAGAAAAGAATGTTATCTGCTCGCTAGCTGGATTGAGACTATGATTTGCATCCGCGAATGGGTTATTTATATTTAGTTGAAAACAGGCCGAGCTTCCATTGCCATATTGCAATTGCACCTTATTGTGAAAATCATCTAATTCATCCATAGCGAATGTAGTACGTTCAACGTTATAGTGAACATTGACTTTATTTTATAAAATCGTATGCTGTTTTCTGATTTGACACCCTTACTGAAAGTCCTATGTCAAAACATCAAGCAAACACACCAAAGGATACGTTGTGTTTAATGAGTTCTATGGCCCCAATGGAATATTTTATTACTTATGCCCGTTTTCAACCACCAAACCATTTGGAAACTGGATACAAAAAGAAGCTTGATACATGAGTCACTCCAAACGAACTGATGCAAAAAAATAGACACTGTTTCCATCTGAAAATCACTGCAAAATCGCAACAAAACCTATCTGTTAACCCTTTCGTCGCCCCGTCACCCAGATATTGGTGACACTTTCCTCAATAGTGGTGACACAAATTGAATAGGATTTTCAGAAGGAATTTGATATAATATAATATTATACTGCATATAATATACTTTTTATTAATTTATAGTACGGATGGTTTGTACTGCAGTTTTTTGCAAAACCCATATAATATGACTTTGGCATGTGTTATTGTTATCAATTCGTCTTCAATTGAAAACAAACATTGCTAGATCATGTAAAAGTTATTTACAAACTAAGTTTAATCTTCATTTAATAATTTATTCGCAAGTTGGGCCATTCAAGAAACTCAAAAACGTCGCGTTGGGCGACGAACGTGTTAATACAGGGTGTATGGAACTGGTAAGTAGACCACTTACGAAAACGTCAAGCCAAAATTTTCGTGTACAAAATACGGCGATCCGCCGTGAAGCCTTTTTTGGTTAGTTTCGGGTGTTACTATGTGTTTAATGGGATTGACAGGGATCATCTACTATGAGCTGGTCCTTTTGGACTTGTGTTGTTAATAATTGGGCTGTCTGAAGGAAACAATCATTCAAAAACGACCCACTTTGGCCAATTTAAGAGGTATTGTCAGGCCACACACCGATAGTAACTCGCCAGAACCTACATACAAGAGCTTGGTTGCAGTGTTCTTGCGAAATAAACTTATTGTCTAGATTGGAAATCAAATGATTCTCGCTTGTTCCTGTTATTGGTGAATTATTTTCCTCGTAAAAAATTTGCCTCAAGAGAAGGTCCTGAAAATCGCCTAAATTGATCAATTTAAGATACGGAGTCATTTGATTAGTAATTAATTTTAATTAGAGATGAATGTGGGTATTTGATCTCATTACTCATTGCTATTTGAGTTTTTAGCGGTATACTCGGAGAAATGTGGACTAAATCTGTTAATAATTCTCGAGGAACACATACAAATCCTAAAAGATTTTCAACTGAACAAGCATAGATGATGATCGAATGGAAACTAAGACAAACTTTATCTCACCCAAAAAATAGGAAAACTGACAGATGATAAATATCGTTTCTGTAGTTCTGAAGCTGAAACTTCAGAACACTTCAGAATTTCAGTGTAATGCAGTGTATTCATTCAGCGAAGACTGCAGATTTTGGAAAGGGTGTTGTTCTGTCTAGTGAGATTTGATATCTGTATATACAAAAATGGATTTCTGCCTGTCTGTCTGTCTGTCTTTCTTATTCTTACGGACTCGGAAACTACTGAACCGATCGACGTAAAAAGTTGTAAATTGGGGTTTTGGGGCCGAAGAAGGTTTCGACAGTTCGAGACCCCTCCCCCCTCTCTAAGGGGGGTGGGGCCTGCCATACAAATGAAACACAATTTTCTTTATAACTCGAGAATTTATCAAGCAAACAAACCCAAATCCGGCGTGAGGACGTTTTAGGGTGCAATAAATGTTTCTATGGTGGATAGACACCCCCCCCTCTCTATGAGGGGGCTGCCATACAAAAGAAACACAAATTTCAGTATAACTCGAGAATTAATCAAGCAAACGAACCCAAATTTGCCATGTGCAGGTTTTAAGATATGTGTACCCGTGGTCGAGTGGTTAGCGTCCCACACTATCATGCCGGGTGTTCGGGTTCGATTCCCGTTCTGGCCGGGGGATTTTTCGTCAAAGAAAATTCTTCCGGCTTGCACTGTGGTCACGCGTATTCTAGAGCTTGCCACTCCAGAGTACATTTAAGGCGTGTTATTCGGCATCGAAATCTCAACCAAGTATTAATGAATGACGCTAGTTAATGAACACGTTGAGAAGTTCCACAGGGAACGTTAACGCCATTAAAGAAGAAGAAGAGGTTTTAAGATACACTAAATATTTCTGTGGTGGATGGACATACCTCCCCCCTCTCTAAGGGGGAGCTGCCATACAAATGAAACAAAAATTTCAGTACGACTCGAAAATTAATGAAGCAAACGTACCCAAATTTGGCATGTGGAGGTTTTAGGGTGCAATAAATGTTTCTATGGTGGATAGACACACCTCCCCCCTCTCTAAGGGGGGCTACCATACAAATGAAACACAAATTTCTGCATAACTCGAAAATTAATCAACCAAACGAACCCAAATTTGTGGAGATTTTAGGGGGGAGTAATTGTTTCTATGGTAGAAAAAAATCCTCCCCTCTTTCTGAAGGGGAGAGGAGCTGAAAACCTCGGGAACTAATCAAGCAAATGGAATCAAACTTGGCGTAAAAAGATTTTAGAAATCAATAAATGTTTCTATGGGGGTTTGAAACTCCTCCCACCTCCCTCAGGGGGGATTCTGCAGAACTCGAGAATCAATGAATAGTAATAATATAAGGGGCATTAAATGTTTCTATAGTGATTTGACACTCGCATAACTCGAGAATCAATCAAGCAAAAGGAATCAAATTTGGCATGTGGAAGTTTTAGAGGGCACGAAATGTTTCTATGGTGTTTACATACTCCTCCCCCCCTAACTCGAGAACTAATCAAGCAAATGGAGCTAAATTTGGGTTGTGAGGGTTTATGGGTACGAGAAATATTTCTATGATGGTATGACACCCCTCCCTCCTCTGGAATGGAGAGATGGTCGCATAAAAATATTACACATATTTCAACCAAATTTGATAATTGAAAATTTTCGGAAAACTATGAAGGGAAATGGGAAAATTCAATTCTCATATGTTCTATAATTACATAGTTACAAGCGTTGTTGATCCATTCGATGTTTGCGCCAACGAAATTGATTTTTGTTCGAAAGTAAAAATGGATTTTAATGTGATAAAATGCACTTCATTATCTACTTCTATCTATATAAATAAAAATGAATCGCCGAATGTGACCGATAAACGACTGCGGATTTTCTCAATTTTAAATAACCATTTTCATCCGAACTACATGGCCACTACAAAATCCTCGTTGAATCCATGAGTTTCAAATCTCTTGGAGTCTGGTTTGGATCTAAATGGATATGGGTGAAGCATATAACATATCTAAAAGAGAAATGTCAACAAACAACACATTTTCTGTGACAAAACAACAGTACTGTCGATGAGGTTCGAGGAACTATCCTTTCGCCGAAGCGAAAACTGTGCAAAATTTCGTGAATTGGATCATCGGTCGAGATTCATGAATTTGCACCAAATAATGCGCCGTGTTGATACGAGCAAAACTTGAAGAAGGAATTATGTGATTTAGGGCTATCTTCATTCTATCATATTTTCTGTACCCAACATTTATTCGATGTAACGGAGAAACATGTTATTTGCAAGTGATTGAAAAATCTCAAACGAGAATTGTGTCTGAAAATAATCTGATATTATAATGACGAGTTTTGGTAGAAGTCCTAGAAAATTTATATTAAAAGTAAATTCTAAAGGGTCAATTACAAGATGAATCAATGAACAGTTCTGCGATTGGGCCCATGATCGTAAGTGAAAAAACGTGAATGTTTGGATGTATTGATAACAAAAAATAAATTTTGGGCGGGACGAAGTTTGCCGGGTAAATAAGGTAAAATTTCATTCAAACTTCAACTCGGCTTTGAGCTTGAGCTTGAGCTTGAGCTTGAACTTGAGCTTGGGTAGACTGTACAATTCGTAGTTGCCTGAACCAACCAAATTGCACAAAGAACACACAGAATGACGCTTGGGACTAGCAAATCATTCTCGTTGTGCAATTTTCGGTGATTCGAGCTTTCAATGATCAATAACGACGCCGGCCACGTCCTTACAGTCACCAGGTGAAGGGTAGGAATGTTAGTATGATATTCGCCGCCCGAAGGCCAGAAGGGTCGCCTCTATAGCGTGGTTCCCTAGCGTTTATCATGGAAGGGATAGTTTGTTAGTGGGAAGGGGTAATAATCAGGATTCACTGTGGTAAGTGATGTGATTATGCTAACGCAAACTAGAGATCACTTGACGAAACGAAAACTTGAAAACCAAATGCATTTCGTAGCCGTGAAGATATTAAAGGGTGACCTGAAAAGGTCTCTGCAAAAGGATCATAACTCTGGTAAGTGAATTAATTTTGTAAGCGTGGACCCAATTACTCGTTGAAACGAAAACTCGAACATCAAATGCATTTTGTAGCAGCTGAACGGTAACCTGAAAAGTCTCCTCTGTTCAACGGAGCAAAAACTCGAGAGTCAAATGCATTTGAAGATTGAATATATTGAAGGGTCACCTGATAAGGTCTTATCAGACTCGGATCGGACTTAATACTTGTGCCTAGTCGCACATCATGCTCTTCCATTGTAATACACGGAAATCACGGAAGTTTTCCGAATTGGGAATCTAGCATCTTGAACCTAGTCTTGCAATTTATATTTGAACCTCGAAAAGGAAAACTTGATACCTGCGATTTGGATTTGTAATAAAAACTAACAATTTCTCAAGTAATCAGTCGAGCAATTATTAACGAAATCATTGTTCTTGTAGTAAGGGTTAGAATGACATAATTGAAGGAAAAGCAACGTCAATCCTCTATGAAAAAAAACCGAAAAGGAGAAACATACAAGAAGAACTCACTGACATTCAAGGTGAACTACTAATCCCAAGAAAAAACATGGGTGAGCAAAAGAGACAAATGTAAGTTAATTCAAACTTTTCTCTCGACCTCCGTAACATTCTCATGGTCGAAACGCACACTACATTGAATATTCTTGCATGGAAATCTTATGGCCGCTTGTACATACACATCAAAGTCAACGTCTAGATAACCACGGTACACGATCAAACTTCAACTCGGCTTTGATTTTTTTTACTAATGAAAGTAAGTCTATGGAAATTGAACAGGATTTATACTAAATCTCAGACACATTTTATAAATGATTTTAGTCAATTTTAACCATAATTTCAATGGAATTATTAAAACTAGCTCTCGTCAATGAAAAACAACTACACAAACAGTTTTCTCGCCATCTCCTAATACATTTCAATCAAACATTGCTTCATACTACAGCATGTGCTACTATTGAAACTAATAATTCGAATCTGTAAATTTGAAAAAGTAACACATTTACGCGGAAAAAAATCTGGCATCCCTGAACATACAACGAAACGAAACCAGTGTTCTTCACCACTTGACTCGCTCGTTTGCTTCCTCCTCAGCTGAGCTGGTTTGCTGGCTGACTCTCTGTTTCTCGGTACTGATACGAGTATTCGTAGGAAATGACACTCTGTCAGTGGGCGAAATATTTTCGTTCCCCTGCGTTCGCTGCAGCAACCCGCTGTTGACCTCACCACCTCTTAACAACAAATGTTTGGATCGACCAAAACGCCAGCATGTCTCACTCTTGCTCTTCTGCCACCACCCACTCATTGTTGTGAGATGGCGGCGAGGTTTGTGTGCCCGCTGCTCGTTGGAACGAAAATTTGATAGGATTGTCCTTTTATTTTATTACATATCATGATCGTGATCATGAAACCGCGTACGAACGGGCGATCCAAATCTACGTTGATACACTTAGATCGCCTAATGGCGACGTAAGGCTGAGCCGGAGCGACAGTGGTGGACTTTGAAGTGATTCGTCTCGCTGCCGTCTAAACTAAGCGCATTGAGTTGGTGTGCTGATAGGCGAACAACAACTGTTGGAACATCGTGTCTCGAAGATCCTGACATGAATTCATAATCCGAGCGATATGACGCGCGAGTATTATTATTTTTGCCCAGTGTTGTGACGCACGATCTACACCCTATGTATTGATTTGAGAGAACGATTTTGTGTGGCCCCGTCTGTCGGTGGTGGTCGACTGAGTGCGTTATCTTGGGTGCTACAGTCACCGCCAGAGAAGATGTAACCATGTTTTTGCGGGGTTGAGAATTGCGATGCCCTGATGCCTTCCTTATTACATCTTTAATTTATTATGTTTTTATTTACTGATAATTGTTAACCCGCTTTCTTTGTAGATACTTTTGATGGCTGAAATTATCAAAATTTTAAAATATATGCTAGCATGTACTATAGTATCAAGTGGGCAATCAAAAGTTAATATTCCGAGCTTTCAATCAAGAAGCCGCGACTGATGTGAATGGTGAACTTTCGCGACATGATAGGTGAACTTTCTGAAATGCTATCTGCGCTTTTGACTATTAATGCCACAAAGAGTTATTTCCTGGTTCTGGGGGAATCAAATTTGATCTTTGAAAAACTTTGAAACTTTTGGAATCAAATTTGATCTTTGAAACTTTGAAATTTGATCTTTGAAAACGATGGCCCTAGTACGTTTAAAAATTTCTATAGAGTCGCTATAAAACCGTGGCACTCAACGTGTTAACCAACTTCCAACCATAATTCATACAGGCTGTTTGCTATGCTATCTTGCATCCGTAAGCTATTAGAATAAAAATTATTAAATTATTATTAAAGTTTGGTTTCTACAAGAGCAACGGAGCGATTGATTGTCCGCGTTTCTTTCTTCAGAAATTCAAACGGCCATAAAGAACTAATGGGTGTGGTTTTTGGCTTAGACATGAAACGAGAGTTTGACTAAGTATTCATAAAATGTTGGCCGATAAACGATTGCGGATTTTCTCAATTTTAAATAACCATTTTCATCCGAACTACATGGCCACTACAAAATCCTCGTTGAATCCATGAGTTTCAAATCTCTTGGAGTCTGGTTTGGATCTAAATGGATATGGGTGAAACATATAACATATCTAAAAGAGAAATGTCAACAAACAACACATTTTCTGTGACCAATTGCTAAAACATGAAGCTATACAAAACAACAGTACTGTCGATGAGGTTCGAGGAACTATCCTTTCGCCGAAGCGAAAACTGTGCAAAATTTCGTGAATTGGATCATCGGTCGAGATTCATGAATTTGCACCAAATAATGTAATGGGAAATACCAAGAAATAACAATGTTAGCTTTCTGAACCTTTGTTGATTTTGATCTGTACATAGATGAAGAAGTTCGTGGAATTCCACATCGCCTCTGGTCAACGGTAAACCCTCATATTTTTGCTTCCAAATACAGTGACATGCGTTCGTTTAGACGCATTGAAATCAAAAGCGACTATCTCATTTCTCTCAGTGTTACAAACCCCGTTTATTGTGTATGTATTAGTGACATGTCTAGTAAAAGAAACACGCATTGTACCACTATTTTTATACTGTTGGTCTGTAGTAAACACAAGTTTTCCAAAATTTGACACTTTTCTGCGAATGACGCAGTCAGTATATTTACATATTACTGCCCACAAATCAAAATTTTTGAACATTCCATCGGTCAGAGAAAGCTGTGCGATCTTACTTGAAAAATATCCACAAGTACGGAATAAAGGCACGTACTAAGGGAAATACCGAATTGACCGCTAGACAAAAAGGTCAAATACGTCATGATGCGACCGAAAACCACATGAGTTGTCCGCAGATAATAAGTAAACTTGGTCTCCCAGTGCACAGAACAGAGGCGGAGCGTGATCAACATTTGCAACAATAAAACACCAGTATTGTGATGATAGATTTGAGCATTTTTATTTCTTAACATCATCATCATCATCTTAAAGGAAACGTTCAACAGAAAACTTTGAACCTCAAATGTCATTTTCACGTAAGGCGGCGCATTAGTAGTAGTGATCGCTTCATACATAGCTGACTGCGTTTGCCCTGTCGCACTTGAAATGCAGAAAAGTGCAAAGTGCATGAAAAGTGAACACAATACCAAACGTCAAATGGACGAAACCCAAGCCGAAACCCAAGCCGAAACCAAAGCTAACGACAAAGCACAAGAAAATTTAACCTCGATGGTCCTGACTGTTACAGCCAATACTGGCATGATTTGGCGGAATCGAATGTCACTCGATCGAAGCGAAATTTTGGTGGAGGAACGTGGAGGATTTTCTTATGACGAGAAGCTACCTGCTACCTGCTGGATCACCACCAAAATGAATTCCAGCAACTACTGCGAGCTTCCGGACGACGTTTTGATTCCATACTTGGAGGATCATATGGATGAACCTGCTGTATTTCAGCAAGACAACGCTTCTATTCATGTTTCCCGACAAACCTAGGCCAGGTTTTCTGAAAAAGACATCACCGTACTTGATTGATCAGCATGTAGACCGGATTGCAACCCGATTGACAACCTCTGGGGTATATTGGCTGCAAGAGTTTACGCCAATGGACGCCAGTTCAACACAGTAAACGACCTTAAATTATGCACACGTTCACGCTGGCAACAAATCTCTGTAAATACTCTGTAAATTGACAAGGTTCAAATCAATGCCCAGAAGAGCATTTGAAGTTATTAAAAATAAGGGAGGAGCTACAAAGTATTAGCCAACTGAATTTGAGCTTTTACTACGTTGACTCGAGGTGCGTCTAAACGAATGCCACAGCTTTTAATTTTTCGCATTTTTTATTCTATCAAGTGATCTTTTTTTTGAAGAAATGATGCTACAGGGAAACTTCGATATAACGTACCCCCGATATAACGTACATTTTACCTCGATATAACGTACACATTTCCAAAGTGCAAAGGAAATTTTTTTGAATATTTTTTTCTGAAAGAACAATGAATTATCTGTATTGTGATGCTAAAACATGTTTTGTACCTTTAATCAATCCCAAAATACAGCTGGTTTTTTGATTCCGGGTTCTAAATGAATCAAGCTTTAAACAACAGTACGAAGGGAAACATCATGAAACAGGCTGGCTTCGTCTTCTAATTAAATTTAACTAAATTAAAAATTAACTTTACTAAAACAGCAACACAATAATGTATTATAGGCTACGTTTGTGAGTTCTCTATTATGCTTCGGTATAACGTACAATTCTGAAAGCGAAATGTACGTTATATCGAAGTTACCTATTTATACTTGTACTTGTATTTGTTTTATTTCATGATAACGAATGAAAATCAATGATGACATTCAAAATCCTATTTGTTTTGAACGAAAAACATATGAAAAACATGGCGCGTCTAAACGAACGCATGTCATTGTATAACAATATCAATTCTACAAGGTTCCAACATTGAACTTAGGCTTTGATTTTTTTTATCACATTATATTTCATAAGCTCCAAAACTCTTGTATGTCTAAAGTTGCGGAAACGACTGAAATATATCACGCAAAGAAGGCCATTGAGTTCTTACCCCGACCACTATTTTATTTTTTGGGATAGTCTCAGTAGTATACGAGCCGTTCGGTTCTTGAAACAACAGACACAAGCATAACATTTTCTTGTGAAAATTTAGGCATGCATTGAGTACTCTTGTTGATAGAAGCTCCTGAGTTCCTTTCCATTGCTCTATTTCCAGTTATGGATTATCCCCAAAGTGTCTACGAGAGCTTGATTTGAAGGATTTAACGTTGGTGGAAATTTCTTTAGAATGATACCCAGATTGTTGTCCAATGAACTTGTGCCCATCAATCGTCTCTATCGTTTAGTTCTTTCTGTTAGAAATGTTCCAAACTATATGGGAAATTCCCGAAGTGCAATTTGAGCCAGACTGTCAGTCTGTATGCCTCGGTAGTCTTGAAAATAACCGAACCGAGAGTCGTGAAAACGTGAAAATTGGAATATAGGAGAATATAGGAGGAGAGAGGAGAGAGGAGAGAGGATATAAGCAAGAAAAGAAAGAGGATAAATATATAGGAAAAAGAGAATAAAGAGACGAGAGGAGAGACAGTAGAGACAGGATATACAGAAAAAGTAAGAGAAAAGAGAAAGATAAGAGAGAAAGAGAGGAGATAAAAAAAAGTTGGTTTTTCACATGGCAAAACAACACAAACAAATATTTTACAATTTTCTTTTTTTTACAATATTGGTAAGATCCAAACCGACGGTTGCCCATTCCACCAAATTTGGCGTTGGCACCATTTTGTTTGGCTGAACTCATCTTTTTCAATAAAAAAAGGTAAATTAGACAAGACTCTGTCCGATAAAAAAGTTTATATTAGAATAAAGTGGTTCAATTATAAAAAAGGTTTTAAGATACTTTTTTCTTTTGTAAACATGAAAAAAGGGGTAGGTTTTACAAAAACACTTTCCGCGACTAATTATCACGCCAACATAATTTGAGATAGTGCAAAGTTGAGAACAAGTACGAAGAGTATGAGGTGCTTCGAGCACAATCATCACCAAGAACATTTCTAGAATGTACCGAGCAGTTACACAATATGTAAGAGTTCAACTCGCATAATGCATTCTTGTTCTTGTTCTTGTTATTATTGTTTTTGTTAAACATTCACCAGATTAGATTGTAGCCATTATTCAATTATTATTATTCACATACGAATAACCAAAATCATCAGGTTTCAAAAATGATGCTAATTCCTAGAACGGAAACGATTGGTTTCACAATGTTTTATGGCTTTTTCCATCTGTGGAATAATCCCATACGCACAAGAGACTTCCGGTTGGCTCCTGTGGCGGTAAATCTTAACCAAGTACTGATGAAAACAATGCAAGTAATACTACATTGAGACGGCAAAGTTCCCCTAGGAATGTTGGTGTCGATAAAGACAATGTAGTCGCCCGAACAAAAGTAATGTATCAATATTTTCCACATATTGTTAGCATTCTTTTGGAAACAGCAAACTGCTTAGACTATGGCACTTGTCAACATAGCGGATATTGGGGAGCCGAGAGAATCCCTTCGACATATCGACTTCTCATAGCCAGCATACAATGCTTTCGATGGACACAGCGATAAAGGTAACATACTTTGTATCTCATAAATTCATCCAAACATGCCATAATGCCACTCTAGACTTGCCCATATGTTTATTAGGGGTCTGTAAATTATACCCCGTTCGACTGTGTCAGTAACACAAGATAGTAAACAAACGTCATTCCGCCGCACGCTTCATTGATTTTGGTTCACAGCATTCGCGAAATGAACGAATGGAATGACGTCAACGCTGTGTTACGGATTGGTGTTTGTGTGTGCATGGCTATGGTAGCCCCAGACCTTCTTACACAAGATTGCCCACCGTGTGCACTTAAATTGCGATGCACTGTACCGCTATCTGTGTCCATAAATTCATTCGCCCAACAAGCTAGGTCACCATCATCATCCGTTGAATCGCCGGCAGTTTAGGGGACGGTGTTGCATCTCCGTTGGCAGTCTTAATCATCGTGTTTCCCCTTTTCGCATCATCATCACTATCGCGCGGCTGTTGCTGCTGCTGCTGTTGGCCGCGTCTAGTGATGGCTAATTTTATACATACAGTGACTCAAATCCGTAATCGTACTCCACCATGCAGATCTCTTTTCCCTTCTTTTGAAAGCCGAAAACAATCTTTCGGAACATTCTATTTAGATAAAATTATAGTGTCATATGAGAGTTAAAATGTTTGGTATCTGTTTTCAAAATAATGGTTTTTATTTCTCTAAAAATGGCGAATGTATGTGCTAATGTATGAAAATTGATTCAAACTCATAATCGTACGCTGGTTGGGAACCCTACTCGAATTCGAAGGCGTTGGCCAATTTCTTAATTCCATCATTATTATGGTATCCCTTGTTCATTGCAACTATCTTTAGCTGTCTTTAGATTTATCTACGAGTTTTTATGGTGTATTCGGAAGGTATATTTATACTTTTTGACGTAGGACTACGTCTAACCGGAAGATATAGGGGGTGAAATGGAAATCTAGGCACTGAACAAGTAGGAAAAAATGCAAGATTTGGAACGCTTATAACTCGAGCATTTCTCAATAGATCGCAAAGGTTTTTGCATCAATTGATAGGAAATATATCTACGCATCTATCATAACGAATAACATTTCATTTTTCTTGAGATAAATAATTGAATAATTGTGAAATATCAAGCATTGTCAAAATGCACTATGTGCCCATTTTTGCTTGGTCCATTTTGTGCTCCTCAAATCGTACCGACCAAAACGGGCAACCAGAGCAGCAGCGAAATAGAATGAAGCACGATTGGAAAGGAAAAAGAAAAAAATGAACTAAACATTGGTCGCAGTCTCACACATCCGTAATTCTCGAGCCAGCCAGTCAGCTTAAAAATCCCCGCTCCGCTGCCGTAACGATCATTCTCATTCAAACCGTACACCACATCGGTTCGCATCACAACACATCAACAAACCAACCCAAGCAGCCATGTCTGGACATGGTAAAGGAGGAAAAGTGAAGGGAAAGGCAAAATCCCGCTCGAACCGTGTTGATCTGGAGTTCCCCGCAAGGGTAGCTAGGCCGAGCGCGTTAGTACCAGTGCACCAGTCCACCTAGCCGGCGTTATATAGTTTCGGCCGCCGAAGTGATCGAGTTAGCTGGCAAAGCTGCTCGCGACGATAAGAAAACCCGCATTCGGAACAGAACACATTCGGTTCGGTGGACATCAAGACAACAGGCAGTTGCAGCGAGTGGCGAGTGGCAAACGCAATCGCAAAACGGCATCAGGTAGCAGAAGAAAAATGTTTGTTCTTTATACAAACTGCTTTGGTGGCAAATCCAGAACAAGGCGGCATCGAGGGCGTTCGAAATGGTTTTTTTCAAAACCACGAGTACTAAGTTTTCTAAATTGGAACCATTCCATAAAACAAGGCGCTTTTCAGGGCCATTAAACCTTCCAAAAAAGAGTTTAGGAAATACAGTTCAATGCTTTCTAAAACATTATCCAAAATAATAATAAAACATAAATTGATTTTTTCATAATTTATTTGCCAGGATCTGATGAGTATGTGAATTTGGCAGTTGTTCTGAGCTTATTAACTATCAATAAGCTCAGGGACTTTCCTGATTATTCAATTTTCACCAATTCTTAAATTGTTTCTGTACTTTCAGTACAGTAATTTACAATTAGTTCGACATTTAGCTAATTGGACGGACATGTAATGCGACTTATTTAGTTGGACATTTTTGTAAACATAGAGATCCAAATTATGACCCCACATTGAAAGTCGACACTGTACCACTGTCATCGCAAATGTTCAATTACAGGTTAAAATCGCCTCCAATGCGACACTGAGTGGCGCTTTGGCACGTCGCATTGAATGTAATTTACTGTGCAACATGTCACAAGCTGGATGGGAAGAAATTTTCCAACTGTGAAAGCTGTGGCGAGTGGCAACAAATCGCTAAACAGGAAGGTTTAGCCGAACAAGATGGGAATATCGAGTGATAAGAAAACAATAAACTCTTTACATTGAAGATAATTTTGTGGACCCTTTTTAGCCTGCATGTGATTTGTCTCTATCCTGTGAGTGTGTACCGCTAGAGTATAAAACACGCGGACCCCAAAAAAATATCTTATTTTCTTTCAAACCGTAAACCCGTGTGGTTGTACGGCATCGGCATCGTGGACGTAACAAAGGAGGACAAGTTAAGGGAAAGGCAAAGTCTCACTCGAACCGTGCAGGTCTCCAGTTCCCTGTTGGTCGCATTCACTGATTGCTCCGCAAGGGTAACTAGGCCGAACGGATTGGTGCCGGAGCACCAGTATACCTAACAGCGATTATAAAGTTTCGGCCGTCGGAGTGCTCGAGTTGGCTTGCAAAGCTGCTCACGACAATCAGAAAACCCGCATCAAGAACAGAGAAGCTTCGGTTCGGCGCTCATCAAGGCAACAATTAATTTCAGTGAGTGGCAAAGTGTTTCTCCGGCACGTCGCATTAAATGTAATTTACTGAACAACATGTCACAAGCTGGATGGGAAGAAATTTTCCAACTGTGAAAGCTGTGGCGAGTGGCAAACGCAATAGCTAAACAGGAAGGTTTAACCGAACAAGATGGGAATATCGAGTGATAACAAAAACACAACACCAAAGGTTCTTTTCAGAACCATCAACATATTCACAAAGAGTAAACAGTGAACTAATCCATTTTTCAGGTAGATAGGTAGATATTCACGTAGGAGATGAAAATGAAACAATATATTTAAAATATATATATTTAACAAAAGCTGTCCCCTTTGTATAGTCCTACGTCACTCCGGTTATGTCCCCGACATTACCCACCCGTCTTTTTTTCATTAAGTTGTTTTTAAAATCGTCATTTTTAGAAATTTAATGATTTCTTAATTTACTACACAGATAACATCCTTAGTTTTTTTACAGGGATTGATGTCGGAAGATTGTGGAGGAATATCGATAACTTTTGAGTAATTGTAATGTAAACATGTGCGAACTTTATATCTCTTGAGCTCTGGGTCATTGTCTTGACAAAACTTGAATCCTCGATTCCATCCCATTTTGTTGAGACTTTGCATCATATTTTCCTTCAGGATGATCAAGTAAACATTCTGATTCAATACACCATCGATAAAAAACAAATTACCACTACATGCACCCTCATACCATCCCTCCAACACCACCATGTTTAAACGTTGCTTTCAGATTTTTTACATTTAATTCATTGTTGGCTTCCTCCATACGAAACGATAACCATCGGAGCCGAAAATATCAGATAAGGACATTGATGTGTTTCATGCAGTTTGGAATAATCATATTGGAGTTACTGATTTTTCTTTGCTGAGAAACGGGTTGTCACTCTGTACTCGGGCATTCAAGCTGCGCTTCCTAGGAGCATCACAAACTTTTTGTTTGCTCAATTTGATTTTTATCGATGGTGTTATGGATCAGAATGTTTACTTGAATATCCTAAAGGTGTAGAATGTAGCAAAGTGTAAACAAAATGAGATGGAATCGAGGATACAAGTTTTGACAAGACAATGACCCAGAGCTCAAGACATATGAAGTTCGCACATAGTTACATAATAATTACTCAAAAGTTATTGATATTCATCCACAATCTTCCGCCATCAAGCCCAGTAAAAAATTAAGGAAGTTATCTGTGTAGGAAATTTAGAAACCATTAAATTTCGAAATCGAGTAGATATTTCAACCTGCGTACGATTATGAGTTTGATTCAATTTTCATACATAAGCATACATTCGCCATTTTTAGAGAAATAAAAACCATTATTCTGAAAACAGATAGCAAACCTTTTAACTCTCATATGACACTATAATTTTATCTGAATAGAATGTTCCGAAAACTTGTTTTCGACTTTCAAAAGAAGGGAAAACAGATCTGCATGGTGGAGTACGATTACGGATTTGAGTCACTGTAGTTATCCCTCTGTTTTGTAAGTGTTCTCTCTCTGTCGCTCTATCCGATCACGATATGTTTATATTCGCACTCTGACTTGGCGGCGGGGCCTGTTGATATTCGATATTTTTTGCCTGCCTGTCGCGCCATTAGCGATGAAGATGATGCCACTTGAGTAGCGCCGATTCTCGCGAACTTGGCGACACTCAGGGGCCCTAAGCGGCTATTGTTGTGTGACCGCATCGCGCGGCTCGCACTGTTGCCTCTCGACATTGTCGTCGTCAGCATGCGTCGCGCTCTATCCCCCGATCCGATAGGCTTTAAAGCACGATGACTTATCGCAGTGTTGGTTACTTGCCACAGATAACATTATTAACTCAGCCCGGTTTTATTCCATCCTACCCTCCTTCCCGCTCTCCACCGTTTCCTTCATTCGACACAACAGCTGCTGAGTGGGCACACATTCAGTTTTGTTGTCTTTTTTTTCGCCAGTCAGTCAGCAGTCAGTGTCTCGCACTTTGGATGATTAATTTCTGCATCACGCCACACCGCATTTCTTCGATAGCGAGTCGAATTACGCTGATAACGGAATCAATCGCACATATTTAGCGCAAACAAATTTTTGTTTGACGGCGAATTCCACTAATTTACTGTGCAACACACCACACCAAATGACAGGGAAAGTGATGCGGAAAGAAAAAATAATCTCCGAGTAACGAAAATAAAAATAGTCTCACACATTGCAACGTGTGTATTTGATTTGATTTACCCGCCCAAAACGAAAGCACTGCTTTTCCACTGCTGCTGATTCCTAATTGCTTCCACTGCCACTGCTCGGTCGGCCACACGAACAACGCGCTTCACAAACGAAAAATTGCGACTCGATTTCACAGCAACAAAACTACTTTAAAGTGGACTGAATTCGAACTATACTCGGTCCACCGCCGCCGTCGTCGTCTTCGTCGTCGTCGTCGTCGTTTGTTTGATAAGAATATCAATTATTCAATTCGTTAGGGCTTTGCAACCGCGCATCCGTCGATCGCGCGTTGACTGGCGGCTATCACATCACTGCTTGTGGGACCGACTGTGAACGAACGAGTCAACACGCCGAGAGGTTGTCAACACCTGAATACCCGAGCGCCGCCAGAAGAGAAGACACACAAAAATAACACACATTGACGGGGTCGGTCGCGGTAGATGAAAAAAAAATGAAACAAAAATTATAGGAGGTTGTGTCCAAGATACGACCGCTTTGTTGACATAGAACTACGCTGTTATTTTATATAAGTCGCTTGTTTTTACCTTCGGATATTATTCTATAATGCTGTGAAATTTTAGAAACAACTGCTTAGTAGAATAATCTCTGAAATGATTTTTTCATTGTAGAATCAGTTGACGATAATTGATTGATGATTCATTCTTGCCCTCGCAAAACAATCGTGTGTCGCAATTTATTTCATGTCAATGCATTGAAAATTTACCTCCAAGGCTATTCCGGTGGCCTTTTTCGAAATTGACATAGACTCGACTATAGTCGATTATATTCCATATCTCATAACTACATCAATATATCTTTGGCACCGCATGTAAACAACAGCAATGACAACACTTGCAAGTATCAAATATCATGCTACATGTTATTTAGTATTGCCTCAAAGGAATCGCACCTCTAGATATCGTTCGTACAAACAAAGCGTAAACCAAGCGTTCACCATAGCATGCATACAGAGCCATACATTGGTGGCATCATTTTGCGCTATTCTCAAAAGAAACGCTTCTGTTAATATTACTGGCCTCGAAAAGAGTTGCATTACTTTCTCATGCTCGAGAGAAGCGCAGCTGTCACCCTTAGTGGAGGAAGTTTTGCTACTGGCGAAACCTTTGCTACTGGCGAAACCTTTGCTACTGGCGAAACCTAATCACATACAAAATTCCAGAACATTTACTTTCTTGATGACTAAACAAGAGAAATAAACTCTTTTTGTTAATAACAACCTCGAAAACAGTAGCAATGCTTCATCATGATCAATATTAGCGCAAATGCAATCCTAGTTGAAGGCAGTTTTGCGACTGGCACGCGAACTCAAATAACTTATAACATTCCAGTAAGACATTCAAGATGCTTGGTATTCCCAAATAATTTTTTGGTGCACAACCTTAACGTCTGCTTCGCCATAACGTCAGTTTAATGCATTGATGCATTCTCAAAGGCACCAACGAAGCCCTTATGAAGACGGAAAATAAACAATGTTAACTGCTTGGAAAAAGACTGAATTATGCCACACAGCTTGTACTCTGCTGTAACACCCATCGATGCGAATTCGCTGATGAGTTTGTCAAGAGCGACCGCCTTCACCACCAGCGGGGTGGAGCTTGATTTTAGTTGCTGCCTGGGCGTTTACATTTTCGACCGACGCGCCGAAATCGCCTACTTCGCTGTTGTTCGATGCGATGTCACACTCGCGAAGGCTCGGTTCAGTGCGAGCGCTTTTCACTGCACCAACATCGCGTGCATCATTAGATGACGCTTACCTCGAAATTTTATTGCCCCTGGCAATACGTTCGTTTTTTTGCAGGGCTCGAGCCTGCCTTCCTCTCCTTCTTGCCCATCGCACACTACGCGAAGCGTCCAATTTATGACGCGGAAAGAAGAACACACGATACGAATAACGCGAAAAACGAACAGAAAAATCAAACGACGATTTCCAAGTTGGATTACCACTGGTGGGGTCCAATCTTAGATCGAAGCGCAGCGAAAGCAAAGTGAACTGGATTACTCAACAGTCCGATGCCGAATGAAAGTTTGCCGCAGCGAAATCCACTGTTTATACTCTAGGCAAGTGTTCCCCTTCATTCTTCTTCTTTTCCTTTGTTCACGGAGACTTTAAATCCTACGATTTCCCCTCCGTTGGTCGTCGATAAGTTGCTCGTTATTGATAGTTCTGTTCGGGAAAGCACTCAAATGGACAGAACAAATGTATGGGAAAATAGAAACACTTAAAGTTTTCATGAATTTTAACCATTTACTAACCAGGGGATTCTAATGTATGGCATATTAAACAAATCTTACGGAATTTCCGATTCGTTTAGTATGTAAATCGCCAAAATCCGTTCGCGGCAAAAATAGTTATTAACGTTAACTTTATTTCATAAAAACGTGACCTGTTTTCTGATTTGACACCCTTAATGAAAGACGTAGTTCTACGTCAAAAAAAAAATGAACGTGTTTGGCTGTGTTAGCGCCCATAAATATCATGAATGAGAGTGTGATTAAGTGAGTAACTTGTTGCC
Organism: Toxorhynchites rutilus septentrionalis; assembly: GCF_029784135.1. Classification (NCBI taxonomy): domain Eukaryota; kingdom Metazoa; phylum Arthropoda; class Insecta; order Diptera; family Culicidae; genus Toxorhynchites; species Toxorhynchites rutilus. The sequence goes on along the minus strand of NC_073745.1, from coordinate 333,372,096 downwards.
ATCGGATTCGTGGAAGAGTTGCCAGATCTACGCTTTCTTCAAAACCGAATTATTATCGGATATGGAAGAGAGCTAGTATAAGCGGAACACCAATACCTTTGAATATATTGTCACTTGTTAATGTCAACTGTTCCTTTTTTCGCAATGTACAGTATGTCTATACCCAATGTCCTGGAAAAAAGGTAATGAAGATGGTCGAATTTCGAGCGACATAGCATGCGCTGCCATAAATATTTCGCAAATAGTGACGTCAGTCGTTGTGTTTATCTTTGATTGCCCACCGCATCCATGTGAAAATGATATTTTCAGGAAGTAATTTATCAATGAAAAACGTACATTTGTGTAGATCTCCAGCTGAATATGAGGCTAATGTGATAGCGTGAAGTGAATATTTGTGAAATCACTTCGAAAAAGACGGATAAAAGTGATATTTCCATGTGCCATTTTCACTCCCCCACGTTCATAGAATCAAACGAAGTTTCATTATTTTATCGTTATGAAGTTGATGTTTCGAAGGCTCTCAGTGACGGTGTGTATGTTGTGAGGTGATAATCGCCAATTAATCAGAATTTCACCGAAAATGTTACTGCTTTCGAGAACTAAGCATTCGACTGCTCTCTGGACCTTTTTACCACATGAATAATCGAAATAAGCCACGATATAATTGTCACCTGTTAGGAAACAACCAGTTGAATGATTTCATGAGAATTTTGGCTCAAATTACTTTACTTTCAATATTGTTTTGTTTCTTCCATATACATTCCATATAGAATGCAAATAATTACGACACGATATTTTGCTTGCCAATACAGATACACTTCGCCTACTGCTCCACCTCTATATGTACCTCATTGGTCTATACATATTTTTTTTTATGAAACTATTCGAACAAATTTCTTTTCTAAGTAAATTGTATCAATCGTTGTTGATTGAAAATATCATTTAACCGGAACTACTGAACTTGTTGGGAAATCTAATACGTCCTATATGTTGGATCCCTAAATACAACCCCTTCGCTGGATATGGCGAGATAAGTAACACATTTTGTATTCCATAAGTTCATTCGAATATGTCATAATTACACTATGGACTTCCCGATATGTTCCTTATGGATTTTTAAATCATAGCTCATTCGTCTGTCAGTAGCGCAAATAATAAATAAACGACATTCAATGGCATGGATAATTTACAACAAGGTTGAATGAAAAGAACTTGAGTTAAGCGAAATGAACTACCTTCAGCTACTATTTAACGGGTTTTCAATAAAAAACTGAGGATGATTTCAATACCTTTCTGTAAAGAAAGGAAAGAGCGTCAACTTTTTCTCACCAAGAGAATTGCTCTCTGCGCTCCCTAGAAACTGATTGCTCGTTCCTTTTCGCTCGGGTGCTGTCAGTTCGATCAAAAATGGCGTCGAAACAACAAGCACTCCGTGAGCGCGTTGTACGGTTCTTCGAAACGCGTGAAAGTCAAGGAAAAGAGTTTACAGTAGACCACTTTCGGGACGAAAATGTGCCGATGAGCACTGTTTACCGGATCCTGGCATCCCGGAACGTCGAGCGAAAGACCGGTAGTGGCCATCCGGCGATGATCATGATGAAAAAGAAGAAGGAATCTCTTCGGCAACAAGAACAGTACGAGTTTGCATGACGCCAGCCGAAAATTTCGCTGCTCTCATTCCTACATCCACAGAACCCTCAAGCAGGAGAGCATCGTCTGTCGGGAGAAGTCTAGGTCTCCAGAGTACACGGATGAGCAGATAGCGACTGTGAAATCACAGTGCCGGAGGATGACGAAGAATTAGCGCGGGTAGTCGTTCGTACTGGACGAGGAGAACCATTTTCCGCTGTCAAAGTCCCACATTTCCAGCAATGACCGGTACTATACCAGCGACAAACCATCCACATCCCCTGAGGTAAAGTACAAATACAAGCATAAGTTTGAGAAGAAAGTTATGCTGTATATTGTAATCTCCGACAAAAGGATTTCAAAGCCCTGGTTTAACAAGCCGAGCGGACTTGACATCAACCAGAAGGTGTACCAGGAGGAGTTCCTGGAGAAGATTCTGGTTCCGTTACTAGAGGAGCATCATTCTGATGGGAAGAACGTCTTTTGGCTGGACAAGGCGTCTCAGTGCCCTGGTGTACAAGAATAATTGGCGGGCCACGGACACCAAGCAGTTGACCACGAGGATCCGGAATTGCATCCTAAAGATAGATGTCAGTGCTGTCCAGCATCTTCTCCAAGTTGCGTCATACGGCTGAACGCGGCCCCTTTGCCAACATTTACTGACTTTTTTTTTTAAACAACCGTCATGTTTTGAAAAAAAAAATACAAAATTGAATTTCTGTCAGTCTGTAATGAAGTTTTCATAGAATTTTAACCTGATATATTCTACATAATGGTCAATTTAATTATTTTTTGGTAGTACCCATCAAAATTTGACATTTAAGTAAAACTTAAGCACAGTTTCAATATGTTAACCAACAAGGGAAACTCATAAAAATTTCAGCAGATGTGAAGACAAATTTCAATTAAATTTGAAAAAAATGTACCTAGTTTTGATGTTATATATGTTACATTTCAGATTCCAGCTGAATTATATTCAATTATCTTTCGCCGAAACAAACTTTCATTAACAACAGAGACGTCGTTGGTCCATACTGGTTCAATACTATTTTAATTCATAAAAACTAATATTCGCACTTGAGCAGTTTCACACAAAAGAATGTTGGTTAAAGGTATAGAGTATGGTAAAGAGTATGTTCGAAGAAGTATATAGATTTCTGCAAAAAAAAACTGGCATCTCTGATGTGTGGTGCTTTCCTTTTACGACACAATCATAGTGGTAGTAGAGTCGTTATCGCTAATTCAATTTTCTTTGCTTTTATTAATATTATTATTGGGAGCACACTGTGATTGCCGTCACGAAAAAAAAGTCAACAAAATTTTGCGAACAATTCAGCTAACTCTCGGCCGTGGCAGGGTGATCACTATAACACAATCATTTGAAGTTCGGCGTTTCGCCTATTATTTGCCCGTCAACTGACTAACCAATCAAAGTCGAGTCGGACAATGTTTACCATCTCGCACTGAGGGGACGGGCTCTTAAACCGGGATTCCACTGAGGCAATTTTTAGGCTACATGTAGAAGCAACACAATGCCACGGTTCAACTCACCGACTTGCCATTCAGTGTTGTCTCAGTGGAATTCAACCTTCTTTTCACAAACAACATATGATCATCACTAGCCTCTTCGCCTCATCTTCAATGAAAGAGAGAGAGAGAGCGCGCGCTGAGGAATCTCGCTCGCGTCACCTCCTGAATCCGCTTTTAGACAGAGCGAGCCGTGTGTTGATTTGAAAGTAAATAGATGATATAACACACAACAGGGAAGGAGGAATCACCTTATCGCCCCGCACCTTGTGCGCACAATTGTGGCCTTTTTGGACGCGGCGGAGGAATTTTCCTTGCTGCCGCCGGCGATAAAATTGCGGTAGTCCGAGCCAGCGGTGCTGATAGTGGTATCTCGCTGTTTTGCGGAATGTGTCAGGCTTCGTTGGTGAATATTGCGAACAATGGTTTTATCCAAAAATGATAATGAGTGCAGATAATCGATCAGAACTTTCTACCGGTTAAAGGGATCAGTTCTTATCAGGCGGGGCGCGTGTACAGACTCAACCTGCTAACACCTAGAAACATCTCACAGTTACGTACTTAACAATGAGAACGTTGAGCACAAATTGAGTTCATCAGCAACCGCATAAAATACACTCGGCAAAAAACATAGCAGAGGCAGCATCCCATTTTTTCCATATTTTTTCAGGTTGATCCCATTACTAGACATTTGGAGACGAATGGATGCCTTAATCTTGTGACATCAAACAGTATGATTGTCAGTATCAGTTGCTCAAAAACACAACAGCGATTGCTTGTTACTCACCTTTTATTTTGGCATCTTTTTTGTCCGTTTGTTTGGTTTCTGACGCAGCCTTCCTGCCGTTCGATTCTAAAAAAGGGATTAAAAATATACAATTAGGGCAGAAGTACCAATTATAGCATTTAAGGTTATATGAGTGAGATTTTCATTAATTTAGAAATTATATCTTATTATTAATGTCCCTAATATGATTTTAAAACATCAGAAAACTTTTGTTTGTCGATTTCGGTACTTGATTCCATGCTAAACATATTTCTTTTGTAGAAAAATAAAGTTTGAAAATAGTGTGTCTCATTGATGCTTGTTTCTTAGCATTTTGCTAAGAATTATTTGATCATAACAATGAGATTTCCGTACTGTAAAGCTGTAAGCAGACTGTTTTGAGTCAAACACATTGTAGACGCATAAATTACATCCTTCTTGTTGTTGTGATTCGACAAATTAACACGATTTTATCAAACAGAACTTTTATTTTTGTATTTTCATAACTGGTACAATTTTACATCTATGTACCGATTATCGTCATATCGAAAGCTGCACTGTTCCTAATTTTCCAAATTGTTCCAAATATCGTCATATGAAAACCTCACGTTTTCACGCTGTCTTCGTAGAGCAATTGTATATCATAGGGCGCTAGAACACTCAGCAGTGTAGTGCAGTACCACAAATTCTCAAATTTTTTCACGAATGGAGGAATTATTTTTTTCCTAGTGTCGGGTAAGTTCTCTTCTGTTGAAACTCAATACAATATCTGCAATAATGAGTATAACACAAAAATCGAGACGCGTGAACTTTGTCTATACAGTGAAAACTGTTTTTGTGCGAATTTTTTTCGCGATTTTTTTTGTGCGGTGTATGAAAAGAGCATATTTGACGAAGTTTTCGTCCATTTAGTTTTTTTCGATGGTTTATATGTATTTCAGTGTGAAAAAAGTATATTTACGTCTCAATTATGCACTTCTGAAATCATTCCCCTCCTCTCATCAAATACTCTAAGTTTTTCCAAGTTTTTGCATGATATGATTTCTAACAGCAACACGTTTCGGCATGCAACTAAGAGCACAAAACAGCCACGTGCAACCGAAAAGGCAAACTGTCCCATCGCAAAGCAGGGAAACAAAAGGAAATTGAACGGTGAATGGCGTGGATTTGAGTTACTTTCTTGGGGGAAACTTTTTTTATGCGGTCCCTATCTACCGTACTAAAAAAGTTTTTTTCAAAATGTGTACCGAACACGATTTTTTAAAGCTGCTGGTGAAGTTTTGCACGATTTTTTTAATGCGACTTTTTTTATGCGGTCCCTATCCCCCGCACAAAAAATGGTTTGTCTGTATAATATTTTGTAGTCAAATTCGCTCGTTGCCAGTCCAATACTTTTGTGACGTGACATCACCTGACTTTTCAGAAACATTTGATTAACTCTATGTGTGCATATATGTGAATATACGCGTACCTGTGCAAGGGCGTTTATATGTTGACACCGACCGTTGATGTTTCGTGTGCATTTGTATATGCACCTTCATCGTCTTATTCCAACGTGGTTTGACAGGTACACGAAAATTACTCACACAGATAAAATAGCGTGCAAAATCACGATATTTTGTTCAAATAGATGCTTCGCCTCGAAAATAATTACCATAAAGTTACATGAGCGATTCAAATTTAAACAACAAAATTGCGTTTTCCCAACACTAATGGTGTTGCTGATTTCGTCTCGTATTCAAACATGGGCAGTGCAGCAGAGACAACGTTGGTTTTAGACTGTAAACAACATATCTGCCCTATTAACCCTACTTTACATCAAATGTCTCACATTTTCTTTTTTGGATGAAATATCTATCCGTTTTCCATTAATTGACAAAAATTTTCAAAATTCTATACAAATTTAGACAATGTTGCACGCTTTTCACTAGCATCAACGCGAGGGCCCTTATAACATAGCTGGTAACTGTCTTAATACGTTGGTCTTACTCCACACGCGTTGCTCTAAGGTTAAGTTCTTCCCACTCTAACATTATCTCGCCTCTCGCTCAAATCCTATCTGCTCATTGTACAACTTTATTTTCTTGTTTCCTTCTTCTTCGTGCATCCATGACATAGAACACTATCGTTCCGATCATATTGCGAGATTTCAAGCCATTTCCGGCCTTTTAGAGCCGTTCCTAACGAACCGAAAGTCATCAGCTTCGATTCCAAAATGGCATCGGAATACCAGTATTCGTTTGTTTGTATGTATGGGAGCAAAAGTCTCTGTCTCTCAGACTAAACGTCGGCTTGGAATTGTACCAAAAACATGTCCAAACGATGTCATCGGGGTTCGAACCCCGAAGACCGGTTGGAATGCAAAGCTGTTTCACACGACCCCGCTATCCATATAGCTACTGGTGCTGTTGTATACATGCGTGATTATATTCCATCTCATTATAAAAAATGAAGTTGGAAAGTGTTTTAAAAGAGTAAAAAGAGCATAAACGTGAATCTATATCTTTCTCGGTCTAGGCCGTGTGTAAGAAATCTAAAGAATTTGCCAATTGAATTTCAATATCGTAAACGATCGAAAGACAGACAGAAACAAAATACTATACGATAGAAGCGAAACGTGTGAACGATCCTAAGCTAATAATCTCACCTATCGGAAGCGGGTGCAATAAAACCTGATGCAAGAAATAACGGAAAGGAAAAGGACCAAAAAGATCGTACACATTTCTTATCGCGCTAGGCTCCGTTGACCTTAGAATGCAGTTATGAGTCAAAGATAAGCTTTAGGCAGAAGTTGCATGTGGTGAAGCACAGATAAGCGATAGGTAAAGGAGTTATATGCAAAGGAGTAAGAACGTATTTAGTTTTCTCTTTCTTTCGCACGTTAGATTTGAATTTAGGATAGAATTAGGATAGAATGAAATTGTATATAAAAACCCAAGGTTCTCTGAATAAAGTAAGTAGTCTTTGGAATTGTGTCGTGACGAATACATCCGAAACACCTATTTTGAATCGACTGACGAGAGTTCTTCAGATTCAAGTCTTCCAACGTTCGCAGCAATAATTGTATAATTTGCGCTCGGAGTTCGTGAAGATCTCGTACTCGTTGATCCTCCCGCTTAGTTGGTATTCGATAGATTGTCCAGCTCCCGTTCGTTACTCGTTCCGTACGGAATTAGTGCGAAGGCAGTCAGTTCAATTTATTGAAAGGAATCATTCTGATTAGATTCCGTTCGTGGCCGGTTCCGTAGGGAATTAGTGCGAAGGCAGTGAATTCAGTTTGTTCGAGGTTAGGCTGATTCTTGCGACGCTTCTACTTCAATTCTGTAAAGTGCCAATCCAGACTCATTACGGTTGATTCCTTCGCTCAACCGAGTTTGCGCATTGGGCAAATTTTACACCGTGTATGTGGCAAAGTATGTGAAAAACTTTAATGCGTGTTTATTTGCAATGTATCTCCTGTTTCGCTCACTTATTTTGATCTTATATTGCTATACCATAAACATTATACAAATGCTATACCAGTATTTGAGAGTAGCAGGTTTTTCTGTTTTTTAGGCTCATTTAATGTGATGAATCGGGATGCCAGAACATGTGCTAAAAGTTACTTTTGGGTGTAGCGTTGGCAGAAAAAAATATCATCTTCGGCAGAAAAAATGCTTTTTCGTGTGCTGCAGGGTGAAATGAACCCATAATAGCATCTTTTTCAAGAGTGTTTGTATGTATGGGAGCAGAGCTCTCTTTCTCTCAGATTGAACGTCCGCCTGGGAAAAAGTCCAAACGATGCCAAGCAGGGGTTCGAACCAAGACCAGCTGAAATTCAAGGCTATGTTACACGACTACGCTATCCACATAGCTACTGGTGTTGTTGCACAGATACATGATAATATTACACCGCATTATAAAATGAAGTTGGATCTCAAGAGTGTACAGTGTAAAGTCTAAGTGTAAAAAGGAAAGCATAGGCGTGAATCTGTATTCGTAAGTAATAATTAAATTAACCCTTTCCCGTACAACATCGGGTCTTACTCGTGGGTACTTGAATAACATAGGGCGCTAGAACGCTCAGCAGGCTAGTGAAATCAGTTGATGTGTGACGTATTAAATAATACGGGAAGGGGTTAATTAATTTTGGGTGTAGGTTCAACTGATAAACTAAAAAAATGCTCCGTTTTAGTAGAGTGACAACGCTTCAAAATACCTGTTTTTCAAATACTTTTTTCTCATTAATTACAAAATGAATCCTACATCTATCCACTACTCTTCAACTTCTTCTTCTTGAATGGCGTTAATGGCGTTCCCTGTGGAACTTTTGCCGTCTCAATGTATGCATTAACTAGCGTCATTTATTAATACTTACTTGAGATTTCTTAAGCCAAATAACACGCCTTGAATGTATTCCGAGAGGCAAGCTCTAGAATACGCGTGACCACAGTGCAAGTCGAAGGAATATCTCTGACGCAAAATCCCCCGGCCAGAACGGGAATCGAACCCGAACACTCGGCATGATAATGTGAGACGCTAACCACTCGGCCACGTGTGCACTCTACTCTTCAAACAAGTATTTAATTATTCATTTAATTGTATATGGACAATGAAGTTTGGTTAAGTAAGTGCGGAGATATTTTAACAACCCTTTTTCAAAGGTTGGTACATAAAAATTGAGTTCGTTTCTTATAATTCATATTATAACTAGTGTTTATTCAGATAACGTTATAAATTTTCCTCTTATACATGATATGAAATTTAAAAATAGGTTTTTTTTATACAAATTAGGCGATTAATCATAGAAAAATAAGTGAAAATCTTAAAAGAAGAGCTTATTCTGCAAGAAAAAGTATACTTTTGAACTAGAATAGAATATTTATTCGCAAATTTCCGTAAGTTGATGACATGTCTCCTACCCAGTAGTAGGTAGCAAACTCGGCATTTTCCGGGCCCGCGTACCCCGTGAGGTGCTAAAATCCAAGAATTTTGGATAGTGTAGTGTACATATGGCTTAATAACTAATGGTGTTACCACACGCAACAATAAATTGTTAGAACAATGGATATAAAGCTAAAATATTATAGCAGACAGGCTGCTCAGTAATGCGGAGTTCAGTTTGGTCTCTTGCCTGACCGACCGTCATCCAGTGCAGATGGATAAAAGTTTTTATGTGGAATAATACATTGGAATAATAAATTGAACTAAGCGATTAACTCATATAAAGTCTCGCGTGCGTTATTATTACTTCCTCCAATTAGTTCAAGTTGGCGACGAGGATAAAAATTGATTAGTCTAGTATCGAGTCGTTAGTCGAAGTGAAAATCGCGAAAGTCAAACGGTTGGTAACACGTGTTGGAGAACATAACCTCAGTTCAATAAGCAACTATGTCTACTAGTGAAGGTAGTGGCGGAGTCAAGCTAGAGGCGAACGCGTTAGTGCCCATTGTTCGTGCTGGCAAGTTTGGCCAGATTGAACAATTTGTCGTTGGTGAAAATTTTGAAGAGTACGTTAACCGTCTGGAAATGTTTTTCCTCGTTAACGACATGCCGGACGACAAAAAAGTCCCTATGTTGGTTACAGTCGCTGGTCCAAGTTTATATACAATCGCTGCCAGATTGTGTGCTCCGGATGATCCACGTGCGAAAGCGTATAACGATCTTGTCCGTCTTCTCAAGGAACATTTGGATCCTACCACGAATGTCGTCGCTGAGCGATACAAATTCCGTAAATGTGAGCAGCTCGCTTCGCAAAGCATAACGGATTTTATCAACAGCCTCAAAGCCACCGCCCAAGCCTGCAAGTTTGAAGCGTTCTTGTCGGATTCACTACGCAGTTGCAGCAGAAAATTGGTTCATTTCAAAATGAGGTTAGCATTCAACAGAAATCCAACGTCAAGCGTGGTAAGCCAGGGAAGGAAGACGTAAAGCCGATTCGTCCGAGCAAGCAAACGTCAAAGCCATGCCATGCAGTCGTCAGCATGATCCGAACACGTGCCCAGCGAGAAACTGGACGTGTTACTCGTGTGGTAAGGAAGGCCACGTGTCAACATGTTGTAGGTCGAAAATCAAACAACCGAAGAAATCCGGAAGAAGTAATCGTGTCGCCGAGATGGGTGAAGCTGTGGAAGTCCTGCGTCTGAACATGTTCGGTGGACCTACGGAATCCGTGGAGCCGAAATTGTCTTTAGTCGGAGTCGAATCAGAAACAGTCGAAACAGAAGTCAGACAGCAGCAGCCGAGTTCCAGTCTATCAATTCTGGAACAGTCAACTAGTCAACCCACCGTTGGAGCATTGAACAAGGTGGATACACCCGAGTTCGTATCGCTGGAATGCGATGGTCGACGAATCGAGTTCGAAGCGGATTATGGCGCTTGTCGGAGCGTAATCTCTACAGATACGTATCGGAAGTTTTTCTCTGATATCAAGTTAAAATGTACTTCATTGGAATTTGTTTCGGTTTCAGGGCAGAGGATAAAACCCCAGGGCACGCTGGAGGTCAACGTAACTGCCCCGTCTGGAATCCATGGCCGGCTAGAGCTGATGGTAATCCGAACAAACAGAGAAGTCAACCCGTTACTAGGACGCGATGGTCTCGATCTAATATTTCCGAAGTGGAGAGGAACATTTTCCGTCAAGTCTGAACTAGAAACGCGTTTCCCAAAGATAGTTAGTCAGTCCGCGATTAACCCTATTATCGGTTTCTCCGCGGGGATAGTTTTGAAGCAAGATACCATTCCCGTCTTTCATAAGGCTTATTCAGTGCCGTTCCTACTCCGTGAAAAGGTCGAGCAAGGTCTAGAGAAGTTAGTCCAAGATGGCATTTTAGTCCCCGTCCGATCGTCGCCGTGGGCGAATCCGATCGTAGTAGTCCCCAATAAAGATGGTTCCGTAAGAATTTGTTTAGATGGAAAGGCAGCGTTCAATCGCTACACTACAGTCGAACACTATCCCTTGCCTAGAATCGACGAGATTTTAGCAAAGCTTTTCAATTGGAAAGTGTTTTGTAAAGTTGACTTGTCAGGAGCTTATCTGCAAGTTCAATTGTCCGAGTCGTCTCAAGTATTATGCACGATTAACACCCACCGTGGCCTTTTTCGTTACACACGCATGCCATTCGGTATAACTTCTGCCCCTGCGATTTTTCAATCTATAATCGATCAAGTGCTGTGTGATTCCCCAGGAATTGCCTATATTGACGACATTATCGTTGGTGGTACAACGTATGATGAATGTAGGCACGACTTGTTTTTGGTACTTCAGAAATTGAATGACCATAATGTGAGAATCAATGTTCTTAAATCGAGCTTTTTCAAGAGCGAAATTGATTATGTCGGTTACACAATAACCTCTGATGGAATCCGTCCTAGTCAGTCGAAAGTAAAGGCTATTCTCGACGCCCCTGCCCCACAGAATGTGAATCAGCTCCAAGTATACCTTGGATTGTTAAATTATTATCATCGATTTCTTCCGAATCTATCCATTCATCTTCGCCCGTTATACAATTTACTGCAGAAGAATCGACGATTTTTTTGGTCATCCGAGTGTCAACAAGCTTTCGAAAAAACTAAAGGGTTACTTGTAGACAATGATCTACTCGAACAATACGATCCGTTAAAGTTAATTACATTAGCTGTCGATGCAAGTCCATACGGTGTAGGTGCCGTTTATCACACGTTGTCGAAAACGTCGAAAAACCCATTTGTTTCGCTTCATCTACTTTTACCCCTGCACAGATCAACTATGCCCAAGTGCACAAAGAAGCACTTGCAGTGATTTTCGAAATTACTAAATTCCATAAATACCTTTACGGTGCCAAGTTTAAATTAGTCACGGACAATACCGGTATAAAAGAAATTTTCAACCCGTCTAAGGGCACTTCTGCAATCGCTGCTGCAAGGTTGCAAAGGTGGGTTCTAATACTTGCTGGTTACAATTATACAATTGAACACCGCCCTGGAAAATTTATGTGTGGTTGCCATACAAATGAAACACAAATTTCTGCATTACTCGAGAATTAATCAAGCAAATGAAACCAATTTGTCGTCATATCGAAAGCTGCACTGTTCCAAATTTTCCAAATTATTCGAAATGTCGTCATACGAAAACCCAGGGGGTCTTCGTGGCCACTTGGTTACGCGTTCGCTTACTAAGCGATCGATCGTGAGTTCAAACTCAGGGCCCTCAATTGACCATCTTTGTGTTGTTATAGAATAACTACGTCCACGCAACCATCATCAGCTATGGAGATCGATCCACGGTGGAACAAAGATCGATTCATCCATACAACTGCTCTGCTCTGCAAGAAACATCGGGCTGCTGTTCTATAAATAATCCTACAATGATCAATATCAACTGTCTCCGCTGTCCGATCTGCTGAACAATGGAAGAACAGAAAGAACACCCTTACGCCTAAATGGCTACTACAGTGTAATTTACCATAATGTAATGGAACAGAACATCTAACGCCTAAATGGCTACTAGTTCTACTGTGTAATTTACAATTTATAGAAACATAAACATATGTACATGTACACGATAAAAAAAAACCCGGCTCTGTTACAGATAATGCTAATGAGCCTGATAAATAAATAAATGGGATAAAAAAAAATACGAAAACCCCATGTTTTCACGCTGTCTTAGTAGAGCAATTGTATATCATAGGGCGCTAGAACACTCAGCAGTGTAGTGCAGTACCACAAATTCTCATTTTTTTTACGAATGGAGGAATTATTTTTTTCCGTGTCGGATGAGTTCTCATCTATCGAAACTCAATACCATATCTGAAATAATGAGTGAACTTTGTCTATATAATATTTTGTAGTCAAATTCGCTTGTTGCCATTCCAATACTCTTGTGACGTGATATCATCTGAAACATTCAGAAACTTTTGATTAACTCTATGTATGCATATATGTGAATATACGCGTACCTGTACAAGGCGTTTATATGTTGCCACACTAAAGAAGCATACATTTCTGCATAATTCAAGAACTATTTAAGCAAACTGAACCAAATTTGGCATCTGGAGGTTTTAGGATGCAAGAAACATGTCTAAGGTGGTTCAACACTCCTACCACCTTTCTGAGGAGGCACCTTTTTTTTACGGGGCACGAAACGTTTCTATGGTAAACATACTCCTTCCCCCTCTCTAAAGGGGAGCTCCCATACAAATGAAACACAAACTTCTGCATAACTCGAGAACTAATCGAGCACAATTTGGGATGTGAGGGTTTTTTGGGTATGAGAAATGTTTCTATAATGGTATGACACCCCTCCCACCTCTGGAATGGAAAGGGGGTCCATAAAAATATTACACATATTTCAACCAAAAATATTCCAACCAAACATGACAATTTAAAATTTTTCGGAAAACTTTGAAGGAAAAAGGGAAAATTCGGAAAATTAAATTCCCATATGTTCTACAATGACATAGTGACAAGTGCTGTTAGTTAGTTTGATGTTTGCGCTAGCGAAATTGATCTTTGTTCGAAACTGGAAATGGATTTTAATGTGATGAAACGCACTCCTATATCTTCTTCTATCTATACAAAAAAAAAGATCGCCGGATGTGTTGATAAGAGCAGAACTCGAGGAAGGAATTGTCCGATTCAGGGCTGTCTTTATTCTATCTTATTTTCTGTATAAAACATTTATTCCAACGGAGAAACATGTGTTTCGCAAGTGGTTGAAAAATCTTGAACGAGAATTGTGTCTGAAAATAATCTGATATTATAATGATGAGCTTTGTTAGAATTACTAGGAATTTTGTAGTAAAAGGTAAATTCAACGGGGTCGAATAGAACAATCAATGAACAGTTCTGCGATTGGACCCATGGACTTGCTCATAGATAGAAAACGTGAATATTTGAAGGTATTGATAACAAAAAACAAATTTTGGGCGGGACGAAGTTTGCCGGGTCAGCTAGTTGGCTAAAAAAAATCAGATATTATGATATTTCTAGCCTTTTACATACGAATAAACTACTCAAAGAGAACATTGGTATAAGTGAGCAGTTTTCTCAAAATATCGCAGTCTCAAAACTAGTGAAAAATTCGAAAAAAGTGGTATTTTTTGAGGCGCAATTTTCATAGCTTGTCGGGGCGCTGTCTACCCTCACCACACCGCTGCACCTACGTAGGGTATCAACGACATTTGAACAATAACATCCGTATCCGCCTCTGCATATTCGATGCGGTGCATCAAATAACTTCCCAAATCCGTATCCAACTTTTCAAGTATCGATAACACTCTTTTATCTAAAGCACAAGTGAAGTCAAACGTCATCGAATTGATCCCATTCTCTGGCTTAGCTTTTTAACACCTTTCTCTTAGCATTTGCTACCTGCTTTTTACCTTCGGCAATCAGAGTTATTTATGCATCATTGAACGCAATCCATGGAGAAATGCGAGAAGATTATACATCATATAGGCAAAAGTGTTGTTTGAATTTTTTTTGCGAAACTCGAAATTGCCGATAAGATACGGGTCGCGATGAAGGTTACGGGAACAGACACAGAGAATCGATAAATGATTCGAACAGGCGGAAGATAGGTGTGGGAATCGAAAGAAAACAGTTCAAGTGGAGAGTGCCGCACACCATAAAACAGAACTCTCAGGCAGAAAGGGAAGATGGAAAAAGTATATAAACTCCCCACATAGCATACACCAGAGTCTACCAGTGTTCTTCATCTTATGTGTGTAAAAATATGGCCCGGGATAACCGTCATCGTCGCCACGGCTCGTCTCGTTAGTGGCCATCGAACATGCAACAAGTAGAGAGAAGAAAGAAAAAAAATCTCGTCTTCTTGTCTGAAGAAAATTTTATTTTCTCGACAATTCGTGGAAGAACCCCCGGAGGAGAAGAACACCAGTTCGTCCTTATCGCCGAACATTTGGGCCTGGCGTTTGTTGACTCAGTGCGTTGTTGTTGACCTTCTACCCAAAAAGGGATTTTCTGACAAATTAGTGTCTTCTTGGCATCACACTATTTACCCTCCAGAATACAATAATAATTTGCATTTCTCGCCAAAAGAGGCGAGAAAGTCAATCCTCGTTACTTTGCTTCCGACTCTTCTTCGTTGTCAAAGCGCCGTCGTAATCTTCCGAGAAGAACTTTGCACTCCTAATCCAAATAAATCCAGAAGGAACAAAGTTTACAATATTACTTGGGTCTGTAGGGTGTTTTTTCCTTCTTCTGACAATCAGGCGAGAGCTGAAAAGATGTGCAACGAAATACGTCATCCGATGCAGGGCCCCTGTTCAATAAGGTCGGTTTCCGAGCGATTTGAATGCAGTCCAACATTATTTATAAATCTGACTCGAATCGATGCATCGATGCTGTCGGCGTCGTCTCCACGAATGCAGGAGCAGCCGCGAGGGCGACAAATGTCGACGTAATTTACTGTGGGACGAACTTCGGAATTCCGTCCCTCCACACACAAACACACAAATACACACAAGCAGCAACTATTTGATAAAGTGGTGCTAACCAAATCGTTCCCGGTCACCCCTCACACGTTCGATGGAGTTTTCACGCCAGGTGGCGGAGGCGCGACGCAGTTAAACAGTTTTATTCGCGACACCATTTTTTTCCTCTTTCATTCGTTTTGCCTGTGTTTGCGCATCTGCTTCACAATACTGCCATCACCGGTCAGAGTGCTGTAAACAGCAACAAATGATGCGATGTGAGCTGGCTGAGTCGTCGTCTCCGGCTGACCGGATTGGATGAATGGACAGTGATGGGGAAGGAGAAGGCGAGAGAAGCAACAGCGGCGACATGTGCTGATAAGCCTCGCGATGTGCCAATTCCTATGGTGGTGATCGAAAACGTGTCGTTGTTGGGGGCTACCGAGCATGGAATAGTGAACCGCAGCTACAGCCGCAACTGAGTTCACTTGTTACATCAGTTCAGACACATTTAATGGATCTAGAATTTTCTATTCAATTCATAAGTTGTTAAGGGAAAAATCACACACATAATCACTTTTATGTGAGCGAAAAGCTATCTAGGCTATCTGTTGATGGGTAAAAAAATACTTCTCTCTAAAGCATAAGTCCGAAATTATACCAATTATACCATTATACACAATAGAAATTACCCAAATTTATATATTTTCTCTCTGTCGTGCATTGTTTACATGTTGTCAATTGCGTAGTTTGTTGGTTCACTTGCTACTGAGATGGAAGTGAACAAACGTAACTTTAGGCTTTTGTTCGCGCTCGTAAGAAATTCCAGAGCTGTTCCATACCACATTAATGAAAATACCACCTTCAGTCATTTGTAGAAACATCAAAAAATTCCAGGACTTATTGACATTAGACCTCAAGCCCGAAGCCAGTAGTGGTTTTAATTTCAAACGAAATCCGATGCAGCCAAAAAGGTTGGTACTGTACAAAGCAACGATTTGATCAAGAAAGCTAAAATTAAACTACAGGACATATCAAGCCGTCGTGAACTTCAGCAAGTGTTACTGAGGCTCGGGATAGGAATCTTTATAATAAGGTGTTTATCAAATATAGTTGTTGTGTTTGGACCACGAAACTTACTTTAAAACTGCAGATTCAGATTTATTTATGTCAATACATGCCATTGTTTTTTTTTATGTGGAAATGATTTCATACTCACACTTTATTCGATTCAGATAGAGCCGATATGAGTAGATCATTATTATTTTTATAATGATTGACGTAAGACTCCGTCTAATAGGAAGATATGGGAGATAAAATGAAACACTAAACACTGAACATGTAAGAAATAATGAAAGATTTCGATCTCTTATAACTCGATTATTTCGCAAAGATGTTTACATCAATTGATTAGAAATATTGCTACGCGTCTATCACAATAAATAGATTTTTTTGAAGGTAAGCAATTATATGATTGTAAAATGACAAACATTATCTAAATGCGCTAAATACCACGTTTCGAATGACTCATTTTGTACATCCCAAATTATAACGACCCAAAAAGGGCATCTATATATAATCATATAATATAATTTGAATACATCAATACCACTGCGAAAACAATCGTACCTATCCATCGTGCATATCATTTTATTGAAGGAGAATAATAAAAATAGAAAAGCGAAACATTGCGTCGTGAGCCCCACCCTTGTATGATTCTCTTGCCAGCCAGTCTACATTTAGTTCGCTACAGCGCTGCAAGTCGAACATTCATTTTCTAACTAGGAAGCAGTTAACATTAGCAACAGGGGCGTTAGCAAAGAGAGTTGGAGGAAACAATCTCAACAGCAGCAACAGCACTGACACCTGCAGCAGCAGCAAACGAGCTTCAATTTTCCTGGCATGGTAATGGTACACATGTAGAATCGCCTGTGACTGCATTCAGTTTGTCTAGAAGAAGAGTCGCATTATGTGCATTGGCAATACAGATAAAAAAATCAACAGCTTGCTCTCGCGAGATCAAGATCGAATCGTTTTCGTACAAACATGGTGCTTTTCAGGGCCACCTTTCAGTAAAGATTTCAGTATTTCAATACAACTCAATGTTCGATGCATTCCAAAGTAATATCCGAAATAATAGAAAACAAATTGATTTTTATAATCTTGGGTGAATTTAGATGTGTTTTTTGGGCTTATTAGTGGCTTATTTTATTGATGACTCTCTGATAGATCATTGAGCTTACGCGAATTCGTGCATTGTTTCCGGGTTAAGAGTGTATACGACACATTGAAAGTTGGATGAAAGAAGGAATTTTGCAGCGCAGTGTTATTCGGTGGGAAACTGAAGGTGAAAATTCGATTCACTGCGATTGCTAATGTTGCCACTAACACAATTGATTTTGGATTTTCTGTTGCCGTTCTGCGAGAGGTGCTGCATAATATAATTTGTGGATGATTTTTTGGGAATAATGTTCTTGCGTTGGAGATGTAATTTTGCTAAGAGGTACAGAATAACTGCTTGGATATTCGGAAAGAAATTTAAAAAAATAAATTGACAGTTCTTGGTGCAGTTCTACATATCTTCGGTTATGTCCACGACATTAACTGTCGTTTTTTTCTTCTTATAATTTATGATTTGTACTTTTTTGTATTCAATCGAGATTTTTTGAAAATTATCGTCTTGGTTAGCACCGACTCAAATAATGCTTGTCGGTACATCATATCATACGCAACCCCTTGATACTAATAATTACTTTATAATTTGATCTTGGACTTTATGTTCATGGATATTAAATACCTAAACAATTGATTAACATTGATTGCAGGCTACTTACCATAGCGATCGAATTTTCTCGTACGGCGGTTCTGCTTTAAGTAAAGAATAATTTCACTCAAAAAACAGTTTTTGAACATTGGGTGTATGAAAACCAATCACACAACACATTCCCAGGATGAAGAAATTTCAGAATTTGTTTTTTTATTTTTGAAACCTGATGTTTATTCCAAGAATAAACGTATTCTGATATCTCTCTTTTTCTCTTTTTCTCCTTATCTCACTTTTTCTTCCTTTCTCTCTCTCTCTCTCTCTTTTTCTCTTTTTCTCCTTATCTCTCTCTCTCTCTTTCTCTCTCTCTCTTCCTCTCTCTCTCTCTTTCTCTCTCTCTCTCTCTCTCTTCGTCTCTCTCTGTCTCTCTCTCTCTTCATCTTTCTGTCTCTCTTCCTCTCTCTCTCTCTCTCTTGATCTCTCTTCCTCTCTCTCTCTCTCTTGATCTCTCTTCCTCTCTCTCTCTCTTGATCTATCTTCCTCTCTCTCTCTCTCTCTTGATCTATCTTCCTCTCTCTCTCTCTCTCTCTCTCTCTCTCTCTCTTGATCTATCTTCCTCTCTTTCTCTCTCTCTCTTGATCTATCTTCCTCTCTCTCTCTCTCTCTCTCTCTCTCTCTTGATCTCTCTTCCTCTCTCTCTCTCTATCTCTTGATATCTCTCCCTCTCTCTCTCTCTCTCTCTCTCTCTTTACTCTCTTTCTCTCTCTTCATCTCTCTTTCTCTCTCTTTTCTCTCTCTCTCTCTCTCTCTCTCTTTACTCTCTTTCTCTCTCTTCATCTCTCTTTCTCTCTCTTTTCTCTCTCTCTCTCTCTCTTTACTCTCTTTCTCTCTCTTCATCTCTCTTTCTCTCTCTTTTCTCTCTCTCTCTCTCTCTTTTCTCTCTCTCTCTCTCTTTTCTCTCTCTCTCTTCTTTCTCTCTCTTCTCTCTCTCCTCTCTCTCTCTTCTCTCTCTCTTCTCTCTCTCTTCTCTCTCCCTCTCTTCTCTTAATCTCTCTCTCTATCTTCATCTCTCTCTCTCGTCATCTCTTTTCTTCCTATCTTTTTCTCTCTATATTCCTCTCTTTATCTCTTTTCTTCCTATCTCTTTTTCTCTCAGCAAAGCAACCAAAATTATTGAATGAGATGTATCTCGCAAACGGATTCTTTAAAGAAGTTTATTACCATGAACTATATGGTTTTAAAACACCTCTAGAACGATATTACATCATAGTTTGAAGTTATAAAATTCTTTTCCCTAAAATGAAAACCTTATTTTTTCTTCTTTTTCTTTATTATTCTCGAGTCAATAAAGTACGAAGATCTGAACCCAAGAGCACGAATGGAAACTGATTGTTCGAAATAAATGCTTTTGAATTTAGTTCTTTTAATTGTTCGGAAATTCGCAATCCTTACTAATTCAATATTTTAAGTGGTGGCACCGAATAGAGTCGTTTGTTACTGGAATTGGTATTTTTCAAATGAAGTGTAAGAGTTGAAGTGGTTGAAATATTCCGGAATCATAAGGCAAAGAAGAATTGTCAAGTGAATTTGGGAAAAGTGATGTTAACCTGATTCACTTCTCCAAACATTTGTATTTCTAAGAAAGAGATATATGTATCACATAATCATAATTGATCATAATTGCAGTAAATGGTATAACTCATCAAACACTGCAACAAGTGAACGGACACTATGAAGATAGCCAGTTTAAGCTCCACCCAATAGCAGATTTTTCACACGGATAATCTCAATTTCGCATTTTCAATTTCTATTAACCGTTTTGTGAATAAACTCGTGGTGCGTGGTTTGTTTGCAACTTTAAATCCAAGACAGATCTCGATGAAATGAAGCAAAACGTCGGTTTCGTGCGCTCTGGTAAAGAGCGCTTGTGTACATCTGCATCACACGCATGTTTTGTTGTTGCTCTTATATGTTAAATGGAATCCATTAGGTGGTCTCAATGATTTGTTTTTAAAAGGAAATAATTTGAGTGGACAGTGGAATGATGGTGCTGGCAGAACAAACATAACAGCTTGTGAACGTGTGTATACCAACTGGAAAAAGACCGCCTTGCTAACTGTTTTAGCTCTGGTATTATTTCCGGAAAGAATGAATCATGAATCATCCGAATTCAGATGATTCTGCAAAACCACAGTTCTTTTCAGTTTCACTAAAACCTCTACTGAAAGTTTATTTCAAAAATTTCGATTCATATCCGAAGTAATAAACAAGCGGATTGAATGAAATGATTTCGTATAACTCCCTACAATTTTTTAACCATCTCCTAATGTCTGGATTGCGCGTAAATCCACATTTTGTCATAAATAATTATGTGCCAAGTGAGTTTTGGGTCTATTTATATTTAGGGGGAATATAAATAATTTCGATAGGTGAGAATTTGATAGGTGAGCTAACATCGTAATTATGTTACGAATATACCAAACCAATAAACTATTATATATTTCATTTTCGTTTGAAGCAAGGCAAATTTGAAACATAAGAAAAGAAATTTGGGAACTGTATATAATCGAGTTTGTATACAATCGGGTGCCAATGAATGTATAGGAAAAAATCGACACTCTAATTTCAAAAAAATACCATATACAAAATGTTTACCTCGAAAAAACACCCTGTGCAAAATTTTTGCTCAATCGGACTTAAGAGAGAGTAGCACAAAGCGGTCAAAGTTTGATTTTTTTGAAAATCGAAAAATCACCCAAGGGGGCGTAAAGGAAATCGGGGCTTTCGAGAAAAAAATTGTTGATGCCAAATGTCTTAAAATTGCATGAAACGCCAATACGGATAAAAATGCATTGAACTCGTCCGAGTTTATTAGGTAGTGTTTAGGCAGCTGATTGAAAACAAAAACTACCATACCTGATCACTGAGAGAATGGCTATTCGATACGATTTTATAAAATCTTCTGGATGGGCTCCCTTTTTCCGATTTGATAAAGTAGAATATGAATGAGAAGCTCATTGAACTCATCAACAGTTGATGGCATAGCCGTTGTGTCATAGAGGAAAATTACTCTGTTATGTAATGTTCACGATATGCCTTATAAATCTTCTCCGATTTGTACAAATTGCACATCCGCTCTAGACGTTAAGTCTAACCTTATTTGACTGATCCCGTTATGACGTTCACTACAGCTGAACATCAACAACATCCCCACAGGCTGCCAATTCACGTCACTAGATGCATATATTATATACACTATATTTGGCGTAAGACGATATTTAAAAATCTTCAAGTCCTTCGCGGCTTGTTATTTTTCACTAGCGATCTGTTTCTCTCGCTCGCTAGCAAGTAGCAAACGAATTTCGCGTTGCAAGAGACATTCCACGTCCCAAACGAGTTATTATTAGCAATTCGCGAATGCAGAAAAACCTCCCGTCCGTTGTCTTCGTCATTTACCCCCTTGTGACCGCTGGGTGTTCTGGGCAGAGATATTTTTCACTACATTCCGTGATTTCCCTCTCGAAGCAGCCAAAAGTCTCTGTCTCGCTCTCTGTACGTTGTACACCAATCAAGTGAAGTGATTTGTCAAGTGCGGCGAGCGCACCACTCAATCACCCAACCCATTTCGTAATGTTTTATTTTAATTCCTGTGCATCATTAGACGACGATCTGTGGTTAGCTGGGTCGTGGTCGTCAGAGACGTTTCCGATTCCGATTCGAAAATATAGCAAAAAAAAATTAGATTCGACCACTACTTGCGTCAAAATGGGACGACCGCACAACAAGTGGAAACCAACATCCACCGTCGTCTGTGTCTATATTATCAAAAAAAATCGTACCAAAAAATCAGGAAGAAAGAGCGAAAATAAGAAACACAATCAATACGCCAAAGACTAATCCGAAAATCACGCTTATCAGCTTCCTTCGTCGCTCCTCCTCTCACCATGGTCCCGCAACATACCATCGCACCGAAACCAATCTCTATTCTCTGTCAAACGCCATAAACCGGTCCCGGCAGAGCATTTCCCCACCCCAAGAGTGATGCTGCCAAGAAGGGCAAAAATCCGCCCGCTGTGTGTAGAACACATCTTCGCAAAGGTAAAGCGAGCGAAAGCTGTAATAAAAACACTTTGCTCTTCTTTGGCCGGTTTTCATGTTGCGGGCCCCTTTTGCTCGGGTAAAGCAAGCAGGCAAGCAAGTAACACGACAAACGTATTTAATTCCTTCGTATTTTATGAGTGAGTTGAGTTTATTTGTTTGGCGCCAACCTGACGTGCAGCTTCAGAGAAGGAATCTCCAACGTAAAACACTCTTATATACATTAAAAAAAAGAAGAGCGCTTCACAATATCGTCGTCGTGTTCACACAGCCCGCTGTAACACATAAACGAGAGAAACGGACCACGCCACCAGACACGGAGATAGAGAAAGAGAAAAGGAAGACGAGGGGGTCTGAGGGAAAGCCGGGGTGTTCCTACCTACACACCGAATCATGCAGTCAAGTCACACAAGGCAGAGGGGTTTCCGTCATCAGCCATCATCATCATCAGTAGCAGCGCTATCTTTGGCATCAGCACAACACAGCGCACTGATGTATCGGTCACACATTTGCACGCAGTTCACATCGGATAGCGTTGAGCGCCCCTGCCCTGGGAGATCCCATGTGTTGTTAAACGAATACCGAGCCTCGGAAAGGCAGAGATGCCAGATTTATGGAAATATCAAATGTGTTTCGCCTAAACTTGATTGATGTATTTGGTCATATTTTACAATGGAAAGACCATTTTTTTTAACTTTAGGAAGACTTTAAAAATCGAAATGATCGAACCTACACGAAAAGTATTGGTTTTATGTTCCTAAAGTCTACACATACGAACCTGTTGGGAAATGTTCAATTCCTGAGAACATTGGTTCATTTTATGATGATCCAAGTGACTTAAATGGCCAATTTGGAACATCTCACAACAAGTGACAAAAGATTGAGAATTATATCACTGTACCATATAGGTCGGTGTTAAGTCAGGTCAAGGTCAAGGTCAGGTCAAGTCAAGCATTTTTTGACGTGGGACTACGTCTAACCGGAATATATGGAGGGTAAAATGAAAACCTAAACACAGAACATGCAGGAAAAAATGAAAGATTTCGAATGCTTATAGCTCGAACATTTCGTACTGGATAGGAGAGATGTTTGCATCACTTGATAGGGAATATTTCTACGCATCTATCGCAACTAACAAAATGTTGTTTTTCATTAGATAAACAATTGAATAAATGTAAAATATTAGGCGTTATCTAATCGCCCTAACTGCATCGTTTTGATTGGCCCGATTTACGGTTTCCCTAACACAGCCATCAAAACCAAGCAGCCTTGGGGAAATCGGCATTGCAAATACATGAAAGTAGGGGGACTTTTGTTCTCATCGAAAAATGTTCCCTAACACAGACTTTAAAACCAAGCAGCGAAATCGGCATTGCAAGCACACGAAAGAGCCTAGAGGCGAGTGAACTGAAAAGTTTAAACCCTCTTAAAGCCAAAAAGAAGAAAAAGAACACACGAAAGTAGGGGGAGCTTTTGTTCCCACCGAAATGTGTTCCCTAATAGAGATTTCTAAACCAAGGTGCCTGGAGAAATCGGTATTTCAAATTCATGCAAGTCGGGGGTATTTTTGTTCCGACTGGAATGTGTTTCCCTAACACAGACTTCAAATCCATGAAGCGTGGGGAAATCGGCATTGCGAATTCATACAAATCGGGGGTATTTTTGTTCCGATTGAAATGTGTTTCCCTAACACAGACTTCAAAACCGAGGTTTCTGGGGAAATCGGCTCTGCAAATAAATGCAAACTGCGAGTACTTTTGTCCTCGCTTGCCTTTGTGCAGAGTGGAATATGTCTGTTCTAACATGATCTTCTAAACTTAGGAACCTGGGAAAATCGTGCAGCCACTAGAAGCGAATGAACTTCCCAGTTTCAAGCAAATTCGAGATTCGAGAAGTATGTACACTTTTGGGATGTAAACTTCAGAGGGAAATGTAAAATAAAATAATCGTTTGATAATTTTTTTTTGTCTTTATTGGAAAGATTTTCAGCCTTAGGCTGGTTCATCAAACGTTTGATAATTCTTCCGTACATATATTTTGTTCTAGTCATCATACCAAACGTAAAAGGTCCGTCATTAAATTTACTTGTAACGAAGAACAATCAATCACAATAAATGAATTGACTTTACACGGCATTTGTTCATTTTTTTCACTCACAGAGCAAATATATTGAACTCAATTGAATTTGGAAACTGTTTCATTCAATCAAGAATTTAATCAATACAAACGAATGATTGCTAAGCTAAGCTAGTTCCACGTGAACCTTGCGGTTATATCATAGATATAACCCACTATTTTTTTTTTTATTTGGTTCACTATGACTGAAAAATTCCAAATATTTCTCAATCAATTAGCAGTTGTGAGTCGAAGTGTACCATTCTGTTATGGAAATCAGAGCGAGAGAGGTGTGAGGATGGAACTGTGTGAACATTTGGTTGTGTTCAGCATAATAGTGTCATCTATTACAGGCATGAATATGATCGTCAAATTTGAATTTATTGTCATTGCTACAATCTAAATCGCACTCTGAAATAGTATATTTTGTAATCATTCACGACCAGCATTTTTCACTGATCCGTTCAGTAAGAATGGACCAAGTTTATTTTTTAATATACTCGGAATGTGCACATTTTACACTAACGGATTCAAGCACATTTCAACAAGTTACCTATTAGCTTCAAGAGAAAGTTTTGTTGGTTTGCATTCAGCGCTTGAAAATTGTTTCAATTCAATATACAAATGATTGATGCATGGTCCACACTGGCTGCATATGATATAGAGCCATATCGCCATGGTAAATGGTACATGGTCCACTATGACTGCATACTATGAGGGGTTTTCGTTGATCAATCATAAAAATTTCGATCCGTTATTTCTGCTGTATGCGTGATTTTCCAAATCTGATAAATGTGGTATGTAGCTTACATAATGCTTAACCAAATGTAATCAATAACTCGAAATTTTCAATTTTGCGACATGGTCCCCTCTGACTCAACACCGACCATATGGTCAGGGTTCTGCCAAAACGAACCAAGTGCCAAAAACATTATTTTCAGATATTTCAATTTGAAGGGCTCCTACTAATTATTGTCCGTGGCTGATCAAATCTATTATTTCATCGTTCACGTGTTACAAACAGGCTGTCTTCAAAACACTGAGATTATGAGAATCTGTAAAATATGCATGCACTCAGTTCACTTTGGCAGAATGAAAATTAAACAATATGGTTTTCAGTTCAGAGTGGTAGGATGTATTTTAGTCTGAATAATCACTGCAATAATAATATTAAAATGGTTGAGAAACACCTACAATTCTTTGTAGCTAATCAGGTCGTTAATGAATATCAACAATGTTTTGACTACCGGAAACCGTCTTCATGAAAAAATCATGGTTTACAGGAAGTATTAGGCTGTCAAAAAAGTCCTGCGGTATTTCCGCGAGGTGTCGTTGTAAGCGCGTAGTTCTAGTTGTATTCATTGTATCGAGTCATACTATAGCTTGTTGGAAAGGTATTTTTGCGCGCTATAATATAGTTCTTGACAGTGTTTTGTTTGGTTAAGTCGTTCGTGAGTTATAGTGTCGCAAATATAGAGCAAAATAAAGAGAAAATCCGACATATTTTACAGTACTACTATGACAAAGGCAAAAATGCATCTCAAGCTGCCAATAAAATTTGTGCAGTTTATGGACCCGATACAGTTTCCATTCCCACCGCACAACGATGGTTTCAACGTTTTCGTTCTGGTGGAGAGGTCGTCGAAGATGCGCTACGCTCCGGAAGGCCTGTCGTCGAAAATTGCGACAAAATCGCTGAATTAGCCGAGAAAGACCGGCATAGTAGCAGCCGTAGCATCGGCCAAGAGCTGGGGATAAGTCATCAAACCGTTATTAACCATTTGAAGAAGCTTGGATTCACAAAGAAGCTCGATGTATGGGTGCCACACACGTTGACGCAAAAAAAAACATCTTTGACCGTATCGACGCATGTGAATCGCTGCTGAATCGCAACAAAATCGACCCGTTTCTGAAGCGGATGGTGACTGGCGATGAAAAGTGGGTCACTTACGACAACGTGAAGCGCAAACGGTCGTGGTCGAAGCCCGCTGAAGCGGCTCAGACGGTGGCCAAGCCCTCATTAACGGTCAGGAAGGTTCTGCTGTGTGTTTGGTGGGATTGTCAAGGAATAATCTATTATGAGCTGCTTCCCTATGGCCAAACGCTCAATTCGGACCTGTACTGCCAACAACTGGACCGCTTGAAGGTAGCACTCATGAAGAAGAAGCCATCTTTGATAAACAGAGGCCGCATTGTCTTCCATCAGGACAACGCCAGGCCACACATTTCTTTGGTGACGCGCCAGAAGTTCCGGGAGCTCGGATGGGAGGTTCTTTTGCATCCGCCGTATAGTCCGGACCTTGCACCAAGTGACTACCACTTGTTTTTGTCCATGGCGAACGAGCTAGGTAGTCAGAAGTTAGCCACAAAAGAGGCCTGTGAAAATTGGCTATCCGAGTTTTTTGCCAATAAGGAAGCGAGCTTCTATAACAGGGATATTATGAAGTTGGCATCTCGTTGGGAACAAGTCATCGAAAAAACGGCGCATATTTGACTTAAAACTGATGATTGTAACTAATTTTATGAACAAATGAAAATTCAAAAAAATACCGCAGGACTTTGTTGACAGCCTAATACATATTTCATCAGATGTTGAATGTCGTTGTACTTGTTCCTATTTGGATGCAAAATATCCATTTTAGTTTGACCAAAAAAGGTGAAGGGCTTTCTAATATTTTTCTCAAGTCTAACTCCAAGAAGACATCATCTGGGTCGTGGTGTTTGCCACGAGACTTTTTCGCAAATTGTTTGAAATTTTACAGACGTTACTAAAAAGACATTTGTCATAACGGTTTTTTTGCAACCATAGAATCGGCTTGAATCTTCTTGGCCGCAACTACGGCCCCTCGTGTGTTGATGTATAGTTTGCTTACATCTCTATTATATTATTCTATTGCTTGAAAACTGAGGCTCAGCGTGTTTACGTTTTTTGAGACACGCCGGCGAATCCTGGTGAAAATGCGAGACGTCTTTAATAGATTCAAAAGAAACATTTCTTTCTCGTACTAAAATGTAATGACCGAAGAAAATAAAAAATAAAAATCAGCTGAAGTGAACCAAGTTAAAAAATGTCACCTAGAGTATCATCGCCTCTTAAGTTTCTGACCTTCTCGCCCAAGACATTCTCATTAACATAATACTCCCTTTCATGCTGTGAGGTCACATCTTCGCCAAATTCGGATTCAGAACCTTCAAGAAAATCAAAAACAATATGCAAAACTCTCTTTGCAGCCAGAGCGAACCAAGTATATGATAACTATTAACACAATATTATCATACAACACATTAGTATTTTTAACGGCTTTGGACTAATTTCATAAAAATAATATATATTGACTCACTTTTGTTGTTTTTGACACTTCTTCTTCTTCTTCTTGAATGGCACTAACGTTCCAGTGGAACTTTTGCCTTCTCAACGTAGCATTACTTGCGTCATTTTTATTAGTAATATTTGGTTGAGATTTCTATGCCGAATAACACGTCTTAAATGTACTCTGGAGTGGCAAGCTCCAGAATACGCGCGACCACAGTGCAGGCCGGAAGAATTTTCTTTAACGAAAAATCCCCCGGCCAGAACGGGAATCGAACTCAAACTCCGGCATGATAGTGTGGGACGCTAACCACTCGGCCACGAAATAAAGCATTACTCATTAAACTCGTCATCGAATGAATAAATGTTTAGAACTTACA
This sequence comes from Toxorhynchites rutilus septentrionalis, assembly GCF_029784135.1. Classification (NCBI taxonomy): domain Eukaryota; kingdom Metazoa; phylum Arthropoda; class Insecta; order Diptera; family Culicidae; genus Toxorhynchites; species Toxorhynchites rutilus. Next base: position 333,344,114 of record NC_073745.1, on the reverse strand, counting down.
CCTTTAATAGCATCTTAAAAAAAATAATTCATCAACGAGACAATCCGTATACAATATTCTTATTTTCACAACAATTACCTTCATGTTTATCATACATTATTAATGTTAACAGTAGCTCTACAATATGACCCGAATGTGGCTGATGTTTTAACGGTATCTACTCACTGGTGCAGGTGAACATTTTACTTTAATAGCCTATAGACGAATTTCATGCCAACTCGACGACCAGTTCCATCTCAGATAGCAGTGAAACGTTGTGGGTGTAAAGACATGGGTCATTTAAGTAACTTTGCATACTTGAAATATTCGAAAAAGGATTAGACTACTTTTTGGAAGAAAACATTTTTTTTTTAATTTTTTACAAAAATTCATAACTTAAAAACTATGATACCTAAAAAATTCTTGTCAAAGGATGAAAAGTAGGAAATTGTTGAAACATTTACAAAAAAATACCACAAATTTTTTGGAAAAAACTTACCCATCGGCATCAGTAGCCTTACCAATCGGCATCAGTAGCAAACCCCTACTTGCTATTTCTATTTCATGATTCTAGTCTTTAACTATGAAAGTCATATTAACAATAGTTATAAGTTCCCTGAGTCCATATTCGGAAGAAGGATATGATTTTTGACTCAGATCCAAAATATCTTGTTACGAATAACGGACGTGCCATCGAACGGGTAGTGTATTATTTAATGTTGATATTACAACTCGTGTTTACTCATGTTCATAAAAGCGCTTGATTTTCCGCATTAAATGGACGTATTATTTTTTCAAATGAAGTAAACATGTTATACATCACGACATCTCCTCTGCCCTCTTTTTTATGAACAAAATTGAAAAAAAATGGGAAAAAAACGCTACGGTGATTGGTACCGAAGTATTCTATATTATCGAAAAATAATATTCGTAAATCATCGCTGCAAAAAAGTCGGTTTGTTTTTTTACGAGTATTATAAATTTTGAATCGCGAAAAATGGGGAATCCATAGATTCGAGAATGACCAAGGTTTCATAGGAAAATAATAAATCTGGCATCTCTGCCCCCATGTGCCAAACGGATGCCACCAACGAGAGCTCGCCCCGTTAATGATTCGGTATCTCGACACTCGCACATGACGACACATGAGTAAGTGTCCGATGATGATGAAGATGATGCTCGCTCTGGATATAATCGCTGGGAGTTGCACTCCATTCGAACACATTCGATGCTCATCGTTTCGTGTTCTTGTTTTTTTTTGCTCTTGTGTGTATCCTTTTTCCCTCTCGTGTCCGTTATTCGTAAGAAGAACAATCAAAGCCTGCAAAAGCGAGCGCCCGCTGACCGAAAGAAGCAACAGATTGACTGTTCTGTGCGGATATTGTTATATGTGGAGTGTCTAATTTGCAGATTGGCTCTGTATCTTCTGTTTTTGGACTTTTGCTTCGCACTCTTGCCTTTTTGTTGGCATCACATACCTCGAGCCTCGAGATCAATGAGTTCAGGGGCTGTGTGATTTTTGCCATCGCGGGGGTTTTAAAGAGGCAAATTAGCATTTTGTAGAATATGCGGTTGGGAATGGGACGTCGTTGACACTCTCGAGAATGGAGAGGAAGGAGGCTCAATGACGTTGCAATTAGTTGGTTAGTAATAAATCCATCAGACCATAAATCAATAGGACATCCACATAGTGCCAGTGGCCTCCTTCACATAACGAACTTTTCATGTTTCTACGTAGTAGACACTTGGGCGTCCCCAAATGAGAGTTGTTGCGATCCAAGTTATTTGTGTAAATTTTGATGAGACATGTTACCTGCTCGGTTAATCTTGCACCGATTCTACGCGATTCCAATGGTTAACTTAACTGTATTCTACGTAGTTTCGATAGATACATTACAAAGAAGTAATTTAGCGGTGATAATTGTCGTTAACCCTCCTGTACCTGCGTACATAATCATAACTCGCATACTCGCGCACGGTGTTACAGACTGTGCGTGTCTCTGTAATATCGCTGTTGTGTAATTTAGGCGTTATTGGTATTTATTTAAAGAACAAGATATAACAACAAGAAATATTCTGCCATACAAATTAAACACAAATTTCTGCATTACACGAGAATTATTCAAGCAAATGGAACCAAATTAGGCATATTGAGGTTTTCGGGAGCAATAAATGTTTCTATGATGATTAGACTCTCCACCCCCTCTCTAAGGAGGGGCTGCCATACAAATGAAACACAAATTTCTGTATTACTCGATAATTAATCAAGCAAATGAAACCAAATTTGGCATGTGAACGTTTCAGGGTGCAATAAATGTTTCTATGGTGGTTAGACTATCCACCACCTCTCTAAGGGGGAGCTGTCATACAAATGAAACACAAATTTCTGTATTACTTGATAATTAATCAAACAAATGAAACCAAATTTGGCATTTGGAGGTTTTAGGGTACAACAAATGTTTTTAAGGTGGTTAGACACTCCACCCTCTCTCTGAGGGGGAGCTGTCATACAAATGAAAGACAAATTTCTGCAGAATCCGAAAACTAATCAAGCAAATGGAGCCAAATTTGTCATGCGAATGTTTAAGGGGACACGAAATGTTGCCATGGTGAATAGGCACTCCTTTACACTCTCACATACATTTCTGCATAATTCAAGAACTAATCAAGCAAACTGAACCAGATTTGGCATGTGGAGGTTTTTGGGGGCAAGAAACATTTCTAAAGCGGTACAATAAATGTTTCTATGGTGGTTAAACACTCCACACACCTCTCTAAGGGGGAGTTGTCATACAAATGAAACACAAATTACAGGGGGCACACAAACACAAACTTCTGCATAACTCGAGAACTAATCAAGCACAATTGGGAATATCATTTTGGAATATGAGGGTTTTTGCGTATGAGAAATGTTTTTATGATGGTATGACACCCCTCCCTCCTCTGGAATGGAGAGGGGATTCCATAAAAATCTCACACATATTTCAACCAAAAATATTCCAACCAAACATGACAATTTTAAATTTTCGGAAAACTCTGAAGGAAAAAGGGAAAATTCGGAAAATTTAATTCCCATATGTTCTACAATTACATAGTGACCAAGAGCTGTTAGTCCATTTGATGAGATCTTTGTTCGAAACTGGAAATGGATTTTAATGTGATGAAACGCACTCCTATGTCTTCTTCTATCTATACCAATGAAAAAATATCGCCGAATGTGTTGATAAGAGCAGAACTCGAGGAAGGAATTGTCCGATTTCATTTATTCTATCATATTTTCTGTATAAAACATTCATTCCATGTAACGGAAAAACATGTTACTTGCAGGTGGTTGAAAAATCTTGAACGAGAATTGTGGCTGAAAATGATCTGCTAATGACGAGTTTTGTTAGAAGTACTAAGAATTTTATAGTAAAAGGCAATTTTAAAGGGGAGATTAGAAAATCAATCAATGAACAGTTCTGCGATTGGACCCATGAACTTGCTCATAGTAAGAAAACGTGAATGTTTGAAGGTGTTGATAACAAAAAACAAATTTTGCAAATAACAAAAAATATATATATTTGCAAATTAATGTTTGTCCGTCTGTATGTTACTCATTGACTCAAAAACAATTTAATCAATCAACGTAAAAATTTGTGTATGAGTGTTTTCGAACAAGACCAGAATGTGCTATCAGTTTGTTTTATCTCAAAGGGGGAAGGGGGGTGTCATTTAAAAATATTAGCATTTGTATGTATGTTGGGTAATAACCTAAAAAGTATTGATCCGATCATCGTGAAAATTGGTACATTCTACCATAAAAAGTAAGTAAACAATAGATTTCTTATTGAAAAAAAAACTGACTAAGAATCATTACAGGCGCCACTTGCGTGCCCATGAATGGGAATATATTGGTCAATCGCGCACTAGAATCGCACAGCACAGGATGTTGTGCCATTCGAAGCCCGCTGATACCAAACTCGTCTTCTTGTGTGATGAATTGATAACATCAATCATCGGCTATCTCGCATTTCGTGTGGATGTTATTCAATTGTCTCCCATTAAAACATATATTCTTCCATTTTTGTATTCACTTCACCACACAATCTGACACCACACAGCATGCGCGAAAAGGCTGATTCAGGAGTACACGTCATACACACAAAGGACCAAACTGGTTTCGAAAGGTGTCCGCTGCTGTTGCTGCTGCTGCTGATGGGTGATCAATCCGGTCCGAGGTGCGGACCCTGCCGTCAGGTTGAACGGTTCTTTATAATTCTGCCGGTCGCCAAACTTTTGCTGTGTTCATATTTTTTTTGTGTTCGTGTTGTACAATTTTTCGCAAGTCAAGTTTTCCGGTTTAGCCCAAAACCAGTACACGAAATATGGCGCTCACAAAGAGTGAACATTTCGACCAATGCTCGGGGGTCTTAAAAATCAATCTCGCCACCAAAAAGTAGAAACGAAGTGAATTCCCGCGTCTCGTCTTCCGCCGCGGTAGGAAAGAGCGCGCGCGAAGCGTATGTTTATATTTTCAGTCTCCAAACAGACTTTTTTCGTCGGAGTCGTCGTCGTCGTCGCCATCGTGGCCGCCACCGCCGCCGTTGGTCCCCGAGGGGTTACAACAACAGTTTCTTGCGCGTTGCGAACGTACACAATCAACGGGGCTACACTATCAACAGGTTCCAGTGATTTCTGGATTTTATTATGCATTTATGCCTGTCGAAAAACCAACACACAGACAAGATCAATTTCAGAGCGACCCGTAAGCAACCGTAACAGCTTGCTGGTCGAGTGAGACGGTGAGGTGCGGATCGCGGCAGCACGTTAGAGGCGTCCTTCAGTCCCCAAATGCCCAATGCATATGCTGTGTGGACTGGCCGCTGACTGACTGAGCAATCCGGTCCGGGTGAGCGAATTAGCGAGTGAGTGAGTGAGTGAGAGCAAGCGGGACGGAGCTAGCGTATCGAGCTTTCCACCAGTTGGGTTATAATTTCCAGGTCCTCCGCGCCAACAGTCTCGGGTCGGTCTCTAAAACGGAATTTTAGCAAAGCCAAAGACAACCAACACATCTCGAGCGCAGAAGCCGCCAAAGGGCAAAGCGGCGGGTGGGTGGCATGCGGTTGGTGGTAATATAAATCGAAGGTGAGGGAATCTCTCGCAAGCCAGTCAGCCAGCCAGCCAAACCAGCGAACGAGAAGATCAGAAACAAGAAATGTTTAACAACAACGGGTAGAATAATGGAAAGGAAAGAAAACTGTGTTGTTTTTCTTCTCTTGTTTTTGCTGTTCGTATACCGAGAAAAGAACCTTAGGCTAGACTGGGGCAAAGCGGCCTGGCCACTTCAAAGCGCGTGAACGTGAGGAGCAATGGATAAAAAATAATAATAATCGGAGAGCGAACCCAAGAGGTTTCGTCGACCGACAGATGAGGCGATTCTGTGCGGGTTCTGTAATAGTGGCGGAGGGCGGCGGAGACAACGATGGCGACGATGCCTATGATGAAGACGGAGACGGCGACTTTGACGGGAGCTACCGAGCAGCTATGTAGGGGAAAGAATGGACTTCAAGAAGAGAGAAACACCATCGAGGCAGCGGCAGCGAGATGAACGCGATTCCCCATTTGAATTAATAATAACACAGAAACAGGTTATGGCCGGGGACTCGATGACCGAATCAACAGTAAGTCGTTTTTTTTTTGCTGCTGCCTCAGCTCGACACGGGCTTGCCTCATTCACTTCCAGCGTATCGAAACACGCCAGAATAATAATGATATGGGTGTTACTGACTCATACTCCTGAGGTGCAGAAGGAACGCTTACGTAGCTGAGTTGTTATTTTTTTCTCTCTTAACTGGCCGCCGCCGTCTTCGCCATTCGCTGCCGCCACCGCTGGTTCTGTCGTTTTCTCTTCCGTCCATCGGATATATATTATACATATATTGACCGAATAAAGAAAAATAAATATTGTAACTTGTTTGCTGCCCCGGCCCAGCCGTTTTCACCACCGATCGGAACGACGAATGGCGTGGCGTGTGGAAGAAACGGTCGCTGCCGCCGCCGCCGCCGCTTGTGGACGACGATGATGATTCACGGATGTACGGAAACTGATGGTGTCAGAAGGGAAAAACGATGCACAGAGCATAGAGAGATTGGGGTATTTCTTGGATCTCCAAACACACGCACTCACAGTGTACACACCAATGATTCGGTTTGATTAAAGATTCCGTAGAGTTTCTCAATGAAATGAGAATGGTGTGTCGTGAATCATGCCCGAAATTTGTTGTCAGATGTATTGGGGTTTTGTCAGGGCCCCTTATATATTTGGTCATTTGCATTTTTAATTTTGGTGAACTTAATGTTCAACGGAATTGCAGAAGTATTGCCTCGCGTATCTTTAATTTCTACGATTTCAATATGTTCTTCCTGGACCGAACATGAATCATATTTTCAAAAAGTACCGTTTTTATAAAGAAGCTACCGTCACTTCATGAATCAATGTTCTCGTTTCTAACAAAATCAAGGGTATACATGACTTGGGTGTATATCCTCTAAGGGCGATATTTATATTGAGATTTTACCTGAGTTCCGGTTAATCTTGACTCCAACTCAAATGGAGCGAATTCTGTTATGATAACCATTCCTCAATGATCTGCGGTCTTTAGAATATCTCAATATGTCAATTTTGATAACAGGCATAGCAACCAAAGCGCCTAATCTCTTTTCTGAGGAAAGACTTGGTATTCCTCAGAAGGCTTCACGTATATATTTGCTTGATGGAGAAACCCACATTCACAGTTTGGGTGGACCCTATACTTCGTAGTTGCTCTCCGTGATTGACCCGAACCAGCGAAATTGCACAGAGAACTCACTAAATGGGGCTTAGAAGTATCAAACCATTCTCATTGTGCAAGTTTCGGTGGTCCTTACATTCATCTGGAGGAAGGGAAGGAATATTAGTATGACATTTCCGTCCAGGTGGGTTCCCTGCGATTATCATGGAGTTAACATATTTGTTGATGGAGAGAGGTCAAACTTAGGATTCACTGTGGTAAGTGATGTGATAATGTTAACGCGGGCTTTCGTACGCCGATTATATATTTCGCGACTTTACGAATTGAATCTTATAAAATCTCTCGATTTTCCCAACTTTTGTTTTGACGTAGAACTACGTCTTTTATTAAGGGTGCCAAATCAGAAAACAGGTCACGTTTTTATGAAATAAAGTTAACGTTAATAACTATTTTTGCCGTGAACGGATTCTGGCGATTTACATACCAAACGAATCGGAAATTCCCTAAGATTTGTTTGATATGCTATACATAACAATCCCATAGTCTGTATATGGTTTAAATTGATAAAAATTGGAAGCATCCATTTCCTCATACATTTCTAGAGCAGCATGTTAAAAGGGCCTATCTTCTTTGATCGATTCTCTTTATCTACATTCTCTTTCATTAATAACTCAGAAGGAACAGCAATTCCTTATCTATTCGACGATAAGGAGAGTGAAATGGAATCTCGTTTATCAAACTACATGACAAAATTGGAGCAAAATCTGTATGAAAGGCCGTGGTTATCGAAAGAGAAAGTAGATGAAGAGTATCGATCAAATAAGATAGGCCCTTTTGACATGTTGCTCTAGATTTGTTCTATCCATTTCTGTGCTTTCCCGAACAGAGCTGTCAATAACGAACAACTTATCGACGAGCAACGAAGGGGAAATCGTAAGATGTAGTCTCCGTGAACAAAGGAAAAGAAGAAGAACGAAGAGGAATATTTGCCTAGAGTATAAACAGTGGATCTTGCTGAGGCAAACTTCATTCTTCGTGAGGACACCGACTGCACAACACCGTTGCTGGGCGAGCTGGACAGCGAGGAATCGAAGGGTTTTCTAAAGGCAATGGAGGTGGAGGAGTAATATGAGGAAAGAGTAGAGTTTACTAAGGGCCTTTTTGAAAATTAGTGACAAATGAACTGAAGAAGTTTAAAGTCCCTTTAATTCAACACGGAAAGGAAGGAAAGGCAAACTTTCAGTGTCGTTCTAGATACGAAACAATGAACATCGCTTGTTCTTGCTTGTTTTGCGCCATCACATGTCTTTATTTCGGACTGAGCTCTGGACGCGATCATATTACTCACTTGCTGATGTCTCTGGTATTGCAAACATTGCATCAAACTGACGTCATTGCATTAATGTTTTGAGCTACACAATTGTGTGGGGAATCATCAAGCTAGGCTATCGTCAGCTCACCAAGAAAATAAATGTTCTGGAATTTTGTCAGTGATTTGGTTTCGCATGACGGTAGGAAAACTCTTTCTACAAAGGATGACAGCTAAGCTAATCTAGACTGGCAATATTAACAGAAAGGGCTTCTGTTGAGAAGAGCGCAAAACAGAGATAAGTGTGAGTATATTTAGTTCCTTCAAGCCATCGATATATGAATATTTTTGTGCGTACGTGCGTGCTTCATAACCCGTACGTAACAATAGTGCATCTTCGCTACGCTAAAACCACATTTGTAATGATAAATATAAACAAGTAGGGGAGATAGCGGGAATTACTTACGCTAGAGTATTAGTAATAAATCTCTGCTGAGGCAAATATTCAATCTTTTTCCAACCAGTTAACATTATTTGTTTTCTGTTGTCATAAAAGCTTCGTTGGTGCCTTTTGCATTGCATCAATGCATTGAACTGACGCTATGGTGAAGCAGATGTTAAGGTTGTGCACCAAAAAATTATATGGGGAATACCAAGTTATAATAAGTCATTAATTTATTTGGGTTCGCGTGCAGATAGAGTTTATTTCGCTTATTTAGTCACCAAGAAAGTAAATGTATTCAAGAACAAGTCCCCACGGTTATATCCTCTGTTAGCTTGCCTAAAAAATCGAGTGCAGCGGACAAGCAAAATCAGGTTCCTCCTGGCATCCGTGGGAATATTTCATCTTCGAACGACCCAGCACTCGAGGGGACATCAAAAACCCCAACTGTCCCTATTTTTCCGTCCAGTTCAACTTCCCAATCGGGATTTATAAAGTTGTCTGACCTTTTGGATCAAATCTTCAAGTGTTTTAATGTTTCCGACTCCATCAGAACCATTGTCATCTCAATGCTTCCAGTATTAAAGACAATTCTGCAACAATTGATGCAAACATGGCCCCTCCTTGCAATGATTATCTCTCTTGATGTCTAATTCAAATAGAGAGGTCGGAGATATAACTGTTTTACAGTGGAATTGTCGTAGTCTTATCCCTAAATTGGATACATTCAAATTTTTAATTCATAACTTCAATTGTGATGTTTTTGCTCTGTCCGAAACTTGGCTTTCTTCGCGAGATGATATCTCTTTCCACGATTTTAATATTATACGCTTGGACCGTGATGATAGATACGGAGGGGTGCTTTTGGGGATCAATAAGTGCCACTCATTTTTTAGAATTGACCTTCCAACTATTGGAGGGATCGAAGCTGTTGCTTGTCATGCAAACATCAGAGGAAAGACCTCTGTATTGTCAGCTTGTATTGGCCTCCGAGAGCTGCGGTTAGCCGCAAACAACTTGATGACATGTGCTCACTCCTTCCTGAGCCACGATTGATCTTGGGAGACTTCAACTCTCACAATATGCTTCAATATGACCATTTTGAACACTGGGGAAACAACACGTGTACCTAAACCTCCTGCTAACCCTAGTGCTCTTGACCTCTCGCTTTGCTCGAATTCACTATCGTTAGATTGCAAGTGGAATGTAATCCAGAACCCCAACGGTAGTGATCATTTGCCAATCAAAATTTCCATCACCATTGGGTCGAATTCTTCTGAATCTATAAACATGGCATATGACCTCACAAGACACATTGACTGGAAAAAAAAATGCGGACGCGATTGCTCTAGCCATCAATTCCAGAGATGGTTTACCTCCATTGGAGGAGTATAACTTCCTTTCTCGTTTGATATATGACAGCGCGGTTCGAGCTCAAACGAAACCCATCCCAGGTTCTACCATTCGCCGAAGGCCTCCCAATCCATGGTGGGATAGCCAATGTTCCAAGCTTTATGTAGAAAAATCGAATGCATTTAAAGCTTTTCGGAAACGTGGAACCCCTGAAATTTTTCAAATGTATTTAGCCCTTGAGAATCAGTTCAAAAATTTGATCAAAGGGAAAAAACGTGCTTATTGGCGAAATTTCGTGGGAGGTTTGTCACGAGAAACGTCAATGAAAAAATTATGGAAAGTGGCTCGAAACATGCGAAATCGCTCATCAACGAATGAAAGCGAAGAATATCCACATCGATGGATTTTTAATTTTGCACGGAAGGTTTGTCCTGATTCCGCTCCTGTGCAAAAATTTTTTCGAGACATAGCACAAGATAGGTGCGATCTTGATTCCGAGTTTTCGATGGTAGAATTCTCTCTTGCTCTCCTTTCTTGTAACAATTCGGCTCCAGGATCGGATAGAATTAAGTTCAACTTGTTGAAAAACCTCCCTGGTGTGGCGAAACATCGCTTGTTGAATTTATTCAATCGGTTTCTGGAACATAATATTGTTCCAGATGATTGGAGACAAGTACGAGTTATAGCTATTCAAAAACCTGGAAAGCACGCGTCCGACTTCAATTCGTACCGCCCAATAGCAATGCTGTCTTGTATACGGAAATTGTTGGAGAAAATGATCTTGTTTCGCCTTGATCGATGGGTTGAAACGAATGGCCTACTCTCAGATACACAATATGGGTTCCGCAGGGGCAAGGGGACAAATGATTGTCTTGCGTTGCTTTCTTCAGAAATTCAAATGGCTTACGCCGAAAAAAAACAAATGGCTTCAGTATTCTTGGACATAAAGGGGGCCTTTGATTCTGTTTCAATAGAGGTTTTGTCAGACAAATTACAATCTCGGGGTCTGCCGCCTCTATTGAATAATATGTTATATAACTTGCTTTGTGAGAAACATTTGAATTTTTCTCATGGAGATTCGGCAGTGAGTCGGATCTCTTACATGGGCCTCCCTCAGGGCTCATGTTTAAGCCCCCTTTTGTACAACTTCTATGTAAGCGACATCGACAATTGCCTTACACAAAATTGCAACCTAAGACAACTTGCAGATGATGGAGTGGTGTCTGTCGTAGGATCAAACGAATCCGACCTGCAAGGACCCTTACAAGATACTTTGAACAATTTTTCAACCTGGGCCATTGGGCTAGGGATCGAATTCTCCACGGAGAAAACAGAGATGGTGGTTTTTTCTAGGAAGCATAGACCAGCAAAACCAAAGCTTCAACTTTTGGGTAAACCGATCACTCATGCTATGTCATTCAAGTATCTTGGGGTCTGGTTCGACTCCAAATGTACTTGGGGGGTCCATATTAGGTATCTGAGTAAAAAATGTCAACAAAGAATAAACTTTCTCCGTACAATTACCGGCACCTGGTGGGGTGCCCATCCTGAAGATCTTATAATGTTGTATCGAACAACTATTCTCTCAGTGATGGAGTATGGCAGTTTCTGTTTTCAATCAGCTGCCAAAACACACCTCATTAAACTCGAGCGAATTCAGTATCTTTGTCTCCGTATTGCGTTGGGATGTATGCCCTCAACGCATACCATGTGTCTCGAGGTTTTGGCAGGCCTACTCCCACTAAAAGATCGCTTCAATTTATTATCTCTTCGGTTCCTCATCCGGTGTAAGGTTATGAACCCATTGGTGATCGGAAAATTTGAGCAGCTTATCGAGCTAAATTTTCATTCTGGATTCATGAGCTCATATCATGAATTCATCTCCATGCAGGTTGATCCTTCTTCGTATGTTCCCAACCGTGTTTGTTTTTCTGACTACATCAATTCCTCTGTACATTTTGATCTGTTCATGAAGGAGAAAATCCATGAAATTCCAGATTATCTTCGATCGAGGATCGCTCCTACGATCTTCAAAGCAAAGTATGGGCGTGTCAATTGTGATAATATGTACTTTACTGATGGGTCCTCTATGAATGAGTCCATAGGATTTGGAGTGTTCAACGTATTTTTTAGCACCTCACACAGTCTTCAGTATCCTTGCTCAGTATATATTGCTGAATTGGCAGCAATACACTGGGCGCTGGACAGCGTCGCCTCACGACCTGTTGAACACTATTACATTGTAACGGATAGTCTTAGCTCTGTCGAAGCTATCCGTTCAGTGAGGCCGGAAAAGCACTTGCCGTACTTCCTTGAGAGAATACGAGAAATTTTGAGTGCTTTATCCAGACGCTGTTATGTCATTACCTTTGTCTGGGTTCCTTCACATTGCTCCATTTCGGGTAATGAGAGGGCTGACTCATTAGCAAAGGTAGGTGCAATTGAAGGCGATATTTATCAGCGTCAAATCGCCTTCAATGAATTTTATTCTTTAGTTCGTAAAAATACCATCGCTAACTGGCAACGCAAGTGGAACGAAGATGTATTGGGCCGGTGGTTCCACTCGATTATCCCTAAGGTTAGCCTCAAACCATGGTTCAAAAGTCTGGACTTGAGTCGGGACTTTATTCGGACCTTCTCCCGACTCATGTCCAATCACTGTTCGTTAGATGCACTACTCTTCCGTTTCAAGCTTGCCCACAGCAATCTCTGCGTTTGTGGCCATGGTTACCACGCCATCGAACACGTTGTTTGGTCGTGCGAGCTATATTTTGTCGCCAGATCGAATTTAGAAAACTCCCTTCGGGCTCGAGGAAGGCAGCCCAATGTGCCGGTGAGAGATGTGTTGGCTCGGTTAGACCTTGATTACATGTCCCAAATATATGTTTTCCTTAAAGATATCGATCTTCGAGTGTGATTATTCTTACATCCTTTCCCCCCCCCCCATTTTCTCCTCCTTTTCGTCCTTCGCGAGCAATCGGTTCCCTAACATTAGAATAAGTTAAATTGTTAATACATATTAGATGTGAGGATAGTTTAAGAATTCAGTGTGATGTGTGAGTATGAATGTGAAAGTGAGTGTGAGTGTGAGTGTGAACATGGTTACAATCTCCTTACATCCCATCCTTTTCCTAAAGAAAATGTGTCACCCTTCTAAACTCGAGTCGACCGCGAGTAATCGGTTTCCTATTTCATTAACCGTAGAATTAAGAAAACATGTTAATAGTAAAAGTATAGTTGAGAGTTTGGCTTCTTTAAACCTATGTAACTGAGCCTGTACAAATAAACGAATTATAAAAAAAAAAAAGTAAATGTCGTTCTGGAATTTTGTATGTGATTTGGTTTCGCTTGCCAGTAGCAAAGCTTTTTCCACTAAGGATGGCAACTGCGCTTATCTCGAACATGTATTGTTCTGCGAGCACAAGAATGAATCAAACAAACAATTATCGTCAAATGATTCTACAATGAAAAAAAAATAAATTCAGGGCGACCAAAATGGTAAAATGGTTATTTCAAATTTTCGTAGTATTATAAAATAATACTTATAAACAAGCGACTTAAACTAAACTACAGCGTAGTTCTACGTCAACAATGCGGTCGTGTCTTGAACACAACCTCCTATCATTTTTTTCTTCTTTCGATTGATACATGTTTTTATTTTCGATTTTTCATTTTCCAAATGATCGAATGTTCGATCCTCTTATTAATAAATTTTTCGTTTTTTTTTTGATAATTCTGTTTCTGGTAGCTTAATTTTTCAAATTTCTTTGAATTTTTGATGTTTTCTTTTCTTTTTCGATTCCTTCATTCTTTGAAAATTGAATTTTTGAAATTTTGAATTTTGCAGTCTTGAAAAAAAAATTAAAATTTTCAACGTTGAGATTTTTTTTTTTTTGAATTTATCAATTCTTTGAATTTTTAACTTAATATTGTGGATCTACGATTTTTTTTCTATTTTTCAATTATTGAAATTTTTCAATTTTTCAATTTTGTAATAATTTTATTTTTTGATTTTTCAATTCATTTATGTTGAGAGTTTTTGAATTCTCGATGTTTTTCGATTTATGGATTTTTTAAATTGTTTGATTTTGATAAAAAATTTTAACATTGATTATTTCATATATTTTCTCACTTTTTAAAATTATTTTGTTATCTACATCTTTAATTTTTTTAATTCTTATTTTTTTTTTCGATTCGACCAATTTTGTTTTGTTTTATATTTCGTGTTTTATTTTATGTTCTGATTTTTTTTATTATTCAAATTTCTGATGTTTTCTATTCTTCAGTTTATAATTTTTGATGGTTCGATTTTTTTAAATTTCCAGTCCGCCAAAGAATTTTTAAGATTTTCTATTTATTAGATTTTCAAATTTTCATTTTTTTCTATCTTAGATTTTCCTATTTTCAAATAATCAAATTAGATATTCAAATTTTTCAGATTTTCAGAATTTATGAACTTTTGGTTTTTAGATTTCAAAAATTTCTCGATTTTTTTATTTATTTGATTTGTAGACTTTAAATTTTTTTGGTTGAAAGTTTGGATTTTTATTTCTTATACTATCCACATCCTAGATGTTTATCGATTCGTCGAAATTAGATTTTTCAATTTTTCCATTTTTTATCTCATTAGCGATCAAATTGTAAAAATTATTTTCCTCCGTTTTCCGAAGAAAGCTAAAAATCGAAAAATCGCCAAACACAAACATTGTCCAAAACATACATTTTCGTTCTTGTAGGAGGTCCAAGCCAATGTTTTTTTTCCTACATCACAATGTGTGATCTTTTATCAAAGTAATGCTATAGAAAAGTTTACATTTTTTTGAATTTTAGATGGTTTTGTTTTTTGTTAGATTAAGTGAAGTTATGTACATTTCGCACATACTTGCTTCAAATTGAATTTATAGCCCAATAAAGATATACAAAATTCAATGAAATTGATAGTAAGTGGTAGCTAAGAAACTAAACTTTCAATTGATGCTAAAACCATACCATATGGTTGCTTCCCAAAGCTATGAAAAATTATCAAAGTTGCTGTTCGATTTATCGAAAGCTTGGCATAAAGTCTGTCCACGTTAAATTTCGAACACTTTTCTTTCAGTGTAGTTTATGAAATATTTCACTAATCAATGAAGTATTTTACTTACATGACAGCTGAAACCCTCCTCTTTATTTCGAAAATGTACATGCACCATAATGGACGAAAAAACTTATGTTCTCGAAGACTTCAAACAGCTTCCGGGTCTCGCTTTTTATACTGCAATGCGAAGGAATGCCGTTGCCGAGTGTTTCCGGACCAAGAAGCAGTCTAAATTCCCCAAAAAATACTTGGTTTGGCAGGCCATATGCAGTTGTGGCCGAAAATCCAAATTTTTCGTCTCTACCGGCACTATCAACAAAGATGTCTACGAGAAGGAATGTCTCCAGAAGCGGTTGCTACCATTCTTAAGAAGCCATGACTCTCCAGTATTGTTTTGGTCAGATTTGGCCTCTTGTCACTATGCAAAATCCATCCTGGAATGGTATAATGCACATGAGGTCAAATATGTATCAAAAACAGCAAATTCACCGAACTGTCCAGAACTTCGCCCAGTGGAAAAGTACTGGGCTCTGATTAAGCGAAAACTATTCGAAACTAAGAAGAAAGCGAATGACATTAATGATTTCAAGAGGAGATGGAAAAGCGCCGCCGCCAGCATAACTGAGGGTACTGTACGGAACCTAATGCCACGTTCCCAAGAAAGTTCGTGAATTTTACAGACTACGTAATCAACATCGAAGTAAGCTTTCCTTGTTTTAGATATAAGTCTATTTTACTGAAATAAACAATCGATTTTGTTGTATTACGTGAATTTTTGTTTTGCTGGCATCATCTTGGTGTCCGAAATTTAACGTGGACAGGCTTTAAAATGGGTTAACGCGATTATTTTATTTTTGGATTTATCCATATTTTTATTTTTCAATATTCTCAATTCTTTTATTTTTTTTTCAATTTGTTCTGCTTTGTGTGTGTTTTAAATTTATTATTTTTCATTTTCCATATTTTGAACATTTCTAACTTTTTTAATTTTTGACCTTTGAAATTTCAGATTTTTTTAATTTCCATTTCCATTATTTTTTGTTTTTTTTATTCAAATTATTCGAGTTTTCGATTTTTCAGTTTTGATGTTTTTAATTGTTCGATGTTTTAATTTTCTATCAGGCGATTATTCGATTATTTAAATTTTATTTGTGTTTTCAATTTATTGATTTGTCGTCTTTGTCGATTTGATCGGGTCGATGTTTTTCGATTAGATGTTTTGAAAATTTTTGAAATTGGTTTCAATTTATTTAAATTGTTTAAAGCTTTATTATTTTTTCAGCTTCAATTTTTTAAAATTTCTTTTCAAGTTCTTCAATTTGTTCTTGTTTTGGATCAAATCTTAATTTTTGAATCTTCGATTTTTTTGAATTTTTTATTTTTTTGGGTTTTTTATCGAATGTTTTATTTTTTTTATATTTATTTTTATATTATTTATATTTTATATTTTATAATTTATAATTTATATTTTTTATTTTATAGTTTAGATTTTATATTTTATATTTGACATTGATGCTGAAAAGGTGTTGAGACAAAGCGGCCAAAACTTTGCGAAGAAAAGAGAACGGTTTTGACTCATGATACTCTCTGCATCTACTTCCTTTCTAGGGAAGTCGCCTTATCGACTAATATAAATTGCGTTATTTTAATTTATTTGCGTTTGAGAATTCCATACAAAACAACATATGCTCTAAGCTGAGGATTGTACCGCTCATGGCAACTCTACACGAGCTGATGATTCTGCCGGCTAGTGACCATTCTATCCTGGATTCCTCGTGTCGAGAAAGACGCACCACGCTAGATATGGGGTACAAACTAGGGAGGCTTTGCTGATTAATGGTCAGCTGCATCCCAATAAGAAGGATCCTGTGTCGGGCGCACGTAGAGAGAATTGCAGACTGCAACATCCAAATTATTGTCGAAATATTGAACTCCAGGCTGACGCCATATGAGCCTTAATAAAAATATATATTTTGAAAAGAAAAAACACATGCCTTAATTTTATTTTGAGTGGCAAGTCCGAAGACAATTTTGGGTTGAGATCTGATATTTATTTCAAGCATTGCTTTAGCTTCAGCTACATAAGTTTCGCCAAAATTTGAAGCCATATCACAGTCATTTTTAAAGCATTTCTATACATAACAATTCAGAAGGTTTTTTGCTAAATGGTAAAAAGCTGCTACAGAAAAGTTCTCTCAGACCGATTGGATAAAAAAACGATTTTGACAGATCGACTGAAGCCTTTTCACTAATCTTTTACCACTGTTACCACTGTTACTGTTGAACTATTTTTCTTATTTAATCTACCTATCCGTTATTTCCTTGTTGCACGTATACACTTTCGAATCCGTCAATACAATTTCAATTGAAACATACAAGAACGCAATTACCATATGCATGTCTTCTTCTGTATGTAACAGTTCCTAAGTTACGATTATTGCGTAATACTCTGCTACCGCCTTATCCAGTGCATTCCCCACCTAACCAACCCCCGCGCATTCCGTGCGACGGTTCCGATGTGGTCCTGTCAAGGCAAGAAAACGCGACTCGGTTTTGTGTGTTGTGTTCTTCCCACATTTTTGCCGAAGCCCACGCGCGCACAGCACGGATATGGGTTCCCTAGCAGCGTCGGTTTATTATTCTCCCGGGCAAGTAGGGTTTCATCGATCGGCGACAAAATAATAAGGATGCTGCCCGCCGCCTAATTTGAATAACACTGAAAATGTCAACCTCTCGAAAAAGTTCAATGGCAAACTGGAAGTGTAAAAAACACTTGCTGGTCTATTTTCCTTCCTCTCGCAAATAGCACCGAGCAAACATACCGTTGGAATGCGAGATGAGCGCTCACGAGAGAGATAGAAAGACAAGACGAGCAAGGAAACGCGGTCGTAAAGCGTGCGGTCGGTCATGCTATAAATAGTAGGTACACAAATTGGGTACAGCATGCCAAAATGCACTTGAGAGCGACCGAATGAACAAAACACATATCATCTCATCTCAACTCGGTCGGGAAATCCCTGCGCCCTGCGCTCGCTCGATTCGGTCCAAAACCGTCTGCGATACCTGCTGCTGCTGCTGCCAACCACCAACACCACCGCACATGCCATCATCGCAATATGAGAAGGAAGTAAACACCACTCCACCCGATATACATAATAACAGACTAGAATACCCCGAAAATAAAAGCAAACGACGTCATTCCGAAGGCTGCGCGAGGGGAAAACGCCTCATAAAGTAGGGTCAAATGACTTTTACCTTCCCGTTGCCTGCTGTCCTTCGATGTATGGCGTTGTGTTGCCCACTCTTCCAGCGTTTATCCTAATTCTGCTGAAAGCCGCGCTCGAGTTGAAGACGAACAAAAAAGAGGCGCTGAAGCTTCTCCGCCCCTCGACCGAACCTAACAACCGACCGATCGCTCACTTGTACTGATTGAGTTCATTGTATGGGAATCCCCTCACGTAATGAAAGAAAAGCGGCTATTCTCTCTGTCTGCCTCTTCCCTCACCTCACCCATCGATTGTGTTTAGTGTAGCAGTTTCGGTTGTTGGTCGTGCCAAGTGCCTGCCTGCAGCGAACAACTCGAGAAACGAGAGTCCTCGACGCAGCGTTTTCATCGAATTTTCAAAGAGTCGAATGGGAGTCACGTTTTCCTGTGTGTTGTTGTTGTTGGTTGTATTCGCCCGTCCGTCCGACGGAATTCCTCAACGAACCCAGAAGCAACAGCACAGCTGTGGGGTGCCCAACACATGCGCCACATTTTTCCTACTGATATGTATGTATGTGGATATCGCATACCCGCGCCCGAAGGCGTGTAAGCATGTATGCGCCTGCAGCCAAAGTTAGCGTAGACAACTGTCTCTGGGTATTTTGCGGCTTGCTCGCGAATATGTTCTCCCGCCCGCACTCCGGTTGCGCGTGTGTCGCTGCATTTTACCCACGAAAACTTGTTACACCCACAATCGCGAACGAGAGTGGTGCCTCGATAAAAATATATATCATGAAAGACCGATTCCGATACCGAACGAATGTGGCCGCGCTTTGTTTTGCTTTCCCTGGTGCACGAGGGAATATGGCAAAGTGCAAAATTTCTACCGCCTGGTGGTGATGGTGGTGCTGGTGGATCCGGGAGGAGACGGAGCGTTCGTGTAGCGGTATTAGAAGGTGCAGCAGCAGCAGCAGCAGCGGTAGTGCAATCGGTTGCACTTCATTGGGCGACAATAACAACATTGACAGGGGGAATACAATGCAGGAATGAAAATGCGAGGGTTTGATAAGTGAACCCACCAGCGACTGAGGGCCTAAACTGAAAACTCGGCCACCTCGAGGGTTGTGATTTATTAGCGAAATATGTCGAGTCGGTGGGTTTCGAATCTGCAAATGGGATAGATTGACAATGACATAACACGTTGCAGTCTAATGGGTATCTCATAAGCAGTGCATTTCTATTCCGTATCGGTTGTATTGACCCTGTTTCGTTGTGGTTGTTCATTTGTGTCCATGAAATTTGAGATTTGAATGATCCATTATAGTATCATTATAGTACTTCAGTGCTCCCGTGGCCGAGTGGTTAGCGTCATAACTAACATGCCGGGTGTTCGGGTTCGATTCCCGTTCTGGTCGGGGGAATTTTTCGTCAAATAAATCTCCTCCGACTTGCACTGTGATCACGCGTATTCTAGAGCTTGCCACTCAGAATGCATTCAAGGCGTGTTATTTGGCATAGAAATCTCAACTAAGTACTAATAAAAATGACGCAAGTAATACTACGTTGAGACGGCGAAGTTCCTCTAGGAACGTTAGTGCCATTGAAGAAGAAGAAGATTATAGTATCAGGTGCTGGAACAGGAATCGAAAATAAACCCGGAGAAATACTCAGGGCAGATGACTCAGTGTTATATCTTCTCTCTGTATGAACAGTGCAATCTTTATTAGGCGTCGTGTACAAATTACGTAACGCATGTAGGGGGGGAGGGTGGTCGAGGTTTTGTTACCTAATGTGACATAGGGGAGAGGGGGGGTAAGCGTGCTCACTACGTAACAAAATTCAATTTTTATTCCTAAATAAATTCAGCGCCCCTATATGCTTGAGCAGATAGCTTCGATTCTGGGGCCGAATATGGTGTGTTTCCTGAGTCAATATGATAAAGCACGTGTTGTAATGGGCTAAACCGCGGTCAATAGGCAGGCACCGATTAATGCATCTCGAATATCGCGTTAATCTTCCAGATCATTATTTTTCTTGGCTGCTACACATAAGGTTGTTCCATCGATTATCACAGGTGCAGAAAGAAGCTAGGACACTTTGGTCATTCTGAATCAGTTGGATACAGTGATCCAACGTACGTTGCAGTTTGTTCAGGAAGGCACTGTTCTTCAAATTCATGGGCTCGATTTAAAAAAAAGGTGGCGAGCTCCCTGAATTCGAAATTATTCGATAATGTGGATGGAGGAAAAAAGTCATAGATATATATTTTCATCATTTTTATCAATTGATTCTTGATGCAATATTCTTTTTTTACAAATGGTCCAGAATGCATGGCTTTTAACCGAGTTGAACGTCGGAAGGCTATTATTTCTAGAAGTTAGAAGGATTAATACTTTCGCATGATAATTATGGATCTCACTTGGATGAAAAACTCAAAACAATCCGAAACTGGAAGCAAAACATTTTGAGTATGCAGCGAAATCGTTAGATGATCTGTAGAACAACCTAGAAATCGATGGATATCCCGATGAAGCCTAATATATTAAGCCCAAAAACTCCCAAAATTGAGGAAGTGGAATTTGTAGGATATTTAGCCGTATGATTTTTCTCGTCACTTGAGAGCATCCCAGTACTCTTTGCATGTTGTTTACTCCCGATGGAAACCAAATATGGCTCAATCTGACCATTCCCGATTATATCTGTTATTCTGTCCCACACACACTTCCGCATATAAGATAAGGCATCTCAATGCGAATACAGCGCAGATGAGTTGATCTGAAACAGGACCCATCAGTAGAACGACAGACTGCATCCAAAATAATACGTGCGTGAATTTCAAATTTAGTCAAATATATAGGGGAAGATGGCCCTGATTAAACCCCTTAAATTGCAAATGTGTTCCGTTGATGTTAAACACATGAGGGAACGTGTTAAATAACTA
Source organism: Toxorhynchites rutilus septentrionalis (assembly GCF_029784135.1). Lineage (NCBI taxonomy): Eukaryota > Metazoa > Arthropoda > Insecta > Diptera > Culicidae > Toxorhynchites > Toxorhynchites rutilus. Next base: position 333,323,035 of record NC_073745.1, on the reverse strand, counting down.
CGAAGCAAACACAGAGGGCTGGTTCAGGACCACCACAATTTTTTTCAATTAACGGTATGCCGTTTACTTCAAGCATCAGGTAAATTCAATCTATATAACTTGTCTTGAAGAGCAGACCATAAGCAATCGAACTAGTTTAGTATTGTAATGTTTCATCGCCTGAAAGAACATTTGACTCAGGGCCTTATTCCCGTATCCACTTACACTTACGTTTCCACTACGCTTACATCTCACTTCACTTTTATGCGTTTCCACCGACCGTGAAGTGTAAAAATGAACTTCGCCTAGAATGTGAAGTGGATACCAAAATGACCCTGTGTTCATTTCCGATGTCGTTTCTAATGGCGCGTTTACATTTGGGAGATCTATAGCTATAGATGGATTTATTCACACGACAATAGATGTAAACGGGTGAGAATATATATGATACACTTTTTCGAGGTATATATAACCACTATGAATAGAATAAATTCAGGCATATGTAAACGCTGGTGAATTTCTCTTTGGTGAGAAATCACTAAAGTTGGATGCAGTTCTACTTCAGGTGAATAAATTCACCGAAAATATGAATATATTCAGTATAAAAGTTCGCGTTAGTGTAAACGGTTGATGCGATTTCTATAAATCTCATCCTATTTTTTCACATTAATATATCACTAGTCTATACCCACCATAATAGAAACGTCAGTTGTATTTTGTTTTGTTTATCCTCGAGTTGTGTCGATACACCCAGAAAATGGATTACTAAAAAAAAGCTTCCAAATCTTTTGTAATTCAAACAGTAGAATGTACATATTTTCTGTAAATATTTCCAATCGTTTGTAAAATGAATGTCAGATGCAATACACATCCCTACCAACGATTGATTCATTTTACTTCGCGGGGTTAGTAACTTTTACGATTTTCATTACTGGCAACCGCGAAGAAAATAAATTTATTAGCCTAATTACCGAGTTGTTAATTGAGTTGCAAGGCACTACTTTCCGATATTGATTTCATCACAGAAGAAGGTCGTATTAACTCAGATTCGGGATAGGTAAGTAATATTCGTGAAAATCAATTCAATTTATGTTCTTTAATTAATATTTATACATATTGGATAGCAATGATTTGTGCTCGTCTGCTGCGGGAGAATGCGAAGACATTACTTCAATAGTAAGGAATCTGGGTACTTCGATACACAAAAACGAGCCCTGTCGAGTCCTAGTTCTACCTGTTGGATTCGGTCAAGGACAACTTCATAAACGTTTTGTAGACGATTGTGATCGGTGGTTCAATCAATTAGATGTTTTCCGGATTCGTCACGACGCAGGTTTCGTATCCTGCGCGTCAAGTCAATGTTGCAACGGGGCATAAAGCTAGCTTCACTTAATGCCATCTGGGTTTTGTCGGTTTCATGATATCTCCCGAATGTGTTTGGCTGAGAAGTAATTACAAGCTGGTCCTGGGAGAGGGTAATGGTGAGAATTGAGTAGTCTGTCGTAGCTATTCATAGTAATAACTGTGTATTTTTTCCTAATTTGTAGCCATGGATCAGACCCAATCGAAGCAGGATCAGATGTCGATAATTTAGATAGTTCAATAAATAATTTAGATAGTTCAATAAATAATTTAGATAGTTCAATAAATATTTTAAATAGTTCAGATAGTTCAATAAATGAATAAAGATGCATACAAAAGCTCAATAAATTCATAACAATATATGCATAAAGGTAGGGTTAACATAACATGTTGTATATGTTATACGAACATTGAACCGACTGCTTATACTGGGTTATACTGGCCGATTTGACATCATATCGTGTAATATGTACGAAGAATTCGTATTGCAAACATTTATTAAATATTGGTAATATTTACCAAAAAGCTCGTCATATATACCAACTTTTCGGGAGAGTGTATGACTGTTTACACAAAAGAGAGCGTGAAGTGTAAATCAGAACAACATCGGTGGATGAACTCGGTGTATTGATAGTGAATTCTACCAAATGTTTACAGTGGCGTGTATTCCGGAATAAGGTTGTACTCACTACACATTGTTTTCACGTGTAGTGTATTCGGGAATAAGGCCCTCATTCTCAGTACTGGTTAATAATCTATCTTTCCCTTTTTGAAGCATTGAAAACACGGAATGTCACCAAAACGCTGGGATAAAAGGTGCAAGAAAATGGTCATCATACGTTAAAATCCTCAGTTTTATGACACCTTTCATTTGACACTGATAGAAGTTCGGTAGGTGGCACCATTGCCGAGATCCAAGAGGAGGTCGGTTCAAGACCATCGGTCAGATTAGGACCATTTACCCCTATTCTTTAAATTTGAGAACGTATTTTTTAAATTTCTAAGAAAGCGACCCTTTTGTTGAGCAGTGACAAATCTCGATGCTCGATTCAGTCTCGAACTTCTGAAAACAAACAGTTATTGTTGTATAAATCAACATCAATTTATACCAGCTCCTGTTCCTCTCAGCCAAACACTAGATGTTTTGAAAGTACCAATCCCAACAGATGTAAGCATTGATTTTCTTTCTCTGTTTGTTAGAAATTCTATGAACTTGTCAAATAAAATTCGAATAAACTTTGATTATGGCCAGGACAGATTTTCTACGTTGATATTTTCATTATTTAATAATTACATAGGTGGGGAGGGGGTCCAAAAACCGCATTTTTAGCGTTACGTAATTTGTGCACGACGCCTTATTATTAAAAAAGTTTCTTAAAAATATTTCTTTAATTGGAATGAGCTCTTTAAATACACTAAAATTGATTTTTTTTCATCAGTTTCTCTGAAGCAGTAGTCTGCCATTTTCCCTGATATCTGTATACAAAAATGAAATGTTCAAGAATTTAAACAATGTAGGATTATACCTTGATCAAAATTTTGTAGGAATTGAACTTTTTCAGTTAAAAGTTTTTGTAAAAAATTAAGAAAAATATGTTTGGCCCTTCTCAATAAGCAGTCCAATTCTCTTTTGAAGATTTCAAATATGCAAAGTTGTTTAAATGGCCAATGTCGCTACACCCACAAAGTTTCTCAGTTACTACATGATTTATTTGAAAAAAATATGCCTCAGATTACGGATACTTTTTGCCTTAGATGAATTAGGGACATTTCAATCATTTGGTCGTGTTGAAAGAGACCTACATGGTTACTGATTGTATATAAGTGAGGTGTAAAATGTTCATAAAGTCTAGTTAATTGAGCTGAAATACAGGAAGCTAAGATCCTAAAAATTTTGCATTTTTTTACAATACTGTGTTAAAATACATTTTATTGATGAAAAGCATTAAAATAATTATCATTAATGATAAAAAAAGGTAGCACAAAGTAAAACTAATCTAGAATGTAAGAAATTCGTGAAGCTTACTGATTATATTTTGTGACTGCCTGGTACCGCATCAGTTGAAATGGTCAGAGGATTTTTACATGATACATACAACGATTTACATTATACATGATACATTTTTATATGAACAACGAAAAAGTCTCGATCTAATGTTGAAACCTTGAAAGTCTGAGTTCTGTAGACGTGGAATTTGACAAGTTTTATGATAAGATTTCCAAAAATTTTAATTTCCTTCGCAAGGGTTTTTCATAATCTAAATACTACTTCGTTGTAGAGAACAAAGAGGGCCAAACATGTTAGATTATTTGGTTGTTCTCTAAAAAAATGCGTTTTTGTCATTTTTTGCCTTTTTTGCAGGGACACTTTTACGAAAAGCCCCAGAATACCCTCAACACTAAGTGCAAAGTTTCACTGAAATCGAAAGTATGAAATTCGAATCGATACCACTAGAATAACTTTGTAGAAATCCAGATTGCTCGAGAATCAGCGAATAACGCATATTCTCACAGACCATCAACCGATCATAGCGAACACCGTATTGATAGAACGGAACAATTTAGATTAACTCATACCGTTTTCCTTATTATTTTTTGAGATTGCGCCGTTTCTTATGAATCATTGGTACATTAAGCAGATAAGTCTACAATCTTGAATAATATTTGTAATACTATTATCAATTCCTGCCTTTTTTTCCCCGGTTGAAGCGAAAATTTGCTTGATGTGTTAGTGCAATTTGTATCAAATCGGTGTGAAAAATTATACTTAATGTAAGTAAACTTAATGTTCATATAAGAGCTGTAGTGAATTACGAAATAAAATAAAATCGCCCATGACCATCTCTGAGTTCTACTCGGTCAATGATTGTCCGCAACTGTTCCTTGGGAAGAGCGTAAGAATAGTCGCCAATAAATGTTTGATAATTATGTAATTTGTGCCATGTATTTAACTAGGATTTTCTGATATACTTCTGATAATCTTCAATGTTTTAATATTTCAAGCGTATGACTCATTATAAAATACACAAAGAATGAAAAGGCGTCATGGAAGTTATAACAGAGATTACTTTTAAAATCAAACTTACTTGTTTTGGTAGTTCCCTTCTTGCGTGCCATCGCGAACGCGACCGTTTGTTTAGAATTGCAAATCAATCGCACCCAGAACGAGTTGTGTCGTTTTGCTACGAAAACAAAAATAAAAACGAACGATATGTTTCTTCTTTTGGCCTGCGAAGCGATTGCTGCTCTTCCGCTCTTCCGTGCACTTCTCCGCAGCACACCCCCTCCCAAAAGCTACCGTTTTGTGTAATGTTGAATATGAGCCACCTTTCCGCTCAATCGGCATATGTGCACATGGGGGGTGAGCCTCTTCTACTGCTGCTGGTGCTGCTGCTACAAGTGCGGCGGATTTTTTCTCTTATTTCGCATATACATTATTTTTCCTTCCCCGCCACCATTTTTTTCGTACTCTCAGCGACGTAAACAAGTATGGCATTCACTATCTCTCACACGAAACAGCCCGCAAAAAGCCGAACCAAAAACATACCGCGCGAATCCACAACGCAGTACATCGAATTGATTATGACGATGTTTGTTGGAAGCACCACAGGAAAAGACCAGCGAATCATAAACCAAGCCGAGTGAAAAAAACAAAGAAAATCCACGTATACTCGCACACGGACCGTCGCCTCGGCCGCCGTTTTTATTTGCACGGTGTTGTATTACAACTTGCTTGCTGCTGCTTCTGCCGCTGATGATGATGATGATGGCTTTCGGAACCCCCGCCGCACACAAACACACTCACGCAAGCACACGTACTGAGCGCGGCCAGGCGATCACATTCTCCAAAACCACGGCGCGGCGATGACGATGCTGACGACGACGACGACGACTACTGCGACGACTGAGCACTTCTTCTTCCTTGCATTTCGCCACACTTGTTTTTCCACTTCATATAATTTCGGATTTTCACGCTCGAGCGAAAATTCCTTGCTTCCATTTGCATAAACACCACATCGCCATCAGTTTCTTGTCTTTAATCAAACCATCCGTCCTTCGTCCTGTGAGTGCTTCTTCATGGTGTCGCCCGGATTATTACACATATAAAAAACTCAATCACCGAAAACACTGCCGTCGAAAAATTATCGCAGAAGCAACAGAGCAGTAAGGACACTCGAGGAATTCCCTTCGCTCTCCGTCTTACTTTCTTTCTCTTTCACGCTATCATCCAAGCTGACAAACACACTGTGGGTACCAAAATCAAAACTTTACTCTACAAGCAAACCAAGAGCACGGCTATGTATGCAACAGAGCGAGAAAGATGGTGTTGCTGATATTTGTGTGTAGATGATGTACCGAAACAACAACAATAATGATACACTAAATGAAAATTGACCTGTCGCGCGCTGCAAAAAATCCGGACTGCTCTCTTTGAATGGCAAACCTTGAATGAGACGCGACCAAGAAGCCGATGGGCGAGAGAGCTCTGAGCGCGATAGCGCAGACTTGTCTTTCCATGCTTTTCCTTTCACTCATGCTGCTGCTGCTGCGTTCCGTTTGTGTGGGCATCAAGCACTCACGGTGTAGCGTGTGAAGAAGTAAACTACTACTGCGAAGAAAGAGAACGAGAAGCAGAGAGTGAGTGACCAAAATAGTAAACATCATCATTGAAGCTAAGAACTGGTATTCCATTAATGATTGCGAGAATAAATGATTTTTGTTCATTTTTTATCAAATTTAGAAAAAAAATGTTCATAAAAATTATTTTCTTCTTAAAATTTTGGATTCTTACTATCATAAGTGATTTAAAAATCCTCAGAATGGATCTGTTATTGAAAGTATGCCCATGTTCATAAAATTGACGAATTACATGCCTACTATTTCATACCTTTATATTCATTACCTACAAAATTATGGTAGGAAATTATTAGAATTTTCATAAAAAAAATCCCAAAATTTTTTTTCAAAAAAATTACTCTGAAAAAAAAATTTTAAGAATTGGAATTCATTTTTCTCAAAAACGTATTTAAAAATATATATATAATTCTCAGAAAAAAAATATATGAACAACTTTTCCATGTATTCTTTGAAAAAAATTACAACTAATCCTAATTTTGTTTTGAGTCAAAAAGCGATATAGTGTCTTCGATAAAGTTTTAGAACTAATTAAAATATGACCTTTTTTTTCGAAGACGTCAACTTTCTATCTTTTATATGTTCTGGAATATACTGGATTTTGACGTAGGACTACGTCTTTCATTTCTATACCGGGGTGTAAAATCAAAGTTTCGAAAACGAAAGCGTTACGCCGGAGACCGAGATTTTGAGCGTTAATAGCTCCTAAACAGCTGAACGAAATGGTATGATAAACACTTCATTCGAAAGATAAAATATCTACGCGTTCTATACTTGTTACTTTTTGATCCAAAAACTTGTTTCAATAGTCTTAAAATTGCTTCCAAAACAGGCTATTGAAATCACCAATCGGTATATAAGCGAGCGCCGCTTGGAAATCCACTCAGTTCTAATTGAACAGCGATTGGAGCATGTTGTCGCTGTTGTGGTTAAGCTCTTCGTTTATCATAAAAGCGCGGATGAACGGTGTCACCAAGAGCCTGTTTGTGCACCCTAGGCCAGAAAGGAATCCATCAAGAGGAGAGTGATGCCACAAACGGTTCCCCGGGAAGACATCGCTACACACACATACACGCGCGGAATTCTTTCCGTTTGGGTGCCATTCAGCATCGAGAAAGTTCCGGAAAGATCTAATCATTTCTGGAAAATAATCTGGGAATTTAAAAATACATTCATGTGAAAGAGTTTATTTGAATGTTTTCTATCCATGTAACACTGTGACCAAATATTTTTCAATCAAGTACTATTAACATGTGGTTATCGAGTTAGTATTAACCACTGGTGGGCTTCCAGTATCGAGGAAAATGTGGAAATATCTAATCGTTGCTGGAAAATAATCTGCCAGTTCCCCTTGGAATTGAAAATTACATTCAAGCGAAAGAGTTTATTTTAATGTTTTCTATCCTTGTAACACTGTGACCAAATACATTTGGTTTTGTGATTTTACAATCAAACGCAATTAACAGGATAGCTTCTGAAGATTGTTCTTCCCCATCAGTAGGATATTTCCGTATCCAATATTGTATGCGCCCGCAATCGATTATTGCTCAGTCGCCGAAAGTTCCGAGCTCAGGGAGTTCATTCCCCTCTAGTTTGCCATCCAAATTGCCATCGTAAACCACACCTTCTCTCGATTCAATCACACACAAAAAGCATACTTAAGCGATATTCTGGTGGTGAGACACATTCATTTTTCGTGAGGACATCGACAAGACAACATCGTTGCCTAACGTGCTGGAGGAGGTGGACGGCGAAGGATCGACACATACACGCGCAGAATTCTTTCCGTTTGGATGCCATTCAGCATCGAGAAAGTTCCGGAACGATCTAATCATTGCTGGAAAATAATCTGCCAGTTCCTCTGGGAATTTAAAAATACATTCATGTGAAAGAGTTTATTTGAATGTTTTCTATCCATGTAACACTGTGACCAAATATTTTTCAATCAAGTACTATTAACAGGTGGTTATCGAGTTAGTATTAACCACTGGTAGGCTTCCAGTATCGAGGAAATTGTGGAAATATCTAATCATTGCTGGAAAATAATCTGCCAGTTCCCCTTGGAATTGAAAATTACATTCAAGCGAAAGAGTTTATTTTAATGTTTTCTATCCATAAAATATCCATATAATACATTTGGGTTTGTGATTTGTCAATCAAGTACAGTTAGCAGGAAAGCTTCTGAAGATTATTCTTCAGAACAAGGTTTTTCGTATCCTATATTGGATGCATAAAACCTTGTGCCTCCAACGTAACGCTCTCGTTTTCGAAGTCCCCCAAATATTCATTTATTCATTCATTCAGAATGGATTTAGATTCAACTTCAAACAAATGATCTCTAAATCAACGATAGTTCTACGTCACCCTTGCGATTATACCATAGATATAACCCACTTCCTGTTTTTATGTGGAGCCTTCAGAAAAACTCCCCGTAACGTTTATGTGTGTAAATTCTCGCGTTTGACATGTTTTTGGCATTTTTCTAAATAGAAAAAAGTTTGCGGAACATGTAAATCGAGACAATCTATCTTCTGTCTATATATATAAAAATGGATTTCTGTCTGTCTGTCTGTCTATCTGTCTGTCTGATTCTTATAGACTCGGAAACTACTGAACCGATCAACATGAAAATTGGTATGTAGGGGTTTTTGGAGCCGGGAAAGGTTTTCGCGATAGTTTGAGACCCCTCCCCTCTCTCTTAGGGGGGGCTGCCATACAAATGAAACACAAATTTCTCCATTACTCGAGAATTAATCAAGCAAATGGAACCAAATAAGACATGTGGAGGTTTTAGGGTGCAATAAATGTTTTTATGGTGGTTTGACACCAGCAGTGAGGAATTAGGGAGATTCCGGCCGTGAAGCACGTGACCGACTGTTGCTTATAGGTCCTCCCCCAACAGCTCCAGCAGGTGAGTGTGAACACGATTCGGCCGACAGTGGTCTGGCTGACACAATGTAGTTATGAAGAAATCAAATTATGTAAAATTTGTCATTGTCCATGTGCTATATGAAACGTCCAATACCAGAAAACAAAACGAAGAAAAAAATTATAAGAGGTTGTGTTCAAGTCACGACCGCATTGTTGACGTAGAACCACACTGTAGTTGAATTCAAGTCACTTTTTTATAACTGCGGATATTATTTTATAATGCTACAAAAATTTTGAAAAATTCGATCCCTCGCCGTCCAGCTCGCCCAGCAACGATGTACATTTCATTTATAAACCAACATTTTGTAGGTCTTTTAGCTTTTGAGTGAGAATTTTGTTTGAAATGTTGAATTTTTTCCCTCTTTTTTTCGAAAAATTATAACTCAATTACCAACCAGTCACCCATACATCAGAAGAAGGTAGCAGTGCCAGAGAAAAAGTGTACCTAACAACAATTTTTTTCATGTTTTCTTTTAAAAATTACTATTAATGTTTAACTCGTAACATTTTGGTGTGTTAATTATCACTTTTCTATTTAGCAACAAGTCAAGAACATGTCAAAAGCCAGAATTTACACACAAAAATGTTTCGAGAAGTTTTTCAGGAGTCTCCATATAAAAATGCCATATATTATATAAACTATAATAGATAGAAAGTTGACGTCTTTGGCGAAAGTTCATATTTTAATAAGATCTAAAATTTTATCGAATACACTATATCGTTATCTTGACTTAAAACAAAATTAGGATCAGTTGTAATTTTTTCAAAGAAAACATGAAAAAGTTGTTAGGTTAACTTTTCCCTGTAAAAGTGACCATCTTCCAATGTATGGATGACTTGTTGGAAATTGAAAGGGCAATGTATATTTTTTTGAGAATTTAAAGAAAAACGCTTTTGAGAAATTCCAATTTTTAAATATTTATTTCACCGTTCTTTTGAAAAAATTGCATTTTTCTATAAAAATTTAAATGATTCCCTATATTTTATTCTTTGACCTTAATTTTGTAAGTATTATAGCTTTGGAGTTATGTTTTTTGACGTAGGACTACGTCTTTCATTTCTATACCGGGGTGTAAAATCAAAGTTTCGAAAACGAAAGCGTTACGCCGGAGACCGAGATTTTGAGTGTTAATAGCTCCTAAACAACTGAACGAAATGGTATGATAAACACTTCATTCGAAAGATAAAATGTCTACGCGTTCTATACTTGTTACTTTCTGATCCAAAAACTTGTTTCAATAGTCTTAAATTTGCTTTCAAAACAGGCTATTGAAATCACCAATCGGTATATAAGCGAGCGCCGCTCGGAAATCCACTCAGTTCTAATTGAACAGCGATTGGAGCATGTTGTCGCTGTTGTGGCGAAGCTCTTCATTTATCATGAAAGCGCGGATGAACGGTGTCACCAAGAGCCTGTTTGTGCACCCTAGGCCAGAAGGGAATCCATCAGGAGGAGAGTGATGCTACAAACGGTTCCCCGGGAAGATCTCGAAGCAGCCGCTACACACACACACATACACGCACGGAATTCTTTCCGTTTGGATCGAGAAAGATCCGGAAAATAATCTGCCAGTTCCTCTAGGAATTTAAAAATACATTCATGTGAAAGAGTTTATTTGAATGTTTTCTATCCATGTAACACTGTGACCAAATATGTTTCAATCAAGTGCTATTAACAGATGGTTATCGAGTTAGCATTCGAGGGCTTCCAGTATCGAGGAAAATGTGGAAATATCTAATCGTTACTGAAAATAATCTGCCAGTTCCTCTGGGAATTTAAAATTACATTCATATGAAAGAGTTTATTTTAATGTTTTCTATCCATGTAACACTGTGACCAAATACATTAGGTTTTGTGATTTTTCAATCAATCGCAATCAACAGGATAGCTTCTGAAGATTATTCTTCCCCATCAGTAGGATATTTCCGTATCCAATATTGGATGCATAAAACCTTGTGCCTCCAACGTAACGCTCTCGTTTTCGAAGTTCTCCAAATATTCATTCATTCAGAATGAATTCAGATTCAACTTCATACAAATGATCTCTAAATCAACGATAGTCCTACGTCACCCTTGCGGTTATACCATAGATATAACCCACTTCCTGTTTTTTTGTTGTAAAATTATCTTATTTTGTAAAATATAAGAAAAAACTTTTGGGTTATAACTTGTTGATCTGATACTGTAGGGTGATATATTCATTTCCTCGTGAAAATACTCATTTGATACTAATATTACTTCACCGATTTTGTCAGACTTTCTTTACCCTCCACCCAAGAAGGCATAGCATTGAGTCACCTTTCGTTCGTCTTCTTCACCTTTCGTCTCAATTTTGACGCCCTCCTGCGTCTTTTGGCACGATGGGACGAACAAAACCAGCTTTACTCTGAATCGAACACGCTCAGATTAGTTTCTCACTTCTAACCATAACTTTACGATAATAACTCGTGTCACTCTCAAATTTGGAATGTATACACAATAGAACCCCGATTATCCACGGAATAGTCGGGCATGACTATCGCGTAAGATTGTGTTTCATCAATACAGAAATCATTAAACTATCCAACTGTGATGATGACCCATCTCATACCCCTACAAAGGTTTGAATAGAAAATATGAATGTTTGACCAAATTATGAAATCAGTATTATAAAACAAAAAGCAAAGTGAACTGACTCTGTTGCAGGCGTGAATGTCTATTAATCGAACGTTATAAATAGGCAAAAACTGTAAAAGAAAAACAATGGTTCCATCCGTATCGACATTAACACAATGATAATTTCAACTTCAGGTCCAAAGTTTTTCCAAGGCATGTCAAGAAAATTTCCTACCCGGAAAGATCCTTGACAGGTTGGGAATTGAGTCCAATATCTAAAAATGTCTACTTAGAACATGATAGAGATCTGCCACAATTCAGATATACGCGATATAACCATCCTATAAAAAGACAGTTTACGATAGTTTTAGTTTTATTTTATTATGTATCAGTGTTCTGCCAAACTTTCGTAGACAATGCTCATTATATTCTTTTTTTTACAATATACACTGACAAAACAACAAACAACAACAAAAAATCATCATCATCAGTACGAACATGGTAGTTCAGCCTGTAAATAAATTTTCTTAACTTCAACTGGAAACATATAATAATGAATTATTTAGAAGAAAATGCTAAAACCTGTTTACAAAACAGATTTTACGTGTGAAATACACATTTTCTTAAATTTTGCCATTGATGCCGCACGTTTAAATTCTCTGGGCATCGAATTGAAATAATTTATACCTTTATATAACAACGAGTTCTGCGACCTACTGAACAAAATGTTGGGTGTTCATGCATCATTCGCGTTTCTTGTATTGTATCTATGAACATCACTTCATCTTTCAATTCGATCACACAAATATCGAGGCGGCATATCGGCATAAATTTTGAAGATGAACACCATTGTCAAGTAATAGATTATTTGCTTCACAGATAGTCACTGTTGCGCGTCCAACATCAAACTAGAGGAAGTGTATCTACTTCATCTTAAAATCAAACGCATTACCTTATTTTGCAAACAGTACAATCTCGTTAATTGTGTATTCTTTGCAAGGAATAGGATCGACGAGCAAAATACTATGGGCGGCGAAATCAAAGATTTGTACCATTTAACCATTTTTTACTGTTTACTTCCAGCTTTTTCTTCAAACAACACAGAACGCCGTACTTCTTGCCAATCTTATTGATGACATTATTAATTTGAGACTTGAAAGTTAACTTGTCATCAATGATCACTCCTAAGAATTTGATTTCTTTTACTCGTTCTAATGTCTCACCATCTATTTCAAAATTTACGTCAATATTGGAGTTTATTGCAGAAATGGGCATTTATTTAATTTTGCCAACATATAACTATAATTGTTTAAATTAAAGCCACTGAGCCAGAGAATGCAAATCTTCGTCTATGTGTTCCGCGGTTTTTTTTATATCCTTAGCTGCGATGAACAGGTTTTGTAAGGGCGTGTATATATGTGATCAGATAATGTGAAAGTCAATACCAAAACAAAAGAGCAAGACCCTACCACTCACTGACAAATTTTGGGTAGGTCTACAGAATTACTAGGGAACTCGCTTTCGCGGATAATCCACACCGTGGAATATCCGCTCACGAATAATCGAGGTTCTACTGTACTACACAAGTCATCTGAAGTTATGCTAATCCGAAAATTTTGTTATGTTAACAATTCGACAAGGATATTTACAACTTGAGCTTGAACATTAACTATTCCAATTTGTTTCAGCATCATTAACGAACATCGATGATCTTACCTAAACTGGAATCTCCATGTTCAGCAGATGTTGTAAAAGCCCCGATCTTGAAATGAAACATTTATATGAGGGGCTTAGAATGCAAGGGGTGTAAGTGACTTGATCGATTTCTCTTCATCGGCTTTCTGTTTTGATCATAACTTAACTGCAAACACATTCCTAGCTTATTTGACAATGTGGACGATATGTCAGAACCTCAATTATCGGTTTCTATAGCAAGATCGAAATGGAACGTTTCTGTGTGCCGAGTTATCCGCGAAAGAAAAAGTTGATGAAGAGAAATCGATCAAGTCACTTACACCCCTTACCGTCTGAGCCCCTCATATAGTTCCTTCATGTATAGGGTTACCATCTGTCTTGATTTAGCAGGACATGTTCTGATTTTGAGACTTATTTGAGGCGTCCTGATTTATTTTTCACAATCTAGTCTTAGTTCTGATTTTCATGAGAAATTCAGTCTTGTTGCAGAATCAGAATCAGTTCTTATTTTCAACTCCGACCAGATGGCATCCTTATGTACCGATAACATTTTTGAATATTTTATTCAATTTTTGAGTGATTTTTAATGGTTTATTAAAAACGTTAATTTTTAAAATGATTTTGGTCACTACAATAATGAAAGTGTAAAAATGTATGTGTAGTAAATAGGTACAAAACTTGAAAAAATCGAAGAGGGTTGGGTCTATTTTGTTTGGTTTGGAATCGCTCATATACAGTAAGTTACCCCTAATTCGACATACCTAGGCACCAATTAATGTCGCATTAGAGGCGATTGTGACCTGTGATTTAAGATTCGCGATGACAGTAGTACAACTTCGACGTTTGGTGGCGGTTTTCAATCTGGGACCATAATTTGGGTCCCAAACTCGATGTTTACAAAAATGTTCAATTAGAGGCGAAAATATCCAATTATTCGTGTCACATTACAGCTCTGTACAATCAGTTGAATGTCGAATTAGAGGTAAAGTACTGTATATGGTGTTCTTGTCAATACATCGTTCTCAACAGCACTTAGAAAAATCCTTGGTCGAAAATTACCAAACACATTTGGCAATGCAAACATTAGTAGAATATACAATTTTTTTTTACATATTGTCAACAACTCGATAACATTAGTAAATTTGGATTTTGTCAAATCTGAAAATTGGAGAGAAAAGCGCGTATTAATCATTTTTATTGTTGCCATAAGGCAATACGCAGGTATGATAAGAATATAATTCTATTACGTGTATTTTCGGTGGTGAAATGTAGTCGATATTGGGCGTACGAATCAGCCCAGCAAACATTAAATCGCATAACAAGCGTATATATAACATCATATGCCCTAAAATTTGGTTGGCATATAATGCGCCTAACTGGCATATGCATGCAAAAGTGGAGGCCATATACATACATGGCAAATGCTTACCGAATTTGTTTGGATGAATATGCAACTTTGACCGGCTATAATAGCGATTATGTTGGAATTGAATTGCGATCGAATATGAATATATTCATGAATTGTCAAAGACATAGAAAAAAACAAATGGTGCAAAATATTTTCGAGTTTTTACATTTTATGCGATTTCAAATATACACGATACATACTTTGATTGATAGTATATGCGATTATGATTTATTCAGATTTCTTGTAAGACTTTGCACGTGCAAAATTATACGATCTAATGTTTGCTGGGAGGGCTCTGCTTGACAAATATGTTTATTAGTACGGTAGAAAATGACTCTAGATTGGTAGCATTTACCAAAAAATTCGTCATATTTACAATTTTTTTCTCTCATGGTGCGTTTCTGTCCAGCGACAGCATCTCACGTTGACTATTGCAAAACTTTTTTTCATTATCAGAGTATTTCCAGAGAACCCATTCCGCTTTCATTCAACATTACATAACACGGAATCTTCTAAAACAAATTGATGAAACACCTTACAAATATGATTTATCTTTATAGGTTTTGGGAATAATTCTACTGTAATGTTTTCAAATAAAATTGTACAATATAATTCCCACTTTCTATTTGAAACCACATTTCGTGACTTGTTAATTTTTTAAATTATGTTGTTCACGTTGGGGATCACATGATAAAAAATCGGATACAATTCCAGACCACGAAATACAAATATTTTGTATAACGAATAAAAATTTTCTTCAAGTTTTTTGTCCAGTGAACATCTTGATACATTGTGCATGAAAACGGAACTTGCAAATGAGGGGTGCCAAAACTTTGCGGACGCCACTGCGCTTGTGTCACTTCGCAGTCGGTCATCGTTTCTGTTCTGACGTGGTAACATCGAATTTTGTTCATACCGGCAGCAGACGCATCAGCAAGTTATTTACTGGTTCACTACTAAAAGTCGGATTTGCGGTTGCTTTCTAGGGAAAATATGAAGCTATTAGGTACGTTAACTCTTAAGAGTAATGGATAAAATTGTTCATATAACTCGGTTCTCGCAAACGTGTGGGGACATCAAATTTCGTCAACGATTCACGAACTCAACCCACGGGTAAAATAATCAAATTTCGAATGAATATTTTTTAAGGGCTGCTCTTGCTTTCGGCAAGTTGTTTAATCTCGGCAGTATGGACCGCCAGAACTGTTTCTAAACATATAACGCCGCAGGAACAGGATCGCTATCAGAAAATATTCGCCGAAGGTCTCAAATCTGGCGATTTACAAAGTTTGTACTTTTCCTCTGCGAATGTAGTCGCTGCGGACAAAACACCGGAAGCTTGCAAGAAATTAAACAATGTTTACGGGGAATCAAAGTTTAACGTAAGATAGATGTGATTTTATTGGGATATTGGTAATCAATATCCGTCGATTGCAGGATTTCGAGAAAAACTTTTATTTCACCGGAGTATGGAAAAACTTTGGATGTAAGGAACCGGTTCCAGCGAAAATAATGGAATCAGTGAAAGCTGCCCTCCAGAAGGATGCTGGCTCATCGCAGGAAATTTACTTCAACCTACACGCGGCGAAAAATCTCAACTTACCCATTGATGAGACCGTTGAGGCTCAGTTGGGAAAAAACCTCCAAAATGTGCTGAAGAAGGACGATTCGTTGAACAGTCTTGGTCATGGATTCGCTGTGGCATCGGAGATTGGCACCCATGGAGCTTTCGCACACGATCGGGTGGAGGAGGCCTTCGTTCAGGCTGATGAGGTGGACGGTAAAATGTTGCAATTCGAGGGAGGCTTAAGTATTACCGCTCTTGTGGTGAACAACGCGTTCAAATTGTCGAATAATCTGAAAAAGGCCGCACCAATCAACGCTGATCAGGCGGTGAAGTTTGCCACTTATTTCCTGTCTCGATCTTCCGTCCAGACCCCGAAAGGCGTTAGTATACTGTTGGAGGCTTTGAACACGTTGACCGGTCAGAAAGCTATTGCCCCAATTTGCGTAATGCTATCAGGTAATGGTCAGCTTTTGCCAGAATCACCAATTTTGAGCGTTAAAGTGAGTGATTTGCTTGGAAAGCCCTTAAGCTCGGCTTTGGCTGTCGTGTCCACTACTATTACCCCGAAAGGTTCTACCGAACCACTCGCTTCTAAGGTTAATTTGGTTCAGAGCAACACAGATGCTACGGTTTACACCTACAATCTGAAGTCATTGAACCCAAGCCGTGGCCAGTTTAAGGTTAACATTGATGCCGGCACTTACAAACAATCCTTGAAGATCAATGTTCTCGGTAAAGTCAAGGTTAATTCGCTTGAGATTGGTGTTGGGGATTCGGACAGTTCCTCGGCTGTCAAGAAACACACCGTTAGCTTTGCTAATAAATTGGACACGGAACTAACTGCCGATGCCCAGCAGAAGATTGTTCTGAAGGTTCAGCTTGTCGATGAGATTACCAACAAACCAATTAACGTTCATCAGGCATTTGTATTGCTGCGCAACAAGGACACTAAACAGGAAATTATTTTCGTTACTGAAGCCGATTATTCGAAGAATTACAAATTTGAAATGGTAAGCTAAATTGCTGTTAAAAAATCGATTTTCATAAATTCCATCTGTGTTTCCCAGGATGTTGGGGCCCGAAGCAGTGATTTTGGCCACAAAAGTGGTGTGTACTCGGTTGAACTTATCGTTGGAGATGCTTTGATTTCCAACTCATTCAAATGGCTTGTAGCGGATGTGAACGTAAAGTTCTCCGGTGACTCGCTGAAAGGTGATATATTGAGCTGATAATTGTACTAGAATCTCTAACAAAATTAACATTTCCATAGCAAGTGACAACCACGCTCGTCAGCCTCTGCCGGAGATCGTCCATCAGTTTCGTGTCCCCGAGAAGCGTCCGGCTCGGTTGGTGTCCGATCTGTTCACCGGCTTGTGTATAGCCCCACTTGCTTTGCTTTTCATCCTCTGGGCCAAACTACGCGCCAATGTGTCTAACTTCCCACTCTCACTGAGCGCCATAGGATTCCACCTGGGTTTCGGTGCAATTCTTGTTCTGTTTGGCATATTTTGGCTGCAGCTGAATATGTTCGACACGATCCGGTATGTGATTCCTCTAGGGCTGGTAACATTCCTTTGTGGAAATCGTCTCCTGAGAACCATCGCGGCCCGAAGTTTGGAGAAGTGAGTGATGGGGAGACAGGAAATAGATCTCTGCATAAATTTGCAAGATAATAACGCTGCACAGTGTGCAGTAATTAACGCAACAGCATAATGGCCCCCTTGAAATGGGAACAGAATTCGATTGAAAGTGTAATCGAATAATTAGAATGCAATCAGAAGCTGTGTGGTAATATTTTCAGTTATAATGGAAATCGCAAAATTCAATACTGTTCTTACAATAGTTGCTAATATAAGCTGATTGTATCCAATAAAATTTCACAAAACAGAATAAAAGTTTCTTTCAATATCACTCCAAATTTTAATATAACAAATTAACAAAATTAAAAATTGTATTTCTTTGACGAATAATTTCCTCATCAGATCGGGAATCGGAATAACCCGCTGTGAACGCATCGTTTGGGTTTGATTTGTTGATTTTTTTTTCAGCATTCTTCCTAATAAACTTCATGTGCAATTGATGACGATCCATTTTTTGTTTACTGATCCAAATGAACTTCACCTATTATTCCACCTTTATATGTATCTCACTGAGGTTGGCGATTGTGTTTGTTTCTTCGGGTTGACGTCATTTAGCCTAGTTTTCCGAGTTTGGGAAGCGACAACGACAAAGTTGAAGTTTCAGATGGAAGAAACGAACATTAAAATAAAATTTATGAATGAAAATTAACTTTTTCGTATCTAATATGTGTTCTATATAAATGTGCAACAAGTTATGGGCAAAATATTCAACGAAAAATTTGTTTTACCAATGTGATAATATGTTATACTATAATGAAGAGTTTTGGTAAAAATATCAAAAAAGGCATCGATAAAGTGCGCTACACATACAACGTCCCGTCACCGTGAAGTCAACGCAAAGGAATGAAATGTCAAACATTCTCCCATGGTAATCGTATGGTAGCATTCACATACACCATCACCGGCAACTTTGACGTCGGCAAAATAAAGCGCGATTCACATACAACATCCACGTCACGTTCACGTTCCGTCACGTCACGTTGCGTCAATTATTCCATGCAATTCCTATTGAAGCATTCACATACACCAGCAACGGCAAGTCAAAGTTGCCGTTGCCGGTGTATGTGAATGTTTGCATAAGAATTGCTTGGAAGAATAATTGACGCAACGTGACGTGACGGAACGAGAACGTGACGTGGATGTTGTATGTGAATCGCACTTAAGTCCAAGAGAATAGTTGACGGGACGGTGACGGTGACGCATTATGTGTATCGCACTTAACCCTCCTGTACTCGCGAGCAAAATCATAACACGTATACTCGCGCACGGTGCCACAGACCGAAAATTGAACTTCTCTGTAATGTTGCCATTGTGTATTCTTCAGGCTATAGTGGCATTTATTTGAAGAAGAGGATATTATTAAATGAAAAAACTCCAAAAAGAAATATGTTTTATTCGTCTTTATTATGTTTTAATAGATCATCCAATTCAGCCTCCTCAAAATAGAGTAATTTTTGATACTCCAACACAATTAACGAAATTCGAATTTTTCTCTGTTATTAATTAAAAGTAAGCAACTGAATCTAATTCATGGAAGTATAAAGAGCTATAAAATAACATAAAAACGTATTAATCGATTGTGGTTCCATTGGAGTTAGAATCAGAACGTAGCATAACTGCATGCTCGAAACAGATATTAGGCTGTCAAAAAAGTCCTGCGGTATTTTTTTTGAATTTTCATTTGTTCATAAAATTAGTTACAATCATCTGTTTTAAGTAAAATATGCGCCGTTTTGTTCGATGACTTGTTCCCAACGAGATGCCAACTTCATAATACCCCTGTTATAGAAGCTCGTTTCCTTATTGGCAAAAAACTCGGATAGCCAATTTTCACAGGCCTCTTTTGTAGCTAACTTCTGACTATCTAGCTCGTTCGCCATGGACAAAAACAGGTGGTAGTCACTTGGTGCAAGGTCCGGACTATACGGCGAATGCAAAAGAACCTCCCATCCGAGCTCCCGGAGCTTCTGGCGTCTTTTTCGGCTAATTCAGCGATTTTGTCGCAATTTTCGACGACAGGCCTTCCGGAGCGTGGCGCATCTTCGACGACCTCTACACCAGAACGAAAACGTTGAAACCATCGTTGTGCGGTGGAAATGGAAACTGTATCGGGTCCATAAACTGCACAAATTTTATTGGCAGCTTGAGATGCATTTTTGCCTTTGTCATAGTAGTACTGTAAAATATGTCGGATTTTCTCTTTATTTTGCTCCATATTTGCGACACTATAACTCACGAACGACTTAACCAAACAAAACACTCTCAAGGACTATATTATAGCGCGCAAAAATACCTTTCCAACAAGCTATAGTATGACTCGATACAATTAATACAACTAGAACTACGCGCTTACAACGACACCTCGCAGAAATACCGCAGGACTTTTTTGACAGCCTAATATATTTTTTACATTCCATGCAGTTGTTGCGTGTTTTTCGGGTCTTTTATCGAAGAGAAGAATGTATAACGGCCTTCTGGATAATCACCAAATGATAAAGGTCTGGAATATAAAGTTTGCATATTTCTAATATTCTTTGTATCTGTATTCTTGGTAAACTGAGAATTAATGCTTTTTTTTAGATGGGACATAAAAAGGTGATATAAAAGGATTTCTAGGAACTTTCTTTTCTTTTTCTTGTTTTCTTGTCGATATTGTTCATTATAAAAAATATCCCCGAAACTGTAACTGTTCAAAATTACCATAAGCCACCGATTACTTTATAGTTTACTGTTTACAATTCTTCCACAAGTGAAATTCTTTCACAAGTGGGTATATGTATGACCATTATATTTAGCGAATAATTAAACGAAAGTCAAACATTTATATTTTGCTTTTGAACGTATGAATCTAACGACGAATATATCGACGAATAGTTCATATATGGATCCGTTCAAGCCAGTTACAAAAGGGACTGTAATCAAATAAGAATAGTCAGGTAATGATCTTATGCATTATCTATCTATATATATATAAAAATGGAGTGATGTCTGTCTGTCTGTCTGATTCTTATAGACTCGGAAACTACTGAACCGATCGACATGAAAATTGGTATGTAGGGGTTTTTGGGGCCGGGGAAGGTTTTCGTGATATTTTGAGACCCCCCCCCCTCTCTAAGGGGGGGCTGCCATACAAATGAAACACAAATTTCTGCATTACTCGGAAATTAACCAAGCAAACGAAACCAAAGTTGGCATGTGAAGGTTTTAGGGTGCAATAAATGTTTCTATGATGGTTAGACAGTCCTTCCCCCACTCAAAGGGGGGGCTGCCATACAAATGAAACACAAATTTCTGCATTGCTCGGAAATTAACCAAGCAAACGAAACCAAAGTTGGCATGTGAAAGTTTTAGGGTGTGAGGAGGCGATCTGGCGTAGTGGTAACATCCATGCCTCTCACGCTGAAGGTCACGAGTTCAATTCTCACTCCCGACATTCTTCCAAAAATGGAAGTAAAAGTGACGAACCAGCCAAATGAGTTGAAAATCACTATAATACAGATAAAAAAAAAAAAAAAAAAAAAAAAGTTTTAGGGTGCAATAAATGTTTCTATGGTGATAAGATACTCCTTCCCCCTCTCTTAGAGGGGGCTGCCGTACAAATGAAACACAAATTTTTGCATTACTCGGAAATTAATCAATCAAACGAAACCAAAGTTGGCATGTGAAAGTTTTAGGGTGCAATAAATGTTTCTATGATGGTTAGACAGTCCTTCCCCCACTCAAAGGGGGGCTGCCATACAAATGAAACACAAATTTCTGCATTACTCGAGAATTAATCAAGCAAATGAAACCAAATTTGGCATGTGGAGGTTTTAGGATGCAATAAATGTTTCTATGGTGTTAAGATACTCCTTCTCCCTCTCTTAGAGGGGGCTGCCGTACAAATGAAACACAAATTTTTGCATTACCCGAGAATTAATCAAGCAAATTAAACCAAATTAGGCATATGGAAACTTTAGGGTGCAATGAATGTTTCTATGGTGGTTAGATACCCCTCCCCCCTCTCTTAGGGGTGGCTGCCATACAAATAAAACACAAATTTCTGCATTACTCGAGAATTAGTCAAGTAAATGGGCGGGACGAAGTTTGTCGGGTTAGCTAGTATTCAATATAAATTCCACGCCACTAACATTTCATTCAACAATATTCTAGAATATGAAAAAAGGCACTTGTCCAAAAAAGTTACTCCTATACTCGCGTCGGTGTGTCAATTTGTATCCGTGAATTGAGCAACATATAATACAATAACTGATAAATGACTATTATCGGTCAATGGAGAAAAAATTGCTCGCTGCGTCGGGGAGTAAGCGAGTGGTTAGTGCAATCGAAAGAAATCATACCCATTTTAATCGTCAACTGTGATATATTCAAGGAACAACACGGGTCTCAATACTACTTAGGGGCAGTCCACATACCACGCGGACAACTTTGGGGGGGGGGGATGGTTAAGGGGCTACGAAAATGTCCACGTTTGTCCACGGTGAGGGGGGGGGAGGGGTAAAATTAATTTTTAAGTAAAACATTCATATTTATAGTCAATATTTAATGAGATCTAAGACATTTTTAGCTTTACGCCCACCCTGAGTACTCTTTATTCAACAATAAAAAGACTGAGTTGCCTGAGAGTGCTGCCCGGTCAAACATTCATATTTTTTCATATGGTTGGATTTCTTCTCGGAGATGTATATTCTGAAAGGAACGCGCATGAACTGACATCGATCAATTTATTCCAATCGGTAATAGAGGACCATGTATCCCATCAGGATAAAGACACAAAGAATGTTGGAATTTTTGTAAAATTGAGAAAAATCACGACATACGTGCAGGTTTCGATGCAGCTTCTGCTCTTTATGATAAAACGGCTTCGTTTTTATTTTCCGAGAGCTCCCAAGGCTTTTCGGAAATTGAAACGAACAACAAAATCTTCCATGGGTGCACGCGTCGTATCTGTGGAGATCTGTTTCTTGCAATGATGTTTTTCTTTATTGCTATTTGGTAATTTTCGTAATACGCTTCTAATGGTTTGTCTGTAAAACCATGCGGTTATTTTTTTTATATCCCGTTTGTTTATTTTAGACTCATTAGCATTTAGCTGTAACAGAGCCAAATTTTATTACCATGCTGCTATTGATGTCAATCAAATTGAGACACTTATCAAAATTAATCCTCGGTACACGACACATGCATTAATGAATTCACTACAGATGTCTGAAACCGCTCATGAGTACCTGGTGCAGTATGAGTACGAAAAATACTACGATGTATGGACTACATATTAACCCATATTCCGGAGCCCGATCGGATTTGACAGATCGCAATGCGAACGAGATCAACTTTTGCATACTGCAATCCAAGGTTGCAACATTTGCACAACCCGGCTGGATTTGACTCGATCAGATGAAAGAACGCAAAATTGTGCTAACTTTAAATCCAACCGGATTCCGGAATAAGGGTCTATTAAATGGAAAAACATTTGAAAAAACGCATTTCAATCTACGATTCGTTTCATGAACGCATGACTTGACTTGGATGGCTTTAACGTTCCCAGTGGAACTTTGGGCTTCTCAACGTAGGTATTACTTGCGTCATTTTGATTATAGTACTTAGTTAAGATATCTTTGCCGAATAACACGCCTTGAATGTATTCAGGAGTGTAAAGCTCTAGAATACGCGTGACCTCAGTGAATTCGGAAGAAATTCCTTTGATGAAAAAGCCCCCGGCCAGAACGGGAATCAAACTCGAACCCCTATCATGATAATGTGTGAGGATAACCACTAGGCCACGGGAGCACAAAAATATATATTTGTAGCAAATTGTGAAGAGCAAATCATTCACAATAATGTTGAGTTAAAACAATATTGGGCAATTGAATATAACCCCGAAGTAGGTTCTCTGGGTCTGGTAGGACTGGAAGAAAATTTGCATTATGAGCTTCTACCAACTAGTTGCGACATCCGCATTCTGAGACATATTACTTTCAATTTAGAATGGAAATTTCGGTGTTGTTTGATTACTTGAAACACGTAGTCCTGACCCCGACTACTTAACTACTATGATATTACCGCTAAAATTGATCATTATAATATAAAATCATTATTAGACATAACCTTCCTTTAAAATATTTCACCACTCGAAAATTAATATAATTTGAAATTGCATAGAAAACATGTTTGATACGGAGAAGTAAATTTTAATAAATAATTTTTATTTCCAAAGTGTGTTCAATCCACCAATCCATTGTCATTATCTCTTCCCATAAACGAAGCACAACACAGTCAATACAAATACAATGCAGTCAATACAAATACAAACGCGAATAGCAAACTAAGGTTATTCTAAATCTTCGGATAAGTTAAATGAACAGCAACAGAAATTGGATAATATATTGTTTATTCGTTTGAGTGACAATGTGACGGGTGTGTTGAACGATCCGAAACTAGCAATACATTACAAAATTTAGACGATTTGAACAGCGCGATGATATCAACATCGGTGAATTTAAAACAAATCGTTACTATTAATAAGGCTATTATTCCTATTAATAAAAACTTGTAATAGAAAATTGAACAATGAACAATGAAAACTCGCTTCACAGGAGTTGTACAAAAATTGGCCTAATGTCACCCCTTAAGGGGGGTGTCACTGGGCCAGGTATCAAACTTATGAGAAAGGTTATCTAAAAGGTGTAAATATCATGTAACTATCATTCGTACACGTGAGTAAACTCACAACGTAGCCTCTATGAGTAAAATATGTGAAGAATTCCACCTCTATCCACATCAAAATGCTTTAGCTTGTGATAACCAGTAGAAAATACAGATTTATATGAAAAGCAGAGCTAAATATCTTTTCAAAGCTTTCAAAGAGGTACTAATTGATCACTGGGAGAAGCCATTCGAAGCAGAGAACAAACAGAAACTTACAACGCTTTTTTTTCAATATGGTGCATCGCATTTTTTACTGGACAACACATGTTAACGCACTTTTGTGTGAATGGGCGTGGAAACCCCTGCACAGAATTGAATGCCCCATTGATCACTCCACCCTACCTACTGAAATGTCCTAAAATGAGGAAAAATGCCACAAAATTTCACAAAAATTACCCTTTATTCAATATCTATTATACGATGCTGTTCAGATCGTGAGCCAAGAATGATGAAATAAAATCTGTCAACAACATGCGGAGTTTGAGGCGAGTGTATTGGTACTTACAGGTAATTATTCGTGTGTTGGTGAAATCTCCACACCGAACCGATGGTTTTGGTTTGGCCCAAAGTCACCCCAATCAAGCTCAAAAATTACAACATTCGGAAAAACATTCTTGTCTGAGGGAAAAACAGCACAACTTGAAATAAGTGATTAGATTCTTTTTAATGGAGCCTCAATGCACCTTTCATTTGTCAGATTTAGCCAATCTCGTGTGTGCGACGGTTTATAGAGTACAATTTTCGGCAACGATTTATTGTGGTATCCATGACGACTATCTTTAAGGCACTGGTAAAACGAATCAAAATAGTTTTGTTGTGTATGGCTTCTCTAACAAGTGGAGAAATACGTAATCTTTCACTCTACATAAAGTTTTAATTATCTCATCAAGCGTATTCGAAAAAAAATCAACATGAAAAATGTTTGGTTTTGGCCCAATGTCACCCCCCAGGTCCAATGTCACCCCGACTGACGGTAGTCAAAAATTCTATGTGTCACTCGTTCAATAATCAGAGCGAATATCGATATGAATGATCCTTTTGTTTCTGTTCCAGCAACAAACGGCCTTTGGTTTTACGATCGCTCGCACGCACACCTATTTTATGGTTTGTTTTGGTTCTATGTGCGTACTAAATTCTAAACTATATTCCCAGCTTAGTCAAACATACGCGTGATTTTGATCTTGACCTTCGTTCGGCTACCATTCCTGCTGGGATAACAAATTCTTTCGATTTCTTACATAAAATATTTCCATCTTCAGACAACTCTATGGCTCAATGTGTGGCACCCGGATGCATAGGCGTTCGGTCATTGATGCCCGGACTCGAGTCCAACTCGAATTATGGAAACATATCCCACAAATTATCATTTCATCGATTCCCGAGGGATGTGACCATTCGGAATAAATGGATTCGATTCTTCGGACAGGACCTAAACAGCAATACTAAAAACATGCACATTTGCTAGCTTACAATACAATATAAATAAACTTATTTAGACAAATTTATTATACCGCTCCATGATACTTGCAAAGCTTACGCGTCACAGCCTCACCATTAAAGATGCACTAGTCAGTCCAGACTACCTTGTCATAAACGTACCCTGTGATAGAGAATAAGTTTGGAACCCAAATTTGGTCAACACTGTTCATCTGTCGTCGTGAATTTAAAAACAACTTTCGATGGAGAAATGTCAATTCAAGTATGGAGTTCAGCTCTTATACATGATAAAAAAAATCTCACATACTTCATCGGCAAAACTTAGCCTTGTGCACTCCGAACTCTCAGCTCCGAACCATTCTGGATGTTGAGACGAGATCAGACAACAGACAACGATTCCGGACCGATTCGAAAGAGTTGCCAATAATATTTGAAAACACACTTCTACCGAATCTACTTACTTAAATACTCAAACTAGTTTTCAAGAGAAAAAATAACAGGAAAATATTATTTGATGCAATATATGCAACAAGTTTGCACTCCATCAACCAAATGTAACTATTCATAGAATATATGATACAAAAAAACATATTTATAAAAATAATCTTCAGAAACCTTATACAATTTGGGAAGCTGATATCTCGTGTGGTTCTGAATCCCGATTGCTCGCGCTCAGTTGAAGAAAAAGAAAAAAAGAAGAGCAAGAAGCCATTTGTCAGGTTTCGTCTCAGGTTATCAGCTACTCAGCGCTACTTTGTGACAGAAACGTGCACTTACAGACCCTCATATTATTTAATATAGTATAGGAACCAAGTAACGTATCTTTGTGATATTGGACTTAAATTAGTTGGTTGACATCGAGAAAAATGTTTACAAAAAAAAACAAACATTTTTTTTTAAATTTTATCCAGTGTGAAAAACTTTAAAACATTCCCTAATAACAATATCAATAAATATCGGGTTTTCTCAATAAGAGCGCTACGAAAGTTTTTTTTAATAAAACAAAAACGGTTTTGGATATCAATGAAATTCTTTATTCATGTGAAAGCACATTTGATGCCATTATGTATGGAACTCGATTTCTTTTGCATGGCCACCACGTTCACGCTTGCAGAAGTCCAGACGCTGAACCCAATTTTCGACAGTTTTCAAGCATAAATCGACCGATACTGCTGCAAATTCATGTTCGATATTCGTACGAAGTTCATCCATCGTCGCTGGCTTGTTGGCATAGACCATAGACTTGGCGTTGTCCCACAGGAAATAGTCTAACGGCGTCAAATCGCATGACCGGCGGCCAATTGTCTGGGCCATTTCGTTAGATAACACGCTCACCAAACTTGGTTTTCAATAAAACGATTGTTAAATTCGCTTTGTGGCTTGTGGCGCTGTCCTGTTGAAACTACATATTGTCCAACTTCATATCATCCAATTCGGGCCAAAAATATTCGGTATCATTGAGTGGTAGCGATTCCCATTCACAGTAACGTGCCGGTCTTGATCATCACAGAAGGAGTACGGCCCAATGACGCCGCCGGACCATAAACCGTACCAAACGATAATTTTTTCGGGATGCAATGGTGGCTAATGGAGTACGTGTGGATTGCTGCCTGACCAATAACACATATTTTGCTTATCGATGAAGCCATCCGGCCAAAAATGAGCCTCATCGCTGAAAATGATTTTTCGATGAAAGCGCTCTTAAAGTTGAGTCCATTGACTCCGAATTTCGGTGGTAAATTTTAAGAATCTCGACTCGTTGTTGGATCATATATCTTTCCATTATGAAATGGCAAATCTTACTGAGGGAAATGTCAAGAGAGCGGGAAAAATATGGCGTCGTTTGCTCCCTATCGGTCTACTTTTGTAGCGTCCCTATTGTAATACCTTTTACAATATTGTGCAATGTGGTAATTGTTCAATATTAGCATTGTGCGTTTGACATAAATAAAGATTGGGAGCAAAGAAATACAAAGAAATTAATTCCATCAACGAATCATGAATAAACACTGGTTATTGATCCAGCCTACGGCTGAAAGTCTCTATAATAAAGAATAAAAAATAAAAAAACTGGTTCTTCAATACTTCAATAGTGAAGTGATCACAATAAAACAACTGAACGGTAATTGTAGCAGAAATAATTTTATTTTTCGAAATATTTTTTTTTCATGTAATTCCGTTAGTGAAATTCGCATAATTTCTTAGGTAACCTAGTTTTCTCAATACGAGTTCACCTAAAGTTACTGAACAGTTATTTTTCACCTCCATTTTAGCGCAATCAATTCCCGTGTCTAGTTTTTCGCTGGTACTGTATGAAATGATTTTTAACAAAGAATATCTCTTGAGATAAGCATTCGCCTCGCAAACCGCTTGTTCATGACACTGGTCCGTCCCATCGCTACCCAAAAAGTCCAACACTAGCGAAGTCCAGTAATCAAGTCCATTGATATACCTGGCTCTGGGGGTTCGTCTCACGAATCCCTGCTCGTAGGAAGCCCACACTACGAAGGCACCAACCAGGAAAGCTCCCTTCAAAACGGCCAGCACAAATCCAGCAATCGCCCAGCCCCAAGCATGAGGGTAAACCGCTGCAGAATAAGTAACATGTCACTTTCGTGCTGGGAATATTAAGGAATAATTTTTGGGAAACACTTTACCTGCGTCAAAATATGGCGATTGGGGAGATTGTCGAGCTGCGAGCTCGGATGCCGCTCCAGCGATTGATGGATTGGCGATCGCAATCAATGTGATCCACTTCGGATCTATCATCGTGAAAAGGTGGAAACGCGATATGGTGTGTCTATTTATACACACTAAGCAGGTGCCTGTTTTGTGATCAACTTCGATAACTGCCACTTGCTAATTGGGTCTCTGTTCATTTGACTTTCTCCTGTTGAGAAAACTGAATTCCGCTTCCGTGCGACCAACACTTTTTTGTTATCGCTTGTGAAAAACATTGATCAATGGATCAACCAATCCTCTGATTTGTGCTAGTTTCCTTTCATCGTTATCCTCAAAAGGATCCATTCACAAAATTACATTATTATTCATTCATAAAAAACAAATCCTTCATCTGGAAATCGTATGAAAAAAAGGACATTTAATATATGACGGAGGCTAGTGAAATGTCTCAAAATGAAGACTATAACATTGAGCAGTCCGGTAAGAAATAGGAAACTGAGGGATAGATATAGCAATTGAACTGCATAACTCAAAGTAGTAACGAAAAATGAGAAGCACTTAGCGTCTCCTTAAGCCATGAGGATTATGGGAACTTTGTGAGTTTTATGTATGTAACGTATCTTGAGGGGAATACTACCTATCGAAGACATAGCACTACGAATTGAAATAAAACATAGATAAATAGTTTTAATTATCATGAACTTGGTTTTTTTCGAAAGATAATTCTTTGGCATTTTTATTTGAATATTATTTCCGGAACTACCTCGGCTGGTTCGGAGGAAGTCTAATTTGGAAGTTCAATTTGATAACTCTGGCAGCAATGGAATACTCTGCGGCTTCTTGGTGTAGACCGGAAACTTCACATAACCCCACAAGAACAGTCCAACGGTGTAAAATCGCATGATCTTGTAGACTCTCTGATGGGTATACAGGTCGGACTCGATTATCCGGAGACTCGATTATCCGGGATTCGATTATCCGGAATTTTAGACTCGATGATCAGGAGTATTTTATTTTTGATTTTCGGAAATTTTGAATAATTTGTATAATAATTCTATATTGAATAGCTAATACCATGGACAGACATACAACTGTACTAGCGCTGTACGTGTACAGCGTTGTACAGGTACCACGATAGCATGACACACATACTTTGGTTGTACATTGTACCGCATGTCAGACTGACAATCAGAAGTTTGAATTTATTGCATTGTATTTTTACCAATATTTCAATGAAAAAGGTTTTTATTTAGCGTCTAAAGGGTGTGTCACATCAAATTGCATCACGGAAAAAACGCTGTAGAAATTCGCCCAGTAGACCGATCCTTTTGAAAATTTTAGACAGTAAAATAAAAACTATTAAACAACTTTTGGCATTTTCCATTTTTCATACTTCGAGCCCAAGCCCGTATGCTAGTACCTTCCTCTTTACCCCGTCCATAAGGTTCTGTACAACGTCAGGTTGTAGTTTTCTTTTGAACAGAAATCCATTTTTTCTTGAAGTCCGCCTCTGATTTGACAACTTTTGGGTTCTTCCGGAGGGCCTGCTTCATAATCGCCCAATATTTCTCTATTGGGCGAAGCTCCGGCGCGTTGGGCGGGTCCATTTCCTTTGGCACGAAGGTGACCCCGTTGGCTTCGTACCACTCCAACACGTCCTTTGAATAGTGGCACGAAGCGAGATCCGGCCAGAAGATGGTCGGGCCCTCGTACTGCTTCAATAGTGGTAGTAAGCGCTTCTGTAGGCACTCCTTAAGGTAAACCTGCCCGTTTACCGTGACGGTCATCACGAAGGGGGCGCTCCGCTTTCCACAAGAGCAGATCGCTTGCCACACCATGTACATTTTGGCAAACTTGGATAGTTTCTGCTTGCGAATCTCCTCCGGAACGCTCAATTTGTCCTCTGCGGAGAAGAACAACAGGCCCGGCAGCTGACGAAAGTCCGCTTTGAAGTAGGTTTCGTCGTCCATTACCAGGCAATGCGGCTTCGTCAGCATTTCGGTGTACAGCTTCCGGGCTCGCGTCTTCCCCACCATGTTTTGCCTTTCGTCGCGGTTAGGAGCCTTCTGAACCTTGTATGTACGCAGGCCCTCCCGCTGCTTGGTCCGTTGGACGAATGAACTTGACAAATTCAGCTTATTGGCGACATCCCGGACTGAACTTCTCGATCATGTCTAAACTGCTCAACTACGCGCTTGTGATCTTTTTCACTGACGGAGCATCCATTTTTGCCGTTCTTCACCTTCCGGTCGATGGTTAGGTTCTCGAAGTATCGTTTTAGTACTCTGCTGACCGTGGATTGGACGATTCCCAGCATCTTACCGATGTCCCGATGTGACAACTCCCGATTCTCGAAATGAGTGCACAAGATTAATTCACGACGCTCTTTTTCGTTTGACGACATTTTTCCAAATTCACGAAAAATTGACAGTGAAGCATGGCCAACGTGATCTATACACTCTTATCTGATTTTAAAGCGAAAGCTGAAGATATAATTCCTAAAAATTAAATTTCTACACCGTTTTTTCCGTGATGCAATTTGATGTGACACACCCTTTAAACTATCGAACACAACAAATATGTTTCCAATCTAAGTTATTAACTCAAGAGAAAGTCAATGAAAAGAATGTATACCAAATGTTTTGATTCGTTTTGTTCATGCTACCCACCACTAACCGTCTATGGCGCTGCGCACAGTACAACTGTAGCCATGTACAGCGGTAAAATAGGTCGGTACAGGTACAGCGATTGTACCGAGTTGCTTGCATGGTTCTAGCGCTGTACATGGTGACAGACATACAATTTTCGAAGTACAACGCAAGTACAGCTGTATGTCTGTCATAAGTATAATATGGGTATCAAAAGAAAGGGCTTGACTAGTAGAACTAGTAGCAGTTATTTATGAAAAATGCAAATCCAAGATGGCGACCACTACAAAATGGCGGATTACATATTTTCTCAGAACCCCATCAATATGGGTATCAAATGAAAAGGCTTGACTAGTAGAACATAGTTATTTATGAAAAAGGCCCAAAATGTATCAAAAGAAAGTTCTCGACTAGTAGAACATAGCAGATAATGAAAAATCCAATTTCAAGATGGCCGCAGTGCCCAAACAACTAATTACTTTTTGAATGGTTTCATTCAGCTTGACCTGTTTCTATGTATGTTTGAATGTTTGTTGGGTTGTCCCACATTAATGGAAAATTGGCCCCGTTCCTGTTGAATGATTGATCTGAAATTTGGAACATACATTTAATTCTACTGTCATTATAAAACTGCGTATTCCATGATCTTAAAAAATTCAATTTGGCCGCCGCAAAAAAAAATAGCTGAATGGCTTGATTTGGAGAATACACTACACTATGAACAACATAAATTCGAAAAGGTCGCCGCCACAAAATGGTCGATGTATTTTTTGCAATCCCCTCAATATTGGTATCAAATAAAATGATTCGACTAATAGAATACAGTACAGGTCGGACTCAAATTATATGTGTTTCGATTATATACAATTTTGGACTCGATTATATTCAGTTTGGAAAAAAATATTTTTTTTATATTTCTAATATGGCTTATTTCACGAATAAATGTAACCTTTCAACGTTAAGGTGAAGTTTAAGTGGCTATTACATGTACAGTGGGGTAAAAATCGTGATTTTTGAAGATCTTGCTTGAATTTTCACCAGGAATTTTTTATATCGATATTGCAGCCAAATTAAGAAAGATAGAAGTTGTGCGTCAAAGAACAAATTGTGGAGCGGTTAAAGAACTTCATTTTAATTTATAGAAACAATCTAGTTCAATATAAATTTTTAGGATAGAATTAATAATAACACATTAAAAATTATTAACTTTTAAGTGTTTCACTTCCAAAATGTTATTAAAATTCACTAATTTAGTTGTTCCACTACTATACCCTATACTAAATTTTCTCATTTTTCAAATGAAAGCATCAGAATTGTCTACCGTAGCGTACTTTTTAAAGTACAGCCAGTTTGAAACAACAGAGTCCGAAACAAAAAAAAAGTTCTGTAACTCTGTCATTCTTGAAATTCGAACATATGCGTAGGAGGATTTTTTTCATCAAATATGATCGTCTATCATCTCCTGAGAGAATCTGGATAAATTAATTTTTTTCGTGTGAGAAAGGTGTTTTCTGACTTTAAGGGGATGAATCAAAAATCAAATTCCTCTTTTATTTTCAAAAAACAAAAAATATATGCAAAAAAAAAACAAATAAAGAAAAAAAATGTTTTGACTCGATTATCCGGAGGATTCGATTATCCGGAGTGAAAAAAAATTAATACTCCGGATAATCGAGGTACAGTTACGTGAAATTATTTGTTCACCGAACGTTTCTGTCAATTGGGGCACGCGTCGTGTGGCATGTAACACAGTCTTGTTGAAAAATCAACTCCTTCACATTAAGGACACTCAATTGTGGTACAAAAAAGTAGATGGTTGTAGTTCGATAGCGGTTATCATTAACTGTTACGTTACGACCGATATTTAGTGCTGACAAAACGGTATAATGATTACACCGGCCTATGAAACGCACAAACCATTGTCACGCATTGTACGTTTTATCAGACGTAACATGTGTTATGTAGACCGTAACATGGATGTGATTTTCGTGATTTTTGTGAAAAAAACTGCGCAATTTGTATCTATCAGTAAATGTCAAATCAAATTTAACGCAGAACGAGTGACAGCTGTCAGAATGATGTACACATGCCAATCAAACATCAAATATCAAAAAAAAATTGGAAGAATATTTAATAGAGAAAAAAATATTTTGAAAATTAAAATTCATTTTTCTCGAAAACATGTGTTTTTAAAATTCTGAAAAAATATATATAAATAGTCCTTAGAATTTCCAACAAGTCACCCATACATCGGAAGACGGGCATTTTTACATGGAAAAAGTTTTTCGAACAACAACATGTTTTTCTTCGAAAAAATACTATTAATGTTTCATTCGTAACATTTTTATGTATAAATTATCGCAATTCACATGCTCTGCTAACTTTTTTTTCTTTTTAGAAACATATCAAACATGAGAATTCACACTCAAAAATGATACAAGTAATTTTTTTTTCAGGAGTCTTCATACACAAAAGGCTTATATTCTAAAAACTATAAAAGATAGCACGTTGCTCATATTTTAATAAGACTTTGTCGAATACACTATATCTTGACTTTGAACAAAATTAGGATCAGTTGTAATTTTTTCAAAGAAAACGTGAAAAACTTGTTGTTGGAAAATAATTTCCCTGTAAAGTGCCCATCTTTCGATGTATGGACGACTTGTTGAAAATTGTAAGCGCTATTCATATATATTTTTGTGGGTATTTAAAAAAACGTTTTTGAGAAAAATGAATTTTAATTTTCAAGCAATTTTTTTTTCAGCGATTTTTTTTTCCCAATAAAATTTTGATATTTTTTTGTGAAAATTTAAACAATTTCCTACATTTTATGCTTCGACCAGAATATTGTAAGTATCACAGTTTTCAAATTATTTTTTTTTGTAAAAAAATGAGAAAATTTTTATGGCTTTTTCCAAAAAATAGTCTAATTCTTTTTCGAATATTTCAAGTACTAATTTGAAATTACAAGTTGCTTTAACGACCCATGTCTTTACACCCACAACGTTTCACTACTATCTGAGATGATGCTGCCAACGGCCAGTCGAGTTGGCATTAAATTCGTGTATGGGAAACCGCCGTCGACGGCAATTGATGCGTTCGAGTTGATAATTGACGGAACAACGGAAGATATACGAGCAGAGAATCAAAGATACCCAGGTAATCATAAGCATTAACTTTAAGCTCTATTGTAGCACTAATTCAGCATCTCTAATGCCAAATGGCAGTATATCTGCTTTTTTGATGCTTATAGGCCTTTCAGGCCTTATAGGGCATTATTATTGCATATAAACATTAATGAAAATAAGCATTAATGAAAGTCCTATATGCGCATTTAATGCTACCATATAATGCTTACAAGCATTAAGATAAAACATATGAAAATAAGCATTAATGAAAGCCGTATATACGCACTTAGTGCTATCATATAATGCTTATAAGCATTAGGATAAAACATTCATGCAATCAGCATTAGATATCCGGATGCAAGCGTTTGTCTCAAAATAAACATAACATGGATATTTTAAGCCAATATGCTTCCAAGCCGGCCAGTAAAACCCGCTCATACATGATATTTTTGAGCAGGTACCTGAGCGGTTGTTTTAATATGACTATTTTCAACTCATTCATCTATATCAACAGTGGTCCAGATAGCAAATGCACAACAGAGAAACACACATGTTGCAGAAAAGTACCCCGGTTCGAATCTCATAAGGTAATTTTAATATAATAATTATTTCTCATTCCAAACAGTGTGCCGTAGATCTAAATAAAGAAGAATACTGTTATAACCTCAATAACAACTACAACAACAACAATAATCTGTAATAAATCTGTGTTGTGTGGGTGGGCCCATGAAATGTATATGATTTTTTTTGTTTTCTGTCGAATGATTTCAATGGCTTTTTCCTAGAAAAAACGGAAGAAAAACATCTTGACGTTTTTATGGAAGCATGAATGATGCTTATTTAAGCCATCACAAGTGATGTTTTCAGATAGTAAGCTTCAGTAACGCTTATTTAAAGCTGTAACTTAAGCATTAAAAAGCCCTATATTTCGCCTTTTTAGCATTATATTCACCCTATATTGGTTTATAGCGCTTGATAAGCCTTTATTCAGTATTCTATATATGGATACAGTGCTGAGTTAAGACCATTTCTATGTGCTTTCTGGTTACCTGGGTATGATCTCGCAACGTGACAATGAATCGATTGCATGTTGCAAAACTTTTTGAAAACTTTTTTGTTAGAGTTTGCCCAGATATTGCCCAGACTCCAAATTAACGAATCGATGATACATGAGTTGGCTGAGCGGCACTTCCATTACTGTAAACTATGGGACGATTTTAACTTATATTATCGGATTATTTGGTTTATAACTTTTCTCATTTTCTCATAAAATGCCTTCTTTTAATTTGAGTTTTTTGGTATGTTTATTAAAAAAGACAATAAATTAGGAGGGTATTGGTACAACCAGTCTTGAAATCGTTCCATATGTTTACAAACTATTTCCCCCACGATTGAAACCAAGGATTCCTGTAACGAAAGAGCACAAACAAAAACAATAATCGATTTTTCTCCTATGCTGCAACCCTAATTACCCGTAGCTTTCAACGTTGCCATCGATCACAAGTGGCTGTTGACTTTCCGGCTCGGACCGATGATATCCCAGTCCTTGAATTGCAGTTGTACCAAAGCTGAAGAAAAGAAACGCCAAAATTGCAATCCATTTGACGCCGATTATAAGCGGAAACTGCCACGTGCGATACCCTGCGGATAACATCCTGTAAATGTGTACTTTTTGGTCTCTCGGTTTCAAACTACTCACACATCTCGGCGTAATAAGACGCCGAGCTCCGACTGCTAGCATCCAACACGGCGGGTGACCTTTGAACCAAGTTCCCACTGATACAGATCACATGGTACAGAACGAGGATCATCAGCGTGCGAACAAGTTGAGACCAAAGTCTACTGGACATATTGCTTGGATCGATGAAAGTTGCACTAAAAGAGTTATTTGGTCACTTTTCCAAATATATAGCGCACGACGAATTACGTTTTACCATATGAGGTAATCCAATTCGTTAGCATCAATTAGCGCCGACGCCGCCGGAACTTCCTCATATAAATACCATTGTGATCTATTTCCTACCGGTTTAGTAAGCTGTCTCCAGTGAGCGTTTTTACATCGGAATGATTAATCGACTAGTGTTGGTTGTGGTCGTCGTTTTGGTTCTTGCGAATGTCGTTATGTCGGAAAAATCAGTTCAAACCGTTGCTAGGAAAACTAACCCGAATGTCGAGCCGAGACAAACCATTGTACGACCAGAGAGATGTAAGCTTACGATGTTCTAATTACAATAACAGAATTAATTTAAGTGACATAATTTCAGGGTGGCCATACGGATGGGGTTGGGGATGGGGCTGGGGAATAGCCCTTTTCGTACTGGCAATAGTGAAAGGGTCAATTCTGCTTGGTGTGTTCGTCATTTGGGCGTTCTTCAGAGGGTTTGGACACAAGACGGGTGGATGTGCGCCGATCATCATCAGAGAATCCCCTCCACCCCCCATATTCGGTCACCATCATTGGGATCGCGCCGGCATTGATAATGAATATCCTCGGACGAAACGATCCGTGGATCACACCGACTCGCAGTTGTTTTGGACCGACATGGTGACAGACCTGGGGTTCAGCTTTCTTGGCGTTCACTCTAGGGATTGCAGAAAACGATTTGTGTGTGAAGTGGATGTACGAACGCGGCGTGATCCGTTGATGAAGATGGCGATGAATATGTTCGGAGTGGATATCTTCCGGCGGTATCGAGCGGTTGGCGATCTAACTGGAGAAACATTTGCAGAGTGCGCCAAGATCTATGACAAGTGTAAAATTGCTGGGCCATCAGTCTCATTCAATGTAATAAGCGGACAGGTTGATCCCTTGCAGGATTACGATGATTCTGTGCAGTATCAAGGAAACGATGTGTCGATTTATGACAGTGAAGATACAACGATAACAGAGGAGTCAATCCCAACTACTACCTTATTACCACGGAGGAAATTCTTCAACAAACGAAAGAAGGGGTTCAGTTCTAACAAATAAATAAAAATAGACCGTATAATATTTTTTTATTACTTGTTATAATCCATCGTCAGAATTATGTTTCTGTGTAAAGTTCAAAATATTCCGTTAAATATTCTATTTAAGATAAAATTATGGTCAAACATGAATGCGTGTTCATTAGTTGAGTGTTTTATTGAAAACATCCAATTATTATTATTTTTGAAGTTCAATTGGTATAAAATACAGAAACAAAATATATAGCTAAGCCTCTGATTAGCGAAAAAGAGGCAAGAAATCGACTCAAACTTCAGTAAAACATGAGCAAGAACACATAGTTCTTCTTCTTCTTAAATGGCATTAACGTTCCTAGAGGAACTTCGCCGTCTCAACGTAGTATTACTTGCGTCATTTTTTCATTAGTACTTAGTTGAGATTACTATGCCAAATAACACGCCTTTAATGCATTATGAGTGGCAAGCAATAGAATACGCGTGACCACAGTGTAAGTCGGAAGAAAATTCTTTGACAAAAAATTTCCCGACCAGAACGGGAATCGAACCCGAAAAATCGACGCATAAAGATGGGATGTACATAATTTTGAAGCTCTATTTCAAGTATTAGAACATTTTACGGACATACTTTTATCTTGTGTGTGTAGGTGTAATGGAAAACAATATCTAGAAGAAAAAAAAATCATATTTTTTTTTGATTTCCAAATATTTGTGGACTAAAAATTTTATTGCAATAGCAAATTCAATTAATAGAACCTTTACATACAGAGATATTTCTGTTTGGATGAAAAATTTCCTCTTCGTCTTTGATGATGAATAATTCAATAAATAATGATCACACCACAAATCGAATGACAGTTCAATTAATTCTGTACAAGGTTAATTCATTGCTTTGCTGGAAAAAATATTTAAATTTTTCGTATCGTTTTCAAAAAAGTTATATAAACAGGATTTTTGAAGTGTTTTAGAAAATAATCTGTAATTTGGCAAATACTGCAGTATGTTCTAGTGTTGGCAGGCTAATTTTAAGCCTAGTGTATCTCAAAAATACATGTTAAAGTTTCATATTGATACGTTCAGCAGGTTTTTTTAGCCGATCGATCAAAGTTGAGAGTGAATTAGAGACGAACTTCATTGAAAGTTGTATCAAAAACACATAATGCTATGCATACTCTCAGAATGAACAATTTTTTACTTTCCTTTTCATGCGTTTGGTATAAAGAGTGATGATACCCAAACATGTATACGTATTCCAAAGTATACACGCACTCCTCACCCCTCACAAACTCATTCATTTTCCCCAATCCAATATTATTCATATTTCAATGCAAATAATTACCACGCAGACGTATGCCGTTCGACGCTTGCTAGCGCTCGGTCGAACCTAACTATAGGATCATCTCCTATTATTCAAACCAACCGGGTAATTGGTGGAACACATGTTTGCTTGCGAGAGGCCGCCGGTTCTGACAGCGGGTCAGCGGCCGACTCGGATTGCGTCACTCCAGCAGGTCTCCCCGCTTTCTTACCCTCGTTAAATGGGGAGTTTGGCCCCCCTCAGATATAATTAGATTACGGGAAAATAAACTTATGATAAAAATGGCGCTTCAGTGAATGATTAAACAAACCTACATATCTCAATTGAATAATTGAAAGTATCCTGCGGCTAAGCAAAACCCGCCCAGCTTAGCTCACCTCTTTATTAAATAATATCTCAGGGACGGCTACCAACCTCGAGAGGACCCTTCAACTTCTCGAACGGAAACCTAAATTTGCCTTTTCCAATGCGCGCTGGTTCTGGGACAGACTGATAGTTGAATCGTTCGGTTTTTTTTTTATTTTCAAAAAACGTGAATTAGTATCAATGCAGCCCTCCTTAATCAAAGAGAGAGAGA
The DNA here is from genome assembly GCF_029784135.1 of Toxorhynchites rutilus septentrionalis. Taxonomy (NCBI): domain Eukaryota; kingdom Metazoa; phylum Arthropoda; class Insecta; order Diptera; family Culicidae; genus Toxorhynchites; species Toxorhynchites rutilus. The sequence continues at coordinate 333,283,781 of NC_073745.1, read as the reverse complement.
GAGAGAGAGACCTCCTTCTTGATGGTCTAAACTTTCCGGATCTCTCGCTGTCACTCGATGCTCCCCAGTGGTTTACTCCTCAAAGGTGTGGGTTAGTAGGTTGCACAATTATTTTATGGCAAAACAAATCTTAATTTAACGACAATAAAACGAACCATATTTTACTTAACAAAATGGACTTATACACTAAAGAAAAAAAAACATAGAAAAGACAATTTTAGGCTTTACAAATAATTTTAATAATTGTGGCGTTACATAATTACAAAAAATATTTCTCCTTTGATAAATGAGCTTCTCTGTCGATGGTGTTCAACCGATTTTAATTAATTAACAGAGGTTTTGACATACTTTTAATTTTAATTTCATTTTTTTTTTCTCATTCCGGATTGATTACCATTCGGGTAAACATTCTATTCATATAAATGATATTCGAGTTATCTTCTTTCTCGTAAATGTTCTAGAATATAATTGTGTTAAAAAACTGTGTTTTATCTCCTTCCAACGCATTATCTGTCTTTTGTTTATTTTATTTCTTTTAACAGATTTCAATATCCATCCTGTGAATTTTATGGCGACTGCTTGAAATTGACAACTTAATTCTACGTGATCCAAATGACTGGATAATGTTTATTATCGAATTTGTCCATTATTCATATAAAATTAATCATTTAATTAGTATGAAAGTGAAACTTTATATCTTTTTCATAACGCAATGTTCGAGTTTTTGGAATTCACAACACATGATTCTCATGATTCTGTTACGATCAGCCTCTCCTGTTAGTCTTAGTTTCAGGTATTGATCACAAGTCCGTATAGAAGCCCACTACCGTTGCATTTCGCCCATCTCAGATTCCTTTACAATGGAACAATTTGTTTTCGTTTCGTCGAAAACCATTCGATTTGGCTTTGCTGTGGATGGGCTTAGGGCTTTCGAAACAATGTTCTAATACAGTCATTCCATGCCAACCCGATATAGTGGTTCTCAGATTTTCGTGAAAAGTGGTAGATTTATTCTTTATCGCAAAATATTAGACCCGTATTTTGTTATTTTTTTTATGTCCAGGGTGTGCATTTACATTTTAGGGTGGTACGATAAACTTTTTCCTCTTTTTCCTAAAAATGACTCATATATAAATCATAGCTTTTGAAATACTGGACCGATTTAGATGATCGATACATGAAATTAAAGCCAATTTGCTAGTGTTTCTTGGAAAAATATAATACTTGTGAAAATTTTGGATTTTGATCTTGTATTTGATTTTTTTTGGTTTTCATGGTCTCGGGACCAGGGGTGCTATATTTTTTAACATTTTTTCTTGAAAGCTCTTTTTCATTTTTGAAGTATGATTTTTTAAAGTTAACTGCTGGTCTAAAAACTAATTTTTCGTAATAAAATTTCCTAATTCTTTCCAAAAATGACGTTTTTTTCAATTTTTTTTTTGTCTGTATTATAGTGACTTTCAACACTTTTGGCGGGATTTTTTTTTAAATTTAAAACATTTGAATTACTAAATCTAAATCGGGTCAGACAATCAACATATTAAATTGAAGTCAATGAGCTAGTCTTTTTTGAAAAAAAGTTACGCTTGCAACAAAAAAAAAAAGGAATATTATTTGTAAAGATCAAGTCTAGTAGCATAGGAATATCGAACGAAGACTTTAATTTGTAAAGTCGACCATCTGAATCGGCTTAGTGGTTCTAAGTTATGAGTTTTTAAAAAAAGTCATTTTTGGAAAAAAATGTAAGACGTTGTATCTAGGACACGAGCGCATATTTTCGACGTAGAACTACGCAATTATATTATGCAATCCACTTGTTTACCACTTCGAATATTATTTTAGAATGCATCGAATTTTTTGTACTATATTATTTTCTTCGTTACAAATAAATTTGATGAACGTCCTTTTACGTTTGATATGATTGATGCCTAGGACTACCAAAATATGTGAACGGAAGAATTGTCAAACGATCATTGTATTTTACATTTCCCTCTGAAATTATTGCACATCTCATGTTCACGTAGCTCTCGAGCCGCGAAAGTTCATTCACCTCTAGTAATGACGATTTTCCCAGGCTTCTCAGTTTAAACGTACGTTTTAGGGGAACATATTCCGGTCTGCACAGCGACAAGCGAATACCCCCGACTTGCACGTATTTGCAAAGTGGATTCCCCCAGGCACATTAATTTTCAAGTCCGTGTTAGGGAAACACAGCTCAGTGGGAAAAAAACATCCCCCGACTTGCATGTTTTGACAAAGCGGATTCCCCCAGGCATATTGCTTTTGAAGTCCGTGTTAGGGAAACACAGCTCGGTGGGAACAAAAATACCCCCGACTTGCATGTATATTTGCAGAACACAGGTACATCGATTTTGAAGTCTGTGTTGGGGAAATCGTAAATCAGGCCAATCAAAACTTGGCAGTTAGGGCATTAAGATAACGCTTGACATTTAACAGTTATTCAATTGTTCATTTTGATGAAAAATAATATTTTATTAATTGTGATAAACGCGTAGAAATATTTCCTATCAATTGATGCAAACATCTTTCCGATCTGTTAAGGAATATTCGAGTTATAAGCATTCGAAATACGGGTTGGCTTAGAACACAAATCGGCAGATCAAATGTATAGGAAAAAAGGAAGTTCTTCCAGTGTTCATGAATTTAAACCGTTTAGAGATTAGCGAATTGTAATGCATAGCATATCAAACAAATCTAGAGAATTTCCGATTCGATTGGTATGCAAATCATGAGAATTTGTTCATCGTGAAAATAGTTATTAACGTTAACTTTATTTCATAAAAACGTGACCTGTTTTCTGATTTGGCACCCTTCCTGAAAGACGTAGTTCTACGTCAAAATGGAAAAAAAAGATTTTTCGGACCACCCTAAAATCGGAATGTCCACCATATTTTGCTATAAGGCGTCGTGCTCAAATTACGTAACACGAGTAGTTCGTTGCTTAAAGTGTCATAGGGGGGAGTGGGGGTAGGCGTGATCGTTACGTAACTAAATTTCATTTTTATTCCTTAATAAATTTACGCGCTCTTATATGCTTGAGCAGCTAGCTTCGATTCTGGGACCGAAAGAGGTGTGTTTCTTGAGCCAAAATGATGATGTACGTGTTGTAATGGGCAGTAAACAAGCACCGATTAATGCTTTTCGAATATCGCCTTAATCTACCGAACCATGATTTTGTCTTGGCAGCTGAACATAAGTTTATTCCGGCTGATCTCCGAACGTATTTTCTCATGGGCTCATTTTTAAAAAGGTGTGCAAGCTTTTTGAATTCGATATTATTCGGCATCGAGGAATTATCAAACCAGTAATCATAATTAATCTAGATGGAGGACCAGGCGAGAACCCTCGTTTTAAAAATGTCATAGATATTTTCAATTTATCATTTTAAAGGGCGAACACGAAATTATTGCGACACATTCAATAGGGCATAACTTTTTTACCATTGGGTAAAAATCAACCAAATTTTGCACACTTTCTCATTGATGTGTATTGTCCACATGCTGTCAAACTCGAAGTCGTGTTTTCCGATTCAACGAAAATGGAGGTGAACCAACGCGAGTCGAGAGAACTAATTCTTTCCAAACACTTGGAATTTCCTGACCTGGAAACATGTTGAACATTCACCATTCAACCGTCTCCAGAGTGTTGAAGCGGTTCCAGGAGCGGTTGACGTTGGACCACGGCAAAGGAGCTGGAAGAAAACCGGAACCGGAGAACAAAAAGACGGAGGGAAAGGTGAAGCGGATGATTAAAGCAAATCCCAACGTCTCAAGCCGTGATTTGGCTAAAAAGATCAGCATGTCGCAGAGCTACGTCGAGAATGCAAAGAAGAGAGATGGACTACATACATACAAGGTACAGAACTTCCCAAACCGCAATGAGCGGCAACAATCGACGGCTTAAACTCGGGCACGGAAGTTCTACGAGAAGATGCTGACAAAATATGGCTGCTGTGTGATGGACGACGAAACGTATATAAAAGCCGATTTTCCGGGGTTGGAGTTTTTCACCGGCAAGAGCAAGTTCGATGTGGACGACAAATTCAAGAAGAAGAAAATGTCAAAGCTCGCCTCCAAATATCTCGTTTGGCAGGCCATCTGCTCTTGCGGACTGAGGAGTGAGCCTTTCGTGACAAAGGGCATAGTATATGGCGAGATCTACAAATCTGAGTGCCTTGAGAAGCGCTTTTTGCCGTTCTTGCAGCAGCACGACATCATGCCACTATTCTAAAAGTGTCCAGGAGTGGTATGAGGCCAATTCTGTCCATTTTGTTCCAAAGGACATGAACCCGCCAAACTGTCCGGAGCTGCGCCCGGTGGAGCAGTACTGGGCAATAATGAAGCGGGAACTTCGGAAGAGCAAGAAGACAGTCAAAGACGAGAAGGACATGTTAAGAAAATGGAAAAAAAACTGAGAAACTGGTACTCGATGACACTGTAAATACTTTGATGGAGGGCATCAAGCGAAAATACGTTCAATTTTACACTCAAGGCTCCATCGATTAACTTTTCTTTTGATTTTTGAAGTAAATATATGTATAAAACTACCCTAAAATTTTGGTTTGATTCTGAACATTAGAAGAAAATTGGCATGACATTTTCGGTGTCGCAATAATTTCGTGTTCGCCCTTTAATCAGTTCAATCTTGCAATATTAGTTCCAACAGATGCTCCAGCCCGTAGTGCTTTCAACTGAATTGAACGTCGGATGGCTCCTCTTTCCCGGGAGTTAGCAGGTTCAATACTTCCTCATGATCATGAGGGATCTGATTTGAAATTGAAAACTGAAAAACTCAAAACAAGATACCCGGAACTGGAAACAAATCATTTTGAATATATAGGGGAATAGTTTGTTGATCAGTTGAACAGGCGTTATTTTTAGCGTTACGTAATTTGTGGATGACGCCTAAGGAAAAAATGAAAAAAAAAACAAAAATAGCGAATGCCGCAAATGCTCTTCATTAGGAGCGAACTTCGACGTTTTCAATACGCTGAACAACCGAGTTAGTTTGTTTTTTTTTGCAGAAATAAGGTAAATGATTTTGGTTTGTCCAGTCGAAAATGTGATCATGGTTTGTCCACTGTTTGAATGCTCTAGTTCAGTGCACCTGTGTCAAATTAGGTATTCGAATATTTCAAAACATATAAATAATATTGTCTTCTTCATGATGTATATTTTTACGGATTCAAATGTTTTAAAGGACTATAAGATCCACATTTCATTGGTGTCAATGCGCCCCTCACTTGAGCTATCTTTTAATCAACTAACAGATGATTATTTGGCCCGTATTCAGACCATTTCTAGATTATAACACTTACAAATATTGTAAACATCATGCTTGGACACCATTTGTATCAGATTTACATAGCAAAACCATTAAATTAACGCATTTTGATGAACTCAATTCTGATCATGAGTTGTCCAATTCAATAATGTTGTTTTGTCCACATAGCAACCGCTTGGCGCGCTGCAGTTTGTTTATTGTGTCCTTTGCGTATAGCAGAAATGAAGTTTTTCTATGTTGAGTGTCTTGAGGTGAACACTTTTAAGATGCCCAAGAAAATGCGATATTCTGAAGAAAGCCTAAATTATGAATGGATCAATATGATGACAGTAAACTCAAGCAATGATAAATGCAACATCTACTTGAGAATTCGAATGTTTTCATTCAAAAACGGTGATTTCTGAAGCCGGACAAACCATGATCATTTTCTGGACAAACCATGATCATAATTCCTCTTTGAGGAAAATCGTTAAAAAACATAAAACATAGAATAATTTCAACGCCTTATGGTAGTATTAGCAACTAGAGACTTGGGGCTTTTCAACTAACCCAAATCGTATCGATTATATGTGATTTTCATGAAGTAAAATCGATTTGCATTTACTAGTTGCGTAAAAACACCCCAAATCGGACAAACCAAGATCATTTATCCTACACTAACATATTTTTGAAGATTAATGCCAAATGAAAAAAAAGACAATTCGAACACCTGTGCAGCAATTTCACCAACAGCGGAGGAATCCGTGAAAGCCAGGCGTTAGTTGTTACTAAATGAGATTGAGATTTCTTTTTCCGAAATTGAACAATGACTAGGTTGACTCAAACGTTATCTGTTGAACACGTTGATTTTAATTGAAATGTGCCACGCGTCCGGATCGATTATGTAAATGAATCATGTGTTGTTTTTGACTTCCTGAGTAACATCACAGTTGCGTTACAAAATCGATAACTCAAACACTTTTACTTTTCTTTCACAAACGATGCACGTATGTTACGAGATCCATGACATGATCTAAATAGTGCTAAATAGCTTGTGATAACAAACAAAATACGGAAGGCAGCGGTATCGTCCGCTATACTTCAATTAGTGCCTTTCTTCCGTCCTGTTTACACACTTGCGTTGATGGCCAACATGATCACAAAGCCACAAGGAAACAAGGAAACTAAGAGATTTGGGAAACGTGAAGTGGCATCTTCCGGAATCGAGAGTGGATGTTATTCGCACGCTGCTTTTCGAGACAATCAACTGTTTGGTTCGGTTTGAACATGGCTTCTGATAGTTATATTTTCTGCCTGAGGGTTATAGGCTTAACCCTCTGCCTAAGTTATTCCATAGCAGCACATCGTCATGCGCACCACGAACTGATAGACAACGTGAAGTATAGTTACGGAATTTGTAAGTATCATAAATATACTTTTAAAAGTAACATCATGATCAGGGCTGCTCTTATCTTTCAGTTGCTCCTGTTGGGTGGACGGTGGGGGCCTACAGTTGGTATATTGTTTCGTTGGGACTTATCTTGGGAGCGATACTGTTGCTATACTTCAGCAAAGGATGGAGCACTGGATTGGGGTATTTTAACCGACGTTCATACGAGTGGGTCGTAACGGTTCATTGGGGATACAGTTGTTCTAACGATTTGTTTCCACAGTTTCCAGCGGACATTTGGGGAAAGTGAACTTTTCGACGAATTGGATGTACAGCGGGATCACCACGTGGATCGAAGGTTGTTCTGGGAAGATAGGATCGGCAATATAGCTAAGAAAATTATGGCTCGCGGTTAGAATATTGCGGATATCAGTTGAATCTGGAAATAGATTCTTATTTTCACTACATATAATACTAGACAAACCAAAAACAAACGTATTATTATAATATAATGAAAATAAATTATGATGGGTTTCAAACTATGAATAAATCTAGGAAAACAAGAAATGTGAAATAGAAATTGAAACTGTATGTATTTTTTCTCTCATAATTCTGGAAGCATTTGCCTCTTACTTATTTTTTTTATTTACCATTTAATGGAAATGGAAATTGAATACGATATTCTCGCCATGATATATGAGACAGGTACTCCTCGACCACTGAGACCAACGAGAGAGTTGGGAAACATATTGCCGAATTATAGGGTAAATGATCTTGGTTTGTCCAATTTGGGGTGTTTTTACGCAACTAGTAAATGCAAATCGATTTTTCTTCATGAAAATCACAAATAATCGATACGGGTTTGGGTTTGTTGAAAAGTCCCAAGTCTCTAGTTGCTAATACTACCATAAGACGTTGAAATTATTCTATGTTTTATGTTTTTTAACGATTCTCCTCAAAGAGGAATTATGATCATGGTTTGACCACCTCTGATCATGGTTTGTCCAGAAAATGATCATGGTTTGTCCGGCTTCAGAAATCACCATTTTTGAATGAAAACATTCGAATTCTCAAGTAGATGTTGCATTTATCATTGCTTGAGTTTACAGTCATCATATTGATCCATTCATAATTTAGGCTTTCTTCAGAATATCGCATTTTCTTGGGCATTTTAAAAGTGTTCACCTCAAGACACTCAACATAGAAAAACTTCATTTTTGCTATACGCAAAGGACACAATAAACAAACTGCATCGCGCCAAGCGGTTGCCATAGAAATCATGTGGACAAAACAACATTATTGAATTGGACAACTCATGATCAGAATTGAGTTCATCAAAATGCTTTAATTACTGGTTTAGCTATGAAAATCTGATGCAAATGGTGTCCAAGCATGATGTTTACAATATTTGTAAGTGTTAAAATCTAGAAATGGTCTGAATACGTGCCAAATAATCATCTGTTGGTTGATTAAAAGTTAGCTCATGTGAGGGGCGCATTGACACCAATAAAATGTTGATCTTATAATCCTTTAAAACATGTGAATCCGTAAAAATATACTATATAACTACTGTAAATCATGAAGAAGACAATATTATTTATATGTTTTCAAATATTCCAATACCTAATTTGACACAGGTGCGCTGAACTGGAGCATTCAAAACAGTGGACAAACCATGATCACATTTTCGACTGGACAAACCAAAATTATTTACCTTATATACACTTTTACATTATTGCCTTCCAGGGGTAGAGAACCGTCGTGCATTGAAACACGCGATTGATTATATTGAGTTGGGGGGAAAAACAATCCATCATTTTTGAGTGAAATTCAAAACGTTATTTAAGATACTTCGGGTTGTTCGTTATTTTGTTGAATAATTTGTTGCCATTTTGACGGTAGCTTCATAATGCATCTCTCATAGAAGTCAAAATCTTCTCTTGATCCCAATTTCTTATCACTCAGGGAATTTTGTAATGTGAGAAAAGAGTGTAATCACTTATTGTCAGGTCCGGACTATATGGTGGATGCATTAAAACCTCCCAACCAAGCTCCCTGAGTTTTTGGCGAGTCACTACAGACGTGTGTGGTCTCGCGTTGTCCTGATGGAACACAACCACTCTTCTCATAGCTAATTCTGGCCGTTTCTGGTCAATAGCTAGCTTGAAATGGTTCAGTTGTTGACAGTAGAGATCTAAACTTTGTGTTTGGCCGTACGGAAGCAACTCATAATAAATCAATTCCATTTGATACACAGTACATTCCTGGTCATCGTTTCGGTCTCCGTTTGAGCTGCTTCACCACGCTTTGACCATGATCGTTTTTACACAGTATTGTCGTATGATACCCATTTCTCATCCCCAGTAACCATCTGTATAAAAAGGGGTGGTTTCATTCCGTTTGTTTCGGAGATGGAAATTCGATCCATTATGATTTTTGGTGTTAACTAGTGTGGCGCCAAAAATCCACCGTTGTGAATTGTGCAAATTGTTTAAACTGTTTTTGATCGATCTTCAGGAGCTGGCGATGCTACAAGCAAGTATGGAAAAGTTCATTCGCTAATTTCTCCACACCTAATTATAAATCACTCTTGTATCTGCTTAGAATAATCATGGCGAAGAGAATGCAGCAAGCAATCGTGATGAATCATTTTTCACTCTCCGACCATCTTCATTCGGGGCTGAGTGTGAACATAACAAAACAAAAAGTGGAATACAACATTCGATGCATGAATACTCCTTTGGAAGGATCGCACGAAACAAAATAACGAGTGAGTCAAAATAGACTCAATCTGCGTGTATGTATGTACATGAATCTACCTTCTCGCTCACCAATAACTTGCGTTAATAGGGTCTTTTGCGTTGGCTTAGATCGTTTCATACTAGAAACAAAAAAATGTCATTCCAATAGTGCACAGGAAACAACTCGATTTCAACTATCTGCGTATATTTTACTGTCGCGATCGAGGCTTCAATGATTGTTATTTGAGTGAAAAACGAATGAGATGAAAACATCATTTACAATATCAGCGGCCTGGCTTGCATTTTCAGCTAATCAAAGAAAAACTGTGAATTGTCCATTTTTAACACCATGTAACTGACAACAAAATGAAGCAAACAAAAAACAGCGAAAAAGTTTTTTTAATGTAAACTTTCAAAGCGAGCCTTAACTTGAAATTGAAATGATCAATATTACGCGAGATATCGATCTGACTGCAGCCAGTTTCCAAGCAAATAATGGATTTCTTTTTCCCTAACCTAATATGTCAGAAAACATATCAGAGGTTCATTGTCACGGGTGTTTTTATACATACATAGTATTTTCAGAATTAAAATATAACATAGATAAATTAAAATAATTACCATGAATTTGGCTCATTTGAAAGATAATGGGCCTGATTCTCGAATACACTTCACGGTGGAAACGGAATGAAACGTATCCGCGATGACAACGGTACGGTGTCGACATCTGGATACGAAATTAGTTTCCCACTAAAACTTATCATTATAATATCAAATTATCTTCAGATGAAATTTTTGTATGAGATTATTATACCACATAAAGAAAACAAAATTTTCCATTCACTTTGAACACCAGTTTGATACGAATAAGTTAATTTTCATTAATGATTTTTTATTTGAAAAGTGCTCATTCTGTCTGAAAACTCATTATTATCTTCGCCACTTCACTAACTCGTCAATGGCGTGCCGTTTATTTCGTTTCCACCGTGAAGTGTATTCGAGAATCAGGCCCAATGATTTGCCTTCCAGAACGAGTCCAATCGCGAAGTTTTATTTACGGATACATTTTGCAGCAATGCAGGCCGTTTATCAGATATAACGTGGCGAATGTTGACTTCCAAGACGGCAAAAAAACCAACAGTGTTGAACCGCATGATCTTGGAGGGCAATTTAAGGGTGAAGAAAAACTAACCAATGATTCCACCAGCCCATAAAGCGCACTAAACGATGACTTCGTGGTGGACAACAGCTCGATTATTCAGGATTCTCTCCACTCCAAATGCGGCAGTTTTGATTATTGATGTATCTCTGATGCACGATTTAGTCGATCTTAAAGTAGACGAAGGACGCGATATGTTTCTTGATTTTAACAATGCATTATTTACGAGCGTTGTTCAGAGTCTATTAATGATGAAATTGCAAATAATTTAACAGTTGTCAGTATCAGGACCCGAAATCTTCGACGGTGAAAAATGAAGACCGACTCTACTCTCAGTAGCTTCGCTTCGACTAGAACTGCTTCGGCAGTCGCCCACTACAAAAAGTGACTTGGCTAGAAATTGAATTGACTAGCGTTGACTAGCGAGGATGACTGGTGAACTAGTCCAGTGGTTATTTTAACTGACTCGACTAATGAATACAAATCTGCCTCTTCATTCAACTGACTTCAATCCACATTTCTACTCCCCTAGGAACGAAATTTATACCCGCGTACGTAATCTTATTTTTAGGTTCATATAAAGAGTAACGAAAACATGATTTTTGATGCAAAAATTATAGGAGGTTGTGTCCGAGACACGACCATATTGTTGACCTAGAACTACGCAGTTATTTTGTTCAAGTCCTCCGCTTTGCGCCCTTTCTATTAATATTTCCGGTCTCGATTAGTTTAGCTATCATCCTTGGTGGAGATAGTTTTGTTACTGTCATGCGAAACAAAATCACACACAAAATTTCTGAACAATTATTTTCTTGGTGAGCCGATGATAGCCTAGTTTGATGATTCCCCACATAATTGTGTAGTTCAGAACCTTAATGGAATTCGCGTCCACAGCTCAATCCGAAACGAAAACATGTGATGACGCAAAACAAGGAAGAACAAGCAATGTTCATCGCTTAGTATCTAGAACGATACTGAAAGTTTTCATCAGCGAGATCCAATATTGCGTTCGCGGCAAAAAAAGTTATTAACGTTAACTTTATTTCATAAAAACGTGACCTGTTTTTTTGATTTGGCACCCTTAATGAAAGACGTAGTTCTACGTCAAAAAGAAGTATTCTACAGAATAATCTGTATTTATACAGATTTTTCAGACTTTTGAAACCAAGAATCTGTAGATACAGATTACAGATTTTTCTGGTTTTCATACAGATCTATATATTTTTCAAAATAACGATCCGATATTAGTTATGGCCTGATATCTATGATATTTTTTCACAACTCACCAATTTTATTCATATAACATTCGAATCAGTCTGAATGAGAGTCATTTTTGTATTATTTGTATATGTAGTGTGTAGTACTGCTTTCTCTATTCAATCTAAGGCGTAAGGAGGCAAAAGTCTGCGTCATCGGCTAGCTTTACAATAAATAAATAACACTGTTTATCTGATTCCTACTAAAGTACAGTGAATACGAATCTTTACGTGGATACCATCAACATCGTCAAATTCATAATAACTATGCCAATCAATGATACTAAAGCTAAGATTATGCTTCAAGATTGAACTTATAAATTTAACCCTTTGCGTTCGCATTAAATTTCGACATGTGTGTCGAACTGGTTGCATTTTTTTTTAAATAAGAAAGCAGTGATGTATAACTTTGTGAGATTATGAAAGATGAACAAGATTTCTTTATGATTTGTAAATTTCTGATAAGTAATTACTAAACAATGTTTTTATGCTCATATTTAAAAAATATTTGCTATAATTTTTCTTCGTTTGGTATATTTTACATGTATCACAAAAATAATGAATGGAATTTTCCGTTAATCCTTTCCTCAAGCATGGATGACAACTTTTGTTTATGAAGTGTACCGTTGTTTATTATTCATAGTTGCACGATTTTGGTTCGTGAATAAGTTCACAAAACATTAAAATTCGTTTAGAAAACTGATACATTGTTGCATAAATTATAATATTAGTATACTTTTTTGCTGTGATGGCTGAAAGCATACAAACGACCGCAAAGGGTTGATACAGATTTTCTGAGAAAAAACACAGATAAAAAGATTTTTTGGGATCAGAAATACAGATTTTATTATGGCAACCCTGGAAGTCACTTCAAAATGCAATGAAGATAATTTGACTGGGAAGAATGAAATGATATAGTCGAGTCGGTAGAGGGAGATAGCGGTTAAACGCTCGACTGACTGTTTAGTCGTTTGGGCGGAGAAACTGCGTGAAGAAGTCAAAAGTCATCACTATCTGAATACGGATATAGTAAGTCAGATAGTCAGCTGACTATCCTCAGTTGACTATGACTATGCAGAGTTCTGGTCAAAATTACACATATCAAAAAGTGTTGTCAACTTAATGTTTCATACTTCAACAAAACTCTCATTATATCCCGTTTATTTGACGCAATATACGATCTTTAATTCCAATGAAATTAATAAATACATATGTAGAACTGAATTGTGCTGGCTCCGTTTTGTTCCATCTACCCGTACGTCTGTGATGAAGGGAAACTGTTGTAAAGAAGGAACACATTTTGTAATAAAAAGGAAATTTGTTTTCGTATCGCACTTACTTATAATATTGATAAGCCGAATCATGTCCACTATACAAATAGTATGGTGGATTTTCTTCCTTGCTGGGGTTCCAAATGCCAAGTAAGAGAAATATTTTCAGAAACACCAGCATGTACAACAACCACACGTTAAAAATTGCCCACCGACTGAAAAAGAATTGCTGCGGGAAACCTGCATTCATCAGAAGTCAAGTATTATTATAAAATAATGTAAGGGATAGCATTTATTTTTTACCAACTGCATTATACCAATCACTACGCGGGGATGACCTGCTATCATCACGGATCACTTGGGAACTAAACGAAGGAGACACATGGTTGTCTACAGCAAGCACAAGTTTATCACATCCAGTTAGAATGTAGAATACGATTGAAATCATGATAAAATGTTTCATCTTTTTGTCGTATCATTCGCCAGATGAAATGTTGAAGGTGAACTAGACACTCTAGAAATCGTTATTCAGTTGAACCGAACGTCAAACTGTCGGATGTGATCCTCCCACCGGAACAAAGGATGAAGATATATTAGCGTTAATTAACACATCGTTTAACACAGATCGGAGGGAAAGTTCCGGAAATGTATTCACAAACTCCTAGTATGAACTTTGCTTTTGTAGAGAAAACACAACTATGATACATTGTCGAAAATACTTTTTACCTAAAATTGTGATTACACTCATATTCTTAGCAAAATGCAGCAATGGTCAAAATTTAACTCAAAATTTGTCCATAAGACCGGTGTATCACACAGGTGAAGGTTACTGTAGGTAGAAGAGCGGTTGTTTCGAGGAGTTGTTGCTTCTAAACCTGGTTTACTAATTTCAGTCCCTCTGTGGTGGAGTTCAGCCGCCTATATTGGGGGATTCATCAAACTTGCGTATATGTTCGCTGGATTGCTGGCTCTGTTCGTGTACAAACACTGGGGATCTGATGGTGGGCCGGAGTACGGACATGCACAATACTAGTAACTATCTGCGTAAAACTTCATACCCGTATAATTGAAAGTAACAAACATTATTCTCTTTTCAGCCACTATCGAAAGCATGACGATGAAAGATACAAAATGGATAACAGTTTAGAAAACGTACTGATTAATATCGGTTTTAAATATAAGGATCCCAGCGATGAATAGTGGGCAAGCGGTCATCATTAAACCTGTGACAATCGTTATTCTGTGATAAAAAATCGATATCAAGTGTTATTTAAACCATTTACTAATTCTGCATTGAATACATAATCAGAGAATATTTGATGTGTTCTGTCATTTACGATTTAAAAACAGAGAAATGGGAAAAATTGCTAAGCATTGAAACACAACACATTGTTATTCGGTTTGAAATCGTTAAATTTTACAAACGCTAATGGCATCCTCAAATGCTTCCGCGATTAACACCGTAAAATCACAGTGGAACTACGATATTGCCTCGTTGCCATCGTTACATCCAGGCTCATGAGTTCGCTAGAAAAGTTTTGATCCGCCGAGAGATCTAAAGCGGCGGGTAAAAGAACTAAAAGTTTCATAACAAATAAGACCGTAGACTCGCATATAAAAAAAAATCCACATTCAACATTCTACAACTCATATAAGAACCCTGCGTTGTGTTCATCATACTTCCAATAACAATTATTCAAAAATAATTTATTTCATAAGAGAATAGTCGATTCGAGAAATAAAACAAAATTTAGATTTTATTAAACTTCCTCGGATATCTAACATTGTAGGTGTTCATTGAAGTGCCGTTACCAACATTTGTCGATGGCATTTGATCGAATTGAAGTGGCTTCACCCAGTATAGATACATTCCTACCAGAAGCCACACTATCATCAGAACCTTCAATTTAACAAGTTGAATTATGGGCAATAATGAGAATATAGTTGATGCTGTAAAGACCAGAAATCATCATAATGAATAACAGCTTCGATCAACGTATAATGGTGGTTTGTTTTACCGATGTTGAAGCCGTGAGTCATCAGCCATGATGTCATGATTTTTATCCAGTTCAGTTCGATGGAGTTGTGCCTTCCAGTCCTATGTTTTTGCCAGGGATAACTTTATCGACGTATAGATGGATGCCAGCGTAGAATAGCAATACCATTAAGATGCTCACTTTCAGGATGATGGCGGCAGCGTGAGCGACAATAGCTAGGTGCCCTGGGAAAATAATTCAAACGGTTTATAGTTCCGATCAAGACAAGAATCTAACAGATGGCGGAGAACACGTGGTATTCTTGGGACTTCTTATGACTACAGATGACAGAAAAATATGTGAAAAACTAGGGCCACGTTATTTTCGTATCAGTAAACAAACAAAACCGGACGCCGAAGCAGGTCTTAAATAACTGCCTATTCTGAAGCTTTTAAGCTATCAATCAGATATATCTCAGAATTTGTCTGATACAGAATAAAATGTTATTAGAAGATATTCTATCTGTATTTATTGTAGCGTAATTATACAATATGGGTTTGGCGATTTTTAATTCACTCGAATTCATTTGAGCTTAGGGATTGATACGTGCAGTCAACTTCTGCACAAGCTGCTGGTCCATCTCATCAGCTGCTTTTCTTCCAGCGTCTGGCCATTGAAGTAATATTTTTAGCCATTTTTCACTCTTCTTCAGTTTAGCTTTGATGATACCCCAATTCATTTCGATTACGCGAAATTCCGAGCAATTTGGGGGTCTACTCCGTTATCGTGATACCACTGTTGCGCATTCGTATTTTAGTCGCCAAATCCGGTCAGAACTTAATCCACTCCAATGGCACCTAAAAACCGTACTCGAAAAAAAAAACAATAGAAAAATATGAACACCAAAAATTCATTTCAAGTCGGATATTTTGAAAACTTTTAGGGAGCAAATGAACACAAATGAGCTGTGCTTTTGCAAAGTTTGTTGATCTCCTGTCCTAGGCTAAGGCTGATGTCACATTAGGCGGATTCGCCGCCGCGGATTCCGCTAGTAAAACCGCAGCGGAGGATCTACAGTGTCTTGGAAGCGAATTCAAATCGAGAAAAAAACCGTCGCGTTATCCGCGGCGGCGAATTCGCCTAATGTGACATCAGCCTAAATGCCCGAACTTCGGGGGTCAACGCTACCCATCAAATCCCGCGCAACACTTGTGCCATCTTTCTTATACACTTTCATCCACTCTTTATGCGAACCCTGGTCGTTTTTGAACGGCTTGCTGAAGTTTTCCGCAGCCACAGATCGCCTAGCAAACTAAGTACTTCTTTGCAAATTTGCCGACCTTCGTCTTCCGGAACATTACGATGCATTTCGGCTGCGGTACTTGCAGTACAGCTTCCTGGCGCGGGATTTGGTCATGTTATTCTGTTTATCGGTTCGGTTAGGCGCCTTCCATACCTTGAAGACATGAAGTCCGACCCGCTTCATTGTCTGCTGGACGAACCAGACGGATGAATTGACCTTGGCTACGTTCCGAATCGAAAGGCTTAGATTGCACTGGAAGTAATCCCTATCCTTCCTTGCCTTCACGGGGTCGGTCGTCTTCGCTTTTCTTCTGTTGCCAGCTCGCCGCTGGATCGTCTGGGTCTCTGAACGATATTACCACACGGTCGAATGGTCGATTCCCAACTGCGATCCACCTGTGGGACTGGACTGGATTTTCCACGACTGCTCCCATATTTTTTTGTCGAAGCACTTCTTGCTTGGAAGCCATCTTGATAACCACTTGATAGATTGTGACAGAATTTTGCACATGTAAACGTTACACTCTAAACTAGTTTTACCCAAAATTACATCATTTTTTACCTATGCAATAAAAAGTTATACTCAAATGAAAGTGTTGCCTTTTTTTCAAGTACATTCTTTCATAACCGGCAATTCGTTGATGTATAGCTGTCCGTTCATATTGTTGGTTTGTGATGAAAATTGGAGTCTTCCTGCCACATCTTCAGATTCCCTACCAGATCATCAGCGTACTGGCAAACTTGTCCACAAAAACAAGTTATATTTCTTTAAGATATCTATGCTATCCCTGGCTATAGAAAACTTCATTCCCGGAAGCTGATTGCATTCAAATTAACATATATTTCATTATCCATAAGGATGCTTCCGTTGAATTTGGTCAGCATCATGTAGCTTTTGAGCCCGCGTTTTTGCCGTAACGTTTTGTTTACGGTTTCTTAATGGCACGATACTTGAAGCAACCTTCTCGAATGCGTATATTCTGAACTGTACTGCGAACAGCACCGAGTTTGTTGGCCTCATTCACGTCCGAAAGTAATGGATATTTTTTGAAAGACTTCACGCCGTTCTGACATAGCTTCCGGTCAACTTTACCGCTTCTGCGCCTTGATTGAATCTTCCGGAAAGCAGATAAATGTTTCTTGAAATATTTAAGCACTGCACAGAAGGTGATCATTTTCAATTTTTGTGTGATCCTTATACCCGACCACGTCGGGTTTCATAATATTTGTGCTGAATTAATAACATTCCTATTTATTCCATCGTTAATTTTTAGCACATGTTATGGCATCCCGATTTATTACATTAAGGTGAAGGTGGAAGGAAGCCAAAAATGGCCACAATGGCGCTCATTTATTTCATCTCCCTCCCTCACCCCTCGCCCGAAAATCTATAATTTTGCGAAACAGTCTGAAGAAAATGATCGTTTTCGCACACTTCCCATCAAGTAATATCAACCAAACTCTAATGGATTACTCACAAGATATTAAATTTTCATCTGCCGTCGCACTGTATAGTGAAAAACGTCGGAAAACTTGATCTAGTGCTCTGAAAGTTAAATTTTCATTTTTCAATTTTCCGCAATGGTTTTGTTTGTATTGGTGAAAGCATCGTTATCCCTGAGTCATAGCGTTTCTTGTCATGAAAATCAATAAAATAAAATTGTGTTGATATCAATACAATTTTTATTTTTAAGTTTAATGGGTCCGTAATGTAAGTTTCAGCAACTTTAACATTGGTTAAGAAAATTGTATTGCAGAGCTCGGAACACTGTCACGGCTACCTATGCTTTCAGAAATAGAAAACGGAAAAGTATTACATTCAATCAAAATGTCTCGGCCAACGAAGAGAAGGGTTAAGGCTCTCCAACGTGAATATTTGGAAACAATAAGATCAACGAAGGAAAATATTAAGGAATTATCAACATCGAGTTACTGTGCGGAAGAACTTGTTAATACCAAAAGAGTCCCAATTCGCATGTGTTACAAATTTGCTCATGTGACGCTCGCGTATAATCAGAATTTTACTTCATATGCAAATACACCTTCTATATACATCTATATATGCAATTGTTCATACATTTAACTTCAGTATTGAATTGTTGTTTTATTCAAATGTATTCTAAGACTCGTGTTAGAGAAGCGCCCCACAGTCTGATAAGCGAATTGATCTATTTACGTACGAAGATCAAAACAAACGAAACAAATTCCTCTTCTCTCACAAGCACTATTACCCCATTTGTACACGTGGTTTTATCTATACTACTATAATGGCTGCCTTCACCTTCACCTTAATTGAGCCGAAAAATAACAGAAAATGCTCTACTTCCCAATACGTGTATATCATTTGTATTATATATATGCTAGAGCCAATAGCGAAACAGGCGAAACATAGTTTGCCAAATACACGGCCCAGACAGAGAAAAATATCTATTCTCGTTCATGCTTTTCTTTTTCCTCTTAGAAAACATTTTCCAACTTCATTTTGTGATTAAATGTAATATTATCACGCTTTTATATAACAGCACTAGTAGCTATATGGATAGCGTGGTCGTATGAAACAGCTTTGCAATCCAGCCGGTCTTGATTCGATCCCCATTGACGTCGTATGGACTATTTTTTAAGCACAATCTTAAATGAAATGAAGAAAGAAAAAAGAAAGAGATGTCTGCTCCTATACATACAAACCTTTTTAAGCTATTAAGGTGAAAGTGGAAGGAAGCCATTGTAGTAGTATAGATAAAACCACGTGTAAAACGGGGGTTACAGTGTTTGTGAGAGAAGAGCAATTTGTTTCGTTTGTGTTGATTTTTGTACGTAAATAGATCAATTCACTTATCAGACTGTGTGGCGCTTCACTGACACGAGTCATAGAATCCATTTGAAAAAATAACAATTCAACACAACAGTAAAATGTGTGAACGATGTGTTCCGATGAGCAATTGCAAATATAAATATACACGAGGTATGGCTATTAAATAACGAGACTGCGCTGCCCTAGAAGGGTGGGGGAAAAACGAATAGTGCGTTGCGTTCGGTAGCTTAAATATAATACTTTTGCGTTTACTATTTTTGAAACCATAGCTGGCAAATGTTTATTGAACTCAAACATGCTGATTATGATGATCAATTGCCGATGAATAAATTTGATGATTAAGTTAAAAAAACGGTTGAAAACGTTTAGACATTTTAGACGAAGTTTCGAATTGAAAATACATCATTGGACAATAATGACTCACACCCAAACTAGCATTGCTAAAAAGTATTTCATGTTCGGCAGAAACCATGTCTATTCATGCCTTGTAGCGTAAAATGAGCAAATAATGTCATCTGTTCCCCAATGCTTTAAAATGTATGTATGTATGGAAGCAGAAATCTCTTTCTTTTTGACGTAGGACTATGTCTTACATTAAGGGTGCCAAATCAGAAAACAGGTCACGTTAACTATTTTCGCTGCGAACGGATTTTAACGATTTGCACACCAATAGAATCGGAAATTTTCTAAGATTTGTTTGATATACTATACATTACAATCCCATAGTCTGTATATGGTTTAAATTGATGAAAATTGGAAGCATTGCAATTTTCCCATACATTTGTGTGCTTTCTCGAACAGAGCTGTCAATAACGAGCTACTTATGCAGCCGCTAGAATAGTTACAACGAAGGAGGATAGCAAAGCATAGCAAAGAGAATATTTGCGAAATAAACTCCACCCTTGCATAGTATGTAAGCAGTTGCTAGCATATAAGTATTGTATCTCCTCTGAGGAAAATTCTCAGAATCTTCCTGTGCCCGAAACAAAAATGGTCGCTTATTCTGCTCGTTTTGTGTTTTATGTTTCTCCTCGAGCTGTAAACGCTAGCGAATATTTCACATGGAATGTGTTTCGATGTTTCATTTTCATCGTTGCAACTGTGTGCATCTGATAGACGCGTGTTTGATGCTTGTTGAAATGGCGATGCCTTTCGTTAAATACTCAGTGCAATGCGTGCATTGATATGAAGAAACAAATTGCGATGTATGACCAATTAGTGTATTGTTCTCGCAAAGGCAAGAAAGAATCGTTGCTTCCTCGAAATGATTCTACAAAACCACGCCAGCCATTAAACCTCTTCAAGGTCCCGGAACTTTTTACTAAAGGGTTATTAATGAAATTTTGACGTAGCCGCAATTATTACCCGAAGTGATAAACCAACAAAATAAAAAAAAACGATTGCGTAGTCCTACGTCCTAAGCGGTCGTGTCTCGGGTACAACCCCTTGAATTTTTTTCGTTTTTCATCTTTTTTGGGATTGCACCCAAAAAAAGTCCATACGATATCAATGGGGATCGAACCAAGGCCGGCTGGAACGCAAGACTATTTTACACGACCACGCTATCCACATAGCTAATGATGCTGTCATTACAAATTGAAGTTGCTAATTCTACTAATTTTACTCTTATAAAACACTTTCCAGCATAAAGGAGATCTATATCCATCTCGGTTTGGGCCGTGTACATATGTGAAGTAATGTGTGCTTATTTGAAACGTGTCTCTTGTCTCGCTCGCTCGTATTAATCTTATATTGCCGTACCATATATATTATACAAACGCTTACCAGTATTTGAGAGTCATGACATTTTCTGTTATGTTTACGCTCATTCAATGTAATAAACTGTACAAAACATGAGCCAAAAAATCAATTTTGGGTGCACTATTGTTCTACTGGAAAATCATATTCTGAAATATACTTAATTTGAAATCTGATCACCTTATGTAATGTAATTCTCCTTGAACTGACCTGATATGGAAAAACAGAAGAGTGGTGTCCAAGACACAACCGCATTGTTTACGTAGGAGTAGAAAACACGTTTTAGAAACTTTGAGATTCTGGAGTGTAAGACGTTTTCTTAAGAGTATATTTTTCTTAAGACCACATGAATTTGTTTTTATTGGGCACGAGACTCGAAAAATATTTACTGTCGCTCAAATTACACTGAACGATTTACGAAAAAATGTAAGCATTGAGATCTTAACATAGTACAAATAAGTTTGCAAATATGCTTTGAGCCCTGCCGAGAAAATTATGATGACGATTAACTTGACTCAGAGAACGTACTTACACAGTTTGGGGGCCGCACTGAAATTTAGTATCGATCTATGTTCCTTCTGGTTGTTTTTGCTGTTCCAAGCGTTCACACTACTCGAGTAAATAATGAGAAATAATACAGCCAATTTGATAAAATCTCGACCTCTCATTTCGGCTTTCTCGCTACCATTGAAACATCGCTTTCATTCATAATATATTTCCGAGCAAACAGCCTTAACTCATAGTTGAAAAGATCACGCAAAAGATGTAAAATAAATATGACACAAAGAACACAACAAACAATAAGCTCAATATCCATTCAAACCACTCATCACGCAACGCACTGTTTCAATTACGCTTAGTTCCCTCGCAACCTTATTCGCTGGGCTGACGAACGTCGTTGAATCAGTTTTCCTAGTGGACCCATCCTAACCGATTCCCATTCACTAAGCTGCTCCCTCGCATCATTCTGTTCTGCGCTGTCATCTAGATTGACCCTGTTATAGCTATCGTTCGCTGTTTCATCCTCCTGTTCTCCTGAAAATGGCGCGTTTTCCACTTCCGGTTCTTCCGTTGTGGTGGTGGTGGTGGTGGTTCTACGTCGATTGTTGCGCAGGGGTGTTCTCTTTGGGACTCCACATTCGGCGTATATTTGTCCGCAATGTTGATAATTTTTCGCCCGCTCATCACCCACGTCACGATAGTTGTGGAAGATGTCGCGTCTGAAAATGGAAACAAAGCAAACAACAAAAAAAAGAAACTCGCGTTTACTTATTAACATTGGTCACGAATTAAACTACTAACCCCAATGCCCGGGTTGCGAAAAGTAAGAGCGGGTTTCTTCGAGCGTGGAAATCAAACTCACAAACGAATCGCTTCCGACAAGCCCTTGTGCTCACTCCGAGAAATTGGAATGCCATGTCGGTCAA
Source organism: Toxorhynchites rutilus septentrionalis (assembly GCF_029784135.1). Lineage (NCBI taxonomy): Eukaryota > Metazoa > Arthropoda > Insecta > Diptera > Culicidae > Toxorhynchites > Toxorhynchites rutilus. The sequence continues at coordinate 333,261,406 of NC_073745.1, read as the reverse complement.
TTGATCTGTCCAATACATCCTGAAAATGATATCAGCTTAGACATTGCTCATTTCACCGCTTGTAAGTCATACTCGTTATCCAACAGTTCTCCATCTTCCTGAGGGTTCACTTCTCGTTTGCCTCGTCTCGAGCTGTAAGGCACACCTGATGGTGGAATCGATGACACCGAATCACTGCTGGGCGGGAGGTACGCATTCGATGGCCCTGAACTATGATAGCTGGAAAGCGCCTCCGGTCCAGGATAGTTGGAGATAACTTCCGGACCGGGATAGCTGGACAGTATATCCGGTCCAAGGGAATGGTAACCGGAAATTCCACCCGTTAAATACGGCGGAGGCTCATCAGATATGACGGAATGCCCGCAGAAGCCACCCGGCCAAATTTTGTGCCCAAAGAAGTAGATTCCAGCTAAAAAAAGACCCACCAACACGATTTTGGTTTTCACCAGGAGGATAGTGGAGAGTGATGATATCATGGGGGTCACTGAAATTGAACGCGAAGGTTACACCAAACGATGGTTGCTCACGAAATCACGTAAAAACACGTTATCTAGACTTACAAACTTTGAAGAGAAATTTGAATAATCGTTTTCGACCACGTGCCTCGTTTACATCGTTTGAAAATTGCTCTGATACACTTTCTTCAGCTGCTACCGTTACTATTAGAATCGCTGCTACGATCAATGATCGTTCCCAAACATGTGTCATTTTGTTAATTAATTTTTAACTAGATCTATCAATTGGAACACTTCGAGCCATATGAACGCAACCTTTTCCACTAAATTTACGATATCCTAGGGAAGATCATTTTATACGTTAGATTACCAATTGAATGAGATGCACAATTGAGGTGCTAATAAGAGGTGTTAATAGGTGAGTCGACATATGGTTACACGCTGACGATAACAGCTTTCTTCTGTAGCATTATGATTTCCAGTAATAGGATCATATAGAATTCTGGTAGTAACAGAAAGTGATGCACAGAAAAAGATCTCAGATTGCGGTACTCACTGTTGAATGATTTTTCAGATGTGACGGTGAAATTACATCATAGACCCAACTAATATTACATAAATTCTATTTTCCTTCACTTCCGAGTTCCCGGTGTTACTTAACGGATGTGTCAATTGGGAAAGCCCATTTCACCTTTCCTATTCGTGTAATCCAACATCATATACCAACGTAACTGTTATCAAACAAACCAGTTGCTAATTGTGGATAATTTTGTCTACTTCCTTTCGTTGGTTATATCAGCAGGATGGGTGTTAAGTTTTCACGAGTAGCCGGAACCGCGCGACACGATTTGTTTATTTGCGCAGTCGATTAACACTTACCATGCGTTGCGCAAATTTGAGATGAAGTTTAAAGTATTCCAAACAGCTACTAATGCATTACGAATAATGGCTGTCGACGGGAAGGTGCAACTGTTGATCATTCTCACAGTGGTGAGTTCGTCTGCAGCAATTACAAGGAAAGAATCTAATGCGACTGCAATGGTGGAAGGACGACAATCGTACGATTCGTATTGGTACAACGATGTTTATTATTGTGAGTTGAAAAAAAAATTGTATCATGATAACTAAGTAAAGCATATTTTTCCTCAGGGTGGCCCTGGTTCAGTGATTTGGCAACGGTGGTTATGATAAAATTGAAGATAGCTATTGGATTAGCTGCGATCTACGCATTTGGTGATGGATACTACTGGAAAAAGGACAAATCAGCACATTCAACTCCTGATGTTTTTCCGGGATTTCAGTGGCTTCATGGCGGATACCAACCGTCGACATATTTCAGCGGCTGGGGTCGCCGGAAAAGGGACTTAGGCGAACGTTCAATGGAAGCAATTGATGAACATGACTTGCTAGAACTTCTTTTCGCTGCCCTCGGTGTGGACGATGAAGGATGTCGCAAAAAAATTGCTTGTGAGTTGAACTTCGATCTTTATGGGCATAGAAAAGTAAGTTGGCCAAATCAGCCTTCTGAGCTGGAAGAGTCCCAAAAATATTGCGGAAAAATGTATAGATGTCGTATGTTTGATAACGATGTATCCGGAACTAGCAGGGGTATTCACAATAAAAACTCAATCCTGTAAGAAAAAATTAAGCCGTTATATATTTTGTATTTGTTCATTATATCAGTCAATAGACCTCGAGGGTTCACATGATTTCAACTTTATCAAATCACACTCCAGAACCGGTGCTTCTGCATGTTACTAGAGAATATGAAATTATTATCTCAAAAAGTATGGCTCAACCTGCAACTATACTGACTATTATTTTCATTTTTCGTCGCAAGATGTTTTATACACACCAATGAGATTCTCTGTCGGACTGTTTCAAGAACTCCGAAATAATTTTGGTTGAACTTCGGGTCCAAAAAAGTAGCAATTAGGTAATTTGTATCTCATCCTAAGTAGATGAAATGATCTCATGCGAGATAAGCTCGGTATTCAATGAGCACTCTCGTCCTTGTCCAAATACTTTTTTATGCAAGAACATGCGGAATTATCTAGAATATACAGGAGAAGCTGAACTTCTTCTATAGAAGCCTTGAACCACTGTGACCATTAGTTTGATCTATTGTAGTGAGGCCAGAACTTGTATTCAAACAATTTCAGAAGGCAAACGTACTGCTTCATAAAGCCCCACTGGTGTGTCGGTCAATTAGTAAGTATGTAGCCACCTATGATAATTTTGATTAGTAGTGAAGTAAGTGTTCCCCGCCTCAATCTTGAATTCTTTCGATCTTGAATGAAAATAATTCATTTATGTTCTTTGCTTGTTTATATTCTAGTGACTGATGAATCTTGTTCATTTTTTAGTGGAGCCATCTGTTGAAAAATCTCGGGCCCATGTAGTATATGTACCCTATGATCAGAAAGTACAGGGAATTTCCAAATAAAAAAAAGAGTTAAATTTCAGGCAAATTTATCCAGAGGCGTCTCGTCCGCCTGTTCAAACTGTTCATAGGACAGGTAGACAATCTCAGAATAAAATGTATATTATTTCACATTTGTAACATTTATGAGGAAAGATCGAAGGTATTTTTTTTGTGATTCCCATGTTATCCCGAATATCCTCATTATATTTTCTATTTTGGTGGAACTCAAACCCACCGTGAAGAATATAATCTGATAATTACACACAGCTTTAACGCTACGAAGTAACCAGTAATGACTACCGGGTTCAAACCATTCATCTGAACTCGCCGTCATCCAAACACAGAGCAAACACAGTCAACTACGTATGAAACGACCACTACTACTTATGCGCCGCCTTGCGTAAAAATGACGTTTTCGGTTCAATATTTCTGCTGAGCAAAACCGATGCAAACGATGGAAAATACATACCACCATTCTCCAATGTTTGTTCGTAGTTGTCATCGTTTCCCTTTCTGTTTCTCTTTCTATTCCTGACGTCATTAATACTTGAGAGAGGGCATGAGACCGCGAGAGTACCCAGCACCAAACACCCCGAGCGACCATGATACAAATAAAAGAACGAACCAATTCATTCATGATTTCTATTTATTCCAATCGACACGAACCTTTTTTTTGAGCGATTGTCAAATTATGTGGGATCCAACGTGAACATAATTTTCGCACAACTAAGTGTTCATGTAAAATCGCATATATGCTGGTGGAACTAATGCTTAGGGATGCCTCAATCTCACAATAGGTTACATGACGATCTTGCTTAATCATTTCGTGCACAGCATCGATGTTTTCTGGCACTACAGTCGATTTTGGACGACCTTCACGAAACTCGTCGGACAGCGAACTACGGCCACGATTGAATTCACTATACCAGCGATACACAGTGGTTTTTGATGGAGCTTCATCGCAAAAAGTCAAATTAAGTTGATTGACGCACTCTTGTTGTGATAATCCACGTCGAAAGTCGTAAAAAATCATCGCACGAAAATGTTCACGATTCAGTTCCATTTTTTTGCCGAGATCAAACTTTCAACTAAATATAAAATAAACAAATAGCGTCCGTATGACAAAATGTTCTGAGTACGTATATCGTCAGATGAACTCACATGACATCAATGTTGCCAATTCCCGAAATATAAATAGTGACCCTCGTACTACATTCAGAGGTCCTCCCGCATTCATGCTTGAGTTCAACACTGTATTCTTGCTAAAACTTTTTGCGAACGTTTTTGCACATACGGATGTTCTTTGTCAAATTTTCCAAAAAAAAAGTCGTTCATATGAATTGATTACAGACAAAATTATTGACGAAATGACGAAACGGTTTAAGGAACTAGATGAATACAAATTCGTCGCTTTGTTGAATCACAAAAAATGCCGAACTCGATGTCGCATTACCTAATGGGAATTCGAAAATGCTTATTTCATACCACTCGAAATTCGATGAAGCGAAGCTTTGTAATAAGCTGACGGTTCTTTTTAAATTATAGTCATTATTCCGGCTCCTGTCAATGAGCTCTGACACCTTAAAACAAACAAAACAAAACATGAGAATGGGAATTAACTGACACAGTCCCTATGTAGAGCGATAAAATGCATATCAAAGATAGAAAAAAATGAGCGATTACTTCATTTTCTTTTAAATACCGCACAAAAAAAAAAGTCGCTCCAAAAAAATCGCATAAAAACCGCACAAAAACTGGTTTTACTGTAAATATAAATGTTGAGAAATAAAAATGTTAAAATCTGTCATCGCAATACTGTTGTTTTAATGTTGCAAATGAAATTGAACAGGTAGCTCAGTTGGTCACGCGTCGTTTCAGAATTTCTCTTAGCTCCTTCAAAAAATGATCCATCTGAAGCAACACACATGTGCCAACGCTTGACCCATTCTTCCATGCATCCCTGGTAGGCTGACGAAGGGATGACGCATTCTCTTTGATCTCCTCATTCGACCGAAATCTCTTTCCACGAATTGGCAACTTCAACTTGAGGAACAAAAAAAAATCCCACGGTTCCATATCAGGTGAATACAGTGCTTGCGCGATGGCATTTACTTGATGTTTGGTCAAATAATTCAGTACAATTTAAGCTCGGTGCGATGGCGCGTTATCATCATGCAAAATCCAAGAATTGTCGATCCACATTTACGTCGTTTACGTACAGGTGGACACTAGGCGCAAATTGAGAAGCGTATAGCGCTCGTAAGCGAACGCGAGACTACCAACACGACTCATACGTGCCACAAACGTAGCGTGGTGGAGCGCATATTGAGTCGCAGTTTGATGCCACTCGCATACAATGACTGATTAACACAGAGTTGCGCGATATATTTATTTACTAACACAATCACCCGACCAGTACAGCCATACAGTGTCAAACCCACGGCGCTATATGATTGTTCACTAACACAAATACCACAGCCGGCATGACCAGCACAAGAAACTGTGGTTCAGCCACAGCGTCGCGCGAGTCGTGTCTCACGAGCGCTCCACCATCTTGCGTCATCTGGCCAATTTGCGCCGTTCTATCTGTTTTCATTAGCCACAAAAACAAGCGCTATATCGCGCCAAGTTACTCGCGCTATATGCGTCTCAATTTGCGCCTTGCCTAATGATCGGATTGCACGAAAACCTGACAGAAGTGCTTCTTAGGGTCGTACAAACATAAGAAAAAAAACCGGTTCCCGCATGCACGGTACGGTTAAATAAAAAATTCCCGGTACTTTCTGATAGTGTATATCAGGCAGAAGCAGCTAGTTAGTGGCATAAGCAATTAGCAAATTTTACACCATCTCACATCGAAAGACGTCTGAGTTTTGTCAAAGCTCATATGAACCGATAGAGGAACATGCTATGTTATGACAAAGATATTTTCATACTTTTTGCTCTATACCATAACGTAAAGTTATTCAATGTTAGTCGGTATTTTTAATATTAATTTTGCTAAGTTATCTTCAGTGACGAAAAAAGCCCAATTTGGATGGTCCTGATGGTTTCAACTGGCGTGATTTACGGAAGAGGAACAGTATTATGGAGACTCAAAATAGCTTTCACATCCTCCAAAATGAATGGCAAGGATTACACACATGTTCTGGAATCCTCTCCTACCGTTTTTACCTACACCCAAAGTTAATTTTTAGCACATTTTCTGGCATCCCGATTTATTGCATTAAATGAGCTGAAAGATAACATAAAATGTTTTACTCCCCAATACATATCATTATATATAATATAATAATATCATTTGTATAATATATGTGCTAGAGCCAATATGAGGGAGCGAAACAGGAGACACATTTGAATGAAAGCATATGAAAGCTTTTCGTATAGTTTGCCAAATACACGGCCCAGACAGAGAAAGATAAATTCTCGTTCATGTTCTTCTTTATCATCTTAGAAAACACCTTCCAACTTCATTTTATGATGAGGTGTAATATTTTCACGCTCCTTTATAAAAGCACTGGCAGCTATATGGATAGCGTGGTCGTGTAAAGTAACTTTGCATCCCGGCCGGCCTTGGTTCGATCCCCATTGACGTCGTATGGACTTTTGTTTTGCACAATCCCAAATGAAAAGAGAAAAGAAAACAGAAAGAGATGTCTGCTCGCATACATGCAAACCATTTTTAAGCTTTTAAAATAGCTCATTATTTGCGCATTTGACTCTCATGCACAGAAAATGGCATCTTTTCTGCCAAATATGACATGTTTTTGCCAACGCTAGTTTGGGTGTAGATGTCGTAGAGTCGCAGAAAAAAATACATTCCAGCAAAACAATGCCGCTATTCGTAGCAGCAAGGAAACTAAGCAATGGATTAAGGACCAAAACATGACTTATTGGATTGGCCGGCTCGCTCTCCAGACATGAATCCTGTTGAAAATTTTCGGGGGATCCTAAATTTTAGCTCAATTGGATTTTGATGGATAGCGGTCAAAATTTGAGTTTTTTTTTAATTTAAAAATCACCCAAGGGGGAGTAAAGGAAATTGGGGTTTTCGAAAGAAAAAAACCAATGCCAATAAAAATAGTTATCTCGATTTTTCATTGGGAACTTGCTGCGAAATGTTGCTGTGCACGATAATGCAAAATTTTTTTGGCGCTTGGTCTAGAGATGGGCAAAACGGTTAATTTCAGTGACCGGCTCGAAGCCGCTCGTTCATTGAAACGAGCCGGCTCATTTGAGCGGCTCTTTTTTGAGCCGAGACTCTTTTTTGAGCCGAGACTCTTTTTTGAACCGTGGTTCATTTTATAGAACCATGGATCGTACGCTCGTTCTGACGAACCAGCTCAATTGAGCGGCTCGTGAGCGCTCGCCCATCTCTAGCATGGTCTGAAAAACCGTCTGAAAAATCGAATTTTGACAATAAAATTTTTTTCGAGATAACAGTAAATCGAGTCATGCAATTTGAAGACAACTTTAAAAACCTCAATTTCCGGTGATTTTTCGGTTTTCAAAAAACTCAAATTTTAACGTCTGTGACACCGACAAATGAAGTTCGAATGAGCTAATATTTTGCATAGGGTATATTATCGCTCAAATCAACATTTCGCAGCAAGTTCCTAATCAAAAATCGAGATAACTATTTTTATTGGCACCCGAAACCATACGTTTCGTCTCGTATTCCGAAAAAAAATTGTGCATATAAAATTGAGAGAATGAGTTTCCACGAAAAAGTATGTTTTTGTTTTCCCAAAAATCGACATGTACTTTTCGGACAACTCAAAATGACCTGCAGTAGTCGTTCGCTATTTGGTCCTACTTTGAATGGGCTGCCCTTTAAAAGGGCGGTGCTAACTAGGCTGCAGTCCATCAATAATAATCCTATCAATAAAAGGCGTCATATTCTGTTTGATGTTTTGCAGCTCAGTTAACGAGTGGAATTCGATAGTCGAGTAGAATTTCCAGCCCAGTTAGCGAACGAGTGCTGTATCCTGACAAACGTCACCCATCGCTTTCGTGTAATCGATTCAGCACACAGCGATAATACTGACGAAAAATTGCCTGTGACTGCATTCAGTTTGTTTAGAAGTACATTGATAAAATAAGAACAAACATGTCGACATCGCGAGAACAAGAATCCATTGGTACTTTTTTTAGTTCCCCACCGCCAGAAGTGAGCTAATATGATCACTTTGGAGATCTTGGTGAGATGCTATTCTCTCTTCCATATCATTGACGTTTATTGGAATGTTCTCTGAAAATCTTCAGTTTTTTCCGCTGGAAATCTTTCTCGTTTTTCTAGTTTAACTCTTAGAAACCGGAAACGTTACTATCTTCTAATTAGTAAATATTTGAGCACAACATGAAAATGTTTCTCATGTTTCTTTCACAAAAAAATATTTTGCACTCACGCGCAGGAATAAATTTTCCGCTAATTGGAACCACCTTTTCTTTATTTAATACACACTTTGTAATCCCGTTTTTCCACTTTGTTCTTTAAACCCGTTCATTTCTGCTAAAACGAAAACGATTTACATCGCCTACCAGAATTTATCTTTCTTTCTACCACTGAATGACTACAGTTGAGATTTTTCCAAAACGAAAAAGTCAACTATCCTTAGTTAGCTTTCTTAACCTTCTTCTTCTTTATCGCATTGATACTCGAAGCGATTTTGTCGATTTCCTTCTCGTCGATAACAACAGGTTCGTACCGTTGCTCCCTGGGTTTAGATTTCGTCATTAGCTCTCCAATGCCAGCGCCCAGCTTGTTCCAAACCATTCCGAGCAGATCCAGGGCCAGATCCTGCTTGAAGAAAATGAATCCAACGATGAAGATGAGCACGATGGCCGACAGCGAATTTTGGTTGAGATCATTTTCGGCCGCTCGGAGTTCCGGTTGGAAGTGCAGCTCGGCGAAGATGCTGCTTCTGTTGGCCGTGAATTGAACGGTCGGCATTGTGTACTGATAGTTCTTATCCGAGAGGGTTGATGTCAGCTCGATGGAGTAGCTTTTGCCATCGAATGGGATGCGCGGGAAGAACACCATTATTCCGGGATTGAATTTGCTCTTCGGATTCAGCGGTGATTCGATTCGTTGCGAGTGAACCGGAGAGTCACTTCCGCTCTTGTAGAGGAAGATCTTTAGCGTTTTGTAGTGGTCATTTTCGGATGCCATCACACGTATAGTAACGTCCACGAATGCCAACGGACTGATGGCAATTATGTTGACGTCTCGCACGTCTCCATTCTCGACGTTGATGAGCTTCTCTTTGGGAATCGAGCGATCAACGTTGGAAGAAGGCCCATCGGTGCGAACGCGAACACGATACTGACAGCCTGGTTGGAGACCACGAATTCGGTACTGGCCGTTAAATTCGCTGGTACCCTCCTCCAAATGATTACCGCAACGATCGTCGGTCGATGCTTCCACAGCCACATTGGGGAAGGGTTCGCCATTGAGGGAAGTTATCAAACCGAAAATGGAGAAAGCGGTGCGGGTAGCTCGGAGCTCTTCGGTAACGGTTGCGCCTTCTTTCACTTCGATTAATTTTGAGTTTGGTTTGAAATCGTATTCTTTCATCATCGCCCGTAAATAGTATTCGCTCGGTGAGAGTGAGTGGAATTTGATGGTGCCGTCTTCACCTAGGAAAATCAATAATGATTTATAGCAGCAATTTCAAATGAAATCGACAAATGACAAAACATGAGTATTTTTGATTCGAATGAAAGTTTGTATTTCGTTTGGGTTGGAGGAAATATGATTTTTTCACAGCATTTGGAAATTTTTTGACTCAAGGGTAACTTTTGAGAAGGGCGTATCGATTTTAGGAAGAGAAATTTTTGATAATTTATATCTCAAAAACTATGAGTCCTACCAAAATAATGTCTTAGAAAGAGTATTGATGTCTAAACGTGAAAAAATATACACTTAGAAAAAAAATTACTCCTTTTTTTTATTTACAAAAAAACTTTAATTTGCAATATCTAAAATACATGTTTTTCAATTTTTTTAATTTTTTTTCATATAAAATAGAAGCCATGCAGAAAATTTGAAAAATGGGTGCAAGATGTTAGAACTATTTTTAGCGAACTTAACAATCATTACAATCAATGTTAACAACCATTTTCAGCCACAAATTATGAATCCTGATGTGATTTAAAATAAAAAAGCTCTATATCAATTTCCGTCTAAATATAACCGTTGTTTGGGAGTTACGCTGAAAAACATTAGAAGACATGTGGGTTAATACAAAACGTAGTGATGAAGTTTTTCAACGTAGCTCCTAAACATATAGTTTTACCATAATTATGTATTTGAAAAAGTTGTTGAAAATTTTAAGCAAATTCATAAATTTTCATGAACATGGCACACTTACTAAGCGCACGTTCGTGGGTCCAATCGCAGAACTATTCATTCATTGATCCTCTAATCCACCCCTCGAAATTATCTTTTACTATAAAATTCCTAGTACTTTTACCAAAAGCCGTCATTATAATATCAGATTATTTTCAGACACAATTCTCGTTCAAGATTTTTCAACCACTTGCAAATAACATGTTTCTTCGTTACATGGAATAAACGTTTGATACAGAAAATATGAAAATAAAGACTAAATCGGACAATTCCTTTCTCGAGTTTTGCTCTCATCAACACATTTGGTGATCCATTTTTATTTATATAGATTGAAGAAGATAAAGGAGTGCGATCTATCACATTAAAATCCATTTCCACTTTCGAAAAAAAATCGTTAACATCAAATGGACTAACAACACTTGTCACTATGTAATTGTAGAACATATGCGAATTGAACTCTCCGAATTTTCCCACTTTCCTTCAGAGTTTTTCAATTGTCATGTTTGGTTGGAATATGTTTGGTTGAAATATGTGTATTATTTTTACGAGACTCCCTCTCCATTTCACAGGAGGAAGGAAACATTAAAAAAACATTTCTCGCTTGAGCTGGAGCTTGGGTAGACTGTACAATTCGTAGTTGCTCTCCGTGATTGACCTGAACCAACCAAATTGCATAAAGAACACACAGAATGACGAACCATTCTCGTTGTGCAATTTTCGGTGATTAAAGCTTTAAATGGTCAATTACGAAGCCGGCCACGTCCTTACAGTCACCGGGGGAAGCGAAGGAATGTTAGTATGATATTTGCCATCCGAAGACCAGAAGGGCCGCCTCTATAGCGTGGTTCCCTAGCGTTTATCAAGGAAGGGGTAGTTGTTAGTAGGTGGAGGTTATGAAAATCAGGATTCACTGTGGTAAGTGATGTGATTATGTAAACGCGAATCATCGAACACTCGTAGAAACGAAATTTCTAAAATCTTATCTAAACCTGCAAAATGAGTTGGACTGGCTATATATTCGATTATTTGTCGCACGTACTTTTCCCAATCGCCAGTCGGTAGAAAATCTGAGAAGCTAACCAAGATAACTCCTTTAAAACCAATTGATCCTTCAATATATCCAATTCTTCGTCATGGGTGAGCGTTCTCAATTCCTATCGCAACGGCTGAAAGTTATATTTGGAAACCTAAGTGTTAGATATGAAGTAGAATTTTCCAGAAATGTAGAAATCTAGTAACCTAGCAGTTTAACAATCTAGCCATCTAGTAATCTTGCGATTTGTGCACCCTAGCAACCCAATGTTTTTTCGCTCCTATAGCAACGTTTTTTCACCCAGTTTGTTACTTTGTATCGAACCTTCAAGAATGGAAGACGTATTAAAGGGACTGAAGTTTTGTTAAAAACTCCGCGAGTTTTTTTTATGAATATCCCGAAATAGTTCAACGAGTCGTTCGTTGTTCAACGCTACTGCTGTAATAAAGGTGTTCCCCGAGTGTCCCCCGAGTGTCCCCCGAGTGTTCCCCGAGTGTTCCCCGTCGAAACCATCTGCGGTCCATCTAGCGATCGAGATTGGAGTTCCCCATTTGCACGAAGAAATCCCAGCGATTAACCCGTTGTCGAAATCCCGCCCCATTAGTGTTCAACCCCATCATTTTGGTGCCGTGACCAGGATACAGGTCACACAATTTGCCCCGCAAACAAGAAGACGTACGGTCACATAACCTGAAAACCGACACTACCCAGAGCATCCGGTATCCGCACGATATCAAGAAGATTAACAGAGATAAACCCCGTTGCCCGAACTTCTAACGAAATTGGAAAAATTCGTTAATGCTGCCACCCACATTACCCGTGTATAACTGCCCATTGTCCAGTTATCTCAACCTGTTATTTCCCGTTAGTTGCTGATAGAATTAATCATACAAGGCCTCTTTGGAAGAGGTACAAGGTGAGTACCGTTCCAATAAGATCTACTCAATTTTTCGGTACTGCTGGGTCTTTTTCGACCATTTTAGCTGCCCATTTGTGTTCGGAGCTAACGTCAAGATGTCAAATCAGAACGAGAAAAGAATGAAAGCTAAGGAGCTGAAGCGAAATAACATTCTTGACTCGATTACGCGTTTGGAGACATTCTTGCGGAATTTTGATCCTGATGAACATGGCCACGAAATTCCACTACGACTGGAGCGTATTGAGAAGTTGATGGAGTCTTTCGAAACAGTACAATCAGAGTACGAAGAGCTCGATGTTGATGAAAACTTTGCACTGGAAAATGCCGAAATAAGAGCCAAGGTCGAAGAAAAATATTTTCAAGTGAAAGCTGGTTTGCTACTGAAGCACTCCACCCAACAATTGCCTGTGGCATCAACCTCTACTCAAGCTATCCCCGCGCAACTACCATTTCCCAACCCACTGTCGAACGTTAAACTGCCGACGATCACGCTGCCTGAGTTCGATGGTGATTTTAATGGATGGCTGACCTTCCACGACACCTTCCTTTCCATGATTCACTCGTCAACGGAGATATCAAGTGTGCAGAAATTTCACTATCTTCGCGCTGCTCTAAAGGGAGAAGCAGCGAATCTCATTCATTCTATCACCATCACCGCTGCGAACTACTCTGTTGCGTGGGACACGCTTATCAAGCGTTATTCCAATAAGAGTCTACTACGAAAAAAGCACATACGAGCGATCCTGAAGTACCCAAAGATCCCAAATGATTCTGTGGAGGCGCTCCACCGCATTCTTGATGATTTTCAACGGCACACCAAGGTACTGCAGCAGTTAGGAGAACCTGTCGAACAATTTAGTTCCATTCTGATAGAGCTGCTGGTAGACAAATTAGATGACGCCTCCCACAGCGCATGGGAGGAATCAATTGCATCAGATGAAAATCCGACCTACGATAAAATGGTTGAGTTCCTGCAGAAAAGGACTCGAGTACTGGAGACGATTATGGTCAACCGGCCAAGCCCATCCCAATCCAGAACCGGAAACCACAATTCTGGAATCCAAAAGCAGAATGCCTCCCGTGTCAGTTCCAACGCTATGGCTGAAAGTGTTAACAAGGAATATCCGTTATGTCCCGCCTGTGAAAAACAAAGGCATTCGCTGATGGACTGCCTCTTATTCAACGAAATGAATATTCAAGATCGTTTGAGGGTCGTAAACGACAAAAAGCTATGTAGCAATTGCTTCCGTAGCGACCATTTTGCTCGTACTTGTCGCTCAAAGTTTGTGTGCAAGCAATGCACCAAGCGACACCACACGATGATACACCCCGGTTACATCGAAGTTCAATTGCATCCGGAACCTAAATCAGAGACAACCCCGAAAACAGAAATCGAGCCCCTACCTGGTCCCTCTCGCGTGGTATCTGCTATTGCCACCACCGAGACTCTGGCTGCCGACAATAGTGCTCACATAGCAGCATCCAGCGCAGCTGTAGAAGGAAACAAAATGAGTGTACTTCTTTCTACCGTGGTTCTAATAATCGTAGATGCATATGGACAAGAGCACTTGGCTCGAGCCCTGCTGGACACAGGGTCGCAGCCGAACGCAATCAGTGAACGGTTGTGTCATCAATTGCATCTTACCCGCACAACAGTCAACGTCCCCATAACGGGTGTAGACGGTACCCTCACGAACGCTAAATATCAGGTGACAACTGAGCTCCGATCCAGAGTGAATGATTTCAAGCAGCAAATGAATTTTCTCGTCCTGCGAAAAGTTACCAGTGATACCCCAGCAGTTTCATATTCTACTACCCAATGGAAAATTCCGGAATCAGTTTTGTTAGCCGATCCTGAGTTTAACATTTCCCGAAGAATCGACCTCATAATTGGCGCAGGTCATTTCTACACTCTTTTGCTAGATGGACGAATTCGCTTGGCCCAGAATCTTCCCATGCTGGTCGAAACGGTCTTTGGCTGGATCGTCACTGGTCAAATGAAGCACGATGAATCAAGAGAAGCAGTAACTTGTCATGTAGCTTTAGTCCCGTCGATCGAAGATCAACTACAACGTTTGTGGAAACTTGAGGAGGTGACCGGAACGAATAATACGGCAGATGAGCAGCACCCTCCTCAACGATTCGATTCGTCAGAACAAATTCAAGGAAGACACCCAGATCTCAAATTGCAGTACCCTAATATTATCGAAGAATACACCGTCACGAAGGACAGTTCAACGACTAAAGATCGAATCATATTTGAAGACTCACTGAAGATTGCTCAGGACGAATTGCTCACCATTGTTCTGCGTTTCCGACACATCTCAACTGTGCTTATGGGTAATATTGGAAAAATATCCCGCTATATTTTGTTTAGTCCCGACGATCACCTGCTCCAAAGAAAATTCTGGAAATACAGAAGCACGCACGATTTTATCTCGTCCTTACAAATTATGCACAAAGTACTACTAGATGAAGACATGCACTGTGCCAAAGCCACCCTCCTGTGCTTAGGTTGGGGTGATGAAATCACTCCAAATCTTCATCGTAAGTGGAAACCATTTTGCCAAAAACCCACATCTCTTCCAAAATTACGGATTGATCAAAATACGTTCATCTCGTATTACCGCAACACATTAAAAAAATCATATGAAGCATGGATTTATATACGTTTGGAAGATGATAATAGCAACGTCAAAGTATCCAAGTCGGAGATAGCCCCGTTGGAGCCAATCAGCTTTCCAAGATTCGAGCTGAGTGACACTCTCGTAGCATCCCTTGAGCCCAAGAAAGTATGGCCAATTCAAAATCTCCCACGCTCCGAGTTCCCAACGGAAGAACTCGAACAACGTCAAGTACTCACTCATCAAGCTTCTCTCTCCCACAAGCTGTTCCTGCAATCATTGTACTGCACCAATTGAAGCTGATCCAAGGTGGTAATAATGTCAGCACCAAATCAGACCTCTATCAGCTACCACTGAATCGGCTGAACTTCTATTGGCGATTTCAAGCCCACAGCCATCAATGTTGTCACCGGTCAAAATCGAAGTACCCGAAATAGTTCCAGATGCAAAATACGATCAACAGAAATACTGCAACAACATCTTCAGAGACGTGGCGGTTCCACAATCTTTAGGAGGTATACTGAAGTCATCAATATTGAAGGTACCCTTACGCAAAGAAGAAGAATTATTAATTATAACATAGATTTTAGTTGTTATTGAAAATTGTATTTTCAAGGTGGCCGGTTAATGTTAGATATGAAGTAGAATTTTCCAGAAATGTAGAAATCTAGTAACCTAGCAGTTTAACAATCTAGCCATCTAGTAATCTTGCGATTTGTGCACCCTAGCAACCCAATGTTTTTTCGCTCCTATAGCAACGTTTTTTCACCCAGTTTGTTACTTTGTATCGAACCTTCAAGAATGGAAGACGTATTAAAGGGACTGAAGTTTTGTTAAAAACTCCGCGAGTTTTTTTTATGAATATCCCGAAATAGTTCAACGAGTCGTTCGTTGTTCAACGCTACTGCTGTAATAAAGGTGTTCCCCGAGTGTCCCCCGAGTGTCCCCCGAGTGTTCCCCGAGTGTTCCCCGTCGAAACCATCTGCGGTCCATCTAGCGATCGAGATTGGAGTTCCCCATTTGCACGAAGAAATCCCAGCGATTAACCCGTTGTCGAAATCCCGCCCCATTAGTGTTCAACCCCATCACTAAGAATGTAACCGAATCGTTTTCAAAATAATCGACCCGGCGATACATTAAATTATTTATCACGGGTAAGCTTTTTAGAACTTCATAGAACCTTGGGAAACCTGAAAAGGTAACCCCAAAAGGATTCCGCTAAAATCAATCGGACCGAATATAAATTCCGTTAATCATCGTTATCGATTTCCAATCCCGAAGGCGGGAAGGAATTGAAGATATAAAAAATAATGAGTTAAACAGTAAAAGAATCAGTGTTTTAACAAATTGAAGAATCAATATAATTAAAAGAAATGATTAAACAAACGGGAAAATAATTGCAATAATTTAAAAAATCTTATCTGCACTTTATAATATCAGTTATCACAGTACATTAACTATTACATTAAAGCTACTATATTCATACTAGTTCCATACATTTTAACGGGAAAATGTATGAAACAAATATAGACCCGACAGATTCTGTAGCGACCCTTCTCACGCGTCCCATAAGAAATATGTTTAATAAGAATTCTAATGGTAAAGATTTATATTAGAGATAGCGGAAAATCCAACCAAGGATCTTCCAATAGGATTGTTGGGATTTTCCATACTAACAATAAGGATATGCTGTCGAGCATATACAGCAAAGTGAAAAGGGGCTGTCCACATACCACGTGGACAATTTTAGGGGGGGTAGGGGTTACGAAAATGTCAACGCATGTCCACGGTGAGGGGGGAGGGGGTTTATATAATGTCCACGTAGACACGTAAAGTATATTTTTAAGCAAAACATTCATATTTATAGTCAAAATTCAATGAGATCTGCTCTATATTCACAAGATATTTTTAACTTTACGCCCACTCTGAATACTCTGTACTGAAAAATAAATAGATTGAGTTGCCTGAGAGTGCTGCCCTATATTTTTTCATATGGCTGGACTTCTTTCCGGAGAAGTATAGTCTGAAAGAAACGCGCATGAACTGGCATCGATCAATTTATTCCAACCGGTAATAGAGGACCATGTATTCCGTCAGGACAAAGACACAAAGAATGTTGTAATTTTTGTAGTATGAAAAATCACGACTTATGTGCAGGGTGCGATTCAGCTTCTGCTCTTGATGACAAAACGTATTCGTATTTATTTTCCGAGAACTCCCAGCTTCTTGCATGATTGCACGGGTCGTTTCTGTGGAGATCTGTTTCTTGCAATGATGTTTTTCTTTGTTGATATCTGGTAATTTTTGTAATACGCTTCTAGTGACTTGCAAGGTTGCAACATTTGCACAACCCGATTGGATTTGACTCTATCAGTTGAATGTACGCAATATTGTGATAACTTCACATCCGACCGGATTCCGGAATAAGGGTTTATTTTATCGAAAAACATTTGGAAGAACGCATTTCAATCCACGATTCGTTTCATAAACGCAACGAAAATGCATGACTTGACTTGGATAGCACTAACGTTCCCAGTGGAATTTTAGGCTTCTCAACGTAGGTATTACTTGCGTCATTTTTATTAGTAGTACTTATTTGAGATTTCTATGCCGAAGAACACGCCTTGAATGTATTCAGGAGTATAAAGCTCTAGAATACGCGTGACCTCAGTGCAAGTCGAACTCGAACCCCCAGCATGATAATCACCCCAATTCTGCATTTCGCCGGATTTGCATTTTGTTCGAAACCATTATTTCGTTCGAGTTATAATTTCGTTTTCTCTATTTCGAATGTTTTGACCATTTATTTTTCGAAGAGAAGCAGATCGAACGAAATGCAAAAACAACTCGAAGGGAATACAGCATGAAATTCTATCAAGTCGTTCGAAATATTTCGAATCGAAATACAGAATAGGGGTGAATGTGTAACGCTAATCACTCGGCCACGGGAGCGCAAAAATATGAATTTATAGCAAATTGTGAAGAGCAAATCATTCACAATAAAATTGAGTTAAACAAATATTGGGCAAATGAATATAACCCCGAAGCAGGTTCTCTGGGTCTGGTAGGACTGGAAGAAAATCTGCATCATGAGCTTCTACCATGCAACTAGTCTCGATGAATTCCAACAAGTACTGCTCGCAGCTGAACGTATTAGAATCAATAATCTAGAACGCTTCAAGAGAGCTTCTAAAACTCCACCCACCTTACTCACCAGATATTGATTATCAACTGTTAAGATTTCTGTAAGACGAAAAAATATTTCGCAATCCGCGATCATGGATGTACATGAATGGATTCTGAGACATATTACGTTCATATTGGAATTTTAAAAAATTGAATGGAAATTTTGACTTGGTTTTATTTGATTAATTGAAACCCGTAGTCCTGACCTCGACTGGACTACTATGATATTACCGCTAAAATTGATTATTATAATATATTATATATATATTATATAATATATTATATAATATAAAATTTTTATTAGACATAACCTTCCTTGAAAATTTTTCGCCACTCGAAAATTAATAAAATTTTAAATTACATAGAATACATAAGTAAGTAAGTTTTAATTAACAATTTTTATTTTCAAAGTGTGTTCAATCCACCAATTCATTGTCATTATCCCTTCCCTATAACGAAGCACAAAGTTTAATGTAGTCAATAAAAATAACGTTTTTTCGTTCGAGTGACAATTCGGGTTTGTCGAACGATCCAAAACTAGCAATACATTACAACATTTAAACGATTTGAACAGCACGATGATATCAACATCGGTGAATTCAAAATATATCGTTACTAATAAGACTATCAATTCTATTAAGAAAACATGTAATAGAAAATTGAAACAAATTTGAAATTAGATTTAAGCGGAAAATATCGGATTCTCTTCATTTTCTTCCAAAAACTGGAGAAATTTCCACGTGGACAACAGGGGGACGGGTATAAGGAATGTCCACGCTTGTCCACGGAGGGGGAGGGGAGTGTCTAAAATCATGCTTTTTCTGTCCACGTGGTATGTGGACAGCCCCAAAGCATGTTGAAGAAAAATGATTCCTGCTCGGAGTTGGTTGGAGAAGCTCATTCGGTTGAGCCATCAAAGTCTGCTGAGAATTTCGATTCACGATCGATGTTTTGCTGGACTGTGGCCCCGAGATGTTTATCTACGTCGGATCGTATATGGCAAACCATTCGTTGGACAGAGGAGGCGGTAAGAAGCCACTTTATTATAGGAGAGATAGTAGAATAGACCGAGTGTTGTGAAAACATGGACATGGATCAGTTTAGTAGTTTAGGTTTTCGTTATATGTTTTTGAAGAGATAAAAACGACTTAGAATGAAATAAACACACCTTGTTCTATTTCACGTACCGGCTCTTCTGCGATTAACTGTAAAGCAGTGAAGCAAATTGTTGGTAGCGTATAACAGTTAGTTAGAATTCACAGTTCATAATAATTTTAATGATCATCAACTGAAACTGAATTATAGTTAAGGTATGCTAATCGTTCAATGAAATTAAACTGGCGAAAGGAAAAGCTAATCAATGAATGAAATTATTAAAAATAGGAAACATGATACTACCTAAAGACAAGCTTTAGGATGCCAGGATAACAAGTCTTGAGAAACATGAATAAAAGAAGGAGCAATCATTTTTTAACAATATTTTATCAATTCTGTAAAAAACTGTTTATTTTGTTTGAAAAAACATTCCTGTCTCCCATACTTTAATAGTATGAACAGGGCAATATGGGGAAATGCGCTTATCGAATTTTGAATGTGTGATTTAAATTTTTACAAACACATTTTTGAAGTGGGATTTTTATAAAATGCAAAATTTGCATTAAAGTTCATGAGTAACTAAGATGTGGGTTGAAATTATATTATAAAACTTACAAATGACACAAAATAGCGCTTTAAAGGCGAAGAAAATTAATGGAAGAGGCACACACGCGCTTCAAATATATGATGAATGAATTAAAAGAGTAAACAAGGGGATATGATTAAACGTATTATACGAAGAAATAAAAAAAAAAGAAAAGAAACATATTTTCAATGTAGCTGTAAAAGCTCAACAATGTTGATCGATAAGACGTTTTGGGAAATTTTTGGAGATATGATCATTTTATTTTTCATTTGGAATTGCGGAATTACAGAATTGAAGAAATTCATTTTATTTTGATTATAACCGGAAATTAAGAACAGTAACTGAACATTCGTCTGTTTTGGAAAATCAAAACAGATTGAATTTATCATAATGAATCGTTTATCAATACACCACACATCACAATATATCAGCATACTGTGGATGCTGTCGGAGCTGAAGGAATTTTTATTAAAATTACATCCGGAATATAAGAACATAAACTGAACATTTTCAACAGTTTTTTTTCGACATGTCGAGCTAAAATCGCGTTGAGTAGCGCTCTGCACTATTTTTCTATTTTTTCTTAGGCGGTAACATCACTATTCATGCTAGTTGATTGTGTTGTGAAATTCCCAACAGTTGGCATACAAATAAAAAAAAACAAACAAAAAAAATATATAAATAGTTATAAAATAGGTCTACGCTGATTCACGTCAGCGTCTAGGAGTAGCTATCCGGGTTGTCGAAGACATAAGCAGGGACATCTGTATGGAGTTCGGCCTCGACAAGTGTCGCTGTGTCCACCTGCTGAAAGGACAACTTACCGAATCCGGAGGCTACGAGGTCTATGACGGCGAGTTTATAAGAGACATGGTTCGTGGCGAATCCTATAAATATCTTGGATTCCGACAGCTCACCGGGATTCGCCACTCCGACATCAAGACGGAGCTGCGAGACAAGTTCTTGAGTCGAGTGAACTGTGTCCTGAGGACTTTCCTCAACGCGGGGAACAAGGTACGCGCGATCAACACATTCGCGGTTCCCCTGCTGACCTTCAGTTTTGGTGTAGTCAAATGGAGCAAAACTGACCTAGAGGACCTTGAGAGGAGGATGAGGAAAGCATTCAAAGAGGCCGGAATGCACCATCCTCAATCGGCACTGGAGAGAGTTTCACTACCACGCAAAGAAGGGGGACTTGGAATCGTCGACATTTCTGCACTGTGTGTTGCCCAGGTACGACAACTGCGCGAGTACTTCGCAGAACGCGCCAACCAAAACGCGCTATACCGGGCTGTCTGCGCCGCTGACAGAGGATACAGCGCTCTGCACTTGGCGCAAGCGGAGTACCAACTAAACTGCAATCTGCAGACAGTGGAGGAGAAGATTGCAGCTTGGAAGCAGAAGGCAGTGCATGGTGCCCACCCCCATCAACTGGACCGGCCACACGTCGACAAGGCCGCATCTAATCTGTGGCTAAAGCGTGGTGAACTCTCTTCAGTAGTAGAAGCCGACATGATAGCCATCCAGGACAGGATAATGCCGACGAGAAACTGCAGGCGGTACGTCTGGCATCAAGACGTTGATGACATTTGCCGGATGTGCCATCAACCAGGTGAAAACATAGAGCACATTATGGGAGGCTGTCCCGTTTTGGCCAACGCAGCCTACACCGAGCGCCACAACAACGTGGCCCGTATTGTTCATCGACAACTGGCGCTCCAATGTGCTCTACTGGAAGACAACGTACCAAACTACCGGTACCTGCCTGCACCTGTCCTGGAAAATGACCGTTTCAAGCTGTACTGGGATCGTACTGTTCTGACCGACCTCTCGATCCACCACAACCGCCCAGATATAATGGTTTACGACAAGAGCGACCGCAAAGTCACCATCATCGATGTCGCTATTCCACTGAACCAGAATCTGGAGGAGACCCACGGTCGCAAAATCTGCAAGTACCGACCATTGGCCGTGGAGCTCAAGGAACTGTGGGGGCTAAGGGAGGTCCCAAGAATTGTTCCAGTCGTTCTCTCTGGAACTGGAATTATCTCGAAGACACTTCTGGAAGCGCTAAAGGTGTTGAACATCGAGAAGGAATTGGCCGGCATCCAAAAGTCGGTCATCCTTAGCACCTGCGCGATTGTCCGACAATTCCTCGGTCAGGACTAAAACAGCACGAGCATGCAGATACGTGCATTCCGCAGAGCCTAGTCCCCCTTTGGCATTCAGAAGCCCGGGGGCAGGTGAAAATTCTGGCTAGGTTCGCCTAGTTAAGAAGTGAGATAAGTCTGCCATGAAAATAAATAGTAACAGTTGGCATACAAATAAAAAAAAACAAACAAAAAAAATATATAAATAGATAAATATTACGACAAACAAGATTATATTAAATCACAAATCAAATATTATAATACGTCATAACAAGGTCAGCCTTACAATCAATTTTAGGGAAAACTCTTCTAGTTTCCCCTAAAACTCGTTGAGTAGGGGGAGATGTAGCGACCCTTTCCATGCGTCCCATGAGAAATATATAAAAAAAAATACCAGTGCAATATCACATTTTTATGTTCCCTCAGAGCATATTACGGTAATTAGTGCTCGTAACGGAGCTTAGCGCTTATGAAGGAAATTAGTGACGCGGTTCCATTTTTACGTGAATTTTACGTGATTTTTACGTGAATTTTAGGTGTTAGGTAACGGGTAGCTTAGGGGGCGGTACAACGGGCCGGGGTTTTTACGGGCAGCGATTCGTGAATGGATTTCTCTGTCTACTTAGCTCTGGACGGTCCAACAGTGGTACTGCACGTGCATCGGCAGTAGAGTGTAAAAATCACAAGGGAATCTTCTTGCAACAGCAGATGACCTCATTCGTGAGAGAAACCGAACTATAGCTACCAGTAACCAACGAAATTGCAGGAAAAAACTACGGGTTTTCGAAGGCGAGTAACACTCAACTTTTTACTTCCGTACTACCCATTTGATATCCATCATTAGGTGATATGGTTTTTTACGCGGATTTTCCAATTAACGCGGTTTTTTTACGCGGATTTTCCAATTAACGAGGTTTTTTTACGCGAATTTTCCATTTAACGCGGTTTTTTTACGCTGATTTTCCAATTAACGCGGTTTTTTTACGAGGTACGTATCCCCCGCATAAAAAAAAACCTGGGTGTAATACATTGTATCTGGCTCGGCATAATCATGAGGTGCTCTAAGTCGGCGGTTAGATTGGATACAGCTCCACACGAAATGCGACCACTCGAATAGCATGCAATCGCGAAGAGTAAACAACTACACAGAACTACACCAATGTGATCACATCAGCCATCCCCCGCTCCCTCGGGCTGCACAAAATCGCAAGCCTCGAGCAAACAAAATAGCCTAACACGCTCAAATCGGGTTTATACGCCATCAACCAATCGGCCGCGAACAAACGCCAAGCGATCCGAAGAATCACGAATGCACCCACACCACCAAGCTCTACTCGCAACCAAGCTACTTCAAAATTATAGGGCAAACATTTTTTTTAAATAAATTATTTGTGCGTTTTGCCCTGGAATGCTGGTTTCGTGAAGAAGTAAACTATAATGAACATTCGCGTGCAGATATCCTTAATCGGTGACTAGTTCCGCCAAAACAACAATTGGTTATGTTGTAATTAAGGACATATACAGCCAGAAAGATCCACCAACCCTCAGATATGATTTCCGGGCACCTGAATGCTCTGCTGAGAAGCTAAATATGATTATAAGAAAATTGATCGGAATAAAATTCATCGATTAGCCAAGTCATGGAAAATATAAGGAAGCATTCGAACGTGAACTTGAACAGGTGGTGGAATAGTACAATCATTTCACGGTGAACTACATTGCGAACAAACAACTCAAAAAATCGTGGTGAATAGAACGTTTTTGTTCACGTTCACGTTCATATTAAAAGTTCGACAGTAAACGTGAAGTAAATAAACATCGAGCTTCAATAAAGTAATTCGGATAAAATATACAGTTGTTCTCGAATCAACCCGAAGCAACGAAGTTTTTCAACCCGATTGAACGAAATTGCATCCATATCAAAATTTTCATTGAAAATTTGAGAATTGCTAAACATATCCTTTTACAGTTCACGGTGAAATAATTTTCAGAATGCCTTGGGACATTCGAACGTGAACATGAACGAGGAAACATTTTGACGTCTATATTCACCACTGTTTTCACGTTCACGTTCACCGAAGTCGGTGAACTATGGTGAGTTCACCAACATCTCGATTCCACGGTGGAAATTCAGAATCGTTGTGAAATATTGGATTAATCCACTTTTATCAATATGAATTGTGTTTAAACAGATGTTTCAACTAGAAAATGTTTCTTTCTATCGTTTCAAGATGTTTTCCTTGCGTTTTATATGTGGACTGATGAATTTTTAACAAAAAAGTGTTTGTCCGCGTTCACGTTCACGGGAACTCTAAACCTACCTTGAGCTGGAGCCTCTGTGACTTTGATATAGGTGCGAAAACGTTGCGGTATTGCGGTATTTCTACTAGCGCGAAATTGTTAACAGCACTAACATAAACTTTGTGAAACAGTTAAGTAAGCTATTTTTTGTGTGACGCATATTACTTAGTTTTTTAGCACTCATTTCGCAATGTTCATTAGGCGACTTTCCCCTAGATTCGGATCGAAATTGGCGGAAAAAAGGATTATCAACATGTTCGGATCAAGATCAAAGTTATAGAGGCTCGAGCTCACGTTCGAATGCTTCCTTGTATTTTCCATGAATTGGCCAACTGATGGATTTTCTCCGTTTCCGATCAATTTGCTTATAAACATATGTTAATTCTCGGCAGAGCATTCAGGTCCAATAAATGAAGTTGCATAGGAAAAAAAAATCCTACAGTCCCTTATTCTAGGATGTTCAAGGCATCTAGGATCACGTGTTTCATCCCATTCCGCACGCGCATCATTGCTCTGGCAACGCTATAAGATACCAGTTTCGCATGCTCGCCGGTGCCACTCTTTTGCGTTTTTTTCTAACATGTATTTTGGTGAAGTTTTTGAACGGATTTTTCGTTCAAAGTTCGTCAAAAATAGTTTTACCATCTTGGACTCATGTTTTAAATTTTCTACATGACTTCTATTTTATATGAAAAAAAAAAAAAATAATAACAAAATATGTATTTTAGATATTGCAAATTAAAGTTTTCACGTTGAAACATCAATTTTCAAACAATTCTCTTACTAAAATCGATACGCCCTTCTCAAAAGCTACATTGGAGTCAAAAAATTCCCAAATGCTGTGGAAAAAACATATTTCTTCCAACCAAAACGGAATGCAAACTTGCGTTCGAATCAAAAATACAAGTTTTGAAATCTGCATTTTTAGTTCGATTTCATTTGGAATTGCACATAGACTGATTTAAAAAAAAACACTAACCTGTCACCAAATTCTTGCGATAGCTTTCTGCCCCGGAGAGAGACAATAATACACCTGAAAGCTGATTCCCCGCGTCGTCTTTCACGGTAACAATAATCTCGCACAGTTTGTGGCCATTGAAAGTGTTCGTCGCTTTGTCAAAAGCTGAGAAAACGTATGATTCTTTCTCGGCGGACAATTCCACGGCCAAGCTCGAATCGATGGGTCCAAACTTGAATGCACCCTCACCGTTGGTGAGTGCAACAAGGGACGAAAGTTCCACATTTTTCGGGAACAGAAGTGTTATTTTGGCATCTTTAATCGGTGGATTGGTTTTTCCGTTAATCAACAGTCCCTTGGTGGCATATATTTTGACTGGAACCTCGCTGCAATCGGAACCACCGGTGACTTCCAGCGAAGTAGGATTGAACAGCATGATGTCGCTCACAGGTTCCAGATTGCGTGTTTCACCTCGTTCCAGGTAGAATTCATGTTTGTAGACGAGCAGACCCTCCTCGCGATCGCTCGTTGGTTTGAAGTCGATTTTTTCAACTGAATCTCCGAAGGTAACTTTTGTGCTGTATGTGTACGCGTCTTCCGCTAGTATTTTAACGGTGTTGCGATGTTTGTGAGCCGTCACACTCATGGGAGCGGCATCAGCAGTACTAAAGGTTCTGACCACATTCTCATCATATTTGTGACACCCACTGAAGCCGATGTCGTACGTTCCGGCATTCGGAACACAGAACGTGTTGAGGTCCGGTTTTAATGATAATACTTCAGATTTAGCTTTTTCAGCGCGCAGCTTGTAATTCATGGTGGTTCCGTGGCTAGACACGATGGAAATCATGTAGCCATTGTGGACAAACGCTGGGACAGTTTCTTGGGCGGTCTTCACGTTAATCTTGAATGCATTCTCTTGCCAGCAAAGCTTTGATTTTGGTACGCTGACTTCGTAGCTTCCAGGCAGAATGTTAGTAAAGGAATACTTTCCAGCTACGGCTTCCACCCGTGTTGAATGTCCAACCACGTTACCATTTGCGTTCACAGGACTCAGCGTGATGGGTAAATCGTTTGGACAACTCTTTCCGGCGTCAGCCAAACAACGAATTTCACCGGTGACGGTTGCCCGCAACTGGGAAAAGATTACTCCAGCTTGCGGTGATTTATCTACGTGAATCGTTTGGGTCAGTGGGAAAAACTGCACTCCGGCTGCATGTTCCGCCTCGCTTGTTATAACATGTGCCGTGTAGTGACCCCGCTCAAGATACGCACACCAAATGCCCTCCTCGTTCGGATTGGTTGTCACCTCAAGACGGAAGTTGGAAGAAGTTTTGATAATGACCACACGGTAGGACTGTTTTGAGATCACTTGGCCACAAACCTGAAACCGATAGTACAATGTTAGATTTTTGCATAAATCTATTTGGGTACTCCATAACAATTAATTACTATGAATAAAATAATAATTTGTTTTATGAAACAAGCCCTCAAAAAACTTAAAAATCTCAAGCATTTTCTCAATGGAAATCCCGCGTTGTGCTTGATCGATTCGCAAAAGCAAGAAATTCTTTCCTCTCACATCCAGCGCATCTGCACTCTGTAAAAATAAGAATATAGGATAGTGTAATAAAATATGCGTATGTGCTTGATTTTCTGTTGATGTGCGGCACATACAAGGGTCGTTCAAAAAATAAGTTTCAGTGCCTCAGTAATTGCGGAAAAATAAATTAAGGACAAAAAACAAGGTGGTTTTCGTAATCTACGTTTTATTCTCTATTTTTCTACATAATCGCCGTAACGTTCGAGGCAATTTTCATAGCGTGGCACGAGTTTTACTAATCCGAGCGCGAAGTGCATAACATCCAACTTTTTGAAGTACGATGTAACTGCGTCACGAATTTCTTCAGTGTTATCGAATCGTTGACCGCCGAACGCCTGTTTCATCACCGTAATATTGTGAAGTTTTAAACCAATTAAGAACCGCGATTAAGAACAAAATGCCAGGTTTATTGATGAAAGAAGTGTTCCTCATCTACGATAATGCGCGGCCCCATTCCGCTCGCGTAACTCAAGAGCATTTGGAAAAATTCAAATGGACTGTGTTCGAGCATCCTCCTTACTACCCAGACCTCGCCCCTAGCGACTATTACTTATTCCCGGTGATGAAACAGGCGTTCGGCGGTCAACGATTCGATAAAACTGAAGAAATTTGTAACGCAGTTACATCGTACTTCAAAAAGTTGGACGCTACGTTACGGCGATTATGTAGAAAAATAGGAAATAAAACGTAGATTACGAAAATCACCTTGTTGTTTGTCCTAACTTTATTTTTCCGCGATTTCTGAGGCACTGAAACTTATTTTTTGAACGACCCTCGTATTTTGCTTATTGACGAAGCCATTCAGACAGAAGATGATTTTTCGATGAAAATCCAGGTCATTTTCAAGTTGTTTCTCAGCCCAATTCACGAACATACGACGCTTCTGGTGGTCAATTTGATCTTCTAAGAATGTAGGCCAAGGTCTTTTCGCGAAATTCGCCACAACGACGTCACCGAAATGTCCAACGCTTGAGAACGAGGTGTGAGTATGATGTTCGGAACTCATACATAAAAATCTATAAATATTGGTGAAGGTCCCTCACTCAGTTTAAGCATCCATTCATTGTCCCTTGTCAGCGCTACCAAATGTTTGAACTAAAAAGTTTCATTCTTGAATTTTTATAATGTAAGTTTCTTGCTGGTTATAATTTCGTAATACATTTATTTCTGTTTTGCGGCCCGCGACACAATTCCTGACATGTGTTTGTGGCCCCTCTGTAAAAAAGGTTGAACACCACTGTACTAGACGCTCAATTGTTGATCTTGTAGGGCGATTATGACGACCATAAATTGGACCTAGCGCTCTTTGAGTTTAGGCCATTGACTCCGAATTTTGGTAGTAAATTTTAATAATCTCGACTCGTTGTTGGATCGTATTTCATTATGAAATGGCAAACCTTACTGAAGAGAAATACTTTTGCAGCGTCCCTATCCGCGTTGATGGCATTGAGCTTCGTATTATGAAATGGGGGAGTAGGCATGACAATATGGGTTTCCAGAAGAAATGTACACAATTTCAAAATAAAAATTAGGAATAAAAATTATTTTTCCCAAATCAATTTAGTACTCTATGCAAATGAAAATCGCTTTTGCAGGTAAGTAGTGAAAAAATATCATACAGAAATTGTGTCTAAAAATAACTTTATATTATAATGGTAAATTTTGGTGAGTTATCTGAAAGTTCATAGAAATTAGGGTTAAATTAGGGTCAGAACAACGTACTTCTAGTAGATAAATAACGCCAAGAAAAAAATTCATACTAATTTTAGCAATTCAAAACTGTCTTAGAGCCGACTAATCTTAAAGAGAATAGTTGGCCTCATACAAACTAATGTCGTATCCAAATGTCGACACCATTCCGCCGTCAACGCGAATTGAAATACCTTTTACATCAATGAGGTACATATCGAGGTGGAGCAGTAGGCGAAGTATATCTGTATTGGCAAACAAAATATTCAATATGGAATGTATATGGAAGAAACAAAACAATGTCCAAAGTACTCACGGTTGCATGATAATTTGAGCCAAAATTCTTATGAAATCATTCAACTGTTTGTTTTTTAACAAATGACAACTGTATTATGGCTTATTTAGATTATTTATGTGGTAAAAAGGTCCAGAGAGTAGACGTATGCTTACTTCTAGAAAGCAATAACATTTTCAGTGAATTAATTGTGTTGTTTGATTAATTGGCGATTATTCTCTCACAATATACACACCGACACTAAGAGCCTTCAAAACATCAACTTCGTAACGTTAAAATAATTAAACTTCGTTTGTTTCTACGTGGGGGAGCGGAAATGGCACATGGAAATACAGGGCGGACTCGATTATCCGGAGTATTGATTTTTTTTTCACTCCGGATAATCGAGTCATAAAAAAAAAACACGAGTCTCTCGGTAAACGTAATATAATTATGATTTGCACTTATTTATTAAACGGTTTTATCTAGGTTGACCCGTTTGTATGTTTGTGACTTTGTAATTTTGTACATTGTAACTTTGTCTGTAGCGCTGTACCACATTATTAGAAATTTAACCCCCTTCCTGTTGACCATTTGATCTGAAATTTGGAACACAACTTTATCTCTGGTGTCATTATAAAACTGCGTATTCCATGATCTTGAAAATCTAAGATGGCGGCTGCTACAAAATGGTGGATTGTGTACATATCTTCTCAAAACCCCATCAATATGGGTATTCCCAAAACCCCATCAATATGGGTATCGAATGAAAGGGCGTGACCAGTAGAACACAACTATTTATGGAAAATTTAAATCAGAGATGGAGACCGGTACAACGTGGCGGATTACAAATTTTCTCAGAACCCCATCAATATGTATATCAAATGAAAGGAACAGATGTTAACTTGTATTGGAATATTTTGATGATATACTGTATTCATTTCATTTGATACCAATGTTGAGGGTATTGCAAAACATACATACTCGTGGCGGTGACCTTTTCGAATTTATGTTGTTCATAGTGTAGTGTATTCTAAAATTAGCCATTTTTTAGCGGCGATCAAATTGAATTTTTCAAGATCATGGAATACGCAGTTTTATAATGACAGTAGAATTAAATGTATGTTCCAATTTCAGATCAATCATTCAACATCATATTT
This sequence comes from Toxorhynchites rutilus septentrionalis, assembly GCF_029784135.1. Lineage (NCBI taxonomy): Eukaryota > Metazoa > Arthropoda > Insecta > Diptera > Culicidae > Toxorhynchites > Toxorhynchites rutilus. The sequence continues at coordinate 333,231,597 of NC_073745.1, read as the reverse complement.
CATATTTCAAATATATTGTTTTATTTTCTTCTCCTACGTGAATACCTACCTATCTACCTGAAAAATGGATTAGTTTACTGTTTACTCTTTATGAACATGTTGATGGTTCTGAAAAGAACCTTTGGTGTTGTGTTTTTGTTATCACTCGATATTCCTATCTTGTTCGGTTAAACCTTCCTGTTTAGCTATTGCGTTTGCCACTCGCCACAGCATTCACAGTTGGAAAATTTCTTCCCATCCAGCTTGTGACATGTTGTTCAGTAAATTACATTCAATGGCACGTCGCATTATCACCACTCAGTGTCGGTTCTGAATGCGGTTTTTCTTATCGTCGCGAGCAGCTTTACCAGCCAACTCGAACACTTCGGCGGCCGAAACTATATAACGCCGGCTAGGTAGACTGGTGCACTGGTACTAACGCGCTCGGCCTAGCTACCCTTGCGGAGCAATTGGCGGATACACCTACGAAGAACTGCACACCTGCACGGTTCGAGTGGGACTTTGCTTTCCCTTAACTTGTCCTCGTTTGTTACGTCCAAGATGCCGATGCCGTACAACCACACGGGTTTACGGTTTGAAAGAAAATAAGATATTTTTTTGGGGTCCGCGCGTTTTGTACTCTAGCGGTACACACTCACAGGATAGAGACAAATCGGCAGACTCAGCCAGAGAGGCGAGTCCAACGAGACGAACGAATGAGCGTTAAAAGGGAGCGATGGCAAAAAAATACAATCATTACGATTTGTTCGCTCGTTAGATTCACATGCAGGCTAAAAAGGGTCCTCTTCAGGATCACAAAATTATCTTCAATCTAAAGAGTTCATTGTTTTGTTATCACTTGATATCCCCATCTTGTTCGGCTAAACCTTTCTGTTTAGCGATTCCGTTTGCCACTCGCCACAGCTTTCACAGATGGAAAATTTCTTCCCATCCAGCTTTGTGACATGTTGTACAGTAAATTACATTCAATGTGACGTGCCGAAGCGCCACTCAGTGTCGCATTGGAGGCGATTTTAACCTGTAATTGAACATTTGCGATGACAGTGGTACAGTGTCGACTTTCAATGTGGGGTCACAATTTGGATCTCTATGTTTACAAAAATGTCCAACTAAATAAGTCGCATTACATGTCCGTCCGATTAGCTAAATGTCGAACTAATAGTAAATTACTGTATTTTCAATCTGGAAACAATTTAAGAATTGGTGGAAATAGAATAATCAGGAAAGTCCCCAACAATCAATAAGCTCAGAACAACTGCCAAATTCACATACTCATCAGATCCTGGCAAACAAATTATGAAAAAATCAATTTGTGTTTTATTATTATTTTGGATGTTTTAGAAAGCATTGAACTGTATTTCCTAAACTCTTTTTTGGAAGGTTTAATGGCCCTGAAAAGCGCCTTGTTTTATGGAATGGTTCCAATTTAGAAAACTTAGTACTCGTGGTTTTGAAAAAAACCATTTCGAACGCCCTCGATGCCGCATTGTTCTGGATTTGTCACCAAAGCAGTTTGTATAAAGAACAAACTTTTTTCTTCTGCTACCTGCTGCCGTTTTGCGATTGCGTTTGCGTCTGCCTGTTGTTGTCTTGATGTCCACCGAACCAAAGCGCGAGCAGTTTTGCCAGCCAACTCGATCACTTCGGCAGCCGAAACTCTATAACGGCGGCTAGGTGGACTGGTGCACTGGTAATAATGCGCTCGGCCTAGCTACCCTTGCGGAGCAATTGGCAAATACACCTACGGGAAACTGCAGTCCAACACGGTTCGAGCGGGATTTTGCCTTTCCCTTCACTTTTCCTCCTTTGCCATGTCCAGACATGGCTGCTTGTGTTAGTTTGTTGATGTGATGTGATGCGAAACGATGTGGTGTACGGTTTGGATGAGAATGATCGTCTGGCTCGCTCGAGAATTACGCATGTGTGAGACTGCGACCAATGTTTCGTTCATTTTTTTCTTTTTCCTTTCCAATCGTGCTTCATCCTATTTCGCTGCTGCTCTGGTTGCCCGTTTTGGTCGGTACGATTTGAGGAGCACAAAATGGACCAATCAAAAATGGGCACATAGTGCATTTGACAATGCTTGATATTTCACAATTATTCAATTATTTATCTCAAGAAAAATGAAATGTTATTCGTAATGATAGATACGTAGATATATTTCCTATCAATTGATGCAAAAACCTTTGCGATCTATTGAGAAATGCTCGAGTTATAAGCGTTCCAAATCTTGCATTCCTACTTGTTCAGTGCCTAGATTTCCATTTCACCCCCTATATCTTCCGGTTAGACGTAGTCCTACGTCAAAAATATATCGCGTTATTTTGTGGTGGCGACCATTTTAGGTTTACTTTTTTCATAAATAACTGTGTTCTACTAGTTAAGCCCTTTCATTTGATTTTGGACCCATTTTTTTCCTGTTGGGTACATTTTCCACTACGACCAGTTATTTGATCTATTGTGGCGGGCCCCTATTTGTTGTAAGCCTTATCAGGGTGTCGTATCGCTATTAGTTGGAGTGATTTCCACTTGCTGACTGTAGGCATGATCCCAATAAGGTATTATAGCACGAATGAACTTTATTGCCTTATTGGGGGAAGCTATCCAACATATGCAGGTTGCATTAAACCTTTATCAAAGAAATTGCGCCTTCTATGAAAAAGTGCTTCGCAATTACATAATAAATGTTCCGAGCTTTCACTTTCTAGGTTACAGAAACGACAGGTATCATCTTCTAATTTACCTAGTTTCTTTAGGTGGTATTTGCTTGGACAATGTCCTGTCACTAGGCCACTGAAAGTGCATAGGTCTTTTTTTGTTAGGCTGAGAAGTCTTTCAGTTACTTTTTTACTTGGTGATATAAATGATTTAGCCTGTCGAGCTACTGTACTATGTGTCCAGATGCCATCAATCTTTGATTTTTCCCAGTTCTTTAATTCCATTTTGAGGGTACATTCAGGGGCCCCACAAAATGGTTCTGGTCCTAGGAATGGTTTCGATGATCCACATCTAGCTAACAAATCTGCTTTTTCATTGCCTTCAACTCCACAGTGCCCTGGAACCCAGAATGCACGTTTTTTAGCTACCTCTTGAAGAAGTTGAATACACTCCCAAACTAATTTAGAAGTACAGGTAACTGACTTCAATGCTTTCAAGGCAGCTTGACTGTCAGAAAAAATGCATATGTTTGCATGTCTATAATTGTGCCTTAGACAAATTGTTGCACATTCAATAATTGCCTGTACTTCTGCCTGAAATACAGTTGGCCACTTGCCCATTGAAATTGATATGTCCACTCCAGGGCCGGTTATTCCAGCCCCGGCTCTTTCGTTTAATCTGGAACCATCAGTGTAGAAAATTATAGATCCTGGGTGAATATCAGGTCCCCCTGACTCCCATTCAGTGCGGCTTGGCTCAGTCACATTGAATAGTCGTTCAAAGTTGTATTGCCTGTTCATCCAGTCCTTCTGAGTTAGTATCGGATTAAGTTTGAATTCCTTCAGAATACTTAAATGACCCCTAAGGTCTCCATCAAAGAACTGTTTTGTTCTTTTCAACCTTAGTGCGTTTTTTTCCGCCTCCAATTGAACGAATAGATATAAGGGAAGTAGATTTAACATTGCATCTAGTGCTTTAGATGGCGTACTACGAATTGCTCCTGTGATGGAAATTGTAGCTAACCTTTGTAATTTTCCTAGCTTTTCCTGAGCATGCTTGAATTTTGTTTTTGGCCACCAAACTAATGACGCATATGTTATTCTAGGTCTCACTATAGCAGTGTAGATCCAGTAGATCATTTTAGGTCTAAGTCCCCATTTGTTACCGAATGTTCTTTTACTAATCCATAATGCATTTGTAGCCTTATGTATTATTTCATCTAAATGCGAGTTCCAATTGAGCTTGCTATCAAGTGTTACTCCTAAATATTTCACTTTTGGAGAAAACACTATTTTAGTTCCCAGCAAATGCAAATCTGGTATTTTCATTTTCCTTCTACGTGTAAAAGGAACAACAGTAGTTTTATGAGGATTTATAGATAAACCCTCATCATTACACCATGTTATAGTTAAGTTTAGAGCATATTGCAATCTGTATCTGATTACATGCTCATATTTCCCACGAACTACAATTACAACATCATCTGCAAAGCCTATGATTTCAAATCCTATCCTTTCAAGGAGTGCCAGTAGGTTATCTACTACCAATGACCATAACAGAGGTGAAAGAACCCCTCCTTGTGAGCATCCTTTCACAGTTCTTATTGTAACTGTGGCCCCTCCCTGATTATACGTTATTTCTCTTTTTTGTAGCATTTGAAATATCCATTCTACAACAGTTTCATCGAAATTACGCTGTATCATAGCATTTCTCATTGAATTGTGGGATGCATTGTCAAACGCTCCTTCAATATCTAAGAACGCGGCTAGTAGCAACTCTTCGACTTCAAGTGTTTTTTTCAATTTTCATTACTAGTGTATGAAGTTGGACCCATATTGATGAGGTTCTGAGAAAATATCAGCTGTATGACACCCGCCATGTTTTAGGTGCCAACATCTCAAACGTCAAAAGTATTTGTTTTCTTCAAAACAGCGATCTGAGTTGACGGCATTGAGCTTCGTTTACAAGTTTAGGGGAGCATCAAAGAACAGCTGATTTTCAGTCGGAATGAACGTTTTCAAAATTAAAATTATAAATGAAAATTAGCTTTTCCATATCAAATTAGCATTCTATTTAAATTGAAAACACTTTGGTTTGCAGGTGGGGAAAAAGTCTCATACGAAAATGAAGATGAAGATAACTTTATATTATAATGAAAAAATCAGTAACAATGTTGGAATTGTATAGCTATATGGTTGAATGAAAGTCAGAAATACATGTTTCAAGTAATTAAATAACATGATGTGAAAATTTTCATTCAAATTTTTAAATGTAAAACCGGCTTCGTGTCTTCTAATCTGATAGAGATTACACTAACAAGTTTGGGACCCGAATTATGGCCCTAATTCGAAGTCGCCACAAGACGTCGACACCATGCCACTGTCATCGCGAATTACCAATTTAGCCAATTTACCACAATCTGACAAATCGTGATGTCGATAATGAACTTTTACAGCAGAGGGATAGTGAGATAGGCGGTGACGGTAGGTAGAGTGAGATAGCGAGAATCGTGCCATACACCTGGAAAATATGTAATCCGACATTTTGTAGCGGCCGCCATCTTTGATTTGCATTTTTCTTAAACAACTGTATTCTACTAGTCAAACACTTTCATTTGATTTGATTATTATACAAATTATTCAAAATTTCCGAAAATCAGAAATAAAATACTCCGGATGATCGAGTCTAAAATTCCGGATAATCGAGTCTCCGGACAATCGAGTCCGACCTGTATCACTTTCATCCGTCTTTTTCGACGTGATTTCACAAATATTCACTGGACGCTATTACATTAGCCTCGTATTCAGCTGGAGCTCTGAAAAAATGTACATTTTTAATTGATAAATTACTTCCTGAAAATAGCATTTTCATATGGATGCAGTGGGCAATCAAAAATAAACAAAACGACTGACGTCACTATTTGAGAAATAGTTATGGCAGCGCATGCTATGTCGCTCGAAACTCTACCATCTTCATTACCTTTTTTCCAGGACATTGCCTTTACATGGCTACAGCATGTCAATTCCAACTGTGCGCAGCGCCAAATAGGGGTAGTGGTGGGTAGCATGAACAAACCGAATCAAAACACATGGTAAATATTCTTTTCATTGACTTTCTCTTGAGATTACCCCTTACCGTATTATTTAATACGTCACAAATCAAGTGATTTCACTACTCTGTTGAGAATTCTAGTCCCCTTTGTTATTCAAGTACACCACGAGTGAGACTCGATGTTGTACGGGAAAGGGTTAATAACTCAAATGGGAAACTTGTTTGTTGTGTTTGATAGTTTCCTTTTTTATTGAAATATGTAGTGAAAATTGGTCAAATTTTTGATTGACGATGAACTTAAGATTAATTAGAATAGAAAATTATGAAACACACGTTTTTCTCATGCAACTCATATTTCTAGAATGATCTTGGAATTATTTGATGGTACGCTGACGTTAGCAGATGCGGCATTGTTTACGAGGGGTACACATTTCAAGCCTTAACACGTTGATCCTCAAATTGTTCTTGCTACGCTTTTCATATTTCCTTATTTTGTAACTTATTTAGTCCCAGCGATCTACGTTTTTCTGTCGAAAAGCTCTACATCAGTCCAGGGTTCAACACGGGGCTCAACGTGTTAGTTGAAGTTTCCGGTAGTCGGAAAGATTGGTTCGAGAATTCGACAGAAAAGTAATAGATTTTAAGAAAATGATTTGGGATGCAAAACTCTGTCCCCACTGTCACTCACCTTGAAACCCGACACAACGACATCTGGAAGCACCGGATCATTGAGGGAAATTTTAACTATGTGATCCTTAAACTGCAGCTGGTCAGCGGTCACTTGAACAGTGTAGGTTCCGGCTTGAATATTATCGAGAGTATAGCTGCCACCTGATGCCGTCGTTGCCACTTCCCTTCCATTTAGTTTCACCATTGCATTGACAACCCCGGGTCCGTCTGCGGTCTGTAATACTTTACCACTCACACTGAAACCAGTAACTTCGAAGTAATCTGCCAACTTCAGACTGCCTTTTCCGACAGTGAATTCTATTGCTTCCGGCCGAACGTGGAATTTGATAGCCTTGTTGTTGAAAATTGGAACAATGCGATATTTTCCGGATGATACACCGGCAAAAATAAACGATCCAGTGGCTTTGTTCGCTTCTACATAGCAAAGGGGTTCGCTGCTGTATTTTGGATCAGTTCCTAGTGGTGTCTTCATTTTTCCACTCATGGAGCATTTTACCAGCGGTTTCGCATTTTTCTCAGCGTATAACAGAAAGCCTACATTGCCGAATGGCTGACCGTCACTCTGCACATTTCCTTCAACATCGAATCCTGAGACGACCAGTGAGTTTGTGGGAATCTCTGTATTTCCCGTTGTCACAGTCACCGAGTATTCCGGTTTAACAAAATGCCATTTATCATGTTTAACCTTTATCACATACTTTCCGGATTTGATCGGAGTGAAGGAGAAAATACCGTTGTTATCGGTGAAGGTTTGTCCAATCTTCGTGTTGCTTTCTGATCTGAGCTCTACCTGGACACCTTTCGCTCCAACCGAGTGTTGATAGATTTCAACCTTCCCGGTGATTCCAAATCCCTTGAAGATGAAATTCACATCTTTCCCCTGACTGCAAACGTCACTCACTCCGTCGAACTTGACTTGGACCTGTTCGGGTTCGAAACTCCATCCCGGCGGGGGAATAACCTTCAAAACGTAATCCCCCTTGTCGTACAGCGGAATAAAGTAGTATCCATTCGAAGGAGAGCAGTCTGTTTTAACTTTCAGACTTCCCTGTGGATTATACCTATTGGGATTCAAATTGGAAGCTCACTCTATAACGTTAATTGAATTAATCACGAATAGGGGTACTCACAGTCCAACCTCCACATTGCGAAAATCCAGATCCGAGTTTGCATTTTTTATGAACCCACCACAGCCGAAAACGTCGTTCCCGGTGCATGAAATCGCTACCAATGCCAGGCAAATGATCGGGATTATTACCAAGTTGCGAAAGGAGTGTCGCAACATTTTGAAGTTAAGGGAAAAGTTAAATAATTCTTTCACAACTTCGGACCGGCAGCAACACAGATACTGACCGTGCTCCAACCGTACGATGAAGTGGAGTATTTGCTCTGAGCGGCTGTTGTCATCAGTACTGTCAGTTATGTGTAACGTCAATTGATGATTAACCAGTCGGGGACTGGTGTTTTGTGTTATGTATAAACTACCGACGGGGCATGCATCCAAATAAAATTGAATTGAAATAAAGGCCCATTTATACGTTGCTAGTAGCTGACTTGACAATGAGCAGCTACTGACCCGGTGGACTCGCTTGACAATTGGTTGACTCGCCTTGTCCGTTCACACAGTGTGAGCTGCTGGCGAGAAACTAGATACTACGGCACGGGTTTACCAGGGATGCCAGGCGACTTTTCAAATGTCCATCAAATAGTCAGAAACAGCAATCAGGTCCGAATTTGTCAAATGATTGGTCCAAAATCGACTTCTTTATTGGCAGTTTTCATCTTAGGTTTTCAGTTGAATGTATCATCACACAATTTTATAGCAAAACAAACGCTGATCGTGTTTAAAAATACATACTTTGTGCTGAATTTCTTTGAACTGAAGGTACTATCCGAAAAAGCAGAAAGAGAAAAGGATTCGGGCCAGGAATTAGATGCAAAGAAAAGGAGCAACAAATACAATATTGAAGGAACTCTACGATGAGGATCCCCGAGATTACAGAGCAGTGTTGATAATAACACCTGAACAAGTGAAAAAACTGTTGGATTTAATTGCTCCACGAATACAACGCCAAGATACAGTCATGAGGGATGCTGTACCTGCAAGAGTTAAATTAGAAATGACATTGATGTGCCTTTGTTTTGGAATATCGTTGGGATTGTTGTCGATATTTTTTAGAATCTCGAAAACATCCATAGCTCAGATAATTCCGAAAGGATGTGATGTTATAAATGGTAGTCTAAAAGATTTTTTTTTTAATTTTATTTATTTTGTGAAATGAAAATGATAGTCGATTTGCAGGTGCAATAAATACGCTTCAAAAATTTTAATAATGAATGAAAATGTACTTTTTTAAATCGAATATGTATTCTGTTTCTTAGAACAATACTTTTTTTTGTAAGTTGTGATCTGATAATGATTCTATATTAGAGATTCTCAAGAAAACTATCTCAAAAAGAAAGCGTGCCCCGCCAGCGTGCAAAACGAAATAACAATTATTTCGTTTAGAAACTATGAGGGTTTTATTTGTTTTTCCAATAATTTTCAAGTCTATAAATATCTTCACATATTTTCAAATATCTTAAAAATAGAGACATTTCATTACATTTGGCATCACTGATTCGAACGCTAAATTCTGTTTTTGACGTTGTGAAGCATGCAAGTGCGAGTAAATTCAAAAAACTTTGAAGTAGCTCGCACGCCGGATCACACATGACAATAACTGGCATGATGTGTTCACACGGTGTGAGTAGCTGCACTGCAGTAACTGACTAGACCGACTCGTATGCTTACTCGCACCGTCTGAACCCGGCTTAAGGCCCATTTATACGTTGCTAGTAGCTGGCTTCACAATGAGCAGCTACTGACCCGGTGAACTCGCTTGACAAATGGTTGACTCGCCTTGTCCGTTCACACAATGTGAGCTGCTGGCAAGAAACTAGATACTACGGCACAGGTTTTCCAGAGATGCCAGGCGGTTTTTCAAATGTCCATCAAATCGTCAGAAACAGCAATCAGATCCGAATTTGTCAGATGATTGATCCGAAATCGACTTCTTTATTGGCAGTTTTCGTCTTAGATTTTCAGTTGAATTTATCATTACACAATTTTATCGCTAAACACACACTGGCCGTGTTTAAAAATACTTTGTGCTGAATTTCTTTGAACTGAAGGTACTATCCGGAAAAAGCAGAAAGAAAAAAGGATTCGGTCCAGGAATTGGATGCAAAAAAAAGGAGCAACAAATACAATATTGAAGTAACTCTACGATGATGATCCCCGAGAGTACAGAGCAGTGTTGAGAATAACACCTGAAAAAGTGAAAAAACTGTTGGATTTAATTGCTCCACAAATACAACGCAAGATACACTCATGAGGGATGCTATACCTACATAAGTGAAACTAGAAATGTTGTACCTTTCTTCTGGAATATCGTTCAGATTATTGTCGATATTTTTTTAGAATCTCGAAAGCATCCATAGCTAAAATAATTCCGAAAGTATGTAGTGCTACAAATGGCAGTCTAAAAGATTTTTCAAATTTTGAATTATTTCGCCTTGACAGCAGCTTCGTGTACCAATTTGTGAAATGAAAATGATAGTAGATTTGCAGGAGGAATAAATACGCCTCAAAAACTAAAATAATGAATGAAAATCTACTTTTTTAAATGGAATATGTATTCTGTTTTTTAGAACAATACTTTTTTTGGAAGTTGTGAGTGAATTTCGAATGAAAATTGTGCCCGATAATGATTTTATATTTAGAATCCCAAGAAAACTATCTCAAAAAGAAAACGTGCCCCACCAGCGTGCAAAACAAAATAAAATGAGTAAAAAAACTTTTTAAGTTAAACGGTTTATTTGTGATTAAACATAATAATGTACTAAAAGCTAGAGAAAATAATTAGGCAAGTTGCAGTTAGTAGTTATCACACCTCTCCTTCATTAGTCTAGGGCATTGATAAGACTAAAATAAAATAGTGGGACATATGATGAAATCACTAATTGTGGATAATGAAAATGAATGGATTTTATAATTTAAAAAGTTTTTGTTTACTCATTTTATTTTCTAGTTTTTAGTACATTATCTGTTTCATTAGAATATTTCTCTACAATAAAGGCATTGTACTGTATTCTATCAGTCAAAAAATTTCATTTGATACCGATATTGAGTAGATTGCAGAAAATACATAGTGTGTTCTCCAAGTCAAGTTCGTTGGTTTGATACACATATCTCAATCAACCTTTTTTTTGAGATGATATGGAATCAGCGATTTTGAGCGGAGGCCAAATTGGATTTTTCAAGATAAGCAGTTTTAAAATGACAGCAGTTCCTATCCGGTCAGTTCCTATTGGTCAAATTTCTATTACTGTGGGACAATCCTACAGACATACATACATACATACGAACAGTTCAAGCTAAATAAAACCGTTTAATAAAGTATATTGCTATTTTGTGATTGCGGCCATCTTGGATTTTAATTTTTCATGATCTACTGTGATCTACTATTCAAGCCCTTTCATTTGATACCCATATTAATGGTGTTTTGACATAATATGTAGTCCGCCATTTGGTAGAATTTTGATGGATTTGCATTTTTCACAAATAACCGTGTTCTGCTAGTCAATCCCTTTCATTTGATACCCATTGTTACGGGGGTTTCGGAGGTTCTATTCAGCACGCGTTTTTATCAATGTATAGCGAGCTCAAAGCTGTATTTATTAAGAGAAACAATAATTAAACAAGAACTTTACATTATTAGGTTTTACCTACATTTGATCTCCTCGTTTTAAATTCAAAGCACGACAGGATGATTCAATTATTTAACAATTTGGGAATTCAACTTTATTTTGGGTTCTATCTCTACTCCTTTTTTGTGATTAGCAAAGAATGTGTGGTACGAGAGAAGTTTTCAGAATGACAGTGATGACAGCTAGCTGTCAATGATTGTCTGGGTGCGTCATGGAGTGGCACCGTCCGGATGCGCAGGTTCAGATCAAGTCATCAGTGGCGTAGTTTGCTTCCCCCCAACACCCATATTAATGAAGTTTTGGGAAACTATGTAGTCCGCCATTTAGTAGTGGCAGCCATCTTGGATTTGCATTTTTCTTAAATAACTGTATTCTGCTAGTCAAGCCCTTTCATTTGATACCCATATTGATGGGGTTTTGGAAAACCCACATTGATGAGGTTTTGAGGAAGAAAGGGATCCGCCATTTTGTAGCGGCCTCTATCTTGGATTTACAAGATAATGAAATACGCAGTTTTGTAATGACTACAGAGATAAAGGTGTGTTCCAAATTTCAGATCAATCGGTCAACAAGAAGGGGGTCAAATTTCTACTAATGTGGGACATGTTACAAACATACAAACAGATTACAGGGCAAGCTAAATAAAACCGTTTAATAACAACGATTCCGCTTAGAAACTATGAGGGTTTTATTTGTTTTTTCAATAATTTTCAAGTCTATAATAATCTTCGCATATTTTCAAATATCTTAAAAATAGAGACATGTAAAGACAATGTAAAGATTTGGCATCCCTGATTCGAGCGCTAAATTCTGTTTTTGACGTTTTGAGGGATGCGAGTGCGAGTAAATTCAAAAAAATTTGAAGTAGCTCGCACGCCGAATCACACATGACACTAACTGGCATGATGTGTTCACACGGTGTGAGTAGCTGTACTGCAGTAACTGACTAGACCGACTCGTATGCTTACTCGCACCGTCTGAACCCGGCTTAAAACTCGATATGAAAATATTAAATTTATATGAAATTAACCCTTTAGCGGCCAAGCTGTGAAAATATTCATTTTCATAAAGCCATTGGTGTAATTTTGATTAATGGCGTTAGAGAAACCCCAATGCTCAAGAATTCTTTATGACGTAGAACTACGTCTTTCATTTCTGTACCGGGATGTAAGTTCAAAGTTTCGGAAACGAGAGAGTGACGCTGGAGTGCAAGGTTTTGAACGTTAATACCTCTTTACCGGCTGAATGGAGTGGTATAATAAACACTTCCTAATCCGGCTTATTCAGAGGGTATCGTTAGTGTTATGGAAGCAAAAGAAAGAATTTGACGATAATACAATGCTGCTTAAAATTTTTGGGGAAAAACTGAAGAGAGTCAAATTTTCTTTCATTTATTCTCAGGATATCGTTTTTTTAGAGAGGGGAGAGGATGTGTGGACTCCAGAATGCATATTGCCAGCACTGCCAGCTACAACTGTCTCGCCATACTCGTTCATCCCACCTTTCTTCTTTCTTTCTTTGTTTTTAAGAGGCTTTAAACTTTGGAGTTCATTCGCCTCTAAAAACCCACCTTTTATGTACACCCCTTTTATAGCAATCCTTGAGCTCGATCTGACAACTCATATGAACACGGCACACGGATAACATTCCCCCTTCCTTGTTACAGCCATTGCAGAGGTGAGATGTGTTTGCGAGTCCCGAGTAGCATACCTCACGGAGCTCGGTGTTTCACACAAGAATGTGTTCCCGAACACGGACGCAAAATCAAAGCAACTGGAGAAACCGTCATCGCAAATACATGAAGGCTGTGATTCTTTTACTCGCTTGCAAATACGCTCGAGTGAAGGAGGATTTGCGCATTCGGTTCCCGTGATGCAATCGCAACCAAGAGCATCAGATTTCTCGCTTACGAATACGCCCGAGCGAATGGATTTGTTTTCGCATTTGCAAAATTGATTAGGTGTCCCGTGATGCAATTGTGACCAAGAGCATCAGTTCTTTTTTAACACTGCGTGGAGAGGTCATGGAAAATAGTTCACTTACGAATGCATCGGAGCGAATGGATTTGCGGTTGTATCACAAATATAACCCACTTCTAGCTTTGACGTAGGATTACGTCTTTCGGGAACATATTGGGGTACAAATTGAAAATCGAAAATCGAGCACATCGTGAAAATTGTCCAATTTCAAACGCTTATTGCTCAGTCATTTCATGATGGGTTGATGAAATTTTTGCGTCAATCGATTTCGGTACTCCATAACAATTTTTTATATTGAAAAAAATAATATATGTTATGAAACTAACTATCGAACAATTGAAAAATCTCAACCCCTATCCTAACGGAAATACCCACTTCTGATTGGTCGAGATTGACGACACATGCAGCAGGTCCCTAACAGAGACATCAACACTAAGCTGCCTGGGGGAAATCGACATTGCAAATACATGAAAGTAGGGGGAGATTTTGTTCCTACCGAAATGTGTTTCCAAGGTGCCCGGGGAAAATCGACATTGCAAATATAAGCAAGTCGTGGTCATTTTTATATTGCAAGTAAGGTGAGTAATACGATTAATTCCAGCAAATAAAATTTAAATTTGGGACTTTAATGTTGGTTGCTACGTGAAATTTGATATCAATGACCGATCGTGTATTGTGAGACATTCAGCACAAGTATAAGTGTAAAATTGTATATGGTAGCAGTTGTGTTAAAAATGACTTGATATATGAAACGATTTATTTCAATTTTCATAAATACAAACCAAGGTGTATTCTCACTCGAGAACGGGTCGTTTAGTTAAAGCTGTCTGTTTTTTTGTGTTATATTTCACCCAAGGAAAGTTTACACGGCGAGAAAAATTAGAAAGTGAAGAAATATTAGAAAAGTGATATTCCATATGTTCTACATATAGTATTAGGTGCTGTTAGTCCAAACCTTGGACAAAACCTTCCCGTGACTTTTTCCTCATTATGTTTCCAGCGAGTTGCGGTCCTTAGGGGCTGTCCACATACCACGTGGACAGAAAAAAACATTATTCTAGACCTAAGTGGTGCGGACTCAATCCACTTCATTCTCAAGCAAATTCATGCATGTTTTCAAGCGATTTCTTGCAATAAATTCTCAGACCACCAGAGATGCCAGATTTACAAATATGTTTGTAAATTTACAGACATATCTGTAAAACATTCATCACATCTATTCATCACATCAAAAATATTTGACTCACCATATGACATTTTTCCATAGTTTTAATACAGAAAAGTTATTATATTTAGTATATATCAATACACATGACGTTAGACCAGCGATACTCAACCTGCGGCCCGGCAGTCCTTCTTGTTGGCCCATCTGGTGTGTATGATGTTTGGAACTCATACACATAAGTACTTTTGCCTTGACATCATTGCAGACGAAAAAGAGGATACGTTTATTCACAATTAATGAACAATTGCATTCTCTGCAGGTAAGGAAAAATCTTGAACGAAAATTGTCTCTGATAATTATTTTCTGTTCTAGACAAGATTGTTTTGCTGAAATGCAAGGAGATTTATTGAAAAATAGTTAAGTTAGGGTCAGGACTATGCAACCTATGTATTTAAACAACATCGAATAAAAATTTTCATTCTATTTTCAACAACTTACATTTGCTTTCGGGTCTGCTTATGACGAAATATGGGTTACTGTTCGATATTGTTACGACAGACATGGTTCATGGCCGTGTGGTGGTCTAAAACTTGTATAGCCTTGCATGGCGGATGGAAAATATACACTGCATTTTTTTTAAAATAAAAACGACAAGACCGCAAGCCTTGGTGGATGTCCAATATATCAACGGAGAAATACTGTGTTTTATAAAAACAACAACGCGTATGTTTGTGTATGTATGTGTATGTATGTATGTGTAGATCGTTGAAACATTTAAACACACTTACAGCACATAAGTTATTAAGTGGTCCGAAAAATCATTTTTTTCCACTTTTTCCCAAAAATGACAAATGAAAATTAATAACTTTTGAATCACTGAATCGATTTAGATGATCGACATATAAAATTGACCCAGCCTTTTATAAAAAAATATTTAACTTGCGAAACACATAATTATATTTTAGTAATTATTGATTGTAGTCGTTTTTAATTTTTTTTATGACTTTGGACTAGAGGGCGCTATATATTTTTATATTTTTTCTTGAAAGCTGAGGAGTTTTTACACAACATATCTCGATATCAGGGTTGCTATTTTTTCGTTTTTTAGATATGATTTTAAAAAAAAATCATTTTTCCCCATTTGTCCAAAAATAACTTTCTGCAAAAAATCATAACATTTGAACTACTGAACCGATTTAGATGATCGATATATTAAATTGAAGCCAATAAGCAAAACTTACACTTGCGGGAAGATTGGATTCTAGTAGCATAGGTCTAGTTTAGTCACATATGAATATTGATCGAAGACTTAAACATGTTAAATTTACAAAATTCTAACTTAAAAACGATAATTATAGCATCTCTGATATCGAGATATGTTAAGTAAATACTCCTCAGCTTTCCATAAAAAATATAAAAAAATATAGCGCTCCTATCTTTAACCGAGAAAACTATGAAAAACTAACTCAATTCATAATTACAAAAACAAAATTCAATTTTTTCGCAAAAGTAATATTTTTTCAAAGAAAAATAACTGACTTTTTACTTTTTGTAGTGGGAAAAATGGGGAAAAATTGTTTTTCGAACCATCGATTAGTTTTGCAAAATCATATTTCAAAAACCAAAAAAATAGCATCTCTGATATCGAGATATTTTATGCAAAAGTTCTCAGCTTTCAATCCATATTAAAAATAGGATCCATATTATATGCAAGTTAAATATTTCTCAATTAAAGCTCATTGGCTTAAATGATATGTCGATCATCTAAATCGGTTGAGTGGTTCGAAAGTTATAAATTTTTGAAAAAAGTCATTTTGGGAAAAAGTGGAAAAAATGATTTTTGGGATCACCCTAAAATGGAAATGGGCACCCTAATGACAAATTAAAAAAATACGAGTTTAATGTTTTGCGATAAAGAACAAAATTACCACTTTTGACAAAGAGCTGAGAACCACTATATTAGTTTGGCATGGAATGGCTGTATATATATACAGAATACAATCTTACGTGCATCGTGATGTACAAAGTATTAATGAATAAGTGAAAATTAACGTTAAAAGACATTTCTATAGATCTGCACACTTTTACAGACTTTTCCACATTTTTAACAGACATTCACATGTTTTTACAGACTTTTTTTAAAAATCATCTGGCAGCTCTTCCTTCCACTTTTTATCGAATATTTCCAAATCGCAGGAGTAAACATTTACGTGACTCTGACTTTGTTTGTTTTTATTACGTTCGGAAAAACGTTATGACAAAGAGAGGGGACATTAAAAATGCGTTGCTCAGTGAAAGGCTGAGATGGTCTTTTAGAGATGCAATGGTTAATTAAACAATTGACGGAAAAATGTAGTTCGTTCATTTTATAATTTTACTTATTTTTGCCCTTGACAACAATACCTCTTTTATAGTGTTGATTATCATAAGAAAAATAACACTCCTGATCGTTGGATCTCTTTTGACATTTCAATTGGATCTTTTTTGACAGCCGTTTTGATTCAGTCCGCACTACCTAGTTCTAGACACCCTCTTCGCCCTCCGTGGACAAGTGTGGACATTCCTTATACCCCTCCCTTTGTTATCCACGTAGACATTCCTTCAGTTTTCGGATAAAATCAAGAAAATTAAATTTTTTCTCTTAAACTTCATTTGAAGTTTGTTTCTCTTTTCTATTCTACGTTTTTTTTTTTGATAAATATAGTCTAGATATAGTTTCGTTCTGGATCGCTGATTTTGGGCCTTATTATGTAAATCGAATCGAGAAATCGATACAATCACTATCACTATAACACAGAGCGAAATTTCGTATTTTGTAAATCGAGAAATTACCGTGCTTGAAATTTATGTGTTGCAATAATTCTCTGAATATATGCAACAAGCAAACCAAACAATTCGAAAAAATGATAGTTGCACTCATAGCTTTCATTTGGTCGATGCTATCGAATTGCTCGGTATCTATAATAGCAAAATAGGGCCAACGAGCAAAATTCTTATCGCCTCGATTTCTATAATAGGGCCTTTTGATACGTTCATCTGCGAGCAGTACCTGTTGAAGTTCATCGATTGGTTACTTGAGCTTGGTAGAAGCTCATTATACAGTTTTTTCCAATCTTACCAGACCCAGACCAGACCATGGACTTCCTTTAATTGAAATCTGCATCGGGGTTCAATTCACTTGCCCAAGATTGTTTTGCCTCAGCATAGTTGTAATTGATATGCCATTCACAATTCACCACAAATAATAACTTATATTCTCGAATTCAATCGGATTTAGATTAGAACAACGCTGCATTCTGTATTTTGATCGAGTCAAATTCAGTCGAATTGTGTAAATGTTGCAACCTTGGATTACATAATGCTAAAGACGAACGCGAAAGTGCGAAATTTCAAATCTGATCGGGTTCCGGAATATTGATGAAAATGTAATACATACAGTGCGGCGTTTTTCGTACCCATGCTTACCAAGGTCTCGATTTCATTGTGATCGGTAGCGTTGTCTTGCATTGGGCAAGACAATCCTATAAAAGTGTATTACAAAAATTACCAGATATCAATAAATAAAAACATCACTTAAAAAAAGTCACAGGAGGGTTGTGTTCGAGACACGACCGCATAGTTGACGTAGGATTCCGTTAGACTATATGTTGATTTTGGATATGTTTGAAGAATTACATCCTCAAAATCATTGATAATGATTTGGTGGCCCTGTAAAGGGCAATTTTGTTTGGTTTTTGGGTATTGTTTGTTCACTCTACCAGTGTTCACCGAGTGGTAAGGACAGAAGTATGATGAACAGTTGTTGGGTGGTGCGTATCAGATAGAAGAAGCCGAAGTGGAATGAGATATGATGAAAACCGCCGTCTGTGACTCTATACGAGATGCCTCCTGTGTATATATGGATGAAATAAAGAAAAAAAACTCACCAATGTAATATAAGATAATTACCAATACCGAACAGAAGTATAAATTTTTCTCATCAGTAAAAACATGTTACTTTAACCCTCTACCGCCCAGATTTTTTATTTATCTAAAAAAACCGACTCCATTTTTATCTCGAATTTCCGACTTTCAACATAAAATACTCCTAGCAGAGAGCTGCCAGCATAAAAACAATGTGTATTTTTGATAGATGAAAATATTCTAAAGCCGGTCTAGTGGGGGTGAACATTGAAAATAATGTCTGAATAATTTGAAAAGAGAATCCGCGAAGCCCGTCTAAAGGCGGGCTTTGGCTGCAGAGGGTTAATATAGAGAAAACATATTTGAAATGGAGAAGGTAATTTTGTTTTATAATTTCTACTTTCTGAGGGTTTATTCAACCCAATGCGAATTTTAAATGGACTAACAACACCTAATACTACATATATGTAGAGCATATGGGAAATTACTTTTTCGAATATTTCTTCACTTTTCCTATTTTTTCTCGCCGCTTGAACTTTTCTTAGGTAAAAATGAACACAACAAGACAGACAACTTAAATCGAACGACCCGTTCTCGAGCGGGGACACACCTTGGTTTTTATTTATGAAAATTGAAATAAATATTTTCATATATCAAGTCATTTTCAACACAACTGCTACCATGTACAATTTTACAAAACACTTGTGCTAATCGTATCACTGTACTAATCGTATCACTCGGGGGAATTTTTATATAGCAAGTAAGGTGCAATATAAAAATGCCCCCGACTTGCATTTATTGCAATGCTGATTTCCCTCGGGCACCTTGGTTTTGATCTCTCTGTTAGGGAACACATTTCGGTAGGAACAAAAGTTGCCCCTACTTTCATGTATCTGCAATGTCGATTTCCCCCAGGCAGCTTGGTTTTGATGTCTCTGTTAGGGAACCGCCTCATGTGTCGTCAATTTCGACCAATTAGAAGTGGATATTTCCGTTAGGATAGGGGTTGAGATTTTTCAGTTGTTCGATAGTTAGTTTCATGACATATATTATTTGATTGACGCAAATACATCATCAATCCATCATGGAATGACTGAGCAATAAGCGTTTGAAATTGGACAATTTTCACGATGTGCTCGATTTTCGATTTTCAATTTGTACCCCAATATGTTCCCGAAAGACGTAATCGTACGTCAAAGCACATTTCCAGAGATACGGCCCATGCGCCCATGAAATAATTTGTTGTTCATCTGTCATTTTTTGGGGGTCTCCGTAGCCACATTGGTTGCGCGTTCGCTTAGTAAGCGATCGATCGTAAGTTCAAAACTCAGGGTGACCATCTTTGTGTTGTTACAGAATAACTACGTCCACGTAACAATCGTCAGCGATGGAGATCGATCCACGGTCGAAATAAGATCGACTCATCCATACAACTGCTCTACTCTGCAAGACACATCGGGCTGCTGTTCTATAAATAACTCGACAATGATCAATAAACTGTCTCCGCTGTCCGCTCTAACTAAATAATGGAAGAACAGAAGGAAAACTCTTACGCCTATATGGCTACTGTGTAATGTGTACCATATGCAATGGTATAGAAGGGAATACTCTAACGCAGGAAAAATGGCAACTGTGTAATGTGCTAACTATAGATATGATAAACATGTGACATGTACACGATTAAAATTCGGCTCTATAACAGCTAAAATGCTAATGAACCTAAAATAAACGAAAGGGATAAAATAAATCTTCATTTTCGGAAATCCTTGGGAATTATGGAAAAATAGAAACGAAGCAGTCCCCGATACATTATCTAAGCTCCCTCTCCCTTCACTGTGGACAATTTCGTAGCCCCCTCCATAATGTTGTCCACGTGGTATGTGGACAGCTCCTCAGCGCTTTGAACCATATCGCTCGAAGTTTCACACTTTTTTCTTCCATTTTTCCACGCGAATCAACTATAATTTTAAGAACACTTTGCACCTTACTAGTCAAAAATACTTCTTCAAATAAATCATATAGTACAACAGTACATTTTTCCTGTGATGGGAAACAGGAGCACAATCCGTCAAAAATTCTAACAATCCTCTCGATAGAAGGTCCAACAAAAAGGAATTGTGTGTTTCATGCTCTAGTAACAATTTATACAAAAATGATTGAGTAAGGATCAAGACTACGTGTTCTTAGCATTCAAATAACATCGAGTGATAATTTTCATTCAATTTCTAGCAAACTGCTATCAGACTTGCTATTCTGATAAAGTTAATTGCTGCACATCACCGTACATGTCGACACTGTACATTGGCAATCGCAAAATGATTTATTGATTGATTTTCTACTATAGAGGCTTGAGACTTTAGACAAAGTTCATTCGCCTCTAGCCATGAAAAAGACAAATTCAAAGATCAATCAATGATCCGTTCTGGGATTGAACCCACGTTGAACACTGTTGGGTCATGTTGGGTCTGTGAAGTCTTTGATCTCCGCCGAGAAGAAGCAAATTATTGACACATGGTCATGGATTATGGCTTGGATAGGAATCAACGGAAGACAATATTCGCTACGTTATCATTGATATACCGCCCCCATTGCGGCAAAAAGTGATCGCGAAAAAGATATACGTCTCTAAAACACACTGTGGTTATTATTAATTATGAATAGTCGGTTTCAATGAATTCAATATCTCAACGATCCGACAAATTGGTTTTTCGGCTGTGTGGATTACTCAATGCCATTGCCTTAACTGTCTTTTCGAAATGTGACGCCAACGTCAGACGATTTTATTTTATTTTATTATTTTATTATTTTAAATTTTTATTTTAATTGACGAATTTACGTAAAACTAAATCAGCTCACGCGAAACCTACATTAGAACTTAGAACCACAAAAGTGATGATGTTTGTTTATTCTACGCACTTAAAAGCAAGATTCGGTCGTGATTATTCATTTTATTCATTTTATAGATTCAGTTCAACAAATAAATGTCATCAGCATATGGTAAGAAAGTTAGAGTTCCGCTTATTTACGATGGTTTCAACACGTGATTTGACCAAAGTCATAGATAATCTTCGAAATGTTTATGTTTGTTAATGCATATAGGTTATGAGTACTAACTTCCGGACATTTTTCAGAAGCTCATGTTGTGGATAATGGTGATGCAATCGATTTTATATTAAGTTTGTTGATATTATTGATTATGCAGGGGATTCCGTTCGGCCGATACGAGAAGAATCTGCTGTATTTGAAGTGCAACATATGTCACCCATCGTTTGATTAGTAACAAAATGTAAGTTACAATACTTTTATCAAGTCATTATTGATATGTTATGATTGAAACAATGTAAATTCATGATTGTCTAACCTTTTCGGCGTAGAAAGTATATTAAAAACTGGGAAATTTGAAGAAATTCTAATTTTTCTGAAAAATTTGACTGAATTTCATGCAAAAAAAAAAAACAAAACATAATCATTTTACTCGCTGCGCCATCTGGGTGCGAATCTAACGTAAATTCGTCAATGGAATCGGATTGCAATACATTTTCGGACAATCCTGTCATGACAAAAAAAAAATATGAATTGAGAGGATAAGTTGTGTGTCCTACGCCAGAAATAATCCAATAGTCACAACATTTTTTAAACGTATTTCTCGTAATCGTCCTCAGTTCATACCGCGAATTCTCTGTTATATCTTCTGAGGATTCAGAACGGTTGCCCCGAGATGGTATTTTGTGCTTCCGAAAAAGAAAGAAGGTAGCCGGAGCAATATCAGATGCGTACGGTGGCTGATTAATAAGGGTTCGTTATACTACATGTGATGAAAAGTTCCGGGATTTTTCAACAGATGGCACCACTAAAAAATGAACAAGATCCATTTCGAGAGGTTCATCTGTCACCAGTTTATGTGTGAAGTTTCATGACATTTCGTTTATTTGTTCACAAACTACAGTTGTTTAAGGGGAATATCGTATTTTGATCAAACATTGTTTTTTGATGGGAAAAAACTGAGTAATCAGGTAATTAGTAATGAGGTTGACGAAATGTTATTCCACTTCTTCTCCTTCGAGAACAAAAGTTTATCGATGGTTTAATGAATTTAAAATGGACCGTACAAGCACCGCCGATGCACCTCGCTCTGGAAGATCAAAAGAGGTAACGAATCCAGAAACCGTAAAACAAGTGCAACGGCTCGTTATGAACGATTGTAAAGTGGATCGAGTGGAATACATTTTGCACGACATTTTGGACATGAAAAAGCTATTCGCACGATGGGTCCCACGTTTGCTGACCGTCCAGCTGACCAAAAACAGCGGCGCGTAGATGATTCAACAGCCGGTTTGGCGTTGTTGAAGCGTAACCGAGTGGACTTCTTTCGACATTTTGTGACAATGGATGAAACGTGGATTCATTGTCACGCTCCTGAATCCAATTGGCAGAAATAATAACTTTAAAAATAACTTGAAATGCTTAATGTCCTTATGACTAAAGGGTTACTCTGAAGAATCAATTGTGATATTGATTTTATACTTACATCATCAGGGCATCAAGCATTTCAAGTTATTTTTTAAGAGTGTCCGAAATATGGAACTGTCCGAAATATGATTCAGAACGGTATATTGAGGAAGGAATACAGCTTTACCCTGAAAACGATTGTTTTCATAAAAAATCCCGGAGCATTCCAGCCCGTGTAGTAGATTTTTGTTCAGAAATTCGTTCACAATCATACTCTTCTTGTTATGTGAAATGAGACGAATCGATTGGTGAGTTCCAAAAAGTAGAAAACAGTTCCAGTAACCATCTGTGTTTTCTAGGTCAATCAATTGAAAGTTAATCGAATATATTTTCATATCTTGTTCAGACAGAGTGGAACAAGAGCCAGAGTGTAAAAAGTTGTAATTACTAAATTATTCACTATCGAACTAAAATCTAACCGTGGTCTTTAATTGACTGCAAGTACTCTTTTTCAAAATCACGCTTCTGAAGTCACTATAATACAGATAGAAAGAAAAAAAAACAGCGAAACGGTAAATGTTATCAAGTGTTTGAAAGAGAGTTTGAACTCGGAATGATCTTACGTAAAGACGTCGTTTCTCACGAAAAAGGTATTGTCCATGTATCTCAAACAAATATAAATTGGAGAATCGCGGGAACTTGGTTCTGCATGACATTTTTTTCAAGGATGAAATAGTAAACAAAATCGTTTGTTAGAATTTTGTAACTTATGTACGAATTCATATGAACAGTTAGTATTTATTCCATATCACATTATAAAATATTGTAACAATTTCCCGTTCCATTACGATGTATTTAGTGGTGTTTTGTCAACAGCAATCCGATTGAAAATAAATATATTCCTGTAATTGAGCAAAATTCATATAAAGTTTATTCGAAATAACATTCACAACCATACCAGTAAGAAGGCAGCACCCAGAAATAATGCTTTCAATCGAACATCCAACTCTGGTTCGTTAAAGTAAATATTGTTCGTGTACGATGAACTGCCAACATTCCATGCCCTTGTGATGGTTCCTTTCTGCGACCGCAAGTCTCGATCCATCACCCGGAAGTGTGTTTCTTTCGGCATCCGAATGGCTTCAGCGAGTGGAACGGTGATACGAAACATCGTATTCAAATCCCCGTTCATCAGAATTATCTCTCTGGATGTTAGGCCAAAATCCTGCTGGATGCATCCGATCAAATCCCCCGGCGTAGCCCACATCTCTAGGAACTGAGTCCGACAGAAGCAACACAGCACCCCACAGCCGAGGTTCTTTTTCAGCAGAAGAACCTCATGGTGACTCCGATCGATGAGGGACAACTGGAAGGGTCGGAGTGATCCCCAGCAGCGATCATTCGAGTTTGAAGTTTCCGACGCCGCGTACAGGGCTTCGTTCGAAGGACCGCGTATGGTGTACCGATTCTCGGAGGAGACCGCTGATAGTACTGTTGGATAGAAGGAACAAAATGTGCATATCTTCAAGAAGGAAGGATTGACTACTTACATTCATTCAAGTCGTAGGTTTGCTCAATGAATAACGAAGGTAGTCCGTATAGAAAATCCAAACCAGATCTTGGGTTGAATGGCGTCAAAAAGGGACTGTTTATCGCACGGATCGGGTTGTCATTGATCGTAGATATGTAAGAATTTTCTGAAAAGAATGGATCATTACAAAGGGTTTATCTTATCATTTGAATAACTGGTATGTATTCGGTACCATTATGCTGAGGCTGTGCTGTGATGATTCGATTTTCGCCTTGATGAACTGGAAAAGATAAACTGTGAAGTGTGGGCTTAAGATTGGATGAAACAACATAATTTTACCTATCGGAGTCACATTGTTTTGCGGTGCGACACGAACTTCGCCATCGTATCCGTAGTCCCAGCTGAGATCGAACGTTGGAACGTCGTGTTCATGAATGTTTTGATTGGTTTTTGCGTTCGACATTCTCATATGGGGTCGACCAGTTGCTGATAAGTTGCGCTCTGATGGAGCCTTTATCACAGCAATACTGAACTCGCTTGTAAGTAATGCAGCAGGTGAAGTTGGGTCAGATATGCATACAAACTTGCGTGTGGAAAAGTAGCAAGAGATTTGCTGTAGGGGTTTAGCTCATTAGTCGACTTCACCATAGATTTATAGATACTAAGGTTTACGCTTTCGCATTCCGTAGGTGAGTTCAATTTGGGAGATATTGAATCAAATCACTCCCAGAGAAATGTAGCAAATGCTTCAACCATTGCGCCGAAGTAAAACAGGCATATCTAGACCATGAAGTACTTTATCTTATCATTCAGTGTTATCGGCAGTTTCGAACCTATTATTGATGAACGAATACATATTGCCTGTCAAGTGTGAAGAACCTAAGCGGAAAGTGTGAGGAATGATCGATTTGTTGATTGAATCAAACGCTTCCATTTATAGTGACTTTATTTTTAACAAATACTGATTTTATTTTTTCATTATACTTAGACTTTTTGGTATCTTTGTATTTGTATATATGTATATATAGAGATTCGTTTCACTAGTTATCTGTACTTGCTTTTTTTTTGTTAGTCATACCTATAACCCAAGTGTCGTTGCTTTTCGCTAGTCCTAACACATGATTCTTGTTTCACAAATACTTTAAAAGTTGCGCGACAAAGTGATGATACATTTTGTGTCACATCTGTTGAAATTCACATGCATTAAGCACTCAAAATTTTTAGCTGGTTCTAACAAAGTCTTAAAGAACATGTTATTTTATTCGCTCCTTTCGAATTAGCTGCCCACATTTCGTTTAGTTTTCCTGTTGTTGCTCTTACCAGCGTTGTCTAGTTTTGAATTTATTGTCTGATTCTTCTATTCGTGTATATTATTCGTCATTCAGAGAAAATGGTTTGTAGATGGCATGGAATTAGCTTAACTTTTTTGTGTTTTATTTCATTTGCACTGACGGCGGTGTGTTTAACGCTTATGTGTTAATACAGGTTAGTACAGCGATAAGTTACACCTACTCCATTAAAACAGGTTGAAATGTTTTACAGTAGATAAAAATAGTACTTATGTTCAGTTTTGTTTTCGTGTTTTTTTAAATATATTACCATAGATGTATATAACATTTCAATACGAAGTATTGTGTATAAAAAATAAGTTACTCCTTTGAAGTTAAATGCTAAACAACAAATAATCTCATCACTAACAGTGCATTTACGGGTAAATCAATCCCATGAATTATAGCATGCGCTTGAGGATAAGCTTCCATATACTGATATCAATGTAAATTACATTTCTTGTTTTTGTTTTGGCTGGTGATTCAATATTTTACATACACACATACACATTAGAGTTGTTGTTCAAAATACTATTCCAACACTGCAGTTCTGGTCGGGTTAGGAAGGAAATTGGTACCTGTCAACATATCTTCGGGCTACTGTCTTTTAAGTTACTCTACATCAACACGATTGTATCGAAGATCTTTGGAAACAACATAAGTTGAAATGCAAACAAATTTTCAGCTATTTACCCCCTTGGAGTATTAGAACTCCATGTGGTGTGTTCATTTGTTTACAATCCAGTAACTGCGACCTCCAGCATCGCCCGGTAGAGGCAAGGATTCTTCGCACACTCTCGAGGACCCAGCGTGGGACCAGGGAAACCACGTAGAATCATCAAGGCCGATCGAGCCGTTGCCTGACAATTCGTCTGACCCTCGCAGATGGTATCCGTTTCGGCTAGGTACTGGAAGTCACATACGGTCTGGGTTGTTCCCTGCAAACCAAAAAAATTGATTTCGGTTATTCCTGTCACACTTGATCTGACACGGGGACTTACGCAAAGATAACACAACTGATGAGCACCACAAGCCGGTAGCAAATCTTGATAGATATCCCCGCTCAGTACGTCTACTCCTCGGCACCTGCGTTCCAGAGCATCCAATAGAGGGCATTCGTTTAATTCTATGTTGAAATTGAATTGACATTTGAAGAAAGAAACTGAAGTGAACAAATCTACAGTTCCACTTACCAAGCGCTATGTTTCGTTCGAGATTTTCGCCTGAAGGTGCATAGTGACCAGCGCCAAGTTCCTCCTCGAAATCGGGAACGTCATTACGTAGAATCTCCTGATACCGCTTACTCATGCGCTTCTTCTTTTTCTTCTTCTTATCCTCGTCTAATTCGTCCAGGTCGTTCTCAGTTGGGTCGTGCTTAGCCTTCTCGACCGGTTCCAGCGAGTGTCTGAGACGTTTGAAAATTAGTTCATTTGATAATGAGGTAACGTTCTATTGGGAGTACGAATAAGTTTTGCGGAATTCTCAAAAAGATAATGCAGCATTGAATCACATCGGACCATGCATTGTGACCAAGATGTACTACATAAGGAGATGAGTAAACTTGCTGAAACCGCACTTTTCATTTTTGCGTCGTTGGCTGGAGGGAGGAATTGTTGAAAGTTGATCTAGTTCAAGATTACTTACAACTGGAAGTTGCATCGAAAGACGGAGAAATATTGACGTTGAGCATTCATCATGGCTTCTACATCGAAAGCAATAGGCGCCAGTAATCTGACAACTGCGGATGTAAGTGATTTCACAGTTTAACGTTGAAGTGAATGTTTTTCTAGTGATATATGAGTCATTTATCTTCTAAATTTATATTATAACCTTCAAAATAGGCCCATTTTGAACAATTTTTCCAACGAATAATCGAGTCATCGAAACACTTCTTATAGATACGGATTTGGGAATTGCCTTCAGTTTACGCAACGAATACGTTTTCATGTCTTCAATGTTGTCAAAATGGGACCCACGAAGCAGTATATGAAGTGTACGGTGCCATTCTTGGTCAAAAACACGTTCATAATGATCGATCAATTAGTCGGTGAATTATCGTGGCGCAAAATTCAAGTGTTATTCTTCCACAAATGCAACGAATTTTCGCTCTCAAACGTCTCAAAAGGCAAGGTAATACTCTTAATTGACCGTTTGGCCCTCCGGAAGGAATTCCGAAAAGACAACACCACGAATATCGAAGAAAATAGTCAGCATTACATTCACTTTTGATTAACTCTGAAGAAAATTAATCTTTCCTGGCTGACTAGTGCTGCAATTTTTCTCATACCCAAAACATTAACCACAATATGACGAACGGTCTCGTTAGATATATTTAATTCACGGGCTAGCTCTCTCAGTTGAAGATGTGGATGGTCATTCTTCTCGGCCGTCTTCGAATCCCTTATACCATTCACATACCTGTGTTTTAGGCATAGTTGAGTCACAAGTTAAATGTAGTTTGCAACATTTTCAACGTTTCGGCACAGTAAAATTTTGTTCAAATCATTAAATTTCACACAATATCTTTGATCAATAAAATTATCCACATTAAAAAATCGCCGAGCAAAAAAAGTTAATTTGTTCTCAATGATGTTGTGAACAGGCTAAACGACAGATCGCGCTCAACATTGACATTAAGATTGACAGTAGTACCAACTTGAAAAAAAATTGAAAAATGTTCAGCAGAAAGTTTTAAAATTGCAACCTTCCTGGTATATATTTGACAGAATGTATTGTAGCAGTCGGTGCAAACTTGCGGGGGCGGATTCGGTAGATTCTTTCCGAGAAGAAATAGACAATGAATAAGTAGAATCCACAGTTTTTGTTGTTTCTTCGGTGGCCGGCACTAAGGTTACCTTCCGCTAGGATAACTAGAGGCCCGGTATAAGCCCGGTGAGGCCCTTAAAACCAACTGCGTCGCCAACAAAGACAGATCCTGGTACTTTAACTCCAAGAGAAGTTATGCTTACTGCTGAGCCTCATAAGGCGTTCAAATCCAGTAATCAAACCTCCTCAAGGTGTAAATTATAATCTTGTTGAAGAACTTTTTGAAAACAACGGAGAGAGATGTTATACCTTATTTCCATAAATTGTTCTCTTTTTATGTTTTACGCAGACTTTTCGAACGACCCTCGTACTTAACCCTTTCGCTACGAGCATCGTCTATAGACGACATCCGCGCGAAGAGTTGGCATAGTTGGGAGCGTTATTGTACCATGATAAATGTTAAACGCAAGTGGAACTCGCTTTTGAGTGATTCAACTGAAATGGTTGAACCATTCCAAGATCATGAGTATGTTGCAAAACCAAGTCTATGCCTACAGAAGAGAAACCATTTGATGCAGCGAAACTTTCT
The DNA here is from genome assembly GCF_029784135.1 of Toxorhynchites rutilus septentrionalis. Classification (NCBI taxonomy): domain Eukaryota; kingdom Metazoa; phylum Arthropoda; class Insecta; order Diptera; family Culicidae; genus Toxorhynchites; species Toxorhynchites rutilus. The sequence continues at coordinate 333,202,736 of NC_073745.1, read as the reverse complement.
CTTCTCTTTTATATTATTATATGCTAGCTGACGCGGCAAACGTTGATCTACCATATAAATTATTTCTAGTGAGTATTTGGATGGTTAAATAAAAATTACTAATGTATACTAAGTGTGTTTTAATGTTAAAACATTCTATAAAATTGATCGAATGTGATCTACAGAATAGAACAAATGAGAATGTGTTTGATGTTTGCTGCCGAGAAGAACGGTGCGCGTTGTCATTCAATAAAGAATCGTGAAACGTTTGTGACTCTTGTGTTCGTACTTGTATTCAGGGTCCAACATTTTCGAAAACGAAACATAAAAATCAACTTTCCTCTCAGTCGCTTCGTTTCGAGCTGGTATATTGCAATATTGAAGCAAATGGTCTACCTCTTCATTCAATTCGACCACTACTCCACCACGACATGTACTTCGTTGCCCTCGTATATAATTTTATTTAAATGTCCACATAAAGTTAAACAAATAATTGATTTCTGATGCAAGAAAATAGTTGCATCGTTAATGGATTCATTTTTTATCTACCGTGAACTCATCTACAATTTATAAATGAGAGAGAGAAACGAATTCAGTCTGAGAGGAGGTCATTTCAATATGCCCCAAAGTTCGTTTTACGGGGAAAAATTAAATGAAATGGTGAAGGTAGATAGCAACGAAAGCTTCCGAACGATTTTAATCTATGTTGACAGAGGAACTGCTGGACGAAGCAAAACACATTTCCAGTTGAATGCGAAGGTTGATGGATTCATAGTTCTTTGGCGACTGGATATGACTTTGCCGAGCCCTACTAGTATTTGACATACCGATGAATGAAGCGCCAAGAAGATGACCATATTGCCAAATGTATTTTTTGCTCTTCGCCGCTTTTGCCATTCTACCGAATACATCCAACAACGTGTGGGACCGATTATGTGCTGTAATGTCATGACAATGCATGCATTTTGGCATGGTAACAGCAAAGGCTGTGTCGGTGTTGCTCATGATTTGTCTTGCTCAAACCTTTGCAGGGGAATGAGGTGGGCCATCATCATTAATTTATAAATGATAACGTCTCGCAATTTAAAGTATTCCTTCTCACGCCGCTTCTGTTGATTGTGTCGTTGGAATTGAACTCACGACTCACATGAAAATCCTTCGAGCACACTCTCTTGTTTGTTTCGTCTTCTCTAAGCTCATGTTCATAATTATTCAAAAAGAGTAATGATGTTCATCTGGCTTCTGGTATCTGGCTTGGAAATAATAGGTGCTTTGCTTAGGCGGCTCAAATTGCCCCCACTATCTGTTTCATCGTCGAATTCCGTAGGAAAAAGTGCTTACGGAAAAGAAGAAGGACAAGTTGGAGCATTCCACTATGATAAGGTTGAAATTCGAGAAAACACTGGTTGAAATGATCGGCCCAAACAAGTGGTACGCAATTACTTGGCAAATCCCGAAGGACTCAAGGAACTGAAAGTTCCACACATGAGTCAAAGCCCACCAAGCGAGTTAAACGGGAAATCATTAGAGCTGCTTCAAATACCTCGGAATCGATGATCATAATCGAAGTTAAACGTTTCTCGGGCGACAATTCGCCAAGTGCTGGTCAGTATTTCTCCACTCGAAATTTGGGGTCGTATCATTAATAAATTTTAAGCAGCTGAAACAGTTGAGATAGCTATCACATCCTTCAGACTGAGTAGCAAGAACTACTTCTGGATTATGCAGGGCTCCGATCTACCTTTTTGGCACAAATATTGACGGAAACAGTTGACGTAGCAGCAGGATAATTACACTTTTCATTCGATCAAGGAAACAATGAATAAGGCAAGAAAATAAATTCCTCGGACTTAAATTCAGTGGAAAACCTGTGGGAATCCTAGTTCGAAGAATTTAAGCCTAGGTGTTCACAGTTCTATGCACAGTTCTATTGTAAATTAGCTCAAGCTTGTGTTTTCAGAGCCGTGGGCAAACATCGAAATCTGTCCTGTAAAAAAATGCGTTACTTATAATTAGTGGCGTTACCAATAACCTTAGATTCAATTGAGCCTAACATTGAAGTTCCATCGCCCCAAATATGTCTAAAGACATGATAAAGTGATCTTACAGTAAAACAATGTTCGGTCACATGTTACAAAATACATTAGTGGATCCTTCCTGACATTTTTCCTTTCGACTATCACATACCCTTTCTGTTGAACATGATCTCATGACTTCATATGAAAAAGTAAAACATTGGGTCGCTTCAAAAGGGATTTTTTTAACGAAAAAATCTTTCGTTGTCTGAAAGGTGCGGAAAAGTCACTAACACAAACAAAACTTATTTGAATCCCCAAATGCATGCAAGGCGCAACTTACTGGCTGTGGTCATATTCGGCCTTTTCCTTCTTCACCGCAACCCGTTTGGCTTTGTCTTTCATGTCACCTCGTACATCGTCATTGATTTCATTCTCCTTTAGCGGATCTGATTCGTCATCGACGGATTCTTTGAGTTTGTCTAAAGTCCGGCGCATCTTTTCGATGCTATAAGCAGTCGCAAGACGTGAAACAACTTTGTCCTTCAGCTTCTGTAACTCACTCGGTTCAATTAGTCCTTCTGCAATTAAGAAATTTTTTTTTTCAAATTATTCCAAAGTTTGAAGCATCTAAATTGTATACCTTCATGGTCCCCGGTGTACTTTACAGTCTGATCCAAAATCAGATCCTCGATCGTCTTCAGCTTCCGATCCATGTTCTCAAGCTTCTCCTGGTTCAGACTCTTCTTCCGACGCTCATCATCGTACGACTTGTATGAACTCATTGCATGCGGCGCGTAACCCCAGCTTCTTTTTTTCCTCCGATCCATTCCGAAGTACTTGTTCCACTGAATTGATTTCTTCGCCTGGAATTCCCCAATATCTCCCGGAATGATTTGATCCTCCTTCACCACTTCGAGGTTCGATCGCTTTCTAATGGAACGTTTCTTCTTGTCCTCGTCTTCTCCCTCGAATTCCTCGCTGGATTCCGTGTGCTCGTGGTCATGTTCATGATCATGCTCCTGTTCATGCTCATGGTCATGCTCATCTTCATCGTGTCCCTCCTCCGAACTACGCTCCTCGTGCTCTCCGTCATGATCGTGTTCCCCACTGGCGTCTCGCTTCTCGTGCGATTTAGTTTCGTTAGCTTTGGTCTGTTTCTTTTCTACTTCCGGCCCGCTGGATCGCTTTTTCTTTTCCTCGGGTGATCCAAACAGAGCCTGCAGATCTTTGGCGACTTTCTCGTCCGTTTCGGCTGCTGCGATCGGTTCCGGTTTGGGCGACCGCTTGATTACCGGGAATCGCTTCTTGCGGGATGCTGGCAACCACGGTAGTATTGGCATCGTGCGTTTCTTTTCCTCCATCGGTGGTCCGTAGTAGATGGCTGTCGCTTCCGAATCGGATGACAGCGGGAAACCCTGGCGTTTCTCGTAATATAGTGGGTTTCCGGTGTCGCCGGGGTGGTCTTCGTCGAAAAGCTCCTGCTCAATCTCGTTTTCCTCCTGCTGATATTTGTCCCAGAGTTGGCGCAGCCGACCCACATATTTTTCCTCTCGTTCGAGATTTGCCTGGTGGTCTATTTCCTTCAGGAAGTCGGACGATAAGTCCGGACGCTGGTAGGGTTTCTCTATTTGTCGCTCTCTGAATGCGGTCGGATACGAGGGCAGTTCACCCATGGCTGCAAAAAATAATTGTGTTCTATATTTCGCTTTTTATTGGCGGATTTTTTAAACGTTTTTATGTTGCTGGAAACTCATGCGTGCGTGTGTGATTTTAGGGTGGGTAGAAGTGAAAGCATAACCGTCAAGCATAAAAGGAAATCCCAGCTTCCACTTGACTTCACTTGCTCCATTCATTGTAAGTAAAGCGAGCCTAAATTTAAGTGCTCTCAAAAATTGAGTGCATTTAGGTGTTAAATGTGAGAAATAGTTGCGTATTGTGTTGTTGTGGTAATGATTGTCATTAACATCAACAAAAATCAACGAACCATCTCTTTCACGGAAAATCGATCGCTTCCGAGCCTCCAAATCGTACGGGTCATAGGAGCCCTCTTCTTGCTCTTCGTCCCGTCGCAGATAGTTAGCCAGAATTTTATTCATCCGTTGCCGATTGGGTCGATATGTTGGTTGATCATCAGATGCTGCACATGACGTGGCATGGAATAAAAAGAGAAAAATCGAACTTTTGTTTAGTAATGCTTTTGCTTGTGAATTTGACATTCGATGACTGCAGGGGGCCATGAAATAAGCAGATACTTACGCTCCATCCAGTATCCATCGTCCTCCAGCTGATCCCCACTCGTTTCATCTCGGAGAGCTAGTTGAGCCTCGCGTCGGTGGAGCGCATCCACAGCGGCCTGCGGAGAGAATTATTCAATACGAATCAACATGCTTCTCGCTGCCTCTGATGGATAGTCTTGGAATGGGTGTGGGATACTAACCTGCAAGGAGTAGGGCGAGTGTTGCGAAGCTAGAACCACTCCCACGAACAAAATGAATGAACTATAGACGACTAACAGCGCCATCCTGGGGCCTGGAAGAAGTGATAAAATAGATAAAATATGGTGGATATTTCACGGTCCTCATATTCATGTTTTGAGGTGGGAAAATTGCGAGGAATGTAATAGTAATTGGGTTATATTTATGGTCTATTATGTAACAATACAATGTATTTCGGTATTCAATAACGTTCACTTCATGTTTATGTCGATGTTGTCTTGGGTGCCGATTCATCCGTCAGCAACATGTTGTCATAAGGTGGAAGTAATCTTACCATGCCATTTTGGAGGAATCTATAGGTACTTATTTTTTCATTGAATTATTCCCAATGCTCTCTTTATAATTTCTATTTGGTACCCTTTTAAATATGGATAGCTGGAAACATGACAATCGTTAAATTTTCCATTTACTTCCAATAGTAATTATGCTCAAATAAGATCAGAATAAAGTTTTAGAAGTAAAGAAAACTCTATCCACGTTTCAAACTGAAACTATGTCGAAATTTAATTGATAACTAGCTCAGAGACAGTATGTACTTTAACAGTATGTTTGGTGCATTAATTGAAACATGTGTATCTACAGCATTACATACATCAAGTTCGGTTTTAAAGTAGGTCAAATATTTACCAAATTTATTTAATCAAATTATTGAATAATGGTTTTTTATTCCGCGGAGGCCTCGAGTGGTGTATACGAATAATTGATTGATTGACTTTTTCAGGACAATAAAAATAAATATGACAATACAACGTAATATTTTAGCTATTGTGGGTGTAAAGTAAGAGAATATCATCAGAAAAACATAGCAGGGTGTATAGGTTTCCTATAATTTCAAGAGAAATATTTTTCCCTATGGACCATAATAGTAAATTAACGAAGAGTTAGGTTTATTATATTGGTATTTCATTTATTGCTTTGTAATACAAAAATTATCAGAATAGTAAAAAAAATGGTATGGTATTCTACGAAACAATTTCATTTACTTGTGAAGCATAAGTGGACATTGCACATAGCACATTTATTGTGTGGTCTTTGTTAAGTCAGACCGGACCATGTTTGACAGTTCGTTTTTTTATTCGTTCAGAAACACATTTGCTTCCTTGGACATACGTTTTATTTTGACATTCAGTAAAAAAAAATATCGATTCAATAATAATTGAACAATTCATAACGATTTTTGTAGAAGGGAAAAATCTTTCCCTTGGGCGTGAAAGGGTTAACAAACGCTATACGATTCAATGTGAAGTAATCAAAAATCAACCAGAATTTAAGTTTATGTTAATGGAAGTGAAATTCAATTTATTAGGCTGTCAAAAAAGTACTGCGGTATTTCCGCGAGGTGTCGTTGTAAGCGCGTAGTTCTAGTTGTATTCATTGTATCGAGTCGTACTATAGCTTGTTGGAAATGTATTTTTGCGCGCTAGTCCTTGAGAGTGTTTTGTTTGGTTAAGTCGTTCGTGAGTTATAGTTTCGCAAATATGGAGCAAAATAAAGAGAAAATCCGACATATTTTACAGTACTACTATGACAAAGGCAAAAATGCATCTCAAGCTGCCAATAAAATTTGTGAAGTTTATGGACCCGATACAGTTTCCATTTACACCGCACAACGATGGTTTCAACGTTTTCGTTCTGGTGTAGAGGTCGTCGAAGAAGCGCCACGCGCCGGAAGGCCTGTCGTCGAAAATTGCGACAAAATCGCTGAATTAGCCGAGAAAGTCCGGCATAGTAGCAGCCGTAGCATCGGCCAAGAGCTGGGGATAAGTCATCAAACCGTTATTAACCATTTGAAGAAGCTTGGATTCACAAAGAAGCTCGATGTATGGGTGCCACACACGTTGACGCAAAAAAACATCTTTGACCGTATCGACGCATGTGAATCGCTGCTGAATCGCAACAAAATCGACCCGTTTCTGAAGCGGATGGTGACTGGCGATGAAAAGTGGGTCACTTACGACAACGTGAAGCGCAAACGGTCGTGGTCGAAGCCCGCTGAAGCGGCTCAGACGGTGGCCAAGCCCTCATTAACGGCCAGGAAGGTTCTGCTGTGTGTTTGGTGGGATTGTCAAGGAATAATCTATTATGAGCTGCTTCCCTATGGCCAAACGCTCAATTCGGACCTGTACTGCCAACAACTGGACCGCTTGAAAGTAGCACTCATGAAGAAGAGGCCATCTTTGATAAACAGAGGCCGCATTGTCTTCCATCAGGACAACGCCAGGCCACACACTTCTTTGGTGACGCGCCAGAAGCTCCGGGAGCTCGGATGGGAGGTTCTTTTGCATCCGCCGTATAGTCCGGACCTTGCACCAAGTGACTACCACCTGTTTTTGTCCATGGCGAACGAGTTAGGTAGTCAGAAGTTAGCCACAAACGAGGCCTGTAAAAATTGGCTATCCGAGTTTTTTGCCAATAAGGAAGTGAGCATCTATAACAGGGGTATTATGAAGTTGGCATCTCGTTGGGAACAAGTCATCGAACAAAACGGCGCATATTTGACTTAAAACAGATGATTGTAACTAATTTTATGAACAAATGAAAATTCAAAAAAAATACCGCAGGACTTTTTTGACAGCCTAATATGTCGGCGAATGGTTTCCAGCGAAACAAACATTTTTTTAATGTAATAGAATCCACAATTTGCCTGACAGATGGGTGAAATACGTTCAATAAAACGGTGATTAATTAAGGTTAAAATATTTCTGTCGACGTTAGTTGAAAAATTCCGTTCCTAACAACATCACCGATCTTCACTGTTTGTTCGAATACTGTGGACTAGCTGACCATGACAAAGTCCGGTCACGGTCGCCATATAACGGTCTTTGGATGGTTACGTGGTTAACAACACTGATCTTCACACTCTACCGGTATTACTGGCGCAGGTTACTATTACTATTACTATTACTATTACTATTACTATTACTATTACTATTACTATTACTATTACTATTACTATTACTATTACTATTACTATTACTATTACTATTACTATTACTATTACTATTACTATTACTATTACTATTACTATTACTATTACTATTACTATTACTATTACTATTACTATTACTATTACTATTACTATTACTATTACTATTACTATTACTATTACTATTACTATTACTATTACTATTACTATTACTATTACTATTACTATTACTATTACTATTACTATTACTATTACTATTACTATTACTATTACTATTACTATTACTATTACTATTACTATTACTATTACTATTACTATTACTATTACTATTACTATTACTATTACTATTACTATTACTATTACTATTACTATTACTATTACTATTACTATTACTATTACTATTACTATTACTATTACTATTACTATTACTATTACTATTACTATTACTATTACTATTACTATTACTATTGTTATTTCTGCAAGCTCTCTCCAAGAATTGGGATGGCAATGTTTTGAATTATAGAGATTCCAACTTCGGAAAGATTAACCTCTAAACTAAAAAGTTATTCGTTAAATTTCTATGGATTCAAAAAATATATTCGAGGTAATAAAACTCATTTTTATAATGTTTTGCCGGGAGACAGCTTGTGAGAATTTAGGATTGTGATTTCTGTTGGCTTTTTCCGATCGATCATTCAACTTTCGTGAATTCGAGCATTGTAAGGCAAGTGAGTTGTACGAAAGAGTTCTTTGGACACCACAATTCGATTTTTTTCTGAACTTTTCTGCTCTGATGTATCATGCTGCATCATGAACATCCTTTCCGGCACAAAATTATAAAATTGGGTACTCGAAAAATTGTAAATTCGCACAACGAGAGCTTCTCGAAACACATTTTTTTGGCCAATGAATTTGAACTCATTTGAAAATATTCCGACTGTTCTCACGTGTGTTGCCAACTTGCTTGGAAGCAAGGTCGCCAATAATGTTTTCCAATAAACTGGAGTGCCAAGCTTAACAGTTATTGAGTCTTCAAATTAGTGAATAGGTCTCTGATCATAATAATTTCGGTTTGTAGTGAACTAAGTGTACTCCCTCTCAGACTGCCATCCCTGAAGACAGTTCTAAGTTTGTTCTAAATCTCAATAAAAATAATAGATTGTTGATTGCATGTAACTCTCACCCCTATTCTGCTAGTATTGGAATAATCTCAATACACTTACAAAAATTTACTTATTATAATATAAATCATTATCAGAAAAAAAGTTCTAAATTTCTGGTAGAAAACATGATACACTGTTAAGTAGGATTTTTTTTTCAACCAGCAATAATCGCACCTCAGTAAAACCTCATTGGTAACCAAATTATCGCCAATGCTCAAAGCTAAATAGGATATTTATTCTAAACGAAAAACTTAATATTCGTTCAAAATTTTTATTTTAAAATGTGTTTATTTTTTTCTCACATTTAACGCTCTATTTGAACCTTGGACATGCAGTTTCTCTTGATTTTGTATTTTATAATAAAGAGTCGAATATCCGGCTATCCGGCCTCAAAGCTGGCCCGATATCCGGTATCCGGCCAAGCCACTACACGTTTCATCACTAGTTAAGACTACTATTAAACTATTTGACTGGATAAAAAAAATTAAACGAATCCAGTTTGAACTGGAACATTGACAACCCTGCTTGGAAGCATTCCATTCCGATTGTATATATTGTACTTTAACCTCTTGAAAAGTCAGAGAGATGGCACTTCTTGCCCGTATCGATGTTATGTTTAGATAGAGTTGTAATCTTTAAAATAAATTGAAATAGGGGTTTTACTTACATTCTCCTATTCTACAGGCGTAACTCCGTTATATTACTATTTGCTCCGCATTTTGAAGATATGGTGGAAAAAAGATTTTATTCAAATGAGGATTGTCCCACGTCAATATTAGAAGTACCATGGAGATAATTTTTTTCTTGGTGTTAAAAAGTGCGGATTATGTACCCACGAATGTTCTGCTCAGAATCGCATAGATTGTTGGTGGTTTAATCGCGGTTTAATCCCATTGCGATTTTCCAAGAGTATGCTAGCCATACGCGTCTAGCAAAGTATTAAAGTGGAAGTAAACTTTGAAATATGAGAATTCATGAATTGACTGGCAGATGTGAAAAATCTGCAGCTTCCAATGAGCACATTTAGTTTTAATGACAAAACTTCGATTGCATATGGATACACCTTGTATTAGGGAGAGAATGATCGGTGCTTGAATATTTCACTTCATTCCTATTGTACATATTGTTCTTAAAACTATATATACTTGACTAGCTGAATACTAATCAATCAATAATAACGTCGGGCAAATATTTTGTCAATGATGTTTGAAGTTCTCGAGAAAAGCAATCGAAGTTACTCTGAATACCGATGAAACACTTCTAAACATATTTCATTCGAAGCTTAGTGCTTATAGACAATGATATAGAGGGTGTTGTCTATTATAACCTTACCAAATCATGGATAAGTAGAAAGCTATTTGTTGATTTATCGATCATTTGAAGAAATGGATTTGTGGTTCCAGATTCGCGGTTGGAAAATTTATCCATCTTGTAACACAGGGCTTGCTACGCCCAGCTGCCCGCATGTACTCCTTCTTTTCCCTCCCAGGGTCGGCTCAATTCCAGTCAAATTAGGTTTCTCGGAAAAGGGAAAACAGCACGTTATAGATTCCTAAAGAGACGGTCTTTATTCTATTTATTGTCTGCCCTAATTCCCTAACTCCTACTCAGATTTACAAATACTCACATGTGTGTATTGTGTCGTGTCAGGGCCCGCCGCTGGTTCTGCCGCGCTCCTGCGTTGCCTCGGCTTTCGGCGTAGGTTCTGACCGCCGCTGATACTCCCTCGTTCCTGCGTTGGTTCTCCTGTTTGGCGGAGATTCGGATCGTCGCCGCCTTGTCCTCTCGTTCGTCGTTCAGGGTGCCGGTACGGATCCTCGGCCACGCCACACCGCGCTCTGGGGTTTTGACGATAATGCCAACCCTCACGACTCAACCTCTTCGACACTACGGTGCGCCACTGTACGCGACCGCCACAAACCGCTAGTTTGGTTTAGGTTTGTGCGGAATGATACTTCCTTCTTTGTGAAAGGACTTCGTAGAAACTACAATTCCACCGAATCGTCGCGGATTTATTATTACACGTCTAGTCTCTATCGAGTGGTTCAGACAAGTCCCGCCTCGCTCCAACCGGAACCTCTACGACCCGCCAAATCCGGGTTGGTTTTCATCGCCTTCAGCACTACCAACCGCAGCGATGTTTTAATGTGTCGTGTAATGTTGTTTGTGCTGTATATAATCCTTAATTCGTGTTGTGTATGACTAAGTGCCGTCTTTCTTTTAACCCTTAAATAGCTATTTTTTAATCTGTCATTTCAATTTTATTTTAGGTTTTTTTATCGAAATATAGTTTAGGAAATAAGTATATGTTTTTTAATTTTATGCGAAGGACCCTATTTAGCTATTTTTTCTATAAATGTGTGTTTTCTCCTTTTTTTGTTCTTAATCAATACCAAGGGCGGGATAAACTTCAACAGACAGCAAGACCCAACAAGTGACTTGTCACACTACCGCACCGCTCGAGTGAAAAAAATATTAATGAAATTAATATTTTTTTTTTAAGGAAAACCTCTAATAATCATTACAGTGCCGCACCTGTACCAGTAATCATCAATTACTAAACAAGTAAAACAATCTTCAATACTAATAGCAAACAAAAAAAACGAACAATCAGCGGACAAATGAACCGCATAATTAAAGACAAGTATAACAATAGTAGCAAACTCCTTTTAACTTAACCAAGAGACATGAGAATAACAAATAAATTAAATGCAGAACAATATTTCATAAATATTACGTTGATAAATAACAAAAAAAAATATAAAAAGTATTTAATATTAAATTAATATAATATTAAATATTAATTATTAATATTAAATTAAAAAAAACAAGTATTTAATATTAAATTGTCTTTCATTGTACCGGTACAAAATATGCTAATCATTAAGTCATGTAAGTCATGAACTTTTAATCGGTGCAATATAGTTTATTATCACACGCGGAGTCCGTTCTTAGAGTTTAATTACTGGAGAGCAATAGACAATCTATTACACCACCGCGACGTACTAGAGCAATACGGATAGGTTAGCTATGGATTCATGCGATTCGGTTCGGTTTACAAATCAATTATACGCGCGTCTGTGAGAACGTATGCTATCTAGATTTATGAAATTATTGGCCAAAGATCATTTCGTAATGGTTCATCTCACAATTTTATTCGAGTAATTCGTAAACAGAAGCAAATCAACTTCTGTATTTATGGGTTGTTGGAAATTTATCAGGTTAGTGTGCTGATCGTAAGTTGATCACAATACTTCACTTCATTTTAAATCACCCACATCCCAGACGACCTTGAAGGCTACGTCCTTGGATATTGTAAAAGTGTGTGTGATGGCGTTAGTTCTATTGTATTGAGGCTATCGAAGATTTGTCTATCGCGTCGTCTAATTAACTCTGGCTGGTACGCGTTCATTCCTAGCATTACTGCTCTACTATTGGTACCACAACGATTAGATTTTTTTTGATAATCATATATGGAAGGTAAGTATGCATTATTTGGCACAGTAAAATTATTCTATTGAAATTAATTATATAATAGTTTTAATATTTTCTTAATTTTTCAGATTCCGGATTTATGCGCATCTTACGCTTGAATGGAGGACACTAATATGGCTATGGAAATGTTCCATATTTTTCTTATTTCCATTATTTCCTGGAAAATAATAAGTTTACTGGACAATATTTGTTTAACTGAGTCGAATAAGCAAATATCCACGAGAGATAAATTACCATGGGTATAGTTTTTAAATTCGGCTCACAATTTTACACACGCTACATGGCGGAAATATAAATTATTCATTTCATTTTCAGGCTTTTAAATCACTTGCTGAGAAAACACCGAGGTTTCTCCCTTTAAGATCTGCAACTTCATAGGAACTGGATCCTTTTCGAGAAAGAATAACGCAGGGTTCATACACTTCACCTAATTTGGCGTTGAAATTATCCCTTGCTGAGGATTGACGGAAAGTCCTTTTATAGACACGTTGACCTATATCGAAAATCGGTGAGTAGCGTTTATGTCTTAAATCATATTTCTTTCTAGTAGTGAGCTCGCTTTAAATGAATAGTCACATTTTCGTAAACAGTTTTACTGATTGTTTTCAATCGCTTTAATCTCTCCTCTGGAGAGCAATCATCTTCATCTTGTAGTAGATATTCGGTTCCTTTCGTCACGATTTCGTGTCCGAAGATCACTCGATAAGGTGTATATTTTGTAGTGGAGTGGATTGTGTTACTCAACACAAATTCCACTTCAGATATTTTCGTATCCCATACTCTTTGATTTTCCCGTACGTAGCTCCTAATCATCGCATTGATCGTGCGGTTTAGTCGTTCTGTGGGATTTGCTTGGCTATGATGCCTCGCACTGGCCCAATGTTGGATTTCATATTTATTGAGCATTTCTTGAAATTCTTTAGATAGAAATGTTGTTGCATTGTCGGTTATTATAAATTGGGGAACAGACAACCGTCTGAACCACAATTGTTCAACGTTTCCACAAACGCTGCTTGAAGAAAATTTCCGAACAGGAATCAAAAGACAGTATTTTGAAAATACGTCCATGAGAACAAGCAAATGGGTATTGCCTCGAGCACTTCTCGGGAGAGATTGGATGTAATCCATTGTGAGAATCTGGAAAGGTCCAGTCGTAACACGCTGGTTGCCCATTTCGGGAACAACAGACGTTGTCGAATGCTTGATCCGTTTGCAAATATCGCAATTCAGTACATATTTCTTTATGTCCGCTACGTGGCCAATAATAACGCTTTTTGATTTTCTCAACCGTCTTTTCATATCCAATATGGAATGAATTATCGTGTTCTTTAATCAGAATGTCCTGTCGCGACGATTCTGGAACACACAATTTCCAATCGAAGGTGTAATCTAAAACATCCGATTGCGAGGAAACAAGCTTATAAAGCTTTCCCTTTTCAAGCTTAAAGTCAATGTACTTCTCGGGTTCACGCTGAATTGAAATGAACAGTCGAGAGTACCAATTATCTCTGGTTTCTATCTCTGAGATCTCCAATGACCTTGACAAAGCGTCTGGTACAACGTTCTCTATCCCTTTACGATGTTTGAGCACCATATCGTACTGCTGAAGTTCGATGCTCCACCGCGACAATCTAGAGGACGTCCTCCACTTCGAACGCATTATGAAGGTCAAGGCTGACGAGTCAGTCACCAGAGTGAATTGAGTACCCTCGATGTAACACCGAAATTTATCTATACATCTGAGAGCTGCCAACCCTTCCTTTTCTGCGGCATGGTAATTGAGCTCAGCTCCTTTCAATTTTTCAGAATGGTATGCAATCACCTTCTCATCACCATTCTGTACCTGTGTCAAAACACCCGCTATGGCATGATCGCTAGCGTCTGTTTGCACAGTGAACTGTAGTCCAAAATCGGGGTTCGCCATAACTGGGGCGCTAATCATTTTTTCTTTAATGGCTCGGAATGACTTATCGGCTTCATTCGTCCACGTCACTGTCTTTGGTCGGTTTTTGAGCAAATCAGTAAGCGGGACGGTAAGTGCACTAAATTGGTCAATGAACCGTCGGTAATAATTGACCATACCGAGGAATCTGCGTAGTGCACGAACGGATTTGGGCACCTCATACGCAACAATCGCATGTACGCGATCGGGATTGGGTCTTATACCGTCTTTGGATAGGATGTATCCTAAATAAGGCAATTCCGGCAAACAAAATTTTGACTTCTCTAAATTTATTCGTAAGTCTGCAATTCGCAAACGTTTAGCTAGCTCTTCTCAATTTTTGATGTGTTCTTGGAAGGTTCTACTAGCGACAACAATGTCGTCCAAATATACAAAAATATTAGGTTCGAGTTCTCCAAATCCCAATACTCTGTCCATTAATTTGCTCAATGTCGCAGGACTATTCATTAGTCCGAATCCATTGTGCAGTCTTTTGAACTGGAATAGTCCTCGTCCAGGGATCGAAAAGGCTGTGTATGGACGAGATTCCACACTAAGGGGAATTTGAAGAAATGCTTGACTAAGGTCAATGGTTGTCAAATACTTGAATGATCCTAATCGACTTAGGATGCGATTCTGATGAGGAAGTGGATAAGCATCACGTTTCGTACGCTCGTTTAATTTCCTCGCATCGAGACATAGCCTCACATCTTTGCTACCTCGCTTCGCAACTGGGACCACAGGTTGTGCCCATTCTGATCGTGATGATTCAACAATATCGTCTATGATCATGTTATCTAATGCTCGATGGATTTTACGTTGTGTTTCAGGGCTCCATGGGTATGGGTTTTTCCGTATTGGAGGTTGGTTTCGAAACTCATCTTTGATTTCAATAGAGTGTGCGAGTAATTTAGTACAACCTATATCTCCAGGAGTGGGTACTAAAAATAACTTTTTGACTTCGTTCAGTTCTTCTTGCTCTCTGAGTGATAATTCATCTTCTCCGTGATCTTCGATTTCATCTATCACTTCAATGAATGAATCTCGGAGTGATGGGTAAATTCCGAATTCGTCCCAAAACGACATGCCTAGATAGCATGGTCGCTTTAATGAGGGAGCGAAAACAAACGATACAAATTTCGTTATTCCATTAAATGAAACTGGAATATCAATTTCTCCTAACACTTCTACTGGATGTCCTTCAGCTGTAACTAAGGTTAAATTTGATGGTGTGTATGAAAGAACCAAGTTTGCAATTATTCTTTGGGAACCTCTTCCCAAAATGTTTCTATTTGTACCACTGTCTAGAAGAGCTAAAAGTTTCATCCCTAGCAAATCGATTCTAACAAACGGTCTGTTATCACCGTGTGGGTGGAGAAAAATTGTGTTGACCTCCTCGTCACACTGTGGAACAGACTGTACAGGATAGTAACCGCGTTGTCCAAGGATATTACTTATGTCACTTCTATCAGAATGAGGCCTTTCGGGAAATGAGGTTTGACTACTCTGCCTCATAGAGCAGTCTTCTCGAAGTTTTTTGGTGGACAATAAGGACAGTCCTTTTCTATGAAACCTGGGAAACCACATGTTTCGCAAAATATTCTTTTCTCTTTCACACATTGGTGAAAATTGTGTCCATATTCATGACAGTTAAAACAGGTTCCCTTTTTAATTGGTACATAGGATTTCAAAATTTTCTCGATTGTGTTCAGATTTCTACTCGGACCGGGTTGGGGTTCTTGAAAATGACGTGTTTGTGCTTGGTTCACCGACTGTGATTGTGTGTTCCGATATGACCTTTGTTGTTGAGCGGGGGGAATTTTCTTGTACTCAGAAAATTTGCTCAAAGCTTTGGGATCTCTCTGAGAGTTCTCTCTCTTATTCCACTGTCGGAAATTGTTGTCTCTCCTATCCGTTGCTATCTCATCAACTTGATTTTCATTACGCTTAAACCCTCTCGAGTTTTCTTTCCCAATACGTGTATACCACTGCCAGTTGATGGAATCAAAGTTTTTCCCAAACTCTCGCATTTTAGCGATCGTTGTAATGTTAGCTGCAAGCATTGCATTTTTATACTCGGAACGGAGGTTACGAAAAAGAATCTGGAATCGTTTATTTTCCTCCAATTGGGTAGTCATACTTCGGAAAACACGTGTCATATCTGAATAGTAATCCTGAAATCGCTCTTTCGCTCCTTGTTTTCTAAGATGCGCTTGGCGTTCATAAAAATAATCTAGATCCGGTGGTAAGAATTCTCTCTTCAACTCCGTTACTAGATTATCCCACGTTCTCAATTCATTTTGAGCATTCACCTCCATGTACCACGATCTCGCTCTTCCCAAAAATAAGTGATATGCTGAATTATATAATTCATCATCTGTGTAACCTTCTGATCTCGCATTAAATGCGACTTCACGAAGAAAATCATTCAATCGACGGCCGTTATCCGCACCATCGTATCGAATTTTCCATTTGTGAATTGGAAATCGTTTATTAGCATTTAAATTATCTTGGTTTCGTGGTTGTGGTGACACCTTTTCGGATTGCACAGGATCACATCTTTCTACAATGTCATTTAATTTTGCTTCTACTAATATTTGGTTTTTTATCAACCAATCCAAGAATTGTCTATACGCAAACTTTGGTTTGGAATTCTCGGAATAATGTGACTCTTTCGATTGAATCGATTCGGTCGTTCTATCAAATGGTGTACTATTTTTCAACTGTTCGGATTTCTCTTGTGATTTCACTTTTTTATTATTGATTGTGGGTTCTAATTTCTCCATGCGAGTTAACAACTGTTCCAGAATTTGTTTTAATTGCTTGTTCTCTTCACGAAGCGCACTCACTTCGCTCACTTCTAAATTTCTTTCACCTCCTACCGCTTCCTCAAATAATTCATGTTCAACCTCTTCTTCAAGAGGTGGTAACTCATTCACCCTGCTTTCTCTCGAAGTATTCTCTTCGCCTATACGCTCAGTTTCGCTCTGGAAATTAGGTTGTTCATTTGGAAAATCTGGATTTTCTATCACGATTGCATTTTGTTCATCAGGTAATGCATAGCGCATTCTTAGTAAGCTATTATTTACGATATCGATCTCTGCTCTCCGTACTTCTGGATACGGTGATGCAACAGAGTAAAAACTATTCAAAAGCCTCACACACTGATCTGCTGTTTCTGAAATTGAGTTTTTATCAGGGTCTTCTGTAGCATGAACTTTTGCTCTCAGCATACGAAAGAGTAAATGAAGTAAACGAGACATGAACTTTTGATCAGGAGCTTTTTTATACCGCCTACTTTCTAGAGCATTTCTAATCTCTTGCACTTTCCCTACACACGTTTCGAGTTCATCAATCAATGATTCCCATGCTTTATCATAATCGATTTCTAACTTATTTTCTTCTTTTTCTCGTTTCAGCTCAGCTCTACACTTTCGCTCCAGCGATGCTCTTGAACCTGAGCTGGCATCAATGCGACGGATAATCAACTCGTGATATAATTCATCGTCCAACAAATGCGCGACATTCAACCCAAAGTATTGTGTGATGAAATGTTCCATGGCGAAATGATAATGGCGGAAATTGAATACAAAAGAAATTCTTTTTCACTAAATATTCGAACTGATTTTTTTTTAATAAATTAAGTTTATTCTCTTGTCTTTTTATTCGCGAAAGAAACTAACAAAAAACCGCTCTACGATTGAAGATTAGCACTGTTGAAATACGTTCATCAAAGATCATGCAGTCTCTATATAGAGTTTTGCCAGTTTTTCGCACGCAATTTACGCAATTCGTATCGAAGTGTTTTTTTTATGTTTTTTGCTTAGCAAAGGTGAACTTGGGCTCAATCACCATAATCACCGACAAAAGCAATAATTTTTTATTGGTTTTCCCTTCCCGAGCTAACCTAGAAAAAATGTGGAAATTTTTTCGTTGGTCGCCAATATGTAACACAGGGCTTGCTACGCCCAGCTGCCCGCATGTACTCCTTCTTTTCCCTCCCAGGGTCGGCTCAATTCCAGTCAAATTAGGTTTCTCGGAAAAGGGAAAACAGCACGTTATAGATTCCTAAAGAGACGGTCTTTATTCTATTTATTGTCTGCCCTAATTCCCTAACTCCTACTCAGATTTACAAATACTCACATGTGTGTATTGTGTCGTGTCAGGGCCCGCCGCTGGTTCTGCCGCGCTCCTGCGTTGCCTCGGCTTTCGGCGTAGGTTCTGACCGCCGCTGATACTCCCTCGTTCCTGCGTTGGTTCTCCTGTTTGGCGGAGATTCGGATCGTCGCCGCCTTGTCCTCTCGTTCGTCGTTCAGGGTGCCGGTACGGATCCTCGGCCACGCCACACCGCGCTCTGGGGTTTTGACGATAATGCCAACCCTCACGACTCAACCTCTTCGACACTACGGTGCGCCACTGTACGCGACCGCCACAAACCGCTAGTTTGGTTTAGGTTTGTGCGGAATGATACTTCCTTCTTTGTGAAAGGACTTCGTAGAAACTACAATTCCACCGAATCGTCGTGGATTTATTATTACACGTCTAGTCTCTATCGAGTGGTTCAAACAAAATGTGTTTTTGTAAATTATTTTTTACATTCAACAGGGAAAAAACCAAAACAAAAAGACAACTGAAAAGCAGTGTGAGCGGATGGTGCTGCTTCTCGAGCAAGAGGCGGACATTGCCAAAGGTTTCACCCGAGGAAATTCCGGACCCTTCTGGAATAATCTGGCAGCAGAAGTCAATAGTTTGGAACCGCCTATTCGCGATGGAACTGGGTGGAAAAAGGTATATACTAAAATTAATCGGAAACATATATTTATAGACTCATTTTTTCCCTGGTTTTCTGTGTAGGTCTGGGCGGACTCTAAGTCTGCCCAGCGAAAACTCACTCACAACAAACGGGAGCAAAGGGCAACAGGTGAAGCACCCAATAAAAATATCAATTTGTCCAAGCTGGAGAGGCAGGTAGTTCAATTAACGGGTAACTTGGTTATAATTTCCAACAACTTTTCCAAATGCATCATCATGGTTCATTTTTTGACTCAAGCGTAACTCCCTTTTCAGCGTATCGAATTGAGTAAGAGAAATCTTTGATAATTTATATCTCAAAAAATATGAGTTGTGCCGAAATAGTGTGTTAGAAAGAGTTATCGAGTATTGTTGGCTTAATTTGAAAAAAAAGCACTGAGAAGAAAAATTAGTTGTTTTTTTATTTACAAAATAAAATTTTAATTTGCGATATCAAAAAATATGTATTTTTTTATATTTTTTTAATTTTGTTCATATAAAATAGAAGTCATTTAGAAAATTTAAAAAATGGGCCCAAGATGGTAAAACTATTTTTGACAAAATTTGTGGAACATCGAATTTTTAGGAATTTTCGAAACATCGAATTTTTGTATGTTAGCAATCATTCTTAGCCACAAATTATGAATTCTGATGTGATTTAAAACAAAAAAAGGTTATTATCAATCTCCTCCTAAATGCAACCATTCTCGAGATATTTAAAAAAATATTTCTAATTTATAATCTTTTTGTAGTAAATAATCTCTTTTAATATATTTGTCGTGTTATACCGTCATGTTCATGAAATTTTACGAATTTTCTTATAATTTCCAACATTTTTTTTTGATTGATTGAAGTTTGTATAAAAAAAGATTTTTTAGTTTCGCTACGTTTTGTATTAACCCACATGTCTTCGAATGTTTCGTAACATAACTCCTAAACATATGTCTTTACCATAACGATGTATTTGGAAAAGTTGTTGTAAATTATAAGCGAATTTATAAAATCTCATGAACATGATGGTATAACACGACAAACATATTTAAAGAGCCTGTTTACTATTAAAAAGACAATGAATTACAAATATTTTTTTAAATATCTCGAGAATGGCTACATTTAGAAGGAGATTGATAATAACCTTTTTTGTTTTAAATAACATCAGAATTCATAATTTGTGGCTAAAAATGATTGTTAACATACAAAAATTCGAAGTTTCGAAAATTCCTAAAAATTCAATGTTCCACAAAGTTCGTCAAAAATATTTTTACCATCTTGGGCTATTTTTTTGAATTTTCTACATGACTTTTATTTCGTATGAAAAAATCAAAAAAAATTAAAAAATATGAATTTTGGATATTGCAAATTGAATTTTTATTTTATTTTTTTCCTCAGTGTATATTTTTTTCATTTTCAACCATCAATACACTATAACTCTTTTCAAGACACTATTTCGGTACGACTCATAGTTTTTGAGATATAAATTATCAAAGACTTCTCTTACTAAAATCGATACGCCCTTTTAAAAAGTTACGCTTGAGTCAAAAAATTCCCAATTGTTTTGAAAAATTCATATTTCCTTCAACCCAAACGGAATACACACTTTCATTGGAATCAAAAATACAAGTTTTTAAAATCTGCATTTTTAGGATGATTTCATTTGGAATTGCTGAAAAACGAAATAATCACGAGATGGAGAAAATCGCGCTGGAGAAATCAAAAGTTAAGCGACAAATCCCTGAAACGCAGATTGCGTATATTTCAGAACATTAGAATAATGTTTCAAAATATCAGTGATCTGATAATTTATCTTTATATTGTAACTCAAGTATAGAATATGAAAAAAGTTCTAATCGTATTTTTACATCTTTCCATAGAGAAAAATCTTACTTAATTACGGATTATCTAAAATTCACCATTGTAATCAGGGCTCAAGCCGGCGAGAGGTACACAAAACTTCTCTGGAGTTCATAATACTTTACAGAAGCTCCCAGACAATTCTTGACAGGAATTAACAAGTTAGAACAAGTTAGACGAAATTTAACTCTCATGAGTATTACAATAGTTTATTATGTAAAACAGCTGCATAACATGTGATAACTACCGAGAACGACCATATTCTAAGCATATATAAGGTAAATTTATAATTTGAGCGCATTTAGTAGGATTGTAGTGAAGTTGACTCGCGCCAAGGATTCATCTAAACCGATTTTTTAGTACACCGATTGTCCGTTCGATGATAGCACGACCCAATACATGCCTGCGATTAAAATCGCTCTCTAAACTCCCTTCCTCCGCTGCTATGAATGGCGTTACTAACCAAGGTTCCAATGGATAACCAGCATCACATGAAAACATTGTATCACACAGCATATACAAGTATGTTCAAATATTGTACTTGAACATTACCAAGAATATTAGTGTTTACTTCATCATTTTGGTGAAGCTGCTCAAAGTAAGCTCTTCTTGCATGGCTTACAGGCCCCATATATGAGAGTCATGATTAGACGAAACGAATCCTTTGCTGATCGTGTTGATGAAAAGAGTATTTGTTCATTGATTTGTTAATTCAAATACTAACAATACTTACAATAAGAACGTTGAGACTATAAACTCCCTTCCGATTAAAAAACAAATTTCGATTAAGCTTAGGTGGAATAATTTTTAAGTCGCGCCTTGAAAAATGTGGGCTGTGCTATGGCAATGCGATAATCTTGCCCTGCTCCGCCAAAATCGGTAACAAAGCGGAATCCATTGAACGAGAAAATTTTCTTACAAATTTCTATTACGATTAAAAATAATTAAAATTAAACTCGCACTCGCCACTATTCAGTACGGAATTTTCTTTTGTTTATCGGTTTTTGACAGATCGATGCATATTCGAAATGTTCAAACACTCTCGATCGAAACGAGCAGAACGAATCGAAACGATCGAAATATCACTTTCGAACGAAATAGAAATCCGTCGGAATACAGAATAGGCACCATATTTTTCCTTGAAATTGTTTTTATTCCACCTGATATCTTCAACAAATCATCAGTTCGAACGACTGTTCACATGTTCTAGAAGAGGCAAACAGATACAGTTTTTTTTTCTGTATTATAGTGACTTTCAACTCTTTTGGCCGGTTGGCAGATCTCGAAACATCAGAGTAAGAGTCAGGGTCAGAAGTCAGAGTGTCATATGAAAGTTACAAGATGTGCTATCTGTTTTCAGGTTTTTATTTCCCGGCAAACTTCATCCCGCCCAAAATTTGTTTTTTGTTATCAATACCTTCAAACATTCATGTTTTATTACTAAGCGCAAGTTCAAGAGTCCAATCGCAGAACTGTTCATTGACTGATCTTCTAATCGACCCCGTTGAATTTACCTTTCACTAAAAAATTCTTAGTACTTCTACCAAAACTCATCATTATAATATCAGATTATTTTCAGACACAATTCTCGTTCAATATTTTTCAACCACTTGCAAATAACATGTTTCTCCGTTACATGGAATAAATGTTTGATACAGAAAATATGATAGAATGAAGACAAACCCCTCCCCTCTTCTCCCCTTAGAGAGGGGGAGGAGTGTCTATTCACCATAGAAACGTTTCGTGCCCCCTAAAGTCTTCTCATGCCAAATTTGGCTCCATTTGTTTGATTAGTTTTCGAGTCATGCAGAAATTTGTTTTTAATTTGTAAAACAGCTCACCTTAAGAGAGGGGGAGGAGTGTCGAACCACCATAGAATCATTTATTGCATTCTAAATTCTCCATATGCCTAATTTGGTTTCAGTTGCTTGATTAATTCTCGAGTAATGCAGAAATTTGTGTTTCATTTGTATGGCTGCAACCAATTTTCTTTATACTATAAAAAAGAGCGGGAAGATAGTGAAGAAAAAAACGATTTTCGCGGTTTTTTTAATAAGAAGAATAGATCCGAAAAATCGGACATCGGAAAGGAAAAGATCGATCTTCTAAATATCGATCCAAGATCGCCCAATCCTATCTACTATCACTAATTTGACATCCTCGAAAGCTATGTTTATAAAATTTGTCAGGTGGTGAGATTAAAATCAATGTACACCGGAAAAAAACTCTAAGATCGGAAAAAATCGAAGGAAAAAGATCGATCTTCGATCCAAGATCGCCCAAACCTAGCTCTGAGTCACTGTCTTGGTAAACCTTGAAACCACGATTCCATCCCATTTTGTTGACATTTTGCTTCATATTTTTCGAAGTTGATTTTTTAGACCAACACCAGAAGAACTAAAGAGATGAAGGTCATTAATGTTACACCTTCTCACGTCGAAAAAAGATCAAATTTTGCCCCAAACTTACATGATTCGGCAATGGAGTATGGTATGGTCTCTATTGTGGATTTATCGTGAATATCGTCGAACACAATTGTCTTTCAGCACATCAATGCAGCTAATAATCCGAACAAAGAAAACAAACAGTGGTTCGAAAATAGATTTGCTGGAATGAAAAACTTGTTCCCCGGACATAAATTCAGTGAAAAAACCTTCGGTGATTCTTAGTTTGAAGGATTTATGTCAATTTAAAGCAGTACACCCAGTTTTTTTTACGAGATTTTGTTTACACGGATTTTCCAATTAACGCGGATTTTCCCACGTGCCCGCGTAAAAAAAATACCAGTGCAATATCACATCTCTCCGTCAGCTCACACTTTTCTCTTATACTCCCTCAGAGCATATTACGGTAATTAGTGCTTGTAACGGAGCTCAGTGCCTATGAAGGAAAGTAGTGCCGCACCTTATCACGATTCTTACGTGGATTTTAGGTTTTGGGTAACGGGGAGCTCACCGGGCGGTACCACGGGACGGGGTTTTCACGGGCAGCGATTCGTGAACGTCTTTCCCTGTCTACTTAGCTCTGGACGGTCCAACAGTGGTACTGCACGTGCATCGGCAGTAGGATGCACAAATCACAAGGGAATCTTCTAGCAACAACAGATGACCCCATTCGTGAGGAAAACCGAACTATATCTACCAGTAGCCAACAAAATTGCAGGAAAAAACTACGGGTTTTCGGAAGCGAACAACACTCAACTTTTTACTTCCGTTTCACGTGAGGATAGTTCCATTTGATATCTATCATTAAGTGACATGATTTTTTTACGCTGATTTTCGAATTAACTCAAAGCACTTATTGCATACTGTGGAAGATATTGAGGGGGGTCTCAGAGAAGTTGAACAGAGTGTACCTGTTGAATCCTCAAATAGAGAACGAAAGAACTTGCAAGCTGAAAATGCATCCATGATGTATATATAGTGTTAATTCGTCCACAATCATAGAAATCAGTGTCTGTGATCAAACATTTCCATAACCCTCATGCGGTTAGCAGCACATCCAGGGCACAAATCGATAACAAATTCCACCACTTGTGTATCAAGATGATGGAATTATATTTCCCACATCAAAGTCCCATTCTCCGATCAAATCCCGCAGGACAAATGTGCGGGTGTGTTGACGAGGGCAGCGTCAAAGTTGCCTCTACCGGCTGTTTATCTCGATCCCGCTTACGTATGTGTGTTATCGCATCCATCGAACTTTCCGTTTCATGTTTCCATATTGAATACGACTCCCTGCGCGATTCCGAGCGTTTTGTTTTTTATTGTTCGTTGTTTGTTGTTTGTCGGCCCAGCTGGATTTCGCTCCGAACCCTGGGGATTATTTTATGGCGAATATTATTCGCCATTCGTGTTTGTGTGACATTTTTTTTCCCCCGGGGCGATTTTACATGTAGATAAGACATGTTTCGAAAGGGAAAAACAACCAATAGTTTAATGCTGGGGCTCGAAAGTTTCACTAGGGATAACACGTCTCCACCAAATTGACTCCACCTGTTGCGTCTTCCAATTTAGGAAAATTTTTGCTCTACCCTTGAAGGGATCAGGAGGTTTTAAGTTATTCGACAAGCAAACACTGCAAAAGTAAATTTATAGCTTTCGGATATTGAGAAAGGTTTCCTGATAAATATGGAGAAGGTACTGCACGACCGGAACAGATCCGTCCGCACCCACACCGCATGCAAGGATTAAAATCGATTGTGTGTGAGCTGCTCACGGTGGTTCGGCAGTCGTAAATTCCCGTCATCGCGTTCGACAGACCGACATTCTCAGTCCCACTGTGATATATTTGCTCAGATCTACGCAAGGGTCCCGTGCTGGTAATCAAACATATTATTTGGAGCAGTGGGAAATAGGAAATGGAGACGAATGACACTTGTGGGTAGCACTCGGAGTTTCTTAACACTCGAAAGCACAGTTTTGTCTTGCTTTTATTGATCGCCGAGGATCAAGACCACCCGTGGGGGGTCCACTGGGGAGAATATATGCGATCGATATATGGTATGCTTTTCCACAACCGGCACCACCATCGTTGCCAGATGCAGTTCGTGGGGAGTGGTTATTTTCGTTCAATTTAATCTTCACTGATCACAATCAGGTCCTTTTTCTCGATATCGCCATTCTTGCAGAGCAGTGGGAGCTGAACTAATAAAAAGCAGTGTTCATTTTGTACTTGCAGATGAGTGTTTCTATTATCTTCGATAGTGTATATTATTGTTCTTCGATTTTGTGTCCTCTCGTGTGTCTAGAATCGGTTTCTAACGTATAATATGACGCCATTTTCGGAACAAATTGTGAATGAAATGGTAAAACATGTCAACACATGGAGTGCCATTCACATCCAGCGCAGTTCGATCGGAACGGAAATAAACTGAGACATAACATCATAACTGAGACATAACTAACATAACGTTGTCAGCTATTTTAACACTCGCAACGGAAATGTAATGTCATACGCCAACGAATGAATGGTTTCAATAAATGTATTGATATTGACACTATGACGACAAGGAAGGAAACATATTTTCGCGTACGCAATGATGGAACGTTAGTGCTCAATATTTGTGTACATTTTTCGGCATCATTCCTTTCAAACTAGATTTTTTTTTACCAAAGCATAAAAGGATATTAGTGATGATGTATTTCACCTATAACAGATTAAAAACATATGATGACGAGGACTTCTAGGAACGATCCGATTGTTCAATCCTTAGGAGGAAAAACCGAGCAATGAAAACATATATGCGTCCGATAGAAGCAAAGAGCAATTCCAAATGAAATCGACAAATGACAAAACATGAGTATTTTTGATGCGAATGATAGATTGTGTTCCGTTTGGGTGGGAGGAAATATGAGTTTTCCACAGCAATTGGGAATTTTTTGATTCAAGTGTAACTGGTAAAAGGGCGTACCGATTTTAGTAAGAGAAATTTTTGATAATTTATATCTCAAAAACTATGAGTCGTACCGAAATAGTGTCTTAGAAAAAGTTTTAGAGTATTGATGTTAAAACGTGAAAAAAATATACACTGAGAAAAAAAATTAGTACTCTTTTTTTTATTTACAAAAATAAAACTTTAATTTGCAATATCTAAAATACATTTTTTTTATTTTTTAATATTAAATAGAAATTATGTAGAAAATTCAAAAAATCTGTCCAAGATGGTAAAACTTTTTTTTGTGAATTTTGTGGAACATCGATTTTTTATGAATTTTCGAAACTTCGAATTTTGTATGTTGACAATCATTTTTAGCCACAAATTATGAATCCTGATGTGATTTAAAATAAAAATGCTCATTATTAATCTCCTTCTAAATGCAGCCATTCTCGAGATATTTGATTTTTTTTTGGTTAAGTCGTTCGTGAGTTATAGTGTCGCAAATATGGAGCAATATAAAGAGAAAATCCGACATATCTTACAGTACCACTATGACAAAGGCAAAAATATATCTCAAGCTGCCAATAAAATTTGTGCAGTTTATGGACCCGATACAGTTTCCATTTACACCGCATAACGATGGTTTCAACGTTTTCGTTCTGGTGTAGATGTCGTCGAAGATGCGCCACGCTCCGGAAGGCCTGTCGTCGAAAATTGCGACAAAATCGCTGAATTAGCCGAGAAAGACCGGCATAGTAGCAGCCGTAGCATCGGCCAAGAGCTGGGGATAAGTCATCAAACCGTTATTAACCATTTGAAGAAGCTTGGATTCACAAAGAAGCTCGATGTATGGGTGCCACACACGTTGACGCAAAAAACATCTTTGACTGTATCGACGCATGTGAATCGCTGCTGAATCGCAACAAAATCGACCCGTTTCTGAAGCGGATGGTGACTGGCGATGAAAAGTGGGTCACTTACGACAACGTGAAGCGCAAACGGTCGTGGTCGAAGCCCGCTGAAGCGGCTCAGACGGTGGCCAAGCCCTCATTAACGGCCAGGAAGGTTCTGCTGTGTGTTTGGTGGGATTGTCAAGGAATAATCTATTATGAGCTGCTTCCCTATGGCCAAACGCTCAATTCGGACCTGTACTGCCAACAACTGGACGCACTCATGAAGAAGAGGCCATCTTTGATAAACAGAGGCCGCATTGTCTTCCATCAGGACAACGCCAGGCCACACACTTCTTTGGTGACGCGCCAGAAGCTCCGGGAGCTCGGATGGGAGGTTCTTTTGCATCCGCCGTATAGTCCGGACCTTGCACCAAGTTTCAATTTTTCTACATTACTTCTATTTTATATGAAAAAAAAAATAAAAAAATATATATTTTAGACATTGCAAATTAAAGGTTTTTTTCGTAAATAAAAAAATAATAATTTAATTATCAAAGTAATTATAGTAATTGCCAAAGAAAGTTTCATCAATAGTATTTTTACGAATAACATGTCTTCTTAAGATTTATGGATAGAATTTGATAAAATAGGTCTAAGAAAAAACCCTTCGATTTGTCTTCAGATTTTACTCCCGACCAAATCAATGGATATTTCAGTAATAACTTTACTCTAAGTAATTCAATAAGCAATGTTGGCAGCACCAATAACAGAATTCCAGTTCAATGACGTTGAAGAATATCACATCGTTAAAGCTATTTTTGAAATTAAATCGAACGCAGTTGAATTTGATGGCATTCCCATAAAATTTATCAAAATAATGTTGCCATTAATTATTGAACCGCTCAAATATTTATTCAATCAAATTTTCGTAACAAGCATCTATCCAAAACAGTGGAAGACTTCCAGGATTAATTCAATTAGGAAGAAGAAAACATCCTCGTCACTTGAAAATCTTAGACCAATAAGCATTTTAAGTGCATTATCAAAGGCATTTAAGCGAGTGCCCCAGGAGCAAATCAGTTGTTTTCTATCCAGAAATAATCTACCCTCTCTCAATCAATCTGGGTACCGCTCTGGACACAGTATTTATTTCAACTGTACGAATATTTAACAGAAAGAAGCAAATGATAATTTGTTGATTCTAAATGCACAGCAATATTCATTTCATCTCGCTTCAGAATAGAAGAATTTTATTCTCAAATGAAGTCGTTGGTCTAGGAGTGACAATTAAGAATAATTTTGAATGGGATGACTTTGTATTAAAACAATGTGGAAAAATCTACGCGTCTTTGAGAACTTTGAGGAAAGCAAGTTCTCTTAGTTCTCGGACTAAACAGATGCTTTTCAAAACTCTAATCTACCCGCATTTTTTATTCCCTGATTTTGTACTAATGCAAGCTTCAGCAAACGTCATAAACCGAATTAGGGTTGTATTAAATTGTGACATACGTTTTGTTTTCAATTTAAATCGGTTCGCAAGCGTGACTCACATGCAGCTCTTTTTAATAGGTTTAAGATTAGATATTTTTTTTGAAAATGCGATCAGTTATCCTGTTACATAAATTAGTATCAAGTCGAACTCCTCCATACTTGTATAGACATACTTGTATAGAAAACTTATGCCTATGAGAAGCCAGCGAGGTAGAAATTGTTCAATCCACCGTTACAGTACATCGCATTATGGAAGCTCATCATTTGTAAGAGGTGTCAGTATATGGAATGAATTACCGTCTTATATCCAATTATTGGATTCAGCAGTGGGATTTGAGAGCGTGTGTAAAATAATTCGATCAAAATTAGATAGTGTTTTTCTTTTTTTCTTTTAAAAGTATACTTTTTGTGAATATGGAATTTTATAAAATACGAAATGTAATTGATCACTTAGTCTTACCAGCGGCACTTGAACACAAAAGACGTATGTCTCAAGTTTTTGGAGCTCAATGAAATAAATAAATAAATAATTTTTTTTTCTAAGTGTATATTTTTTTCCCTTTTGAACATTAATACTCTATAACTCTTTGTAAGACACTATTTCGGTAGAACTCATAGTTTTTAAGATATAAATTATCAAAGATTTCTCTTACTAAAAACGATACGCCCTTTCCAAAAGTTACACTTGAGTTAAAAAATTCCCAAATGCTGTGAAAAACCCATATTTCTCCCAACCCAAACGGAATACAAACATTGATTTCAAATACTCATGTTCTGTAAAATTGTCCATTTCATTTGGAATTGGTCATTGATATCACATGATTACGAGGACTTCTTGAAACGAATCAATTGTTCAATATTTAGGAGGAAAAATCGAGTGATGAGCGACTCTCGTAGACATAATTCGCACATTGCCTTGGGGGCAATGAATTTACCCTCTGTAAAAACTCGAATGCCACCCGCAACCAACCGGACGACGTTAATAATCCGACACTAATTGGAACAAAAATTGATAGATTAAACACAGAGCAGACCCTCCCGGGAACCCGATAGCATTAATTGTTTTATAAATTCATCCCAGTTTCTTACCAGCAACTCATAGCGGCCAAGAGATCTCAAGTCTGCTGGTCAAGAACGAGTTGCTGCAAATAGATTGAATCCGCTAATGCGGGGGTGAATGTCGTCATTGGTATAGAAATAATGAAATTTTCATGGTAGTTCAAAGTTTATCACTTCGAGATGCAACAATTCGTTTCTCGGTGTGGAATAAAAGCATTATTTTCACTTCGTTATTCCGAATAAAAGTTCACATCTCTGGAATTGAATCTACTCCCTCTTGAGAAGACTCATGTAAAGCTTCTCGCATTTCGCGGTACAATAACGCAAAAATTGTTCATTATCTGGGTGGAGAAATATCCTACTGTTTCTGGAGAATTGTCATGCCTCAATCATCTTACATCTTACATATTGCTGTGTGGGAGCACAACAGACACTGCGGGAACATTGTATGTTACGCACAACTGCGACTTGAAATAAAATACTTCTCATGAAATGTTTGCATTACACTTGCCTCGGTACCGATGCGAAAAAGTTTGTCGTGCTTGCATTTTAAATCCTAGCAATATGCTGGGAGTAACCGGGGAAGGATACTTCAATTTTCCGCTGATGTCGTCCGGTAGACCACCATATTGTGGTGATGCACAGCAAGAGGCGTGAACCGCAAATGTCGTGCATTTAAAAGCATCATTATTTCCCTTAGGATGCGCACACACACACATACAAATATGCGGACGGCATGGCCAGGATCCGAAGGAATAATTTTTATTTGCATTTGAAAGAAGGAAACGTTATTTTTAGATATGCAGCTATATACCGCTGACTTGCCCGTTTCTGTTCTCGCTGTTGGACTCAAACTGTCTGTTCTGTGTATTTAGCATAGAGTGTCGAAAAAGGAAGCTGATGGAAAAGTTATTTGAAACCAATTAGTGTTGGGACAATTCACTGGAGAGCTGAACAAAGTGAGCCCTTTTATTATATTAATCCAGCCTCAGTGGCCACTTGTGATTTGTTCTATTCAGAATGAATATTTTATTGTGAGTAATTGCCGACCATCGGTTGAATGTTTTGTGCAGACAGCTCGTCATCGATAAGAGCAAAGGATGTTCTGAAAAAATTAAGTGCAAAAAATGTATGATGGAGAAACATTACATCTCAAATTCATCCTTCGATAATGGAGCGACGTTAATTTATCCGAACAATAGAATACGTTGTCCGATTTACAAGTGAAAAATGGAAACTGACCCAACAGCAAGCAAGGACATTGCGTCACGAATCTCGTAACCGTATGGTACCACTGAATCTTTAAAAAGTGAATCGGAAATAATAATATACCAATCATTGAAATGAGGAAACGGTTTTATATACATTTTATTCAACGGTTTTGACATAGACCACTAATAGAAATCATGTGAAATTCATAGTGCACATCACAAGTACAATAATGTTCTAGTAAAACCTTGCTTCGGAAATAATTAACTGTAAAGTGTTGAAATTATTCTAATTACATTATTACTTATCATTACTCATCTTAAATTTATATTTTCGAATGTGTGATTGTAGGATCCGAATCAAACAAGGGAGAGCGCTCATTGGGTTTTTAAGTGTGTCGTTTGATAATTCACCGCGGTCAGCCCAACGTCATTCTACGATGACTTGAGCTGTGCCAACAATCCATGGTCAACATATACGTAAGGGTAGAGAGCAAAAGACTTCGATTCCTATGACACAATCATCAGAAGAGGTTTGAGGAAGAATACATTCACTTGCGAAACGCTATCATGCGCAACACCGACACAGCCTTTGTTGTTGCCAGTTGAAAACGTTTGCAAAAGAAATGAAGTCTTCAATGAGCTCCATTATAACATTACCCGTATTCCATCCAACATGTTACTGGATGTATTCGGTTGAATGACAAAAGCGAGTATTACCTTATACGCACATTTTTAGTTTGGTTAGTGGGCAAAATACGCCCTGGGAAAAAGTAAATTCTGATCCATTTACTGATTCCTGTATTCTGAAAACCGATCGCAACACAAGTTCAATCGATTCGTGGACAGCCTTGCCATGTAATTCGAATTGACCTTCATGTTCCATTTCTTTGAAGCAAAATTGGTAATGGATTTTCAGGTGAAATAAATACGTTTTTTAAAACAAGAATTCTAAACGAAAAAGTACTCTACCGAAGAAAAAGAGCCTCTAATATGTGTTTTGTTCAACAGGATAACACAGAAAAATATTGTACGAAAATTATCTCTGATAATAATTTTATAATATGGATAAAGTTCTCGCGAAAACTCAATGAGATTTATAGAAAAACAATTAATTTATGACTATGTCTGTTTTTCATTCAATTTTTTGGCAATTTAAAACTGACATTCAATGCTCATATTGATGTTGAGTTCTACAGTTCGATGAGAGCAATAAATACATTTGCATGTTCGAGAGAAAAGGAAGCAATGCGAATGTGTTTCGAATTCAGAATACCGATGTGAATACTCCTCGATTGAATCACAACGACAGAATAATGAGCTTTCAAATTGACCGGTATATCAGCTCCAATGAACTTGTCTGGCGTATTTTTTGGTTTCCCAGTTCATGAACGGGACCCAACACTTTTAAATTTAGCCGTCCTTTTTTTTACCCACCGAAATTAATTTTGATTTTCTTCATTTTATTTCAATTTTATGACAAAAATATATTACTTTTTTCGCTTTCCGCATTCTATCATGAGGGTGGAACATACGCTCGCTTCGAAGTGGATGGTTTCTTTGTGGTGATCATACGTGAGCGACCGGGAGTTTTGCAAAACATCTGGGCTAGATAGGATTTCGTAACCTTAGTTCGAAAGTTCGGTAAATGATTATTTAAATGAGGATTCCAAAAAAAATCTATTTTTTTTATGTTTACAAACTCAGTAGACTTCAGACTAGTTTTGTCAGCGGATCCAGTGAACTTTCCGGGTCCTACAACTAGGTCTGACACATTTGACTGTTCTCCAATCTCAGCCATCAATCGATTAATTTTATTGATCGTGAAAACATTCAAACACATTCACAATACATTAGATATTTTTTTATTTAACAGCTAAAATATCCACTATAAATAATTTAAATGGCAGAACAACGTTTACCGGGTAAGCTAGTAAATTTGTATTGGTAATCGCAAAGGGGTGATTTCAGGCCAACAATCAAAAATAATCACAGAATTAAATCGCTCCGTAAAGAAGACTTTGCTATGTGATTGGATTAGCGGGAACAGTTTTGTCCACAATGAACTTTTTGAACAAAACGAAACGATCATTCGATAATTATTGATTGACGGTTGATTAATTTGAACGTTGTATTGATAATCAATCTAAGAAACGAAATTTCACTTTTCCATCATATAGCCACATTTTTTCACAAACCTCGTATTATACATTATTCAATACTCCATCCTTCAGTTTAGAAATTATTAAATGAGATCTCAGAGTGGATAATTCAATTTTTGATTATTTTTTTCAGCAGTAACATGAAAAAAATCCAACTATTATGAATTGAACGACTGCCATACCTTATGCGTGATAATGTTTGCACCATCGTACAAATGAGGTTCTCGGTTCACCTGTGCATGCAATGCTTGAGTTTTCTTCGCATGTACGTAAGCTATAATTCATACCATAATAGGATATGAGTAAAAGAAGCCGATTTCCTTATTTTGACAGTTGTATCATGATGAAGTGGCAGCGTATTCATGATTTGTTCTATGCTCAAATATCGCAAAAAGGCATTTCAATCGTGAGTGTCACGTCAAAAGAAAAGTGCGAATCCAGTGCTCAATCATAATAGAATATTGCGGGGCGCAGTCGAGGGCATGAAAAAATGATTAACAACCGCTTCCGGGAGCTACGAGTCGAGAAGATGTAATAAAAAGTTGAACTTTCTCAAGCATAAAAATCCGGTAATCCTGTTTACCGACGAGAGCATGTTTACTGTCGATCCCGTATCAAATTCCAGAAGCGATTGCTAACTCTCTCCTGGTAGAAGACGTGATCGACGAGCATAAAAACTTGCATCTGACCAAGTATCGTGTTAACGTTATGGTGTTTGGATTGTTGACTTTCGATGGCAAGAAATGAAACCGGTGTTCATTCCAGAAGGTGACAAAAAAAACACGGAGGTCTACATCGGGATTTTAAATAAGTATGTTTTTCCGTGGACCAAATAGTAGTACGACCCGAAGCCAAATGTTGTATTTTGAACCGCACTTAGAAGTGGTTGCAGGAACATCTGCCGTTCTGGGCGAAGATATGTGGCCGCCATCGAGTCCCGATCTTAACCCGTTGGATTACTCAGTATGGCGGGTCATGAAGGCCAAGGTCTGTTCAGCCACCCGAATACGGCAAGCCTCATACAAACATTGACCCGTACATGGAGAGGAAGGGTACAGGCTCTATAATTAGGACCCGCCTTGCATTCCGGAAGCATGTTGTTACGGACAGATGAGGATTAGAGTGACGGATACACAATAACATAGTATAAAACTCTCAGAAACATTCTCCTTGTGAATAAATAAACAAAAAAATCGGAGCCGAAATTTTAGATTATTTTCAAAATTTTAACATTGCTCAATGGTGCAAACATTATCACGCATACGGTATTCACCTGATTGCGGTTTTCGGCAAATTCAAAACCTGACCACCTTCCAACTCCGGCAGACTTCGTCGAATCAATTTTCGGATGTTTCAAAAAACCATATTGCCCTGATTATTGGCTGTCCTGGCAATAATATTTGAAGATGTTGGTTATCGTTTCCTTAAGAATATTCTGCTGGTCGGAAAAAAACATCCTCCTGTATCTCTTCGACAAGATATTAAACCAGGAAGCAATCCCAGGTGACAGAAAAGAATGCTACTGATTGCTATACCAAAACCCGATTAGAGTGAAATTTTATCGACCATTGATGACGCACAGAAGATTCATTGCTCTAATGAAATCTCGTGATCTACTCGACCACGTCAATTCGCTTTTTGTTTAAAAAAAAGTGGCGACGATTACTTCACCGATCTTTAGGATCTTATTGTTTCCCAACTGGAAAGGAGCATGAATGATTTATTTCTTTCAATCTGTCGAAAGCATACGTAGCGTTTTCCAATCATTAAATCTCTCGAGATATGGGGAATCAAAGGTCGCATGAGCCGTTATCTACAAAGCTCATTATCGAAAACCACCGTTCCAGGATTAAGATGCGCTAGAAACTTCAAATCGCTTGAAACTCCGTTACATTATGGACAGATGAAATAGGCTTTACAGTTCCACCAGAAAATCCTAACTCTCCCACATGCGAAGTGCAAAGTCCTTGTGCGACAATGCATATTAGGTGAACTGGTGTGCACCACAATAGATAAACAAAAAAGACGCAGTGGTTCAAGACTCCTAGGAAAGAAGAAGAAATGGGAGCTTTTAGGTGCTATTCACACTGAATATAGACCCATTCCAGCGTGACGTGACAACGTTTTGACTCACTAAAAATAGGTTCATTTTCGTTTTCTAAACAAAGCATACGATTTCCAAAAAAGTAGTAGATGTTAAAGTGGAATTGATAAAATTTTCTACAAGAATCTCCAGTTGTAGAATATTTTACAGTTAGATTCGCTTGTTGCCAGACCAATACTTTTGTGTCGTGACAACACCTGTCTTTTTGCGGTTTCCGACTTTTGCACAGTAATGTTGTATTTTCAGTTCCGTTTCAAAACATACAAATAAACTTTGTTGTATGATTTGTCAACAAAAGATGATTCACGAATTCCTGTATATTCAGTTTTTCTTTAAAACTCACAGAAACTTGGAAAAAATCGGCATGCATTTTGTGACGTGACAACGCACCCTGTGCGAAAAAAACAGTCTCCACAAAGCGTTGTCACGTCACTAGGATTGGGCGATCTTTATAAAAAGATCGATCTTATTGAATCGATTTTCCAAACAGCGTAGGGATCGATCCACTGATTAAATCAGTACCAAAGAATCGATCTTTGCTGAATCGATTTTTGAAAAATTAGAAGCTTGTTTCGATTTATATGCTTATCCTATATGAATACTGTCGTTTCTTTAAACAGGGAATACAAATTTCATATTTCTATTCAAATATCAAAAGCATTTCCTCTTGTTCCACAGCATGAAGGCCACAGCTACAGGGAATTCATCTTGCGCCGTCAGGTAGTTGTTTTATTTGATGAATTAATCGAAAAAGTATCATTAGAAATTGAACAACAGCCCAGAACTTAGCTAACAATGATCCCATAAAAGCCAATCGTGCCATACGATTCTCGATTTTGGCGCCAGATCTAAAAAACAACCTTTCGCCAGTAATTAATGTCAACATCAGGTTCATTGATCCTACGCGCAGCCTGTTACAGTTCATCCCCTATGTAGCTTCCATTAGTTCTGTCTCTGTCAGCATTTGTACTGAAGTAAATCGTAGAAGAAGCGATCCAAATGCTGACATTATGTTTAAAAGAAATGTTAGCTGGCCTTTGGTGAGATAAAAAATCGATGAACACTGAAAAACAAATCTACAAAAAGATCGAAAAGATCGAAAGCAGAAAATCGATTTTCTCGATTTTCTCGAGTACAAAAGATCGATCCAAAAAATCGGAAATCGGAATGGAAAAGATCGATTGTTTGAGAATCGATCCGGGATCGCCCAATCCT
The DNA here is from genome assembly GCF_029784135.1 of Toxorhynchites rutilus septentrionalis. Classification (NCBI taxonomy): domain Eukaryota; kingdom Metazoa; phylum Arthropoda; class Insecta; order Diptera; family Culicidae; genus Toxorhynchites; species Toxorhynchites rutilus. Next base: position 333,166,564 of record NC_073745.1, on the reverse strand, counting down.
ACACGTCACACAATCAATAAATTGTATTAAACAAGAATTTCACCATATTGTTAGGTACTATTTTTTATGTTTTTTATTACTCTGAATATTTCTCAGTTTCCTCTGAGATCTCCTTTTACCCTTCCAAAAGTCGATCCTATAGGGGAAAGTGGTCCTAACACAACCGACGGTCCTAAACCTATCTCCAATGGTATCTCAGGAATGGTGCTTTCTACGGAATTTTCAGTAGTATCAAATGAAAGGTGTCACAACGTTGACAATTTGATAATATGGTAACTTTTTCTGGTTCTCTTCATTCTAGCATTTTAGCGTCACTTTGCGTTTTCATTGCTCCAAAAACATAGTAAAAATATTATAACTTGTATGGAAAATGAGATCAATGTTCTTTAAGATTGCGAAACATTACGAAACAAGGCAACTTTAGTTGCTTATGGTATGTTCATCAAAATAAAGTATATAAAGTGAATCTACCTGTTACCTGCAGTACACGACATGCCGTTGTGTGGGAAAAGTCGGGGTGGTCCTAAACCGACCCCCAGTTTTTACATTGTGATTATTTAACACGTTCACTCTGGTGTTTGCCATCTATGTCCCGCACAAGTCTGGCTCATCGGGCGGCGCTCACTACCGGTGGAACGCATTTGATTTTGCTATCAGAATGACTGTATGTATGCATCCGTGTCCTGTACAAGGACGTTTATGTTTGCATGTTGAAGATGGCGTTGTCATTGATGTTGACGTTGACGTTGACTTTGATCGTTGACCGTTGACGTTTGCGTGTGCATTTGTATGTGCACTTTTTTTTGTCTAACTCTGCACGCGTCGCTCTAACACTAATTCTTGCCACTCTAACATTATCTCCCTCTTGCTCAAATCCTATCTGCTAACTATAAAACTTTATTCTATTTTTTCATTCTTATTCGCGGACCCGTGGATATATGCCAACACTACCATGATCGTACTGTGGGATTTAACGTCATTTCCGGCATTTTAAATCCGTTTTCAGCGAACCGGTATTTCATCGGAATACGATATTCGACTTCCACTGGCAAGACACCTGTACCCAATACCCATTTCGTATGGCCATATTTTTTTGTCATTGAATACTATTATCGAAACAAGATTATATACTATTTATATTCTGGTATCTACGTTCATCTATTGTTCACAAAACATAGAAGAAAGTTCATTTGTTTGTTTCGATACGGAACTGAAATTAATTAAATTAATCATTAAAGTTCAATAGTCCGAAACAGTAAAAAGTCAGGTGTTGTCAATTCACAGAAGGATTTGATTGACAACAAGCCAATCTAACTATAAAATATTCTCCAACGGATGTTCCTTGTAGGAAATTTTCTCAATTTTACTATAACATCGTTTAATTTTGTGTGATTTATACATGAAAACGTAAAAAAAAGTATTTGTAGTGAGTCAAAATGTTGTCACGTAACGCTGGAATGGATCGTATACTTTGCGTGACGTGACAACAACTTCTTGAGACAGTTGATACTCCTCTATTTGTGGATCGATCTTAACCAAATTTTGTGGGTTGTTGACCATTATTGTTTGCTCAAAGAAATTCAAGTATAAAAATGTTTGAACTCAGGTTCATCTGATAAACTAAAAACATCCGGAATTCCTTCTGTTTTTTTCCATTGTTCAGTTAGACCACGGGACAGCGCACACAGTTGATATGATCATTGTTGTGTTATTAATAGTACAACAGCCCGATTTTTCTTTCAGAGCAGAGCAGTAGTATGGATGAATCGATTTCCATTCGACCGTGGATCGATCTGCATCTGATTATTGTTGCGTTAGCGTAGTTATTTCTATAACAACAGAAAGATGGTCAATTGAGTGCCCTGAGTTTTGAACTCACGATCGATCGCTTAGTAAGCGAACGCGCTACCAATGTTACTACGAAGACCACCAAATTCCGTAATATTTTAACATGATTTTGTTTTGTATGTTTGTGTTCCTCTTCCAGTGCTGAATGTTTCATTCCGATACGCGCAGTTTCGTAAAAGTTGCGCTTAGAACTGCGCATCGTATAAAGTGGTCTAATCAGCTTTACTACACAGTTAAATTTTGCAAAAATTGTCTCCCGAAAAGCTACATCATTGCGCGAATCGGATAAAGTCGCAAAGTGTACGAAGTATGCGATGTTTAGAATCAAACTGCCACTTTGGACCTGCCTGAACTTAAATTTGTTGAAAAATGGATGGCAGAATCCACCAACAGTCCTGAATTGTGACCTATCGGAAGATATCTGACAATAGCCAAAAGGTATCCCAAAAAGAATGGGATAGAAGATACTGTTGAAAATTTCATGACAATGTGGCATAGAGTAATGTTAAAAAAGCATATACTCGTCCAAATGTACAATAACGTTCATGTGTACTAGTCAAATTAAGAAGTTTTTTTCTAGAATAAATTGTTTCTAAACCAAAATAGGTGTCAACTTTATAAAACGAACAGTCCTCAGATGGAAGACGAAAGAATTCGGTTCATGTTGTACTCTCGCGTGAAAAAATCCGACGTGGTCTGCTCCAGAAATATCAAAATCCTAGAAAGTCCGATAACGAGAAGTGTCGACAACTCCCAAAGCTTTGAGTTGGTGTGAAGCGAAAGTATTGTCCACCAGATTGGCAAGCCCGAAAATGGTAAAATTTGAATGAAAATTCTAATTTGATGTTTCTTGAATACTCAAAATACATACTTCTGTTCCTTATTGTTCATTATTTTTTGTCTAGGGTTTTTTTTGATGTTCCAATAAAACCTTATCATAACAATACGAAATCATATTATCAGACGCACTTTTCGTTATAAACAGAACGATGGACTCGAAGATGAACAAACAAAAAGGTACTCTACTGTATATCAAAACTCTCGTAGGTCCTGTGAAGTTTGCCCGTCTGCAAAAAGTCAATTTTGATAAATTGAAAATCACATACACACACTCTTTACAGATACACGGGCCAAAGGTTGTGCAGTCCACTGATGATTCAACAAAAGCCAAAGGTTGTACCGCGCATGACAACTCTACACGAGCTGATGATTGCGCCGGCTAGTGACCATTCTATCCTGGATTCCTCGAGAAGACGCACCACGCTAGATACGGGGTACAGACTAGGGGGGCGTTGCTGATTAATGGTCAGCTGCATCCCAATAGGAAGTATCCCGTGTCGGGCACAGGTACAGATCATTGAAGACAGCAACATCACAATTACGAAAACACTTGTAATACTAACCTCGAGCCAACCGCGAGTAATCGGTTACATATTACTAACATTGTCGAAATATTGAACTCCCGGCCCCGTCAGGTTGACGCCATATGAGCCTTAATAAAAATATATATTTTGGATAAAAAAAAAAATTAAAATCTTAGCTATAGTATCCGTGACTATTTTCAGGGAATAGAGTAGAGGTGCACCCGTGGCCGAGTGTTTGGGTTCGATTCCCGTTCTGGCCGGGGGATTTTTCATCAAAGAAATTTCCTTCGACTTGCACTGTGATCACGCGTGTTCTAGAGCTCGCCCCTCGGAATACATTCAAGGCGTGTTGTTCGGCTTAAGAAATCTCAACTAAGTATTAATGAATGACGCTAGTTAATGCATACGTTGAGACGATAAAAGTTCCAAAGGGAACGTTGACGCCAAGAAGAACTAATGAGAGTGTTGTAATGTTGAAAAAGTGTTATTTGAAGTGATAGATGATTATACTTGAACGTAGTATTGCTAATGTAGCCAAACGGATGTAGATGTTCAATTCTTTCCGAGGAACCCCTAATGGAATCATGGTGAATCTAGTATTGGCATTTGAAAAGGATAATGGGGAATTCTAATTTAAATTCTCCAATGAAGCATTTAATAATATTTGTCATAAATGATTCATTGTGCCGACTTTATACAAAAAAACGATATAGGTATAACAATCATTCATCGGAATTCGTAGCAGTGTTTCTTCCATTATTAACCTTTCCCGTTAAACTTCTAAATACAGGGCGCCATGGTTATCCAGCAAAACAATGCATTCAGGTTTCAGCGCGACGACGATACCCAATTTGTACGCCGTCATGGTTCGTTGGTTTGTCCACCACCCCTCGTGAAATAATTTCCAGGAGAGGTCCCATTTGTTCCATGGGTTCCATGGGCTTCGTCATTAGTGCGAATCCTTCCAACGAATTCGTCTATTGTTGGCGAAAATCAACGGTCCTCTTCCCAGCGATGATTTCATTACGAAATGTGATCCCACTCCAGGAAACCATTGAGGAATGGTGGGGGAGGGAAGTGTGGGATACACCAATCAAACATGGTGGAAAATTGCGTTTCTTGTCACTTTATTGCAGATAAAAGGGCACCGACTGATGGGGCTATACAAAATGGATAAACTAATTACCGTGGGCAGGTTTTTTTTTGCGCTACACTAGTAGACTCCTTTCTCAAGCTGGTTTCGTTTTTCTCGACGGGATGTAGTCCAATTATTTACTGATGCTGTTCGATTGGAGATTGCTTCACTATGATTGTCTCAAATGCCTCAAATACTTAGCTAATAAAACTTCACTGCTTTCCTTCCATAAAAACAAACTTCACTGAGCACTATTGGTTTATGTTTTCGCCATGATGATTATTACACTAGCACGGAGTGTCCACACAACCAACAACTCCCCGTTGACCAGCAAACTGGACTGCAAGAAAACTGGGAACTGGAAAGGTCACTCCAGTGTGACCCGGATCACGAGATGTCTGCTTCGAAAATTCACTGATTGTGAATGGAAAATCCTGTCGTCGGGCTTTTTATATGGCAGCGAAAGTGTTGGTGTAATATCATGCTCTCGTGATAGAACCTTTTGGGAGAGAGAAAATGTTTTTTGCTTCCGGCGGTGCCATGAACTGTGGGAAGGATGCGTTCAACCGTCACGAATTTGTTCCAGCCAGAAGGACATTTTGAGCCAAGGCTGTGCTCCCACTGTGCAACATTTATGAATGCCAATCGATAGGTCTGCGCCTGCGGTTGGAAAAACGGAAAAATATTCTCCCTCTCTGGCCTGCACTCATGGGTTTTATCCATACAGGAAGATACAACGTTCTTATGATTAGAGCCTATGTTTGTCAATGAAGAGCAGTACTTTCCGACGACATTCTCTGAGCGATTCGCGTGATGTGATGAACTAGAAATGAGCGGAATCAGAAACTGTTGCATATATATAGTGTGGAATTTGATCACCTCTGGCCTGTGTTTGAATAAATTGGGGAAACGCGTTTCGCAAGCAAAAGCTGTTGAGTGCTATCGAAACGTGTTTTAGATGAGAGAGCGAAACTGACCGGGGAATGTAAAAGGTTTCGGATACATTCCAACATCGTGCGTCTCCATCGGAATAAAATCCCATCAAGGGGCTCGTCGAGACTATGATACCGAGGCGGGTGCAACAGGTTACCACCGATGTGCGCTGTTCAGTGTTAATGCTAGCAGCCCATCTAGTTGTTTTTTTCAGTTGATAACACCACTCTCTCATCTCCGTATCGAGCACTATAAATTCAGTCTAGGCTTTGACAGCGTTATTTTATGACCATGTCAGACGTGATATGTTTCGGGTGACTAATTGCGGCTTAGAATGTATTATATAGCGGAGCTTTTGCGTTTTAAATTGATGGGAACGACCAAACTCTGTCATCGATTCCAGTAATGCCTATGTGAAGGAGGAAATAACGTATTTACTGCATTTATAATGCTGGAATGGTGTGCCGGTTACTTATGCTTACAGCTGAATATTTCTATCTTTGATATATAGAACGAATACTAAGAATCCTAGAAAGATATACCAGTTTCGGTTGCCTAGAGGCACGCACAAAACTCCCCATTGAACTGCCGTAGGGTTGATATTTATATATTGTCGTGAGGAAAACAAGAAATTTAGATTGCATACAATAAATTTCTTTTGAAAAAACTTTTGAATCACTGAACCGATTTAGATGATCGACATATCGAATTTATATCTCAAAAACTTATTTGAAAAATCATATCTCAAAAACGAAAAAATAGAATCTCTGATATGTTATGTTATGTACAAAATCCTCAGCTTTCAAGGAAAAATATAAAAAATATAGTCCAAAGCCACGAAAACAACAAAAACAACTACAATCAATGATAACGGAAACAACATTGTTTTTGCAAGTTAAATATTAATAATATATAAAAGGCTAGCTCATTGGCTTCAATTTGATATATCGATCATCTAAAATGGTTCAGTGGTTCAAGAGTTATGAATTTAAAAAAAAAAGTCATTTTCGGGAAAAAGTGGAATAATTTATTTTTTGAACCTCCCTGAAATAGAAATGATGACCCTAACGAAAAAATAAAACAAAGTTTTGTGATAAAGAAGAAAAATTACCACTTTTCACGAAAATCTGAGAACCAGTATATCGGTTTGGCATGGAATGCCTGTATACTAGGTAGCCGGATTTTTAATGTAGGTGTCCACAATCAAATTTCATCTCTCGACTTCCTTCCTCCAGAACAAAACAGATTAACGCGATGTTTTCACCGTCGAAAGATACAGGTTTCCAAAAAATTTGCTGTTAAAAGATTTCAGATACGCGTACTACGACCGCTGAGATTAAATGAACAGAGATTCCGGATTATGAATGTTTGAAGCTTTATCCACTTGGGAGTTAACTAAACTCTGTTATTATCTGAAATATACGGTGGTGATGTCCTGCCAGTTGATCCTAAAACTCATTTCAAATTGGTGGATGTTTTCAAACAGAAACCAAAGCTCTACGTGGCGAAAATGGAAGTTTACATGCACCATGAAGCTGCTGGAAACGACGATATATGCGGTTCAAACTTGTATGCAGGTTTCGACAATGATGTGCGATTTTAGGTACAGCTCGGATATGCAGCCAACAAGCTTCGTATATACATTTGGTGCAACAAAAGTGAATACTGTCATTCGGACAAGCATTGAATTAATCCTTGCATGTTAGGTTATATTTATATTCGTGAAAGGTTAGTAGCATGACACATTCTGGTTCATTCAATATTGGCAAATATCCAAACACTGGAAGAGACCTATTTTGAAGGTGATAATTGAAATTTAGATGATAAATTAAACAATTTCTATAAAAACGCAATTTCTCGGTGTATATTGATGATGATGGTCACGCCACCTTCCCCTACAAAGTTTGATCAAGACGAGTTATCTAGAAGATAATATTTTTTTCCTCAGTTTTGAAATCAGTTTAACAAAAAAAACGAACTGATTTTACTTACAGATATAAACTCAAAAAAATATTTTATTACATTATCAAAAGAGAAGCCAATACTCAGTCTTGTCCGCCACAGACCCGATACGATCCCGACTAGGCCCTTGCAGCCAATTGGTCCACCAGAGCATAAGTCCAACCGCCAGCCTAGTTTTGGATAGACAATGAGTACCCCCATACAGATATGTCGAGAAATTTTCCATGACGAAAAAATCCTAGACCTTCCCTCACAAAACTTTAATTTTATATCTTTTATATCTGTGCGTCGCGCGCGAGGCTCAAACTTTTGTAGACTACTGTTATCTTTTTTCAACTACTACAAAAGAAAACAACAAAAATAAAAAATAAAAATAGTCCATCAGCTTTAATGTGTGAAATACAATGCCTCTTGAATTCTGTAAGTGTTACTGCACATTTAATATGTCTTGGCATCGAGTTGAAAACATTTATTCCTTTGAAGTACTTTATTTTATGAAGCACATGACAAGAAATTAGGTGTGCTCAATTCATTCGCGTTTCTAGTGTTATGTCTATGATAATCACTTCCTCTTTCAACTCGATCACTCAAATATCGAGGCAGCAAACCGTTAACTACTTTAAAAATTAACACCATAGTTAAATAAACAATTCTTTGCTTCACGGATAACCATTGCAGAGCGTCCAGCATCAAAGAGAGAGTTTTCATTAGAGCGATTTCTCGAGATTATTTAGATATTTAGTTTTACTTATGTTCAATTTTAACTGCTTATATTTCAACCATCTACTTAAAGAATGCGAATCTCCATTTAAATGTAGCACGACCTGATTTAAATCATTAGCTGCAATGAATAACACAGTATCATCTGCAAAAAGATTGATGTCACAAAATCGTAAAACTCGTCGCATGTCATTGATGTACATAATAAATAAAATGGTCCCTAATACACTTCCCTGAGGTACTCCAAGATTATTCCCTACGGGACTGCAAATGAAATCGTTACAAATGTCCGCTGAGTTCTGTCATACAAACAGCTTTCAAACCATTTGTATGCAGTACCCGTAATTCCAAAGCGCTTAATCGTGTTCAACAACAAGGGCCTAGAAATTGTCTTCTCTTTCCATTTTGCTAACACCGGTGTTCCGGACTTTCCCAGGTTAACTGGGTGCAAGAACCCGCGGCGACCCGTGTGATTCGAACGAATAAAAAAACGCGTTTTAACCTTTTAAACACAGGTGATATTTTCTCACACAATTTATTTTCACTGATGTGTTGCCGATGACCGATGGTGATGATAAGAGAGACTGAGTCTTATCTTTCGTCCGTATTTATAGGCTAAGCTAAGTTCCCTTATTTCCTCTTCGTGTATTGAAGAGTATCAATCGTAACGCATACTGCTGTTCAATATGAATTTCAAATTCACCGTAACAACCAGGTTCAATGCGGTTTCACAGGAATGACCTCCCCGATAGCCCGATTGTTCTGGTATTAGCAAAATGTTACAGTTTAAATAGTCCAACAGCTGGCCTTTAACAATAAGTTCCAAAATTTTCTCTAATGTGTGCAACATGTTGATGGGACGAAACTATTCGGCTTTAATCGTTCCAACAACCTTTTGAATAGGAACAATTACTATTAATCGGCTGTTTTATTTCATCAGGTTCATCGGCCAATCCAATAATCAATTTATCAATGAATCAATCAATGAAACACTATTGACAAAATATTCGTTAAACTTAGATGCTATAGCTTGTTCAGGTTGTTCAAAATTGTCATTGAAGGTTATGGACCGCGGGTTGCTATTACTAGGTTTTAATAAAGATTTCAGAATTTTCCATAACTCTTTGCTGTTGTTTTGATGCTGATCAATTTTCCTCTGAATATATTCACAACGAGTTTTCTTAATCGATTGTGAATAAAGGCCAGCATTGCTACCTCCGCTTCCCGTTTCCTGGAACTAGGTCAATATGGGTGGGACTGATGTCATTGAGTAGCTCCAGCAGAAACGGTGTTTATTGAGAACAGCCGAAGTGCCACACTGCTGTTTGTATTTCGGAATTCAGGCTAACAGTGTTGCGGATCTCTCCCGGAGAGCAGCTGAAAGTCGCTAAACAAACAAGAAAGCAAAAAAAAATTTAAAAAAAAACAAGGTTGCCGTTAAATGTTGGACTGGTGATAAGAGATAGGTAGGATCCTGGTTTAGTCACCTCCCTGATGTCAGTGATTGTCACTGAATTGAATCGGGAACTCTGTGATACTTATGTGACATATATTACAATGTATTCTCGAGTCAAGAAGTACATTAAATTGACGAAAGTTGGAAGCATTCCCAGTTTTCCATATCTATGTTCTGTGCTCTTCTGTGTTTACCTACCCGCACCGTTTGTTGCGAGCAACTAATGAAGCGACAAGGCATTATTTTTATTCTCAAGTCAACGGGCCAGCAATCAGTCAACAGATTCACATCAATCGCTAGTGGTACCGGGTGCACATCAACCAAAGGTTCCGCAAACATACAGGGTGCCACTTTGGTATATTTTATGTGTGCCATAAAAGAAAAAAAGATAAACACATATTATTTGTTTTTTTTTTGTGTTATGTTGGTAAAGTAGTAAATTTAAAAGGAATTAGTTCAGTCATATTTGAGGTTGTGACAGCATCTTTCTGATCTGTATATTGTTGATACCTGCAAGGTGCAAGATTCTGATTTATTTTGTACTTGAATCCATTGTAATTTTCATCTGGAAAAAGCTTTTATTGTATTTCTTACATTTGTCGCAATAAAAAATAGCTGATCAAAGGGGTAGGACAGAGTTCGCATTGGGGACACCCGAATGTGTGATCGTGATTTTAATGATACCCTATATAATCGCCCGTCACCCAGAGAAAAAGACCTGTTATAAAAAAGTCACAGGAGGGTTGAGTCCGAAACACGACCGCATAGCTGACGTAGGATTCCGTTAGGCTATCTGTTGATTTTGGATATATTGGAAAAAATTAGTTCGGTAAACTCTTTGATAATGATTTGGTGGCTCTGTAAAGGGCCGTTTTGTTTAGTTGCTGGGTATTGTTTGTCCATCAGTTTTTACCGAGTGATAATGATATAAGAATAGTAAACAGTCGTTGGATGGTGCGTATCAGATAAAAGATACCGATGTGGAACGAGATGTGATCAAAACCGCCCTCTGTGATCCTAGACAAGATGGCTCCTGTGTTATGAATGGATGAAATAAATAAAAAAAACTCACCAATGTAATATAAGATAATTACCAATACCGAACATAATTTTCAATTTTTCTCATCAGTAAAAGCATGTTACTTCAATATAGAGAAAACATATTTGAAATGGTAAAGGTAATTTTCTTTTATAATTTTTACTTTATGAGTGTTTATTCAACCCAATGCGAATTTCAATTGGACAACAACGCCTAATACTATATGTAGAGCATATGGGAAATCACTTTTTCTAATATTTCTTCACTTTTCCAATTTTTCTCGTATAAACTTTTCTTGGGTGAAAATAAACACAAAAAAAACAGACAGCTTAAACCAAACAACCTGTTCTCGAGCGGAAACACACCTTTTTTTTATTTATGAAAATAGAAATAAATCGTTTCATATATCTAGTCATTTTTGAACAACTGCTACCATATACATTCAAGTTCCAAATTAAATTTTTTTTTTGCTAGAATTTATCGTATCACTCACTTTACTTGCAATATAAAAATGCCCCCAACTTGCATATATTTGCAACACCGATTTCCCCTGAGCACCGAGTTTTGAATTCACTGTTAGGAAACACATTTCGGTAGGAACAAAAGTTCCTCTTACTTTCATGTATATACAATGCCGATTCCCCCCAGGAAGTTTGGTTTTGATGTCTCTGTTAGGAAACACATTTCGGTGGGCACAAAAGTTCCTCTTACTTTCATGTATTTGCAATGCCAATTTCCCCAGGTAGATTAGTTTAGATGTCTCTGTTAGGGACCCGCCGCATGTTTCGTCAATTGCGACCAATCAGAAGTGGGTATTTCCGTTAGGATAAGGGTTGAGATTTTTCAATTGTTCGATAGTTAGTTTCATGACAAATATTATTTTCTTCAATATAAAAAATTGTTATATAGTGCCGAAATCGATTGACGCAAAAATCTCATCAATTCATCATGAAATGATAATTGAACAATTTTCACGATGTGCTCGATTTTCGATTTTCAATTTGTACCCCAATATGTTCCCGAAAGACGTAATCCTACGTCAAAATAAATAGATATATGTGTTATCATCTTAAAAACTACAAGAGAGTTGATTTTAATGTTCCAATTAACCTTTTTCAAGTTAACTCTATAATACAAAACAGAAGAAGGATGCCAATTACGTTATATGGTCAGTTTGTGTATTGTTCTCGCAAGGGAAATAATGAATCATGAATCAGTCATCTTCAATTGCTTCCACAAAACCACCCAAACCATCGGGTATTTTAGGGCCATCAAAATCTTCTACTGAAGGGATTATACTAGAATTTCGTTGCATTCTTTTTCAAAAAATGCTCGTGGAAAATACTTAGTTCCCTAAATCAAATACGTGTGCAAAGTTTCAAATCAGTACCACATGAATCTGGCTGATCAGTCATTTGACGTGGAAATACTCACCAGTTGCTAATCTTGTTTGACTGATATGCTGCTCCTTACTCTCGCTGTCGAGAAAAAAATGTAATCAATAACGATATCTCATCTGCCCTTCTAATGATTCCGATTCGGGATGTCGGAGTGGTTGTTATTCGGCTCAAACCCAGCATTCCCCGAGTGGTCAATTTTCTGGTTCATCTATTTACCTAGAGATCCGTCTTCAAGGAAAAGCTCCACTTTTGTTTTCACATTGTCTTTATTTGTGGTAGACGTGAGGTATCCTTCCAATGAAAGGCAAAAACACGGAGCAAATATCAACGACGGTGTCAGATTTTTCGATCGTTATTCCGAGAAAAATCGTCCTCCCACGTTCAAGGTTCCCTAAATGAGTCAATCCTCAGGAATCGTTTCGCATTTCGTGTTCCAAGGAAGGAATAATGAATCTTCTTCCGATGCTTGCGTTTTAACTGCAAATTGAAGCACTTACCCCCATTGAAAGTCCATTCGATATCGTTTTTTTTATGGATCATATTGTTAACGATGAGAAAAGGTCCCCAGTAATGCTTGTCATCGGCGCGAAAATATTCCCTTTCAGGTGACATCGATGAGTCGACGTATCGATTCATCCGAAAAGTGAGTTTCAAACGATTTTATTCTCGATCAACTTCCTCTCCATTCTTTATATTTTTGTCGCACATATCTGCTTCATCACCATCATCAACTTAATAACCAGACGATGTGAAATGAGCCAGAATAAAGCTCTGAAGAAAATTCCATCCTCCCAACGCCGGTTACAGCATATCCGAGGAAAAAAGTGTGAAATCCCACATATTTCCACTTTCTCTTGTTTTCTATTTTTTTCCTTCTTTTTGCTGCGGACGTGCCCATATAACAGCGGCATAATCCAGTCAGTCAGTCATCATCGTCAGCTCCTTCCAACGGCGTGAGAATTCCTGCGCCCATTCCATCGCAACGCAGCATCCCATAGAAGGGTTCTTGAGTCGGCTTGTCAAGTGGGAGCCGACAGTAAAAAAAAAGAAAAAAGGAAAGTAAGATGGAAGAAGTGGGGATATCAGGGAAAGAATAAAGGCAGCACATAAATAAGGATCTTCGGGCACGGTCGACTAGTAATGAGTGTATTTCGGCCAGCGTCACGAACCGCAATCGTAATGGAATTTCACCCACTTGAAAAATGGCTTTCCAGGGGACATGTGTTGATTTCATTTATTTCACAAGAGTTCTGTAACCTTGGTTTTGTATATCACGATAACAGCAGAGATAACACATTCAATACATACTCGTATTAATAACAAGTCAGGATAAATATTAATGAGTTACTTAAAACTACACAATAGATTAGGGAATCGTATATGTACAAAAGTTTGGGACGTGTTGTTCATCGTTGGCTTAAGTATTGCTTGCTGCCAGCGGTCGTCTGCCGAGTTTGTACAAACCAAAGAAAGTCTTCTCCTGGAACGGGAGGTGGACACGGCCTTCGTCTATGTCGACTACCTCCAGCTGGTATCCGTTCTCAAGGTCTATCAATGCAGCGGTGTAGCAAGTGCTCGTCTTCTTGCCATGCTGTCCATGAACAGAGCATGACGCGTGTTTCTTCCCGTTGACCAGAATGTTGAAGCCACTGATCGGATGCAGGTCTGCGTAGGTGATCTGGGGTGAAAGGAAACATCTCAGAAGCCGGTGTTAATCATTGACTATTACTAGTGTTTACCTGAGCATAGACGAAGTATAATCCGGAGTCGTTCACTGTGAGGGTGCCATTGTGGGACAGTTTGAAAATACCCGAGTTCAGTGATTCGTGGTTGGCCGCATCAACTGGAAGCCAGTGCCAAGTTGCATGATTCGTAGCCCTGAAGTTGGTATAGTGCGGGTGGTATTTCGCCAGATGGAGCGCAGTTACACGACTCGGAGCACCCGCCTTGCGTATGATTCGTCCTACCCGATGGACTGGCGGTTGACGTGATTCCTAAAATATATTAGATTAGTAAGATTTGTATGGGAATTGAAATCTTAGTTAGTTGCTCTCCGTGATTGATCTGAACTAGTGAAATTGCACATAGAACACATTGAATGACGCTTTGAAGTAACAATCCATTCTCGATGTATAGTTTCGGTTATTCGAGCTTCAAATAGTTTAAATAGCCACATCTTTACCGTCACCAAGAGGAGAGAAAGATTGTTAGAATGATATTCGCGTCCAAAACACGCAGATGGAAATTGCAAAAAATATCTCTCATGGAGTGCCCAGGATGAAGGCAGCTTGAGGAGATGTTCCAAGCAGATTCAAGTTCGATTTCGCTGACGAATTCGCAAGAAGTTCGCGATCTGGGGCGAAATCTACAGTAGGTGGATAACTGGGGTTTGGTCACAAACCAGACTCTGGAATTGAGGATATACAGGATTTTCCATTTCGGGCTTCCGAAAGTATACAGCCCTGCGCTGACAACCGTTTGACATAGCTGTCAACCAAAGCGTCATATCGTTAGTTGAATGTCTGCCATTTTACAATATGGATCGTTTTAGCATCGCACAACGTGTTAATTTTGTTAAATTATACTATAAAAATGATGAAAAACCGGCAAATGTTTTTCGAGCATTACGGACGGATTTTGGTCGTCATGGACGGCCTACAGAGCACACAATCGCTAATGTAGTGCGTAAATTCGAACAAACTGGATCCGTAGCGGATATTGTGAAACCTGTGCATCATCGTAATGTGCGTTCGACTGAAAATATTGCTGCTGTTGCTGCCAGTGTGGAGGATGACCCGAATGTTTCGATTCCACGGCGTGCTCAGCAATTGGGCTTGTCAAACACATCATTGTGGCGAATTTTGCATTTGGACTTGCACCTACATCCATATAAAGTCCAACTGGTACAAAAATTAGAGCGTGGTGACCATGGAATGCGTCGGGCATACGTCGATTGGGTAAACGAACAACAGCAGCAAAATGCTGAATTTTCGCATCAAATTTTCTTCAGCGATGAGGCACATTTCGAGCTCGGGGGCTCGAAATTTCCGTATATGGGGCTCAGAAAATCCACACGTGATTGTTGAGAGGCCATTGCATCCACCAAAAGTCACTGTTTGGTGCGCATTATGGTCTGGTGGAGTCATCGGGCCGTATTTCTTTGAAAATGAGGAAGGCGAGACGGTAACTGTGAATGGTGACCGCTATGGCCGCATGTTAACCGATTTGTTTTGCCACAAATTGAAGATATGGATACGTATGACATGTGGTTTCAGCAGGACGGCGCCACGTGCCACACAACACGACCGAACATGGCCATATTGCGAACGAAATTTGAGGGACGCATAATTTCGCGTTTTGGTGATGCCAATTGGCCGTCCAGACCATGCGATTTGAACCCGCTAGACTTTTTTTTGTGGGGTTATGCGAAAGACCTAGTCTATGCCAACTCTCCGCAAACTCTTGAACATTTGAAAGACAACATTCGTGAAGATATGACCGAGATACCGCCCCATATGTGCCGAAAAGTCATCAAAAATTACCTGTTCCGGATCAAGGTGTGCGAGGAAGCCCTAGGTGGACATTTGAATGATGTTGTATTTCACACATAATGGCATAAACCAAACTTTAATTTGAAATGAAAGTTTCATCGAAATTCGAATTCTAAGTGTGTTTTATTTCAATTTACTTTCGGAATTTAAAGGAAACCCCTGTACAAGTAAAAGTGTTTGCCAGGTTTGATAAGCTTACACTACAACCGAAAGATACTTTAGTGGTATCTTAAAAAGCGGGTGGATTTGACGGAAACAACCTAAACCCACCAACTACTCACATACTTCATACCTAAAAATATCGGGCAATCATTTCAAAAATAGCTTGGCTGAGTGTTGGCAAAATTTTCAGGATCTTTTAAGCAGATCACGTATCGTTTTTGGACACAGCTAAAAGCCATCAATTCATTTTTCATTTAATAATTCTTTTTACAATCTAACCTCTGTCTACTCACACTTCGTATCTGTTCTGTCCAACCAACAATTTCTTCCTTTTATGTCCTTTCTCTTTTTTCCAGCCTATAATAATTCAATTCATTCAATCGCTCAATTATACGTAATTCAGACTACTTACAATCGATATAGTAGCAACGGAGATAATTAATTTTTATGTTTTAGAGTTTCCCTTATCCATTCCTATTATTCACCTTAATATATTTTCTTTGTCTACGCTTTTTACTTTTGATTATTTATTTTGACATTTAGTTCCTTCCTATTGTTTCCGAATCTCCTTACCACTGTTTATCATGGTGGCCCATCTAACTGGTCCACTGCTCTCGCCGAGGGGGCTTTACATGGCCGGCTAGAGAAGCCGTAACACTGAGTATGCAGTGGAAAAGAAGAAATTATGAAAAATCGTGCCAAATCAGAACACATTTAACGTTTTCATGAAAATAGTATTAATATTGAAAACTCTTTTTGCTTCCAACGCATTATTATGATTTACATACCAATCGAATCGGAATTCCTGTAATATTTTATTGGGTGTCGTAATATTTTATAGTCGCTGTAATATTTTATAGTGAACGGCGACAGCTATTTTTTTTCTGAATTGTGCAGTGTTGATATCTGTCAACCAAATATTGTTTCTGATCTTTGAGATTGGTACAATATGTTTCATTTTTACTGTGATAAAAATGTCGAGTTTCGTTGCACATAAGCACTTTTAAGCACCATTTTCTATTTCCATTCGAAGAAAACTACAGCTGCAGTGCTTCGAATGCTTGTGAAATTTTATGGTGACTCTGTAACATCGGATCAATTTTGTATGGAATGGTTTGGGCGATTTGAAAGTGATGCACAGTTTTTCATGTAGAAGTCATGTAGAAAATTCAAAAAAAGAGTATGAGAAAGTAAAACTATTTTTAAAAAATAAAAAATTGAAAACGACGATACATTAGAAATGTTTTTTCAAATATCTCGAGAATTCGAAAATTCATAAAAATTCCATGTTCCACAAAGTTCGTCACAAATAGTTTTACCATTTTGTACCCATTATTTTCTACGTGACTTCTATTTTATATGAAAAATTGATGAAAAGTAAAAATATATACATTTTAGATATTGCAAATTAAAGTTTGTTTGTAAATAAAATTAATACTATTTTTTTCTCAGTGTATATTTCGTCGCGTGTGGTCATCAATACTCTATAGCTCTTTCTAAGCCACTATTTCGGTAGGACTAATAGTTTTTGAGATATAAATTAGCAAAGATTTCTTTTACTAAAATCGATACGCCCTTTTCAAAAGTTACACTCGAGTCAAAAAATTCCCAAATGCTTTGGAAAACTAATATTTTCTCCAACCCACACGAAAAACAAACTTTCGTTCGAATCAAACATAAAAGTTTTTAAAATCTGTATGTTCAGTTCGGTTTCATTTGGAATTGCACTACTCTCAAAATGTTGCCTAAATCTTCCAATTCAGCCATTCTATGCCAAACTGATATAGTGGTTCTCAGATTTTCATCAAAAGTGGTAATTTGATTCTCCATCGCAAAACATTAGACCCGTATTTTTAATTTTTTTTATATGGGTGCCCATTTCCATTTTAGGTTGATCCGAAAAACAATTTTTCCACCTTTTTCCCAAAAATGGCCTTTTTTAAAAAATCATAACTTTTGTACTACTAAACCGATTAAGATGATCGTCATATCAAATTGAAGCCAATGAGCTACCTTAGCTTAGCTTTACGAGCTTTATTAAAAAAATATTAAACTCGCAAAAAATGATTTTTTTTTCATAATTATTGATTGTAGTCGTTTTTCATTGTTTTCATGGCTTTAGACTAGAGGGCGTTTTTTTCATATTTTATATTAAAAGCTGAGTATTTTTTTTACATAACATATCTCTATATCAGAGATGCTTTTTTTCGTTTTTTAGATATAATTTTTCAAAGTTATCTGTTAAACAATTTATCTTCCTTTCAGTAATTAAAAAGTAGTAACTAAAAAAAACATTTTTGGGAAAAGTGAAAAAAAAATTTGGACCACCCTAAAACGGAAATAGGCACCCATATAAAAAAAAAAATACGGGTCTAATGTTTTGCGATGGAGAACCAAATTACCACTTTTGATGAAAATCTGAGAATCAATCTATCGGCTTGGCATGGAATGGCTGAATTCAAAAGTTTCATATAAATATATACTCACATTTTTTTCTCATTTTTCAAACGAAAGCAACAGAATCGTCTTACGTTGTCAAGTTTTCGTAATTATTGATCGTATTTATTTTTTATAGTTTACATGGTTTCGAGATCAAGGGCGCTATATTTTTGATATATTTTCTTTAAAGCTTTTGTTTTTGTAAAAAAAAGTCATTTATGGAAAAAAGAGGTAAATTTGTAGAAAAGCTTTCAAGATAAATTATTGAAAAATATAGCGTCCTTGGTCCCTAAACCATGTAAACTATAAAAAACCAAAACAACCAATGATTACGAAAACAAAATCCAAACAGTACTATTTTGAGTAATGCGAGGTTTTTTAATGGCTATCAAAGCTTAACTGTTTGGAATTTGAGACAAAATGGTACTGACGGCTGTGTTGGAAGAAATAATTTTCAATAATCTAATTAGAAGGTTAAAGATCTAAACAACAGGGAACTTCAGCAAAAAATCGACAAATTCTTTCTCGCTCTAAACCCTTCTGGTCCATAACCAAAAAAATTAAAATCGAAACCAAGTGCATCCCTCCCCTCGTGACGTCATCTTGTTATCAGTAGAGAACAAGACGAAGCTTCAGGTCTTTGTCTAACGATGTCTAAGATACTGCAGGAAACTGGCAGATTCACGAACGTTGTCATTTGAAGCCGATATCAACTAAGATTCAGAATCGGAAATGGTGGTGGGTGACTACACACTACACGAGAGCGGAACGAACATCTGTGAGTAGGAATTGGACAGAAATCTACAAGGACATCGCATCCAAAGTATACCCCGATGTAAACTTTGGCCGACGGCACTATACTTCCATCGTGGAGCACAGTATAATGATCTCTTGGCTACCATATTCTTCATCCTTATACTCCCAACAACCATCAGTCGAGTGCGTATACGACATCAGCGCGAGATATTGGGGGGTAAACAATCATCAACATGAACTTGTTTCTTCAAACTAATCTTATTTAGTTTCAAACAGAATATTTGTAATTTTTGTAATAACTCGGTTTTATAGCTTTTGTTGTTCATGAAATGACAAAAGAACATCGGTGAAAAGTCCAAAGTCCTGTTCAGATATTCAAAAATCTAGTACACATTAAAAACTCATGAAACACATCACAAAAAATAAGCTAACATATATCCATCACAGGAATCTATCTCTTGTCGTCGGAACAAACGGCCACAAGTAAAGGTTCTTGCACTCACCATGTACTTTCCTGGATTCTTGATAACTTTTGGGTATTTGTTCTCCGCATTTGTAAACATAACTCGACTCCGGCGGTCATGTGTTGACCCCGGGGGTTTTGTGGTGTGATCTGGCCCAACCTGAGAAAGAATAACTTTAATACCTCTGCAGAACCAAACGCTATTATACCGAGTAACTCACCCAGTTAGGCTGTGAATTTTCCACGAACTTTTCCCTTCTATCAAACTCATTCCGGCGAACGTAGGAAGGAACTGACGGCAGACTGTCGGTGGCAGCGGTGGCAAACGGGGTCTGAAGCCGCTCAGCAATGTGATGCCTTCGTGTGGAATGTTTGTCCACAAAGTTCAACTGTTGGTGTGATGGAATTTCCCTATAATTTATTCAAGCGCAAGAGAATACGTCAATTATTGTATATCATCCCGCGTTGGGGCGGCTTTGGAATTGCTGCACAATAGAGCAGCAATTCCAAATGAAATCGTCCTAAAAATGCAGATTTTAAAAACTTGTATTTTTGATTCCAATGAAAGTGTGTATTCCGTTTGGGTTGGAGGAAATATGAGTTTTTCAAAGCAATTGGAAATATTTGACTCAAGCGTAACTTTTGAAAAGGGCGTATCGATTTGAGTAAGAGAAATCTTTGATAATTTATATCTCGAAAACTATGAACCGCACCGAAATAGTGTCTTAGGAAGAGTTATAGAGTATTGATGGTTGAATATGAAAAAATTGTACACTGAGAAATAAAATTAGTACTCTTTTTTTTATTTACAAAATAAAAATTCTATTTGCAATATCCAAAATACACTTTTTTTTTTATTTTTTCATACAAAATAGAAGTCATGCAGAAAATTCAAAAAATGGGCCCAAGATGGTAAAACTATTTTTGACGAACTTTGTGGAACATCGAATTATTAGGATTTTCGAAACTTCGAATTTTTGTATGGTTATTATCAATCTCCTTCTAAATGTAGCGATTCTCGAAATATTTAAAAAAATATTTCTAATTTATTGTCTTTTTTATAGTAAATAATCCCTTTTAATATGTTTGTCGTGTTATACCGTCATGTTCATGAAATTTTATGAATTTGCTTATAATTTCCAACAACTTTTCCAAATACATCATCATGGTTCATTTTTTGACTCAAGCGTAACTTTTGAAAAGGGCGTATCGATTTGAGTAAGAGAAATCTTTGATAATTTATATCTCAAAAAATATGAGTCGTAACGAAATTAGAGTATTGTTGGCTTAATTTGAAAAAAATATACACTGAGAAGAAAAATAAGTACTCTTTTTTTATTTACAAAATAAAATTTTAATTTGCGATATAAAAAAATATGTATTTTTTATATTATTTTTCAATGTATGTTTCGTAACGTAACTCCTAAACATGTGTCTTTACCATAACGATGTATTTGGAAAAGTTGTTGGAAATTATAAGTGAATTCATAAAATCTCATGAACATGATGGTATAACACGACAAACCTATTTCAAGGACCTATTTACTATGAAAAATACAATAAATTTGTGATTTAAAATGACTGCTAACATACAAAAACTCGAAGTTTCGAAAATTCCTAAAAATTCGATGTTCCACAAATTTCGTCAAAAATAGTTTTACCATCTTGGGCCCATTTTTTAAATTTTCTACATGACTTGTATTTTATATGAAAAAATTGAAAAAAATATAAAAAAATACATATTTTTTGATATAGCAAATTAAAATTTTATTTTGTAAATAAAAAAAAAGAGTACTAATTTTTCTTCTCAGTGTATATTTTTTTTCAAATTAAGCCAACAATACTCTAATTTCGGTACGACTCATATTTTTTGAGATATAAATTATCAAAGATTTCTCTTACTCAAATCAATACGCCTTTTTCAAAAGTTACGCTTGAGTCAAAAAATGAACCATGATGAACTTTTCCAAATACGAAAAGTTGTTGTAAATTAAAAGCAAATTCATAAAATTTCATGAACATGACGATATAACACGACAAACATATTAAAAGGGATTATTTACTATAAAAAAGACAATACATTAGAAATATTTTTTTAAATATTTCGAGAATGGCTACATTTAGAAAGAGATTGATTATAACCTTCGTTGTTTTAAATCACATCAGAATTCATAATTTGTGGCTAAAATGATTGTTAACATACAAAAATTCGATGTTTCGAACATTCCTGAAAATTCGATGTTCCACAAATTTCGTCAAAAATAGTTTTACCATCTTGGGCCCGTTTTTTTAATTTTCTGCATGACTTGTATGAAAAAATAAAAAAAAATTACAAAATATGTATTTTGGATATTGCAAATTGAATTTTTATTTTGTAAATTAAAAAAGAAAACCAATTTTTTTCTCAGTGTGCATTTTTTTTCATATTCAACCATCAATACTCTATAACTCTTTTTAAGAAACTATTTCGGTACGACTCATAGTTTTTGAGATATAAATTATCAAAGATTTCTCTTGCTCAAATCGATACGCCCTTTTCAAAAGTTACGCTTGAGTCAAAAAATTCGCAATTGCTGTGGAAAACTCATATTTCCTCTAACCCAAACGGAACACACACTCTCATTCGAATCAAAAATACTCATGTTTTGTCATTTGTCGATTTCATTTGGAATTACTCAGAGCCGTCCCGCTAGGAATTTGTGAAATATGTGCCTTTTTCTCACCTGTTTTCATCGTCCCATTTGAGCTTCAGTTGTGGCGGTGGAGTTGCCAGCTCCTCTGGCCGTTGGCGCATCTGCTGATAATGTCCGGACCGATGTGTTTGCTGCTGCTGCTGGTGACGGAAATGCTGGTGTCGGGAGCGGTTCTGATGGAGGTTCATGTACGGCTCTTCATAAATAGGAATTCCCTGGTAGGTCATTTCGGCAATCGAACGAGCCTTCCGTTTGCCATCGATTGTGTTAGTGGCCGTCACGCTAATTTCCGTCTCGATATCGTCCAGGCGATAGTCCGGAATTCCGAACACGCTGGTGCTTCCCTCCTCGATGTCACTTTCCCCGTCGTACGGTTCCTCATCATACTCGTCGGAGCTGGGTTGAATGTCGTTGGTGTCATACTGAAAGAGAGGTCAAAAGCGGATATGATAGGAATTGCTAACCGAAACGCGTTTCGATGCGGTCTGACGGAAACTTTTTCGAATGTGACGGAAAACTAGCACGTGATAAAATTTGAACCTGTTCGGTTTTTGTCACTAAAAAAATCGCTAAATTTACCGTAATAAAAAGATCTAATTCACTGAAAATATATTTATTTTTTCATAAAGTGGAGAATTCATTTTTATGCCTAAATCAGCAGGATCAAACGAGGTGGTTTCTCGGAATGTTGGATTTATCGATGTTAAACGGTTTATCCGAGAAAATGAGAGGCAACAATTCCGCATGACATGTGGCAATACTTCTTAGTAATCGACTCATTAACGCTCGGAAACATTCACAAATATGAATATTTTATTGAACTAAGGTGGTATTAACATCAAACAATTCTTACTCTAATCTACGAAACAAAAAATTGTGACATTTTGCGTTTGTATCTTTGGTTTTCTATCTAATAATATTATTTTAAGAAAATTATATCTAATATGAGCGATTGGAACACACAGTTCCCCTAGAAGTGACTGAACAGAAAGTCACGTTATCCATTTGATAACGCAAAAATGAAGGCACACTTTTCGCACTGCGCCCACTGCTCTGTAAACAAGGTGTTCTGAGAAGCTTTGAGACTGCACCTTGTTATGAAATGTGGGGGATTACCTCTCTGGGCGAAATCGTCAAAACTTGTCGTTTTCTTGATTGCCATATTTTGGCACGAGCGAAGCTGCTCGAGGAAAAAGTGAAACCCAAACAGTTCAAATGAAACGTCCCACATTTTTTAGCAGACCATTCCAGCCAATCAGTGGCTTGTTGGTTTTTATTCAGACTCTGCTCCATCGAGAGCGTCGAGAATTCCATGCACTGTTTTGATACACAGCCTTTTTCATACAATATTCGATGATGGATGTGACATAAATCTATCCCTATTATGCTACAATCAAATCAGCAGTGAGCTTAGAGTGCAAGCTTTCCAAAGCGACAGAAACACTTATGTTAACAAAAAAAAATCGTTTTTTTTGGACAATTTCTAAAAAATTTTAAAAAAAGAAGTTTTGTGGTTATTAAATAAATATATATAATGTGCCGGTGAGAGATGTGTTGGCTCGGTTAGACCTTGATTACATGTCCCATATATATGTTTTCCTTAAATCTATCGATGTTCGTGTGTGATTATCCTTATATCCTTATACCCTCCATTTCTTCCTTTGTGAGTAATTGGTCCGCTTGCTATAAACAGGAGAATGAAATGTAAATTCACAATAGATGTACGAATAGATTTAAGAATTGAGTGTGTGTGATTATCAACATTGTAATAATTTCCTTATACCCCATCCTTTTCCTGAGAAAAATATGTCACCCTTCTAATCTCGAGTCCACCGCGAGTAATCGGTTTTCCACATTACTAACCATAGATTTAAGAAAATTGTTCATATATATAGTTTTAAAAATATATTTAAGATTTTGGCTCCTTTAAACTTATGTAACTGAGCCTGTAAAAATAAACGAATTTATAAAAAAAAAAATTAATATATTATAATTTCTCTGTCATTCGAACATAATATAATTATACGACTAGCGACGAAATTCTGTGAAATATGGAATGTAGGCTTCTGACGGTTCTCAAGGATAACATACACAATCTTGTTGTTTCAGTCACAGATATAGGCCAGGTATTTATCATTCATCCTTCGCATCACGTATGTACGGAATGATATCAATGGTTTTGAGAGGTATTTCGAATGCACTACAAAGATGTCCTCCCAAAACAGGCTGCTCTCGCAGCATGCAGCACGTAGTGCATATTTAATCGCTCTTAAGGTGGTATGTTTGTTTCGACGATAGCCACACGTATACTAAATTCGATAGCACTCATATTCTTCATTGGAAAATGGGTTGTATTATTGATTGAGTCAGAATTTAGTATCTCAAACATGGTTTACATGAGTGAGCTCCATTAGATGTAGGTAAGATGTAGTAGAGATACTGTAAAGGGTCTAGCAAATTTCTATCCACAATGTTGTATTTTTTTTCGATTTGAGCTTCTGCTTTATAATTGTATTACATAACATGATAGAGAATATGATTTCAATTGCAGCACCTATACTTGCCATCCGAATCAAACAATGAAACCAACATTTGGTATATCAAACTTTGGATTGATTGATAAATCGGTTATAGTTATCAAAATACCAAGCCAAACTTTCACAGTAGTTCAGTATATGTATTGTGTGTGGAACATAATTCGTTCCGTTTCCGCAAGATGGTTCGAGGTGCCATAAATAGTCGAAGGCGACAGCTTATTTCTACTGAATCGTGAAGTGTCTAAATCTGTCAAGCAAATATTATTTACAAGTCTTTGAGTTTTGCACAACAAATACATTTCTGCCGCGTTAAAAATATCGTTGAATTTGTCGAGTTCAGTTTTGTTGCAAATAAGTAGGGAAAGGGGGCCCTGACCCGACCCCCTAAATTGCAACAGCTATTCATCACATAAAAATCTCGTTTTTTTGTAACTTCGGTATTGAAATGAATACTATAACTCTTAATCCATGTTTTATACTGGTCGGTGTGGTTCATGAACGTTGAAAAAGGGGAAAACAGAGGCCAAATCGAAAGTCCCTTTTTTCGTCACTTTCAAAAATGGTGGTCTCTAACCGACCCTCCTATAGTCCTGAGCCCTCTTTTTTTTTGCTGCGAATCTATTCCAATTGGCCGGAAATGATATACAACCCCAATTATATAGGTAATGAGTGAAAATAGCTGACGAGCGGAAAACGAATATAATCTTGTAACCAGTGATGGATACCCCCTACGATATGAGTATTGAGTGAAAGGGCTTTAAGAGCGGAAGTCAGATTTCGTATTCTAATGCCATTTTGTAAACGAAGATGGTGGCCTCCGGTTCGTTGAAAACGGCGCTAATAGAGCAGACGTTAAATTAGGGGAGTTAGACAAAGAAAGTATTAAAGCGAGATGAAAAAAGTGTTAGAGCGAAATGGCGGAAACGGAAACGGAAATGGAAGCGGAAATGGAAACGGAAACGAAAACGGAAACGGAAACGCGTTTTTCAATTAACTAACTACATACAGCATACTACAGATTACAGGTATGTTCAATTTATTTAGTTTATTTTAATGAGCAAACCGATCTGAATTCCGATCTGAAAGCCTATTTTTATCAATTTTTGACATCTACATTAACTTATCATACGTACAGATTAAAAATCTATCTTTTCCTTTTTTAAGCATTGAAAACATAAAACGGCGCTAATCATACAACCAAATTGTCAACGTAGTGACACATTTCATTTGACACTACTAAAAATTCGGTAGGTAGCATCGTTCTCGATATCCAAGGAGTGGTCGGTTCAGGGCAACCTTCCCCTACCATTTGTGGGAAATCAAGATTTTCTGTTTCCATTGGAAGAAAAGTGCATGAAGCGCATCTCTTGGGCTTGTTTGTGCAGTTTATGGTGACTCTGTACCATCGGATAAATTTTGAAGGGAATGGTTTGGACGATTTAAAATTGGTGATTTTATTTGTCATTGTGGAGCATCCGGGTCAATCGAAAAAGTGGGATCGAGGGTGTGATACATGAGCAACTAAGACCTGGTCATACGATGAATGGAGACTTCTACAGGTAACTATGATCCGTTTGAAGCGCTATTGCCGAAAAACGTCCAAATTATGCGATCAGATAAGTTGATAATATTCCATCAACTCTGAAGACATTTGGCATCAAATGGAAATTATTGAAATCCCCGATTTTCTTTACTCCTTGAGTGAATTTCGGTTTTCCAAAAACTTAAACTTTGACGGCTGTGTGACATTAGTAAATGAAGTCCGATTGAGCTGATATGATATGATATTTTCGTGGGAATCAACATTTTTAATCAAGTCCCGATTGAAAATTCAAAATGGCCATTTTCATTGATACTCTAACATGCACATAAAGAAGTAGTCATGTACGATAAAAATTATATATTTATTATAAATTATCATTATAAATGTCGCATGATATTCTCACTGTGAAACTGTCGATGACGAACGAACAAAAGCCGTGTTTAGAAGAACTCAGTTTTGTAGATCTCACCCCTTATGATGCTTTTGGTCACGAAAGGTTCATTGGCTGTTCTTCGAAACAAATTTCGACAGCTTTTTTCCTTTTGCAACGGTCATCCACAACAAACTTGCCCTCATCCGTGAAATACTCCTGAAATAAAACGCATTATAATTGACAATTCGACATAAGCTAATGAGATTGACACGCAACCTAACCAACAAGGTTCGGCATTAATTTAAAAAAAATGAGACGATTTCGATAAAACATTTCAAAGACGAAAACTTAGAATTACTTAGAGACGACTTGAAATTTCACGGAGCTATCATTGTGAGCGAACTTCCGGTTCGAAAATTAAACAAATATCTTCGAATAAAAACACATGATTTCGATACGACTGATTTTTTTTCTTATTTCACAACTCAAATCGATAAAACGACACTTTGAGGCACACGTTTTCAAAATATTTCGATGATGTATTGACTTCTTTTTGAATGGCACTAATGTTTCCAGTGAAATTTTTGCCGTCTCATCGTAGGTATTACCAACGTCATTTTTGACGTAGGATTACGTCTTTCATTTCTGTACCGGGGTGTAAGTTCAAAGTTTCGAAAATAAGAGCGTTACATTTGAACTGAAAAGTTTAGAACGTTAATATCTCTTTGCCAACTGAACGAAGTGGTGTGATAATAATATTTTCATTCGGAAGACAAAATGTTCAACAATTATATGATCCTTAATTATTGACCCAAAAAAGCTTTAAAGTTGCCTAGAAAACAGGCAATTGAAATCACACAAGTCTGTATATAAGCTGGCGTCCACTTCGAAATCCTTTTAGTTGTGATTGCGAAACGAGTGGAGGTGCGAAATGAATGGAAATGGTTTTACTTGCTCGCTTAAACACTATGCTCTTCTCTCCCAATCCCATTTCTTTTCTGCAACCGGACTGAACGGAGCATTTAGCAAAAACGGAGAATCCATGATAATTCGATACAGATTGGGTACAAATGGTGCCATTGACTATGGATTTGACAGGGGAGAAATCTTTAATATGGTGTAGAGAATATTTCACCATATCAAAGAAATCACATTGATGAAAGCAAGAGTTATAATATCATTTGTTTACGAATGCCGCAGTCGATCGTCGTTTCCAATTGGTGGGAAAGGGGGTATTATTTGTGTTGGATATTTTCGAGGAGGAATCCATTTCTTCTTCTAACGTTAATTATTCCTTTCCAGCTGTGTTATAGTAATCATTACATACAAAAGATGAAATGTCTAAGAGTTATATACGTGTTACTCATTGACACGAAAAATTGTTTCAATAGCTTGAATATTTCTTGATAACAAGCTATTTGAATCACGCAAATCTGTTTATAAGCCTTTTTTATTTGTTTACGAATTCTAGGCACAGATATAGCCATAATATTCGTCAATGTTTTCTCATTTCCCAAAGCGGAATCTTGTAAATTGTTTTATTTATTACTATGTTGGGGGATTTTCTTATGTTACCTCATGAAACTGAAAAGCATTGCTGTTTAACTATTGTGGGACCTTTTTCCCTTCTTTCGGACCGTCGATCAATTCTAAATATAACCGAATCGGACCATATCGCGAATCAATCCTCTCATTCGCCGGCGAAACGCCTCTTCCGACGATCCAGAATTGGCGAACATGTTCGCCTCGAGCTGTTGTGACTTGTGATACCGTTCGGCAGCATCGTTCAAATCGGGAATGTCTTCGTTGGCCGTACAAATCACAGGCAGTACGAAAGCCGCAAGCATCACACCATACCGGGCATTGCGCGTTAGTTGTCTCAAGAGTGCGGTGAAGGGAAACTGCCTCGCGGGATCACCTCCAAGCCGTTCCAGTAGATCACGGAGTGAACCGTAGTAGATGTTCAGCATCTCATCGTAATATTGACGACGAAATGCTTCGTCGGTACAGCAAGAGAAGAAATAGGATAAATCCAGCACCGGAGAAGCGTACCGGGCTCCTTGCCAGTCCAGTAGAATCATGCTTTCGGGGATTTTGTTCTGAAAATAACAATAATTGGCGAAAATTTTCTCGAAAATAAACCAAGCTACCTTATAACTGAACATCATGTTATTGATCCAACAATCGCCATGTACCAACACTGCGTATGGCTCTGTCCCCGCGCCGTCGCAGCATTTCCTCATAGCCTCAAAGTAGTTCTCCTTCAAAGCTACCATTTTCCACCGAGCGACATCCTCGTCCGCGTCCAGGACACCAATCGCTCGATCCATAGTGGCATTGACAAGCGCACGGATCGCTTCATTTTCTGCCATCGCTGTTGTCATCAGATCTGGTATTTTGAACTGCTCGAACAGCTCCGGTTGTTGATCTTTGATAGCGAACGAAACGGCATGGTAGCGACCCAAGTGAACCATCAACATACGTGCATGTTCATAGTTCACGGGTATCATTTTGTTCCACATCTTCAAGCCACGCTCCCGCAAGTCCTCCAGCGCAATAATAGATTGTTCCTTCTCAACATCACAACTCGCCAGGTAACATTTCGGCACATTGAAGAACCCCTCATGTGGCTGAACCCCCTTCTGGCTCTGGAACTCAATCAAATTTGGCAGCAGCTTCGAATATAGCAGACTCTCTCGCTCGAAAATCTTCATACTGTTGAACTGCTGTCGTCGGGCCTGGTTCAGCGGTGGCAGCTTGCAGAGTAGAACTAGTTTTCGGCCATCTTGTTCCACAATAACACGGAACAAGTCACTGCTGAACCCATCGCCTTTATTGCAACCGGATTCGATAATTACGCTGAATCGATCCGAAGTGAAACCCTCTTGCAACGCAATCGTTGCAATGGAATCATGCACAAAAGGTGGCAATTCAACGCTACTTGCCATGGTAAACTGGGATCGATAACTGGATGCGGCGCCCGATTTAAATTGAGCTATGCGAATCATATCTAATCAGTGGGAGCATGGGTAGTGAATCATGAAAGCCGTCTGCAGCTGATACGTGACCATTGTGATACAAATTTGGGACTACTATCAGGTGTCATTAGACTGCTACAATTGCAATTGAGTGAATCACGACTTATTACATGTCGATGACGCTTTTTACCCAAAACAGCTGTGTTACGTCCGATTTCGAAATAGTACAGTAGAGGACGAATCACAACATAAATTTGTTATATTTTCTTCCTTTTTTCGTCTCTCTCACTTATTGTTGTTTTTTCCTGCTTCATGTGAGTTATTTGCGTCTCACTTACAATATTTATAACTATTGTCGATGGGACTACCATTGGATTTGAATACATTTTAGAAGATTGTTTGTGATGAGACCTTTCTTTTCACGTTAACGAGTCTTTATAAAAGGAAACAACTTAGGCCTGTATGACAACTCTCTAGTTGTGCAACGATGACGCGCTCAAGCTATTCACTTCGGAGAGGAACGAGTGTAAATGCTTTGTATATACATTAGGGTGGCAGTGAAAATGGTCATCTCTAATTTCAAAAAGTTACCCCATAAAAAATGTTCACCACCTCGAAAAAACACCCTATACCAAATATCAGCTCAATCGGACTTAAGGGAGAGTGGCGCAAAGCGGTCGAAGTTTGAGTTTTTTGAAAATCAAAATATCATACAAGGGGGTAGTAAAGGAAATCAGGGTTTTCGAAAAAAAAGATTTGATGCCAAATGTCTTAAAATTGCAAAAAAAAATATCGAAAAAATCGAAAAAAAGTCCCGGAGTGTCGATTTTTGACCATAAAATCGGACTTAAGTCTGATTGAGCTGATATTTATTTTATATATTTTTTCGAGGTGGGGACCCTTTTATATAGGGTAACATCTCAACCCACTTATGAAGCTCACTTATGTGAACTGAATGTATTGGATTTGTTGTCTAAATTAATAATGCTAACCCGTTTTCTACTGGAGAATGAAGTGCACAGAAATTTAGTATACGTGTGACTGTCTTTGCATCAATCATTCTAACCTAAGAACAGTGAAATAAGACTTCGTGCTACACGACGAGACCAGCCTGTTTAGGTAGGGCATGTTTGTAGTGTAGAAAACTCGATCCGTATCGGAGGATATTTGAGAAATACTACAATCAATGGTGGTCGAATAAAAAATAGGAGGTATCTCGGAATCTGCGCATAGTAATCCCATGTTATTGTTTGACACTTTTTACTTTTCTTCATAAAACGATATTTTGATGCATAATCTTTCGGAAAACACAACAAAACTTATTGTTTGTTCCCAGTATTTCAAAAAAGACGGGTGGGTAATGTCGGGGACATAACCGGAGTGACGTAGGACTATACAAAGGGGACAGCTTTTGTTAAATATATATTTTAAATATATTGTTTTATTTTCGTCTCCTACGTGAATACCTACCTGTCTACCTGAAAAATGGATTAGTTTACTGTTTACTCTTTATGAACATGTTGGTGGTTCTGAAAAGAACCTTTGGTGTTGTGTTTTTGTTATCACTCGATATTCCTATCTTGTTCGGTTAAACCTTCCTGTTTAGCTATTGCGTTTGCCACTCACCACAGCTTTCACAGTTGGAAAATTTCTTCCCATCCAGCTTGAACATGTTGTTCAGTAAATTACATTTAATGCGACGTGCCGGAGAAACACTTTGCCAATCACTGAAACTAATTGTTGCCTTGATGAGCGCCGAACCGAAGCTGCTCT
This sequence comes from Toxorhynchites rutilus septentrionalis, assembly GCF_029784135.1. Lineage (NCBI taxonomy): Eukaryota > Metazoa > Arthropoda > Insecta > Diptera > Culicidae > Toxorhynchites > Toxorhynchites rutilus. The sequence continues at coordinate 333,135,439 of NC_073745.1, read as the reverse complement.
GTTCTTGATGCGGGTTTTCTGATTGTCGTGAGCAGCTTTGCAAGCCAACTCGAGCACTCCGACGGCCGAAACTCTATAATCGCTGTTAGGTATATTGGTGCTCCGGCACCAATCCTTTCGGCCTAGTTACCCTTGCGGAGCAATCAGTGAATGCGACCAACAGGGAACAAGAGACCTGCACGGCTCGAGTGAGACTTTGCCTTTCCCTTAACTTGTCCTCCTTTGTTACGTCCACGATGCCGATGCCGTACAACCACACGGGTTTACGGTTTGAAAGAAAATAAGATATTTTTTTTGGGGTCCGCGTGTTTTATACTCTAGCGGTACACACTCACAGGATAGAGACAAATCGGCAGACTCAGTCAGAGGGGCGAGTCCAACGAGACGAACGAATGAGCGTTAAATGGGAGCGATGGCAAAAAATTACATTCATTACGATTTGTTCGCTCGTTGGATTCACATGCAGGATAAAAAGTGTCCTTTTCAGGATCACAAAATTATCTTCAATCTAAAGAGTTTATTGTTTTGTTATCACTCGATATCCCCATCTTGTTCGGCTAATCCTTTCTGTTTAGCGATTGCGTTTGCCACTCGCCACAGCTTTCAGATGGAAAATTTCATCCCATCCAGCTTTGTGACATGTTGTACAGTAAATTACATTCAATGCGACGTGTCGAAGCGCCACTCAGTGTCGGATTGGAGGCGATATTAACCTGTATTTGAACATTTGCGATGACAGTGGTACAGTGTCGACTTTCAATGTGGGGTCATAATTTGGATCTCTATGTTTACAAAAATGTCCAACTAAATAAGTCGCATTAAATGTCCGTCCAATTAGCTAAATGTCGAACTAATTGTAAATTACTGTACTTTCAATCTGGAAACAATTTAAGAATTGGTGAAAATTGAATAATCAGGAAAGTCCCCAACAATCAATAAGCTCAGAACAACTGCCAAATTCACATACTCATCAGATCCTGGCAAACAAATTATGAAAAAATCAATTTGTGTTTTATTATTATTTTGGATAATGTTTTAGAAAGCATTGAACTGTATTTCGTAAACTCTTTTTTGGAAAGTTTAATGGCCCTCAAAAGCGCCTTGTTTTATGGAATGGTTCCAATTCAGAAAACTTAGTACTCGTGGTTTTGAAAAAAACCATTTCGAATGCCCTCGATGCCGCCTTGTTCTGGATTTGCCACCAAAGCAGTTTGTATAAAGGACAAACTTTTTTCTTCTGCTACCTGATGCCGTTTTGCGATTGCGTTTGCCACTCGCCACTCGCTGCAACTGCCTGTTGTCTTGATGTCCACCGAACCGAATGTGTTCTGTTCCGAATGCGGGTTTTCTTATCGTCGCGAGCAGCTTTGCCAGCTAACTCGATCACTTCGGCGGCCGAAACTATATAACGCCGGCTAGGTGGACTGGTGCACTGGTACTAACGTGCTCGGCCTAGCTACCCTTGCGGGGAACTCCAGATCAACACGGTTCGAGCGGGATTTTGCCTTTCCCTTCACTTTTCCTCCTTTACCATGTCCAGACATGGCTGCTTGGGTTGGTTTGTTGATGTGTTGTGATGCGAACCGATGTGGTGTACGGTTTGAATGAGAATGATCGTTACGGAAGGAAGGAAGGAAGGTATTGTATTATAGAGACTTTAAACTTTTGCAGTTCATTCGTCTCTAGCCTTGAGAAAGGCCCTTTGAAAACTCTACTCTACTCTACTCCAGCGCTACCACCTCCGCCCTCTTGCCTTGAGAAAGGCACTCGATCCCTCGCCGTCCAGCCCGTCAAGCAACGATGTTGTCCAGTCGGTGTCCACACAAAGAATGATCGTTACGGCAGCCGTGCGGGGATTTTTAAGCTGACTGGCTGGCTCGAGAATTACGCATGTGTGAGACTGCGACGAATGTTTCGTTAATTTTTTTCTTTTTCTTTTCCAATCGTGCTTCATTCTATTTCGCTGCTGCTCTGGTTGCCCGTTTTGGTCGGTACGATTTGAGGAGCACAAAATGGACCAATCAAAAATGGGCACATAGTGCATTTTGACAATGCTTGATATTTCACAATTATTCAATTATTTATCTCAAGAAAAATGAAATGTTATTCGTAATGATAGATGCGTAGATATATTTCCTATCAATTGATGTAAAAACCTTTGCGATCTATTGAGAAATGCTCGAGTTATAGCGTTCCAAATCTTGCATTTTTTCCTACTTGTTCAGTGCCTAGATTTACATTTCACCCCCTATATCTTCCGGTTAGACGTAGTCCTACGTCAAAACAACATCAAGTTCAATTGTCTCATGTCGATATTCTAGGCATAACTGTCTCATCATAATTTTTTAAACCCGTGATAAAGCTTGATTGATTCAGTGAGGGGAACTTTTCACATTTCATCAAACAATAGTTTACTGCTTATAAAAACCCGGTGTATTGATAAATTGAATTTTTTTTCGCTCCGTCGATGGTAACACTACATTCCCCACTTCGGGACGATAATATTCGGCAACTCGTTCAGTCTGATCGGATGGTTTTTAGTGTCAAGATTTACAATTCACACAAACGTGTATTTTTAGTGAAATCGTATTACTCGAGCAACCGAAGCCTTAATGAAAACTGTGTTCGGTACACATTTTGGAAAAAAAACTTTTTTTGTGCGGTAGATAGGAACCGCATAAAAAAAGTTTCCCCCAAGAAAATAACTCAAATCCACGCCGTTCACCGTTCAATTTCCTTTTGTTTCCCTGCTTTGCGATGAGAAAGTTTGCCTCTTCGGTTGCGCGTGGCTGTTTTGTGCTTTGCAACTTTGCAACTAGCATACCGAAACGTAGTGCTGTTAGATATCATGTCATGCAAAAACTTAGAAAAACTTAGAGCATGGGAGGAGGGAGGAGGGGAATGATTTCAGAAGTGGATAATTGAGACGCAAATATGCTTTTTTCGCACTGAAATGCATATAAACCATCGAAAAAAACTAAATGCACGATAACTTCGTCAAATAAGCTTCTTTTCATATACCGCACAAAAAAAACGGCACAAGAACAGAAAACCGCACAAAAAAAAATCGCACAAAAAAAACGCATAAAAAAACAGTACAAAAACAGGTTTTACTGTTCATGACATCCCTATACCCTAGCACTACCTCATAACCCTAATCCTATTTAACCAACGATGAAAAGAGAAATCTGTATCACTTGTAAAAATGTATATGCATAACAAATCATCTAAATCATTGTTTAAACTGATGAAAATTAGATGGAACTGCGAATATCACCACCAGGGCCATGCAATTTCACTTCAGTTGACACATCGCTACTCAATAATGAGCCTATCGCCTTTCACTTTGCTGCAAACTCGAGCAGACTGAAAATAGTGTTACTCTCTCTTCATGCTCAATCAATGCAGAGAATATCACTTCATCTTCATACAGTCTCGTTTCGCATCACGTCCATTTCTTTCATTCTTCACACTTCACAAATTATCAAATCGTCAAATGAAAGTGAAAGGTTTTTATATCGAATGAAAGTGTCTCATTTTGAATAAAAATTTCGCTCGAATCGTATTCATTATTCTCGTGCTCGTGAAAAAAAGAGTGAATCATGACTTAAGCATCTTCAGCTGATTCTTTCCACACCTTTAGAACATTGGCGTGATACCCAAATTACGTAATGCTAAAAATGCGGTTTTTGGACTTCCTCCTATCCTATGTAACATTAAAAAACGCAAGACAAACCCCCCTCCCCCTTAAGTAACGTAACGCTAACATAATCTTTACACAAAGTCAAAGTCATTTGAAAATGTTTCTTTAGATTTCCTTTCGAAGAATTTTCTTTTGAAATTTACTTCATCTTTTTTAGGTAATGGAAATATCAACGTAAAAAATCAGACATCTGCCCAGGTGCCCAGGAAGAACTTTCAACAAGTTCATACAATTACGAACAAACAGAGTCAGAAAATTAATGGTCACATGTGTTGGAATTGGTGCTTTCGAACCATTTGGCGTTTAGTTAAGAGGAACATGGGTTGGTATAAATTGATTTTGTTTTACACAGAAGTTACTACTCCTTGGATAAATGCAGCATTTCCTTTTGATATATTTCACTACTTACAAAAGATGTTGTTACATTTCACTACTTACAAAAGGTATAGGGATGTATTTACGAGACGAGCAAACCATTCGGCTCAAAATAGTATTAATTCCGCTTCATCGATTTGGGAGTTTGCGAACCCAATATATACCGAGCGAGGTATGGGTGTATAGGTTATTCCACACATAAGCTCACAATTTCTCTGCATACTCAAAATGTTTCGTTTCCAGTTCCGGGTCCCTTGTTTTAATTTTTTCATCAAAGTTAGATCCCTCATGCTCATGAGAAAGTATTGTACCAGCAAACCCCCGGAAAAGAGGAGTCATCCGACGTTCAACTCGGTTGAAAGCACTGCGTCCTGGAGCATATTGCATCGAGATTCAATCGAAACTATCTATGATCTTTTTATAAAGAGAGTTTTTATCTGGTCTTCCATCCGCATTAATCATGAATTATGAACTGGCTTCATTATCCCTATTCTAATATGGCTCTAGCTTACACATCCTTTTAAAATCGTGTCTATACAAAAAAGCGTTCGAAGAACAGTTCCTTTCTGAACGAAATGCAACGTACATTGGACCACTGTATTGAACTGCTTCAGCATGACCAAAGTGCCCTAGCTTCATTTTGCATTCAGCGATAACAGACGGAATAAGATTCTGTTTACCAGCCATGACAAAATCATGACCCGGTAGATTAACACGATATTCGAAATGTATCAATTAAGGAAAGCTCAGATAATACAGAATGAATTTGAATGAACACAATTGTAAATTTGTTTGCCGTCGAATGAATGACAGCAGCATCGACAAGCAAAATAAACGCGTTACACTGATAAAAATATATTTTCAATATTACTTAGCAAGCTCATTATTTTCAAGCCCTGATCAGAAGTGATAGACAGGCGAATTGAATAATTTCGAGCACTCTTCACCATAAGCCTTCTGTAACATTGTCAGCCTTTCGGTAAACGAAGTTTAACCTTTGTGAAAATTACAAATTATTGTAATAAAAATTTTATTACAACGCTCAAATTCTATTCTGTAAAGGACAGGTGTGAAGGATAGTTGTAGTTAGCCTCCTGGGCTGATTCGCCTGATATTGCTATTATTCATTTTTAAGCGTTACACAAAATTATTCATTCTCAGTCTGTGAGACCGTATGCGCGAGAATAGGAAGGTTAATAATAGCGGACTATTAACTGAATAACCGTTCTTTATTCCTGACAGAAGGTATTTGCGATTCAGTGGAGCACCTATTTGTGTGGATTTTTTGATACAATACCTATAACTTTATAACGACCAGCTGTTCGAAAAACCTAACAGCAACTTTGATCATTTTTCATGTCTTGTGGAAGCACATGGCAATATTTTTGCACCAAATAATAGTTTAATTTATTAGCTACTACTTACCATCAATTCCATTTAATTTTGTATAGCTTTATTGGGCAATAAATTCGGTTTATAACAACTATGTGTGGAATAACCCTAACAAATAACAAAAACAAATAAACAAAAATGTGTATATTTTTCTACAGTATTACTTTGATAACATAATACGCGTTGTGATGTAGAAAAAATAAAAATTCGAACCATTTGAAATAGGGGTTTCGGCCAATGTTCGATTTTTCGACATTTCCCGATAAATGGAAAATACGAAAAAAAAAAATTATTCTTTGTACAGGCTCAGTTACATAGGTTTAAAGAAGCCAAACTCTCAACTATACTTTTACTATTAACATGTTTTCTTAATTCTACGGTTAATGAAATAGGAAACCGATTACTCGCGGTCGACTCGAGTTTAGAAGGGTGACACATTTTCTTTAGGAAAAGGATGGGATGTAAGGAGATTGTAACCATGTTCACACTCACACTCACACTCACTTTCACATTCATACTCACACATCACACTGAATTCTTAAACTATCCTCACATCTAATATGTATTAACAATTTAACTTATTCTAATGTTAGGGAACCGATAGCTCGCGAAGGACGAAAAGGAGGAGAAAATGGGGGGGAAAGTATGTAAGAACAATCACACTCGAAGATCGATATCTTTAAGGAAAACATATATTTGGGACATGTAATCAAGGTCTAACCGAGCCAACACATCTCTCACCGGCACATTGGGCTGCCTTCCTCGAGCTCGAAGGGAGTTTTCTAAATTCGATCTGGCGACAAAATATAGCTCGCACGACCAAACAACGTGTTCGATGTCGTGGTAACCATGGCCACAAACGCAGAGATTGCTGTCGGCAAGCTTGAAACGAAAAAGCAGCGCATCTAAAGAACAGTGATTGGACATGAGTCGGGAGAAGGTCCGAATAAAGTCCCGACTCAAGTCCAGACTTTTGAACCATGGTTTGAGGCTAACCTTAGGGATAATCGAGTGGAACCACCGGCCCAATTCATCTTCGTTCCACTTGCGTTGCCAGTTAGCGATGGTATTTTTACGAACTAAAGAATAAAATTCATTGAAGGCGATTTGACGCTGATAAATATCGCCTTCAATTGCACCTACCTTTGCTAATGAGTCAGCCCTCTCATTACCCGAAATGGAGCAATGTGAAGGGACCCAGACAAAGGTAATGACATAACAGCGTCTGGATAAAGCACTCAAAATTTCTCGTATTCTCTCAAGGAAGTACGGCGAGTGCTTTTCCGGCCTCACTGAACGGATAGCTTCGACAGAGCTAAGACTATCCGTTACAATGTAATAGTGTTCAACAGGTCGTGAGGCGACGCTGTCCAGCGCCCAGTGTATTGCTGCCAATTCAGCAATATATACTGAGCAAGGATACTGAAGACTGTGTGAGGTGCTAAAAAATACGTTGAACACTCCAAATCCTATGGACTCATTCATAGAGGACCCATCAGTAAAGTACATATTATCACAATTGACACGCCCATACTTTGCTTTGAAGATCGTAGGAGCGATCCTCGATCGAAGATAATCTGGAATTTCATGGATTTTCTCCTTCATGAACAGATCAAAATGTACAGAGGAATTGATGTAGTCAGAAAAACAAACACGGTTGGGAATATACGAAGAAGGATCAACCTGCATGGTGATGAATTCATGATATGAGCTCATGAATCCAGAATGAAAATTTAGCTCGATAAGCTGCTCAAAATTTCCGATCACCAATGGGTTCATAACCTTACACCGGATGAGGAACCGAAGAGATAATAAATTGAAGCGATCTTTTAGTGGGAGTAGGCCTGCCAAAACCTCGAGACTCATGGTATGCGTTGAGGGCATACATCCCAACGCAATACGGAGACAAAGATACTGAATTCGCTCGAGTTTAATGAGGTGTGTTTTGGCAGCTGATTGAAAACAGAAACTGCCATACTCCATCACTGAGAGAATAGTTGTTCGATACAACATTATAAGATCTTCAGGATGGGCTCCCCACCAGGTGCCGGTAATTGTACGGAGAAAGTTTATTCTTTGTTGACATTTTTTACTCAGATACCTAATATGGGCCCCCCAAGTACATTTGGAGTCGAACCAGACCCCAAGATACTTGAATGACATAGCATGAGTGATCGGTTTACCCAAAAGTTGAAGCTTTGGTTTTGCTGGTCTATGCTTCCTAGAAAAAACCACCATCTCTGTTTTCTCCGTGGAGAATTCGATCCCTAGCCCAATGGCCCAGGTTGAAAAATTGTTCAAAGTAGCTTGTAAGGGTCCTTGCAGGTCGGATTCGTTTGATCCTACGACAGACACCACTCCATCATCTGCAAGTTGTCTTAGGTTGCAATTTTGTGTAAGGCAATTGTCGATGTCGCTTACATAGAAGTTGTACAAAAGGGGGCTTAAACATGAGCCCTGAGGGAGGCCCATGTAAGAGATCCGACTCACTGCCGAATCTCCATGAGAAAAATTCAAATGTTTCTCACAAAGCAAGTTATATAACATATTATTCAATAGAGGCGGCAGACCCCGAGAGTGTAATTTGTCTGACAGGACCTCTATTGAAACTGAATCAAACGCCCCCTTTATGTCCAAGAATACTGAAGCCATTTGTTTTTTTTCGGCGTAAGCCATTTGAATTTCTGAAGAAAGCAACGCAAGACAATCATTCGTCCCCTTGCCCCTGCGGAACCCATATTGTGTATCTGAGAGTAGGCCATTCGTTTCAACCCATCGATCAAGGCGAAACAAGATCATTTTCTCCAACAATTTCCGTATACAAGACAGCATTGCTATTGGGCGGTACGAATTGAAGTCGGACGCGGGTTTTCCGGGTTTTTGAATAGCTATAACTCGTACTTGTCTCCAATCATCTGGAACAATATTATGTTCCAGAAACCGATTGAATAAATTCAACAAGCGATGTTTCGCCACACCAGGGAGGTTTTTTAACAAGTTGAACTTAATTCTATCCGATCCTGGAGCCGAATTGTTACAAGAAAGGAGAGCAAGAGAGAATTCTACCATCGAAAACTCGGAATCAAGATCGCACCTATCTTGTGGTATGTCTCGAACAATTTTTTGCACAGGAGCGGAATCAGGACAAACCTTCCGTGCAAAATTAAAAATCCATCGATGTGAATATTCTTCGCTTTCATTCGTTGATGAGCGATTTCGCATGTTTCGAGCCACTTTCCATAATTTTTTCATTGACGTTTCTCGTGACAAACCTCCCACGAAATTTCGCCAATAAGCACGTTTTTTCCCTTTGATCAAATTTTTGAACTGATTCTCAAGGGCTAAATACATTTGAAAATTTTCAGGGGTTCCACGTTTCCGAAAAGCTTTAAATGCATTCGATTTTTCTACATAAAGCTTGGAACATTGGCTATCCCACCATGGATTGGGAGGCCTTCGGCGAATGGTGGAACCTGGGATGGGTTTCGTTTGAGCGCGAACCGCGCTGTCATATATCAAACGAGAAAGGAAGTTATACTCCTCCAATGGAGGTAAACCATCTCTGGAATTGATGGCTAGAGCAATCGCGTCCGCATATTTTTTCCAGTCAATGTGTCTTGTGAGGTCATATGCCATGTTTATAGATTCAGAAGAATTCGACCCAATGGTGATGGAAATTTTGATTGGCAAGTGATCACTACCGTTGGGGTCCTGAATTACATTCCACTTGCAATTTAACGATAGTGAATTCGAGCAAAGCGAGAGGTCAAGAGCACTAGGGTTAGCAGGAGGTTTAGGTACACGTGTTGTTTCCCCAGTGTTCAAAATGGTCATATTGAAGCTGTTACAAAGGTCATATATCAACAATGAACGATTGTCGTCGTACTGTTCCCCCCAGGCAGTTCCGTGAGAGTTGAAGTCTCCCAAGATCAATCGTGGCTCAGGAAGGAGTGAGCACATGTCATCAAGTTGTTTGCGGCTAACCGCAGCTCTCGGAGGCCAATACAAGCTGACAATACAGAGGTCTTTGCCTCTGATGTTTGCATGACAAGCAACAGCTTCGATCCCTCCAATAGTTGGAAGGTCAATTCTAAAAAATGAGTGGCACTTATTGATCCCCAAAAGCACCCCTCCGTATCTATCATCACGGTCCAAGCGTATAATATTAAAATCGTGGAAAGAGATATCATCTCGCGAAGAAAGCCAAGTTTCGGACAGAGCAAAAACATCACAATTGAAGTTATGAATTAAAAATTTGAATGTATCCAATTTAGGGATAAGACTACGACAATTCCACTGTAAAACAGTGATATCTCCGACCTCTAAAATTATTCTTTGACATTAGAGTTTCTTTAACGCCAATAATCAAAAGTTACACCAACGGCTTTCGTCAGAAAATATTTTTAAAGCTTGGTCGTTAATGGGTTAAACTGTTCAGGTCAAACACAAAAGCGAAAGATGGTATGCATAATTTCCGAACATCAGCAATCGGAGTGGTGCGAATTATGGCTCGCAAGCCTAAATTGGAGAGCACGTTGCCCCGAAACAATGGTTTGACTGAATTTATGGGTATTCTTGTCTGTGAAGATTTATTGGGATGCGGGTTCCTTATGCGAATAAATGTTTTTCAGTAGTAATGATAGAAGTTTACGAGGCGATAAAGATAAATGGATTAATATTAATCGTCGAGTTGGATAAATAGACAGTTTTGAGATTAATCGTAAAAAAATGACAAATTTCATTCTGAAAAACAGTTGTTTATTAATAATATCTCTCCCGCTTGTGGTTATCGTCTCACCTTCAAACTTTACAACAGTACTAAACAAACTGATCAAACCAGACGCTTCCCACATGCGTGAACCTGTTGACAGAAAACTCAATTCGGATTGGAACATTTGATAGGGCAATGTCGAGTAGAAAAAAAAAATATTCCGCGGAATACCGACCGATCGATCGCTTCAAGGCGGGAGAGAAAGCTATTGATCTAATATTGGTTGCATCCCCCGTTCGGGAGATAGAAATAAATATTTTCCTTATCTTGCTCTGGCATGTAGAACTGAGAATATGGCTATGAGAGTTGTTTTTGGAATTGGAGTAAACATAATTGACTCGGGTCGAAGGCATCTTCTTTCTTCCATTTCACTTGTTTCAGCGTTGTTTACACTGAAAATGTTGGCTCGCCTTCGGTGTGGAGCACGGTGCGGCGATGCAAGAAGCGTAGGTGTTTCGGCTATACGCCGATGTGATCCGGGGACAGGGGCCACGGAGATGAGTGTTAGATTTACAGCGCTGGGTGCATATTTTCCGCTCGTATTAATAAATAAATGACCACTAATAATGGGGATTTTCAAGTGGAGGCAAAACGCCGATGCGTTTCTTTTGATTCTGTAGTTTGGCCGGTGGATGCGGTCAGCGTCGTCAACACAGGTTCTGACGAGTGATATTCGGTTTTCTTGACAGCGAGAGACGGGAATGAAAATTAATCGATTATGGCGAATTGTGTGCGTGGGGAAGATTGAGAGCAGACGGTAGTCGATTGGTTACCCATTATAGGTCATTCACACGTTCAGCAAATTTCACATTTCGACTGACTGTCTCACTTGAATGGGTTGGATTGGGTTTATCGTGAACATTAGGAAAACGCCTTTTGTTCTGTATCATCAGTCCGAAATCAATAAACCAATACTATGATTATTCAGGAGCATCAATTATTTTTAGATTATGAACTATACGAGTATTTGAGCAAAACATACTTAGCACCTATTATTATCATTACTATTTATGAAATAGACATTAAATTGAAACAAACTTCTTCTGTCTTTTCACTATGGTAGGTTCAGTTTTGTAGAAATCTTTCCAAAGTCGTAAACCGATCTTGACAATGAAGAGACATGATCCAACCCGACCAGTATGATTCAATGAGAAATTGACAAAATGAAGAAACGAAAAAAGTTATATTCTCCTGAAGAGAAATAGAATGATTTTAGTATTCGTAGATTTCGACGCGATTGGAAGTACCACAAAAAAATGAGAATAGCGAATCGAAATTTTAGGAATGGAGCAACAGGTATATACAGATTCAACGTTCTATATTAGTATAAAATTCAAACAACTTCATCCAATGAGTATCACGCGCGCAGCTTTTCGATATCCACTGACACCACGAACCGTCGCCTAGTAAATTGTCGCAATAAATCTTTCCCCATGCGCTCAAATTCGACAGTGAAAAAACCCGCAAATTTCTCTCCGTCCATTCGAACATGATCGGAGTAGCGATCAAGCGGGGAACACCTAATAGGAGGTGAATTACGAGTTCTACCGCGAACTAATTACAACCAGCTAATATTTAGTGCCTTGAATGCGTTGCAAAAATACAGACGTCACCATCACCACTCGAACAGAACTTCAAGCGTGCAGCAGTCAGATGTTTAATTGCTGTGGAAATTTATGGATTGTTGTGAGTTTTTAAATGTTATTACGAGCTATTTTTAGTGGTCCCAAAAATAGCGTCGTGATTCGAGTGCGGCTTTGATTTATTGGAAGAAAACTCAACGATTTATGTTCATGGCTTATATCAGGTGCTAGCTGAACGATTTTTTTTTGCTTGTCAAGGGCGCCGTTTATCATATAGACGCCACTTTTTTTGGACTACATTTCTTCCCCGGAGGGTGGTTAAGGTTGGAACCTGACCTTTGGGTTGTGGAAAGGGATAAGATTAATTGTCTGTACGTTTATTGATGATGACATGCTTAAGTGGTCTGTGAGATATATCCAATATAAATAATATAAATTCAATGAGGAATGTCACAACTAGAAATGATACAAATATTTATGAATAGAGAATCAGTTGATCTTTTTTGATTGCCTCATTTAATCTGTCCTCGGTATAGTTTTGAACTTTCGACATATTTCACACTCCACTCAGAGTTTCGTCACAAGATGCACAGATTTTCACTCATTTTGAAGATTGGTTACTTTTTCGTCTCCATTGGCACCACTCTGCATTATTTATACAAAATACGGATAAAATGACAGAAACTAACAAATGATCTTACACATACATTTATTTGAGGTGTTATTATTCTTTCACCGACAGATTCCGGAAGGGTTTACGATAATCATGATCCTTCAGTAATTTTCAGCATTCCCATTATATGTCCTATATTATTTTTCTACTTGAGAAAGTATGAAAAATATTCTGTGCAATATAACAACAGGGTTTTTTTGCAATTTGTAGAAACGATATTGAACGAGCCTTGTGTTTAATAAACATTTTATATTATCAGGATTTAGTGAAATTATGAGGAAAGCTACATGAATATGGTAGAGTTATGAAACACAAATTTCTGCATTACTCGAGAGTTAATCAAGCAAATGAAACCAAATTTGGCATGTGAGGGTTTCAGGGTGCAATAAATGTTTTTACTGTGGTTAGACACTCAACTCCCTTTCTAAGGAGGAGCTTCCATACAAATGAAAGGCAAATTTCTGCATAACTCGAAAAATAATCAAGCAAATGGAGCCAAATTCGGCATGCGAGCGTTTTAAGGGACACGAAACTTTTCTATGGCGAATAGACACTCCTCCACTCTCTCTGAGAAGTGGGAGGAGGGGCACTAACACGTACATATGTATATGTTTCTAGAAATTGTAAATTACACATTAGTGGTAGCCATTTAGGCGTTAGGTTTTCTGTTCCATTACCTTATGGTAAAGTACACAGTAGTAGCCATTTAGGCGTAAGGGTATTGTTTCTGTTATTCCATTGTTCCGCACACCGGACAGTTGATATTGCAGCCCGATGGTTCTTGCAGAGCAGAACAGTTGTATGGATGAATGATGATGGTTGTGTGGTCGTAGTTATTCTATAACAAGACAAATATGGTCAATTGAGGACCCTGAGTTTGAACTTACGATCGATCGCTTAGTAAGCGAACGCGCAACCAAGTGGCTACGAAGACCCCCCCTCATAATAATCATCTTGGTTGTATTTTAATAGAAAATAAATGCTTTGCAGAATTTCGTTTTTTCAATAGTTTAAAAAACATTGAGCCATTATTTTCCTTCAAATTTCAACAATTAAAACTTCGGTGTGACAATCTCATAGCGAATAACTTAACTACAACGCATATTCAAAATTTATGCAGATGTCATATTGTATCATCAGTATCATAAAACTTTTTTCTGTCGACACGTTACCCCATTCCTCAACGTTTTCTTTTCATAACGTTTATTTATCAGGCACAATTTCTTATCATCCTACGAAAAAAATATTAGCTATAGAATTGACACTAATAAATTTATAATATTTAGCTTCGATATTATAAATTTATTAGTCTCAATTCTATAGCTAATATTTTTTTCGTAGGATGATAAGAAAGCAGTTTGATTGGTCGGGAGTAGGGTCTAGGACTAGGATGGAGTAAGTGCATTTTGTTTTGTTTGATGAGGATTAGGATATTCTGTTATTTCAATTCGTCGATTTTTTCGGCTTTTTATAAGAAAAATTCACTCTTCTTTCAATGTTTTTCTTCCAGAATTTATATCTCTGTTTACGACTCTGTACTCATACTGCAAATACCCAGCACAAAGGTGTGATTATATTTCTCACCCGATCATTTCTTGAGAAGAAACTTAAATAAAAAATAAAAAAAATATATAAGAGAATCAAACAAAGATACATTTATAATGTTCACATAGCCCGGAAGTATGACTTATCAAGAATTCATAAGTCATGTGATGTCGCTCTTCGGCTATCAGTGATTGATCCTCACCGTGGTTGAGAAATCGAAGATACATACAAAAAAAAGTACATTTCCCAAAAACATGATTGAACTAATCTTGAAATTAGGTTTCCTTTTCCGGTTTATTCATATTCCCAATGTTGGAGTATACTAAAGGGTGTGTCACATCAAACTGCATCACGGAAAAAACGCTGTAGAAATTCGCCCAGTAGACCGATCCTTTTGAAAATTTTAGACAGTAAAATAAAAACTATTAAACAACTTTTGGCATTTTCTTTTTATTCATACTTCGAGCCCAAGCCCGTATGCTCGCACCTTCCTCTTTACCCCGTCCATAAGGTTCTGTACAACGTCAGGTTGTAGTTTTTTTTTGAACAGAAATCCATTTTCTCTTGAAGTCCGCCTCCGATTTGACAACTTTTGGGTTCTTCCGGAAGGGCCTGCTTCATAATCGCCCAATATTTCTCTATTGGGCGAAGCTCCGGCGCGATGGGCGGGTTCATTTCCTTTGGCACGAAGGTGACCCCGTTGACTTCGTACCACTCCAACACGTCCTTTTAAAAGTGGCACGAAGCGAGATCCGGCCAGAAGATGGTCGGGCCCTCGTGCTGCTTCAATAGTGGTAGTAAGCGCTTCTGTAGGCACTCCTTAAGGTAAACCTGCCCGTTTACCGTGCCGGTCATCACGAAGGGAGCGTTCCGCTTTCCGCAAGAGCAGATCGCTTGCCACACCATGTACTTTTTGGCAAACTTGGATAGTTTCTGCTTGCGAATCTCCTCCGAAACGCTGAATTTGTCCTCTGCGGAGAAGAACAACAGGCCCGGCAGCTGACGAAAGTCCGCTTTGACGTAGGTTTCGTCGTCCAATACCAGGCAATGCGGCTTCGTCAGCATTTCGGTGTACAGCTTCCGGGCTCGCGTTTTCCCCACCATGTTTTGCCTTTCGTCGCGGTTAGGAGCCTTCTGAACCTTGTATGTACGCAGGCCCTCCCGCTGCTTGGTCCGCTGGACGAATGAACTTGACAAATTCAGCTTATTGGCGACATCCCGGACCGAACTTCTCGGATCACGTCTAAACTGCTTAACTACGCGCTTGTGATCTTTTTCACTGACGGAGCATCCATTTTTGCCGTTCTTCACCTTCCGGTCGATGGTTAGGTTCTCGAAGCATCGTTTTAGTACTCTGCTGACCGTGGATTGGACGATTTCCAGCATCTTACCGATGTCCCGATGTGACAACTCCGGATTCTCGAAATGAGTGCACAGGATTAATTTACGACGCTCTTTTTCGTTCGACGACATTTTTCCAAATTTACGAAAAATTGACAGTGAAGCATGGCCAACGTGATCTATACACTCTTATCTGATTATAAGCGAAAGCAGAAGATATAATTCCTAAAAATTAAATTTCTACAGCGTTTTTCCCGTGATGCAATTTGATGTGACACACCCTTTACATATGTCACAGCGTGTACAATCAATTTCTCTACGACTAAATCATTTTGTTACACCGATTTCACAATTTCACCTTGGCTGAATTGCTTAGCTGTGGGATGGATTACATATAATCGATTCTTGTCGAGTGACTCTAACTGAAAAACAGTCGTATGCACGACTAACTTGACGGAAAGCTCCACTACATTTTTTCAGAATTTGTTCATGTGAACATTTGTACATTGTGGTTTCTGTGGCCGCATAGTCTGCGAAATCTGTTTTAATTATGATGAGACGTTTAGAATCGATTTTTATTTCTTTCGATGGATTTTTCATTGGGAAAACTATATCGATTTGCATTGTCGCATGCACATCAATATGGAGGATATGCAGAAGTCTTTTCAACGACATTTTTTTTCTATTATAGTGACTTTAAACACGGAATTGAACTCGTGACCTTTAGCGTTAGAGGTATGGATATTACCACTACGCCAGATCGGCTCCACTTTTCAACGACATCTCCACGCATGACCTGGTAATTCAAAAAACATTGATGTTTGAGAAATTAATTATTTTTCTTCTTATTCTTCTTCTTCAGGGAAACAAACGTTCCTAGAGAAACTTCACCAGGTTCTTTGGGTGCTGTTCTGTGACCCAGACGCGGATCAAGACTTTAAAATAGTTATTTCTATTTGTAACACTGGTTTTGTCAAACCTGGCATAGAGAATCGTTCACATATTCTAATAAGGATATAAATAAATATCTCGTTCTGTGATAATCTAGATATTCAATACATAATCCTAAGTTGAAAAATGTTTTTTTTTATAAAATCAATGAAGGTACAGACACAACTGAAAGCCGATTCTGAGGAGAATTGGATTTGAAGTTTTTTTTTTTTTTTTTTTATATCTGTATTATAGTGACTTTCAACACTTTTGGCTGGTTCGTCACTTTTTACTTCCAATTTTGGAAGAATGTTGGGAGTGAGAATTGAACTCGTGATCTTCAGCGTGAGAGGTATGGATGTTACCACTACGCCAGATCGGCTCCAAAAGATTTGAAGTTCTACGTGATGGTTTCCACAGGTCTAACACTGAAATTCATCACAAAAGATCCATAATCGTAAACCGGGCAATAATATGTAGCATAACGAGTTGCAACAATCAAAATGAAGTAAATAAAATATCGAAAGTCAGAACGTTTTCTGCGCAACTATCTCATTATTAACATAATAACAATTGGACCTAAATTATATGAAATGATAGAATCTTGAATTATGATTATTAATGCTGAACGTCAGTTGAGTTATTAATACCCTTTCGATAAACAGTCAAACAGTAGTGCGCAAACACAGGAAAATCAACAGTCATTGGTAAAATAATGTGCCCATTGTAATTTTTTTTTATTTCTTTCAAATATTTCATAAACACATAGATAAAAACAACTTCGAATCGTTTAAAATTTCATTCATTGTATTCTGTTTTAATTTAATGCGCAAAACAATGAGAAACAAGAGAGATTCAATGTTTTTAGTGAGATTTGTTCGGAAAGCAGAGCCGATGCTTGCTGAAACACAAACTGGTTTTCCAAACCGATGGGCTAATGATTGACAAGACAAGAGTCCAGTCCAGAGACCAGAGACGTGATTTCAAAGGGGTAAAGGGGGACTCCGGTCTAGAAGGTCGAAAAAATGTATTTTATGTTCTGCGTTTTAAGGAAGCTTATGCCCTCAAAAATGTAAAATTCTAGAAAGTCCGATTTGGCTTAAATTTTTTATCAGTATGTAAAAATGAATTATCTAAAGCGTTACATAGCCGTTGTTTGATATCTTATTTTTTCGATTTTTTTATGGGATTCTAAACAGGATTTTTTGTTTATGATGATATGAACCATTCACAGTTTTCCATGCCAATCCGATAAAGTGGTATATTCATGATTTTTTTTTCATGATCATTTTTTCATGATTTTTTTTAGTTTTGTTCCTTATATTAGAACCGTTTTTTTTTCGATAGAATGCCAATTTTCATTCCAGAGAAGTCCGAAAGATCAACTTTTCCCCTTTTTACCAAAAATGACTTTTTTTTCAAAAAGTCATAACTTTTGAGCTACTGGGTCGATTCTCAGATGATTCACATATCATATTATTTGAAAAAAATATTGCACTTGCGGAAAATTTGGATTATGTTTTCGTAATAATCGATTTTATTTGCTTTTTATAGTTTACATGGTTAAAGATAGGGGGCTTTTGTTCTTTTATATTTTTTCTTGAAACTGAATTTTATTTACATAACATATCTGAAAATTATAGAGGTGTTTTCTTTTTGGTTTTGAGTTGTGATCAGGACTTGAAAATATTGAGCTCGTTAAGTAATATTGAAAATAGATTTTTTTTTGTGTAACGCGTTTATTTCGCTTGTCGATGCCGCTGTCATTCATTCAACGTCACACAAGTATACAACAATATTTATTCATATTCATTCTGTTCTATCTGAGCTTTCTCTCATGAGACTTCATTCACATTTATTGATTTCCATTGAACCGTCAGGAATGTCATGACTGTTCATTTTCAGTATACCAATAAATGTGTGATTTTTTCATTGAGAGTGTCTTGCTTATTCAGTTATTTCTGAAGAAACTCCGAAATGGCAACGCAAGTCGGCGGTTCAAGCAGAAATACCAACAAAAAAGTATGATCTGCACGCACATTCACAAAAATTGCTAAGGATTACATAGGCTTGGAGGGCGAGATGCATTTTGCAAAATCGATCCGACTAGCGAATGAAAACTTCGTTTGCAAACCAAATCTAGATGCTGTCAATTTCATCCGCCATTCCGATAGCAACATCCGGAACTATCTTGCGATAAGTATAAGTTACTTGCATGCTGATAATTATTTCGTGTTTTTTCTTGCGATTTAGTATCACGGCGCTACGGCTCGCTGTGTTTTGTGTATTGTCTAATTGTTTTTGTTTTCATCTGCTTTTGCCATTGCTGCCGCATGGGGCTTACTCGAGATGAGCGAGTGAAAAGCGATGATCCTGTTGCTTGTGTAGGTAAGTGCGGTGTTCGATACCATCGACGCTGTACCTCACTAACAAAAGCAATAGCAAAACTGATTGCCGATAATCCGAATATTCAGTTTGTGTGTGACGAATGTTTGTCGAATCAGAAATGTGGCGTGTGAGATGATGTTTTAGATGTTGTGGGATTGCAAAGAGAGATGGAAAAAGTCTCACTTTCTCTCACTGACATCCGAGAAAACATCACCGAGCAAATAAACATTGCGTTTGAGAAGGGAAGAGATATGTGCGATTCACATAGAACGTTACGGAGAAGAACGTCTACGTTCCGTCAACGTCTCCACCAATTCACACATGCAGTCAATGCTTCCACCAGCCCGACCCGTCAAATGTCAAACGAATGATTCATTGAATGTTATTCATGGTGTCGCCACCTACAACAATTTTTAATTGCAATGCCCTCTTCCGAATCAGCATGCCTAGAAACAGTTCTAAATTTTGAAGAATTGAATGAAAATCATTGAATTTTAATGCTTGAACCCCGTAGTCCGACCGTTATTCAACAATAATAATATATAGACTGTTTCTCTCAGCTAGTCGCGAATGATTTTCACTCCTAAATTTGGATCATAAGTACAAAGTACAGTAAGTTACTTATAATGCGACATGCCGAGGCAACAATTAATGTCGCATTGGAGGCGATTTTGACCAGTAATTGGACATTCGCGACTGGTGGCGACTTTCAATGTGGGGCCATCATTTGGACCCCGAACTCAATGTTTACAAAAATGTCCGATTAGAGGTAAACATGTCCAATTAAACGTGTTGCATCACAGGTCTGTTCAATTAGCTAAATTTAGAATTAGATGTAAATTACTGTACAACCAAAATCAAAACAAAAGCCGAGACACAAAGCCTAGACAAAAACCAAACGAGCCGTCCGTCTCCGTCAATTATTCTTTTCTACAAATCCTGCCGGTCGTTTTCGTTGATCGTATGCTGACAGGTCGTTACGTTGCTGGTGTATGTGAATGTTTTCATGAGATTTGCATTGTAGAATCATTGACGTAACGTGACGTGACGGGACGTGAACGTAACGTGGATGTTGTATGTGAATCGCACTATAAGCTTTGTTACGGCGTTTGAGGAAGAATCAGCAAGTCCCCTAGTTCCCACAGTTGATTGTGTGTGAGTCGTCCAAAAATGACAAGGTAGAAATGACAGATGGTAGAAAAATGATAGTCGAAGAAAAACAAAGTAGATTGAATTGAATAAAGAAAGTAAATTTAAGGCATACGATAATAAAAGAATAATTGTTGAACTAAAGAAGATAAGGCAACCAAATTTTCCATAAAAACGCTGGTTTTTTCTGCTCAAAGGAGAGCTTTGATAACTTCTCGTTCAACAAAACTAAAAGATTTGCAATGGCCGACAATCACCATTGCCAGGCTTGCAATGAATTGGACCAAGAACCTATGGTGGCCTGCGATAAATGCGATTCATGGTGGCATTTCGAATGTGTGGGTGTCGGAGACAGCGTAAGCGAGAAGGAATTTATTTGTCCGAAGTGTAGCGGCAATACGGAAAAAAGAGAACCCAACAACAGAACCCATGAAATCTGCTGATACGAACGCTGGTGGTTCGACGACAGGAAAACATTCCAACAAAAATCTTCGACTACAAATGCTAGAAGAACAGAAGGTATTGATGGCGCGAAAATTGGAGATGGAACGCGCCGAGCAACGAAGACAACACGAGGTGGAGAGACTATTAAAGGACACCGAAATTGAAAAGAAGCAGTTGGAGATGGAGATAGACTTTTTGGAGGAGAAGTTCCGGGTTCTGGAACAGGATGGTGATGACGACGGTGACGATGTGATGAGTAGAGCATCCGCACAAAGCAGTATCAGCAAGGTGAATCGATGGCGAGAACAACTTCTAGGAGGTATGGTCAATTCAACCATGGCAATCCAAGAGACCGTTCCTATTCCGGTTACATCTTCGACAACTGCTGTGAATGTTTCACCGCAAACAACTATCCAGTCTAACGCCCAAGGAATTCCAACGACATCTGGAAATGGTCCTGTTCCCGCTACACTCACCGAAGTCGCCGCCCATAACTCCAATAATGAGGGTGTCAATCGTCAGCATCAACCGATGCGAGCTGTCACCGTACCCGAAGGTAGAATTCCCGTTCCAGGTCCGATCCGTACTGTAGGGCTTCCGAACAGTACAGCACGCCAAAAACAACCGTCAAACCTGCCGGTATGTAACGACAACACTCGTCCAATTGGTGGTGTAATAAATGAAATCCCACCACAGGGCCAGTTCTTTAATGCAAAGATAGGAGGTGAAACGAACAGGAGACGTTATGATACTAGTAATATTATGAGTCACGACTATGTGCTAGGTAGACAGGTGTTAGCAGGAACAAATGGCTTGCAAGGCAATGTACCGTCTTCGCAAGCTGGGATTCAAGAATTCGGTTCTCGATATTATTTTTCACCTACACAAAATCATTCATTTCTCCCCACCCAATCAATATTCCTTTCCTCCTGGACCATCCGGTAACAGTCTACCACAGTCGTATCCTCCGTCGAACTCATACCTTTCTCGGACCAACCCTTCAATGCTCCGGGTAGCTCCCACTCCGGAACAGTTAGCAGCGCGTCAAGTTTTGCCAAAGGAGCTTCCACCATTTTCGGGCAACCCGGAAGATTGGCCACTTTTTATAAGTTCATTCAACAATTCAAACGACGCATGTGGGTTCACGCACGCGGAGAACTTGATGCGACTCCAGCGGTGTTTGCGTGGTCCAGCTCTAGATGCTGTTCGAAGTAGGCTTCTATTACCAAATTCAGTGCCGCAAGTGATATCTACGTTGCAGACACTATATGGAAGACTGGAAATACTTGTGTACGCTCTTCTGAAAAAAGTTCGCGAAGTTCCCGCCCCAAAATCAGAAAGGCTGGAGACTTTGATAGGATTTGGTATGGCAGTTCAGAACCTCTGCGATCACCTGCAGGCTGGTGAGCAAGAGGCTCATTTGAACAACCCCACATTGCTTTTCGAGCTAGTCGATAAGTTGCCGTCAAATCTCAAACTGGACTGGGCAATGGTTAAACGGCAACAGCCGGGAGCTAACCTTCGCACATTCGCTTCGTACATGTCGACGATAGTATCGGCAGCCACCGAGGTCACGTTGACGGTGGACACGAAAATCCCTCATCATCGGATGAAGGAGAAGAATTACTGCAATTCTCATTCTGCAGAAGCTACTACCTCAGATAGTCACCCGAAGCCGGTGGATAACAGTTTCGGCATAAAACAATGCCTGATATGCAAAGATTCACAGCACAGAGTGAAAAGCTGCGATTCTTTTAAAAAGTTGACAGTTGATGAGCGCTGGAAGTTGGTGCAAAAATTATCACTTTGTCGCATTTGTTTATTTTCTCACGGAAGACGTCCGTGCAGATCCAAAGAGCGCTGTCAAATTGATGGGTGTGAATATCGGCACCATCCTTTGTTACATTCTAACAAAAGGACTATGAATACGGCCACTTCGAGTAATACTGCTGTCCAGAACCATCATCGAGTAGGCCAAGGGTCACTATTCCGCATAATTCCGGTGACACTCTACGGACAGAGACGTTCAATTACGACGTTTGCGTTCTTAGATGACGGCTCATCAGTTACGCTTATAGAGAGTTCCCTTGCCGAAGTCCTTGGCGTGGAAGGTCGTTCCAGTAATTTGTGCTTGACTTGGACCGCCGGCGTCACTCGATGTGAGCAAGATTCCAGACAAGTTTCACTGCAGATATC
This sequence comes from Toxorhynchites rutilus septentrionalis, assembly GCF_029784135.1. Lineage (NCBI taxonomy): Eukaryota > Metazoa > Arthropoda > Insecta > Diptera > Culicidae > Toxorhynchites > Toxorhynchites rutilus. The sequence goes on along the minus strand of NC_073745.1, from coordinate 333,112,949 downwards.
CGGTGGTCAACGGCAGCGGAAGTACGTAATTGCCAAGGCGCATACCGTAAAGAAATTAGGTTTACCAAATCAATCCCTATGCTACGAGCGCCTGATTGGAGCCTACCCGTATCTGAGAGATTTGCCGATCCAAGATTATCTGGAAGCTGTTCCCAAAATTCTTATTGGTAACGACAACGCCCATCTCGCCGTTGCTTTGAAGAGGCGAGAAGGAAAACAGGGCGAACCTATCGCCACGAAAACTCGTCTAGGATGGTCAATACACGGCCCCACCCTATCGAATAATAATCAAGGTTTTAATCTACATATATGTCAATGTACGGAGAGAGACGAGGCGTTACATGAATTGGTAAGGCAATATTTTTCATTAGAGAGTATGGGAGTAGCAACTCAATGTACACCAGAATCAGAAGAAGATTTACGAGCAAAGCGTATTTTAAATAACACCACCAAGCGAATTGGATCCCGATTTGAAATCGACTTATTGTGGAGGTTCGACGCGTTCGAGTTTCTCGATAGTTTCTTCATGGCAAGGAAAAGGTTAGAGTGCCTGGAGCGGCGAATAATTGTAGATCCACAGCTGGGTGAAGCTGTGAAAAAGCAGATTGAAGACTATAAAGCTAAAGGCTACATTCAAAAGGCGTCCCAAGAAGAACTACTTGAAGCAGATCCTCGTAAAATCTGGTATTTGCCTCTCGGAGTAACTATCAATCCCAAGAAACCCGGGAAAATTCGCATCTTCTGCGATGCATCCGCCAAAGTAGATGGCGTTAGCTTAAATACCATGCTGTTAAAAGGACCTGATCTACTCGTACCGTTGAAAACTGTAATCACAGGGTTTCGAGAACGGCCAGTGGCAATATGTGCCGATGTTAAGGAAATGTTCCATCAGATGGTTATGAGAAAATGCGATAGACAAGCGCAGCGAATACTGCTGAGGGAAGAGCCTAAACAAGAACCGCAAGTTTATTTTATGAACGTAGCCACCTTTGGCTCAGCTAGCTCGCCGTGTTCAGCACAATTCGTTAAAAATTGTAATGCCAGTGAATATAGCGAACAATACCCAGATGCGTCTGATGCTATAAAACGTAAGCATTACGTTGACGACTATCTGGATAGTTTGGACAACGAGGAAGAAACTATAAAGAGAGCGGAAGAAGTAACGTTCATCCATTCAAGAGGAGGGTTTTTAATCAGAGGTTGGATGTCCAATTCGGAAAAAGTTATTCGGAAGTTGGGTGAATTAGAGTCCGCCGAAGTGAAGGAGTTTGCAAATGAAGTCTCTGGTGGATCGGAAAGAGTTCTTGGAGTCTTATGGAAACCCCGTGAAGATGTGTTCACGTATTCGGTAAAATTTGTAGACACTCCTGAATGGCCTACCAAGCGGGCCTTATTGAGAACCGTGATGAGTCTCTACGATCCGTTAGGATTCTTGTCTCATTTTATAATCCACGGAAAAATCATCATTCAGGATGTGTGGCGAAGTAATACAAACTGGGATGAGAAAATACCTGAAAAATTGAAACAACGTTGGAAACAGTGGGTGGATCTTTTCTCTGCATTGGAGAAGACGAGAGTACCGCGATGCTACTTTCCGGGGCAGCCTACTTCTGAACTCTCGAACATCCAATTGCACGTATTCGTGGATGCTAGTTTAGTGGCATTTGCTTCTGTTGCGTATCTACGAGTGGAAGTAGCTGGTTTAGCACATTGTTCACTGGTGGCCGCAAAATCAAAGGTGGCTCCACTCAAACTAACTTCAGTGCCACGATTGGAACTCCAAGCTGCGGTTCTCGGTGCTCGATTGGTGGAAGAAATATGCGCGACGCACTCTCTACCAATTGCAAAAAGGTTTGTTTGGACAGATTCCAAAACAGTGATGGGATGGATAAGTTCTGATCAACGTAAATATCGCCAGTACGTAGGTTTCCGGATAGGAGAGATTCTCGAGAAGACAAATCCCAGAGAGTGGAACTGGATTCCATCCGATTTAAACGTCGCTGATGACGCTACAAAATGGAAAGGAGAACTAAGTTTGGAGCCGGACAGTCGATGGTTCCGTGGACCCGATTTTTTATACACGAGTGCCGAGCTTTGGCCTTCATCGGGAGAAGCAAATTTTGAGACCGACGAAGAGCAATGTACAAAATGGGTTATGGAGCATCATGTCTCAGATTCAAGAATCGATTGGAAACGATTTTCGCAGTGGCGAAGATTAATCCGTACTGTCGGATACGTGATCCGGTTTGCTGGTAACGTGAATGCGAAGGTTCATAAGGCCACTACAATTCAGGGCCCATTAGAGCAGCAAGAATTGGCATTAGCGGAGGCATGGGTTTTCCGAACAATTCAGAAGGAGTTTTACCCTCAAGAAATAGCTGCACTTCAAGATCCGAGAGAAACGAAACCGAGTTTAGATCGCAATAGCAAATTGTTCAAATTATGTCCATTTCTGGATGCCAATGGCGTTATGCGTATGGAAAGCCGGATCAGTCAAGCAGCGTTTGCGTCCTATGATACCAGGAACCCTATAATCCTCCCACGTGGACACTATGTCACGGATCTCGTAGTCATGTGGTATCACTGGAAGTTCCTGCATGAGAATAAAGAAACGGTGGTCAATGAGATGAGACAACGCTTTCACGTATCAAATCTTCGAATAGTTGTACGACAAGTAGCTAAAGAATGCCCCTGGTGCAAGATCGTCAAATCCGTTCCGAAGGTGCCGAGAATGAGTCCTCTCCCAGCTGCGAGATTGGGAGCATTTCAGCGTCCATTTTCATTTGTGGGCGTGGATTACTTTGGCCCCATCACCATCAGAGTTTTGCGGAGTAATGTTAAACGTTGGGTGGCATTATTCACTTGTTTGTCCATTCGTGCTGTTCACCTAGAAGTCGTACACTCTTTGTCCACGGAATCATGCAAGATGGCAGTTCGACTGGAAAGCAGTGTTGCCAAAAAGTTGGATAATTTAAAAAGCTTGTTCTTTGAAAAAAATTATGTTGAAAGGGACACAGCTGTTCTGAACAGGAAGCGTCATATTAGTCCAAGCACAGTTAGTGCCAATATGGACACTCCGAGTAAAAAGATTATGTTGATGAATAAAAATAATGATTTGATACAAAAAGGAACTTTGAAAGAAAAGATGGTTCGGAATAATAATGTTAATAATATCGAAACTTATGCGAATGTCGTTGCTCGTAAGGCTCGCCCAGTGCTTGTGGTGAAACCAATAGAGTCTGACAAAAAAGTGATGAAACTAGAAAAAATTGAAGGACTAAATTAGATCCGAAAATACACAAAATAGCCAATTTCAGAAACGGTAAAGATGGCTCGATTATTGTTGAATGTGCGGCAGGGGATAATATAGAAAATGTGAAACAAGGAAATGAAAGCAATCTTGGAGAGAGGTTTAATACTTTTATACCAAAACCAATTAAACCAAAATTGAAAATTATTGGGATGAGTGATCGATATTCCTCTGAGGTTTTCATCGATTATTTCAAGAGTCAGAATGATAACATTGCTATCACTGATGTTAAGATTATTGCTATGTACGAAAATCTACGCTTGAAATATAATAAATATAACACAATTATTAAAGTTGATCATGACACTTATGGCCACCTCATGACTGCTGGTAAAGTAAGCGTTGGTGGGATAAATGTAATGTGATAGAGGCCTTTAATGTTTTGCGATGTTTTAAATGTAGAGAATTTGGGCATAAGAGTACAGACTGCAAAAAAGAACATACAGGTTCAAGATGTAATGGAGAACAGAAAACATCTGAGCGTTCATCAACAGAATGGAAATGTATAAATTGCTTGAAAATAATAAGGAACAAAAAATGAATTTGGATGAAAATCATCCAACTTATAGTACACAGTGTCCTGTGTATCGGAGACTGCTGGAGAAGCAAAAAAGGAAAATTTTTCAAACTAAATAGCAATTTCGGAAGTCTACATGTGAAAGTAAGTTAGCAATAATCTATTTGAATATAGCTGGGCTTTCTACAAATTACGCAGAAATGCGATTACTTGTAGAAAACATGCGTCCTCAAATGGTTTTTCTTTCTGAAACTCACATAGGTAATGAAGAATCATTTACAGCATACCGGGTTATAAAGTTGCTTTTTGCTTGTCGCACTCCAAACACACAGGAGGTGTTGCAATTTATGCAAGAGAATCAGTTAATTTCAACATTCGGTTAAACGAAGCTGTTGAAAATAATTGGTTCTTGGCTATTTCAGTTGAAAGGGGCATGCAGATGGGAAATTATCGGATTGTATACCATTCGCCTAGTTCCAGCGACCAGCGATTTATTGAAATTTTGGAGAACTGGTGGGAAAATATCATTGATTGCAGCAAATTAAATGTAATTGCTGGTGATTTTAATATTGATTGGCTCAATGTACGAAATTCGAATCAATTGAAACACATTCACATTCACTATCACATTATTTCAACTTGAAACAAACGAAGTTGTCGAAGCTACTAGAATTTCTAAACATAGTAGAACCCTAATTGATCACGTCTTTTCAAATTTTGCTACTGTCCATTCTTCGACCGAGGCCAGATTTAAAATAACTGACCATGAGACAATTTTTGTTTACATTGAGAATGGACAGAATGACAGTGATGGAAATAAAGTAAAAATCAAATGTTGGAAACGATATTCTAAAGAAGCCATGTCTCAGCTTGTGTCAGCAAACCTGGATTTTGCAGAAATGACCGGACATCTGAATGATAAAGCAGCTGTTCTAACTAATATTTAAAGAGAGTGTACGAATAAATTAGTAGTTGAAAAACAAATTGTTTTAAGCAATTTGAACAGCTGGTACTCTTCGGATCTGATGCGTCTCAAACGCAAAAGAGACAAAAAGTACAACAAGTTTTCAAGAACAAATTTAGAAAACCATTGGAACATGTACACCTTAGCGCGGAACATATATTCACGGGCCTTGAAAAAGACTAGATGTGAATACATACAGAGAAAAATCGATGAACATCAAAATAATAGTAAAGGACTATGGAGAATATTGAAAACATTATTAAATTCGAAAAATAGTATACCGCGTTCCATAGTTTTCGGAGGGTCAGAAGAACAGTCAGACCAAATTATTGCAGATAAATTTAACAGTTATTTCGTTAATAGTGTTCTGCTGATCAACCAAAGTATTGCGTTGGTCAGTGAACCTGACGTAATAATACAGCCGATTACTATAAATTGCAGACTAGATTGTTTTTCACCTATCACTTTTGTTGAGTTGAAAGGTATCTGTTTTTCATTGCAAAAATCGGCTGGTACCGATAACGTCAACACAAAAGTTATTCAAGATTGCTTTCATATCATTGGACACGATCTGCTGGTCCTGATAAATGACTCTTTTCGAACTGGGCACGTGCCAAAGGTTTGGAAGGAATCCCTTGTGATTCCAATCCCCAAAGTTAATGGGACGGATAAAGCCGAAGAGTACCGCCCTATTAACATGCTGCACATATTAGAGAAGTTGTTAGAACTTGTTGTGAAAGGTCAGCTAATACATTTTATAGATAATAACAATTTGCTAATACCAGAGCAGTCGGGATATCGAGAGGGACATCCTTGTGAAACCGCGCTGAATTTGGTATTAGCAAAATGGAAAGAGAATATCGAGGCAAAAGAGACTATACAGTATTGACGTAAATTTTGAAATAGATCGTGAGACATTAGAACTCGTAAAAGAAATCAAATATTTAGGAGTTATTATTGATGACAAGTTAACTTTCAAGTCTCACATTAATAATGTCATCAAAAAGATTGCCAAGAAGTACGGCGTTTTGTGTCGTATGAAGAAAGAGCTGACAGTAAGCAGTAAAATTAAATTGTACATATCTTTGATTTCACCGCACATAGATTTTTGCTCGTCGATCCTATTCCTTGCAAATAATACACAACTAACGAGATTGCAGCGTTTGCAAAATAAGGTAATGTGTTTGATTTTAAGATGTAGTAGATACACTTCCTCTAGTTTGATATTGGACGCGCTACAGTGACTATCTGTGAAGCAAAGAATTTATTACTTGACAATGGTGTTCATCTTTAAAATTTTAAACGATATGCTGCCTCGATATTTGTGTGATCGAATTGAAAGAGGAAGCGATGTTCATAGATACAATACAAGAAACGCGAATGATGCAAGAACACCCAACTTTATGTTTAGTAGGTCGCATAACTCGTTGTTGTATAAAGGTATAATTTTTTTCAATTCGATGCCCAGAGAAAATAAACGTGCGGCAGCAATGGCAGAGTTTGAGTAAATGTGTATTTCACATGTAAAATATGTTTTGTAAACTGGTTTTATAAATTTTTTCTAAATAACTCATTTATGTTTATGCAATTGATTAAAATTTATAAAATTTATTTACAGGTTTAACTACCATGTTCGTACTGATGATGATGATTTTTTGTTGTTTTGTTAATGTTAATGTTTGTTATTGTAAAAAAATGAGCGTTGTCTACGGAAGATTGAGCCTCGCGCGCGTTTGGTGGGCCTGGATTATGTTAAGTGAATACTGGTAGAACACTGATACTTAATGAAATTTTTATGTGAGGTCTGAAGTGGAAACTGGAATGGGGATAGCTCATTCAGAATTGTCGTAAACTATCTTTTTATCGGATGGTTATATCGAGTATTTCTGAATTGTGGCAGATCTCTATCATGTTCTAAGTAGACACTTTTAGATATTGGGTTCAATTCCCAATCTGTCAAGGATCTTCCCGGGTTGGAAATTATCTTGACATGCCTTGAAAAAACTTTGGGCCTGAAGTTGAGATTATTATTATGTTAATGTCGATACGGATAGGACCATTGTTTTTCTTTTACAGTTTTTGCCTATTTATAATGTTCGATTAATAGAAATTCATGCCTGCAACAGAGTCAGTTCGATTTGATTTTGGTTTTATATTACTGTTATATTAATTTGGTTAAACATTAATATTATCTATTAGATGAATCGGTCAGTTCAAACCTTTGTAGGGGTATGAGGTGGGTCATCATCATCATCATCAAAAAAAGCTCTAACTATTTCCAATGCAGTCGTGTCTTGGACACCTTCTATTATGTTTTCTGTTTGGGTACGCGATCTTGTAACTTGCACCTAATTTACTTTTTTATTTTTATCATAGAGCTAAATAAACCGTTTTATTCCGAGCAGACTCAAATTTCGAACACTTCATTTCAAAAACTAAATTTACTGAACATTCATGTTATAAGTAAATAAATAACAAAAAATCCCGATATTCTTCAGTGAAATGAAATAATTTTAACTTGAAACCTTGCTTGCTTGAACAATTTTAAAAACGCATCTTCCTCGTCTTACGCTGTCGATTCCTTCACACTCCGCAACGCCATCCTAATTTGTTGTCACTATTATGAATTTCCTGTACTTCCTTATCTTTCTCAACGAATTACACCGTTACGTCAGTGACCGAGAACGATGTTGATATTGAATGAACTAGTATATTAATATCAATGAATGACAGAACTTTCCTTTTTTGACATTTCGTGAACGCAGAGCAGAACGAAAGCGAGAATAAACGAAACTGAAAGAATCAACTGTCAGTAGCTTGCTGTGATTGTGAGGCTTGGCGTTGGTTCATGTTCGGTATCTCGAATACAATGGTACAATGATCAAATGTGGTCCGAAATTCAACTGAAAAGACTGGAGGTGAAACAGATATTCCGAGCACTGGTTGTAATTCATCAAAGTTAACCAGTTTTGGTTGCGCAGGTAGTTGAATGAAAAATATAACAGATGAACTAATTTTATTCCAAACCTGTCATGAGCATAGTTAGGAACATCTCTCCCGGATGGTCTTATCAAAATGTTGAATCTAATCAAAATGGATATAGATATGGAGTTCTTTCTAGTCCGGTAAACATGTATCACCTAAATTCAATTTAATTAACACGTTGAGTACCACGGTTTTATAGCGACTCTATGGAAAGTTTTAAACGTATTCGAGCCATCGTTTCTTATCGTAGTGGAGGGTATTTTTGCTCGAAAGGGAATGCTTATAAGTTTATATGCTTATATCAGTCAACGGTGACTGACGTGGCAGTCAACGTGTTAATTCATGAGATACAAAAGCAATCAACGAACTTGATTCTAGTCTTTATGTATAACATGATAGCCTAGAATTAGAATTAGAATTTAAGGAGTATTGATAGTATAAACATGTTAAGGTTGCTATGAATCGTTATAGCATGGCAATCTGGTCGCAAATCATCATGTAACTTTGAAAAATCATCACTCAAAAACGAAAAAAAAACGCTCTCAGGATGTAAAAACTCAACTTTCAAGAAAAAATATTTAAAAAAAGCGCTCTCTATCTTTAACTAGGTATGTAATCTATGACGAATTTCATGCCAACTCCACTGGCTGTTGGCAGCACCATTTCAGAAAGAAGCGTAACGTTGTGGGTGTAAGCGCATGGGTCTTTCAAGCAACTTTGTATACCTGAAATATTAAAATAAAAATTAGACTACTTTTTAAAAAAGGTCAAAATTTTTTTTCTCGATTTTTAACAAAAAAATATGACTCAAAAACTATAATACCTACAAAATTCGAGTCAAAGGATGAAATGTAGAAAATTTGTTTGAATTTTCACAAAAACATACCAAAATTTTCTTGAAAAAGAGGAGGCGATCTGGCGTAGTGGTAACATCCATGCCTCTCACGCTGAAGTCACGAGTTCAATTCTCACTCCCGACATTCTTCCAAAAATGGAAGTAAAAGTGACGAACCAGCCAAATGAGTTGAAAATCACTATAATACAGATATAAAAAAAAAAATTCTTGAAAAAAAATTTCGCTGGAAAAAAAAATTGAAAATTAAAATTCATTTTTCTCAAAAACATATTTTTTTAAAATTGTCAAAAAAATTGCATAAATATCTCTTATAATTTCCAACAAGTCGTTCATACATCGGAAGATGGGCACTTTTACAGGGAAAAATTACAAATAATCCTAATTTTGTTTAAATTCAAGATAGCAATATAGAGTATTCGACAAAGTTTTAGATCTTATTAAAATATGAACTTTCGTCGAAGACGTCAACTTTCCATCTTCTATAGTTTCTGAAATATAGGGCATTTTGGTATGGAGACTCCTGAATAAATAATGTTTTACTCGTTACATTTTTGTGTGTAAATTCTAACGTTTGACATGGTTTTGACATGTTTATGAATAGAAAAAAGTTGGCAGAGCATGTAAATCGCGATGATGTATGCATAAAAATGTTACGAATTAGTATTTTTTCAAAGAAAAACATGAAAAAGTTGATGTTCGAAAAACTTTTTCCCTGTAAATGTGCCCATCTTCCGATGTATGGGAGACTTGTTGGAAATTGTATTCATATCTATTTCATCAGAATTAAAAAAAAACATTTTTTCGAAAAAAAATAAATTTATATTTTCAAAATTTTTTTTTCAAAGATTTTTTTTCAAAAATTCTTTTGATGTTTTTAAATGAAAACATAAATAATTCTATACATTTCATTCTTTAGCTAACATTTTGTAGATCTTTTAGTTTGTAAAGTAAGATTATTCGAAAAAAAAGTTTAAAAAACTCTAAATTTCAAGTAATTTCTCACACAAAATCTATCAGACAAAATTACAAAATTTTAGTCAAAGAATGAATTTTAGGGAATTATGTTTTCATAAGCAAACATCAGGTAAATTTGAAAAAAAAATCATTGGAAAAAAAATATTTTGAAAATATATTTTTTTTTTAAACCATGCGTTTTAAAAATTCTAAAGAAATAGATATGAATAGCAATTTCCAACAAGTCACCCATACATTGGAAGATGGGTACTTTTACAGGGAAAAAGTTTTTCGAACATCAACTTTTTCATGTTTTTCTTTGAAAAATTACTATTAATGTTTAATTCGTAACATTCGTATGCACGATTTACATGTTCTGCTAACTTTTTTCTATTCAGAAGCATGTCAAAAACATGTCAAACGCGAGAATTTACACACAAAAATGTAACGAGTAAAACATTATTTTTTCAGGAGTCTTCATGCCAAAATTCCCTATATTTCAGAAACTGTAAAAGATAGAAAGTTGACGTCTTGGACGATAGTTCATATTTTAAACTAAAACTTTGTCGAATACACTATATTGCTATCTTGACTTTAAACAAAATTAGGCTTAATAGTAATTTTTTCAAAGAAAACATGAAAAAGTTTTTGTTAGAGAAACTTTTTCCTCGTAAAAGTGCCCATCTTCCAATGTATGGACGACTTGTAGGAAATTGTAAGAGTTATTCATATAATTTTGTTTGAGAATTAAAAAAAGCATTTTTGAGAAAAATAAATTTCAATTTTAAAATAATATTTTTTTTTTCAGCGAAATTTTTTCTCGAAAAAAATGTGGTAATCTTTTTTGAAAATTCAAAAAATTTTCCACATTTCATCCTATGACTCGTGTTTTGTAGGTATTATAGTTTTTGAGTTAATTTTTTTTGAAAAATATCAAGAAAAAAATTTTGGCCCTTTTTAAAAAGTGATATAATTCTTTTTTTGAATGTTTCAAATGTGCAAAATTGCTTAAAAGACCCATGCGCTTACACTCACAACGTTTCGCTGCTATTTGAGATGGTGCTGCCAACTCCTAAGACGAGTTGGCATGAAATTCGACCTATCAAAAAAACAAAAAAAAAACAAATGTAATCTATAATTTCGATGACAAAACTAATTGTTTTCGCAAGTGCATTTTTTTCAGAAAAGATCATCTAAATCGGTCCAGTAGTTCAAAAGCCGTGAATTTTTGAAATTGGTTATTTTTGGAAAAAAGGGGAAAAAGTGGCACCGTAATGAAAAAATTAAAAAAAACATGGGTCTAATATTTTGCGATAAGGGACAAAGATACCTTTTTTGCGAAAATCTGAGAACCACCATATCAGTTTTCATAAAATGGCTGAATAACAATTATCTCTTAATACTGTTTAAATTTTAATATATGTTTTTATGAATAATGACACTAACATCCAAACATGATTGAAAACATATCAATCCCTATATCTTCGCCTTACGCAAATTTTAATGCTGAAACATTGAATGAACTTTTTCGTCTCTTTGCACGTGTTTCAACGTGGGCAACATGAAGCAAGCTGAACAGCTTCCGCACTAGCTTATGCGACGTGACACAAACATTCGTGTCCGATCAGACGACGACGGGTCAACGAAATGTCGACCAAAATGGCATGCAGAACAACGACGACGACGTCAACTGGCCATTCATTCTACCATCTATGGATGTTTTTGTCCGATATTACAAACGTTTGTTCTCCTATATTTAACGCAGGGAGAGACAGAGAGCGAAACGCAAGGATAGCTCACTCACGTTTCTCCAACTGCTGGCGGATGCTGTGCATTATTTGTGGGTGCCGATAAGATTTCATCCGCGCGTTTGAAGTTGAACTTGATTTCTCAAAGTCGTGTAATAATTGACAGAGGGAGCGGAAATCGATGGATTGATTAGGTTTTATTTGTACTCTGTCTGGCCATGGGATTCGAACTGAAGTTTGGACAGATTTGACATTGACATGGATATTGATAAGTTACTGCTTACTTTACGCTGTTGTTATTGTTGTTGCTATAATGTCTTAAGTTTGACTGGCGCTTCCACGCTTTCAGCGATGATTTCGGGGTTTGTTTACCTAGCGATCTGACGACCTCTCGAGGTAAGAACTATTGGTTACAAACTGGACCGAATATTATTTGCGCTTCTCTTATGTCTCTGTTGGTTTCTACTGAAGGAAATGGATCGAATCGAAAGAAGCAACCCTGAAGAGTTTTTCCAAATGTGTCTGAATAATGTCGAATCAATTTTTAAGCATGTCGCTTTGCTGATACCGACAAAACGATTCTCAAACACGACTATGTCTAGCCAAATGGAGTCTTATTGTGTGCGTTTGTGGGCAGCGTGGGCAGATGGTAGCATTTTGTTACAAATCTATGTTACAAATTGAAATTCTTCGAATGACCCAAGTATGACAGTATTCTCAACTAAACGCAAATCACATCAATTGTTCATCTGTCAACAAAGCTATTCATCTAGATCTGTTTTGAATTGACTGAGCAATATTTGCTTTGATGAATTTAATCACCATTCTGCGATCAATGGGCAACTCTATCGCTACTGCATTCTCCTGCAGTGATAGCCGGCAGCTGACCTATCGCAAATCATCTTCTCTCTCATACGGCGTCCCGACTGCGGCAGAAAAAAAAAATTCGCCGGCGAGATCTCAATAAATCTTTGTAGGGATGCTCCCCATCGGACAGCCGGTGGTACATAAAATCTATTTTACTTTGTGTATTTCTTGCTTTTAATGCTTTGGTCACCGCGTTTATTGCCTCTGAGTGGCGGAAAACAACATCATGTGTCACTAAAGTGAGTGGTCATAAACCCATGAGAACAACGAGTTGATTGGGAATAGGTTGTATGAGAAAAAACTAATTGAGACAAATAGGGGAACTAATTGATTTGTGATGCCGCACATCCAGATGTCGATGGTCATTTCACTAGGTGGGCGGGGAATGACAGTTTCTAAGGAAAATTCTGTAATTTAATGATTTATTCATGCACGTGCAACTTGTTTCGATTGATTTTATTGAGAATGAAATTTGTTGAAAATTTTCCATATTCATGCCTCAATACATAAATCACTTATTATACCACCTGATAACGCATCACTGAATTTTCGTCGAAAAGTTGATGTCAATGAGCGTGGAAGTGACTTCAACCATTGCCATCTCTCGGTCTCTTTTTATCAGGGCATTTGGCCAAGTGTAAATTATTGACACCATCACTCCCCACTTTATTCGTTTATACCGACGGTTAATTATGCACTCCATTGTCGTTAATTCAATTATTCACGATTTCCCGGACAAAAGCATGATTCGGAAGATGTTCATAAAATAATGAACCGGTATCATTGTACGTTCCTATTTTTGGGTTTGAGCTCCGCTTCTCGTTAGTGGCTGACCGGTATGGAGCAATATTCAATAATAAAAGGTCAGGTCAATCATTTTCTGTCGATGATAATTCTTCACAATTAACATGTGGGCCTTTCTGTGCTTTTCGAGCGCCTCATGGTGAGTCATTAGAAAGCTAACTTTCTAAATCGGAACCTTTCGAAAGAATGGCTTTTTATGTTGATATTTTTGCTGCCGAATGATTTTTTTTATTAATTGAACCAAATTTGTTCTGATCGTTAAAAATCGTTAAAAAATTCAATGTGTTCCAGAATAGAGCAATTCCTAATGCAATCGTCCCAAAAATGCAGATTTTAAAAACATGTACTTTGATTCGAATGAAAGTTTGTATTCCGTTTGGGTTGGAGGAAATCGATTTTAGTAAGAAAAATCTTTGATAATTGATATCTCAAAAACTATGAATCGTATCGAAATAGTGTTTTAGAAAGAGTTATAGAATATTGATGTATAAACGTAAAGAATACATACACAGAGAAAAATAGTACTCTTTTTTTAATTAACCAAAATACTTTAATTTGCAATATCTAAAATATGTATTTTTAATTTTTTTCAGTTTTTTTTCGCATAAAAAAAAGTCATTTTGAAAATTCAAGGAATAAGTCCAAGATTGTAAAACTCTTTTTACAAACTTTGTGGAGCATCGAGTTTTTATAATTTTCGAAACATAGAGTTTTCGTATGATAACAATCAATTTTAGTCACAAACTATGAAACCTAATGTGGCTTACAACAAAAAAAGCTCATTATCAATCTACTTCTGAATGCAGCCATTCTCGAGATATTTTTGAAAATGTTTCTAATGTATTGTCTTTTTATAGTAAATAGACCGTTGCAATATGTTTGTAGTGTTAAACCGTCATGTTTATGAAATTTTATGAATTTTCTTATAATTTCCAACAACTTTTCAAAATTCATGATTATGGTGAAAATATATATTTAGGAAAATGTAGCGATACTAAAATTTTTTAATACAGTCTTTTAACATACTATTCGTGTTGCATAATCAAAACACGAACACGTTTTCATAGTAGAGTTAAAATCCCAACAACATAAATACACCCCATTGATTCAACCGGACGTTATGCATAGATGGTACCTGTAGTTAGATATCTTCTTTTCCACTATATATGTAAATAATGAAACACATATTCAAACATCGTTCATCAGTTGAACAATCTTCCTTATAGAGTGAATAACAGCATACTACATGGACTGCAACAAAATTTTCTCGTGTTGTAGACCGTTTCCATAAAACGATAAGAAATGTTCATCTGAAAAAAAAAGTTTCTGACCGTGTCAGTGATTTAGAAACTTAAGTTAATGGGATGCAATATCCTTTTAGAAACATCTTTAAAAAAATGTCATTTTCGAGAAAATTTGGTTGCAGTCCATTGTGGTATACTGTTATTTACTCTATAAGGAAGATTGTTCGACTGATGAACGATGTGTGAATCTGAGTAACTTTATATACAGCCATTCCATGCCAAACCGATATAGTGGTTCTCAGATTTTCGTGAAAAGTGGTAGTTTTGTTCTTTATCGCAAAACACTAGACCCGTTTTTTTATTTTTTTCAGTAGGGTGACCATTTCCATTTTAGGGTTGTCCGAAAAATTAACTTTTTCCTCTTTTTCCAAAAATGACTTTTTTCAAAAATTCATAACTTTTGAACTACTAGACCGATTCAGATGATCGATATGCCAAATTAAAGCCAATCAATTTCTTGAAAGAATACTATACCTGTAGAAAATTCGAATCCTGCTCTTGTTATTATTGATTGTATTCGTTTTATATTGTTTTCATAGTCTCGGGATATATTTTTTTCTGGAATGCTGGAGACTTTTCACATAACATATGTCGAAACCAGAGAGGTGTTTTCTTTCGTTTTTGAGTTATGATTTTTCAAAGTTAACCGATGGTTCGAAAAATAAATTTTTTCCTCTTTTTTCCAACACAAAAAAATTATAATTTTTGAACTACTGGACCGATTCCTATCATCTGAACACCTTAACCTTAAATCCAATTAGATAGTCTTTTTTGAAAAATATGAAACTTGCGAAAAAAAAAATGGATTTTGATTTCGTAATTATTTATTGTATTAGTTTTTTTTTATAGTTTACATGGTTTCGGGACCAAGGATGCTATAATTTTTATATTTTTTCTTGAAAGCTGAGATTTTTTTACATAACATATACAAAAAATCAGAGATGTGTTATTTTCATATAACATATGACGAAACCAGAGAGGCTTCTGTTTTCGTTTTTGAGTTATTTTTCAAAGTTAACTTGTTTTCGGCCTTCGTTCAATATTTATCTGCGACTAGACTGGATGTATGCGACTAGAGTTCAATTAATTGGCAAATGTGTCATTTTTTTCAAAATATCTAATTGGCTTTAATTTGATATATCGATCATCTGAATCGGTCCCGTAGTTCAAAAGTAATAAATTTTTGAACAAAGTCGTTTTTGGAAAAAAAAAAAAGTGAGAAATGATTTTTTGGATCATCGGTTAACTTTGAAAAATCATAACTCAAAAACGAAGAAAACGCCTCTCTGGTTTCGATATATATTATGTGAAAAATCCTCAACTTTTCAGAGAAAATATAGAAAAATATAGCGCCTTTGGTCCCGAGACTATGAAAACAATAAAAGACGAATCAAACGAATACAATCAATCAAGTAACTGGCTTTAATTTGATATGTCGATCATATGAATTGGTTTAGTAGTTCAAAAGTTATGATTTTTTGAAAAAAAGTCATTTTTGGAAAAAAGAGGAAAACAGTTGATTTTTCGGACAACCCTAAAATGGAAATAGCAGTTAAGTATAACGGACATTTGTCACCGTTATACTAAAGTTTTTTTCATCTTGATTATTTTTTTCAAAAATCTGTATCGCAATCTGTACTATTCAAAACATTTGTTGCATAGAAAAATCCGTTGAAAAAATAGTACTCAAGCCCCAAATTACTCATTTGTTTGTTGATTGCTATACACACTTTTGCTAAGCTATGATTGCAACAGTTAATAAAATTTGCGAGCTACCCTACCCAAACTTTTACAAAATCGGAGCAATTTTTTGTAGAAACCGTTTTTTATGAAATCAGAGAACGCAAAGTGCTTATAATTTATTCATGATTTTGGTTGGCGGAACCGATCATCGAGTTTCTTCAAAACACTAGCTGATCATTTAAACTTAAGTAATATTTCCGTGGCATTCATGTTTTGTTTTCGTTCATGATTCAATCCATAGCAAACGTAACTCACTAATAAACACATGAGTTATTTTCGCGAATGACGCTGTAGCAGTTGTGCTGAAAATCGGCTCTAGATTGCATTGTGCATATCGTGCAGTTAAGTATAACGGAATACATTGAACTAGTCTCAGCAATTATTCAATCAACAAATATGACGTAAAACTTAACTAAGCAAAAAGATAGGATTGGAAAACAAGTCTCAACTTTTCAATGAGTTCATGCGATCAGTACAATCTAAAATAATTTTTTCTTCAATTTGAAGACCTCTGTCTTTCAAATTGCTTAACGTTCTGTTTACCCTCAAATTTTTGCTCATTGTTGTTTCATTATATTTTTGTTTCTAAATTGATAATAAAATACAGCATATAACAAAACACTGTTATTTATCTTGGACATGTTACTTTTCTGCATGCATTCGAATCACTGGTCAAAAAAGTGATTGAAAGTCTGGATAAAAACACTGCGACAGGTCATTTTCTTCCGGTTTTTCGTGGCTTCGTCTAATCCCACGGTATTGAATAAAGGGCCTGGCCGGGTAAGGGAGTAAAAAGTGCCCCCAAACCAAATCACTAGCTGTATGGCAAATATTGTAAAGGATATTAAATAAGAAATTTTGGCGGTTTATTTGAACCCCTATGTGGTTTGACGTAGGATCTATAGTGAAAAACGTACTTTTTCGTTTATTTCACGCCATCCTCAAAATATCCGAGATAAAAATTTGAAAAAAATACTGAATGTGCATGTGCAATCTCTAAATCCCAAAAAAATAATTTCAAAATAAAATATTTTTTTTAGTACTAAAATTTTTGATGAAATATTTTTTTGATAGTTTTTCTTGATACACCATAGTAAGATGCACATTTAGTATTTTTTTCAAATTTTTATCTCGGATCTTTTGAGGATGGCGTGAAATAATCGAAAAAGTACGTTTTTCACTATAGATTCTACGTCAAACCACATAGGGGTTCAAATAAACCGCCAAAATTTCTTATTTAATATCCTTTACAATATTTGCCATACAGCTAGTGATTTGGTTTGGGGGCACTTTTTACTCCCTTACCCGGCCAGACCCTTTCCAGCAAAATAATGTATTGGATAACTTAAAAACAAAACCAAAAAAAAACTCACAACCACTCTGTTTGTTTACGGCCCTATTAGTTCAAACTAGCCATAACAAATAAATTGTCTTGTAAACATTAAACATTAATCGATGCACTCCAATCACTTACAGCTTGTTCAAAGTCGTTGAAGTCCTCTAGATTTCCGATACGCAAATGGCTAAGCTCTTGCATCTGCTGTTTAAGCTTATCGACATTGCGCTGCAGTTCGGAGATTCTGCTGATGTTCCATATCTGCAATTAGATTACAAAGATAGTCTACATTAGAAATGAAGAAAAAATTCTGCATTACTTCCTCGAAATGGTTGAGAGGTAAAGGGTGTAATGTGCATCAACAAACCGTACTGGGATTATTTTTAGCATTATTTTTTTTTATATGCAAACGAAAGCAACCCGCCTAACGTCACAGTTCCTTGACTTTGAATTTAAAACTCATCTCGTGGGCCGCATAATCATGATGTCATCATCTGGAGATTTCCTCCGTCGTTTACGGAATGCGTCGAAAGTGAAGACGGAATCAAGAAACTACTTATTCATAATGGTGCAATGTGTGATTGCGTTTTGCACTCGCGAATTGCCGGCGGCGGGAAGTTGCCAGCTATCGCCACCGTAGCCGCATCCGGTCGGATCGAACGGTGCGTCTCAAGATCATCTCGTTATCTCGGCGCGTCATCTTCGGTCTTCGGACGGTTATTAGGATGGCAGCGTTTTGTTTGGACAAATTTGTTGGTCTTCTGCAGCCAGCTGTGTGTCGTGCACTAGTGCACAAATGGGAAGAAATGAGTGTTATTGCAGTCGTCGAAAGTGCTAGTACACGTGTGGGTGAAATGGAAATAACGTTGCACAAATTGAGTGCAGATGGTGAGCAAAAGCGGTAGCGAATTAGAGAAAGTTATTTTGGATCGTAATTGTTTCATTTAGTCAGTCGACTTTAAACAAATGTCTGTTTTAATTTTATATTATGGAGTTGGAGTCGAGCGTCTTTATGCCGCCACAACCCTTTATATTATTCTGAAGTTTGGATGAAAAAAGATTGGAAATATTACACTTTGAATTCTGAGCAATTTCACGATACGATATTCCATATACATATTAATAGTAACGAAATAAAAAAAATATTGTAAGAAAACTAATTAGTTACAAACTATGGACATACAAATCAAGACGTAATAAAAAAAATTACATTGTAAATTAGTAATTGATTTCATAACTTTACCAATTAATTAATTGGTAAAATTACGACTTGCGTTCGAAATAGCAATGCTACGTACTAGTATTTCTAAAAAATATTTCAAACTTTCATACTAAAGCTAATTGTGTATTTAATGCTATCAGGAGAGTCAAGGTTTGTAAATAAATGCCAGAATATAGCCATTTTCATTTATACGCAGGAGAAGATTATGGGTGTCATACCCGTATTAACACGATGCAATAGATGAACAGTACTGGCAACATTTCAGGAACAGAGTGCACAATATGGTTACATCTCTTTCGTCCGGTGGGATCTTATCCTTGAACGCTCTTATAAGCTGTTTGAAACCCATGTTGTTTAAGGACTCCTTGAATGGCATTTGTCACTTTCAGGTAGAACGGAAGGCTGATCCTCTGAATCTCCTCTTTTTGCGGTTATGTGTGGTTGCGTTTTGGCGGTGTTTTTTTCCCTTCGTGTTTTCGGAGGATCTTGTTTATGAAGCCTTCGTTGTAACCATTCAAGAAAGCAGCCTCGTGTATTCCGGGTCCGGGTTTGGACAAGTCCTAAAAGAAGGATCTAATCCAACAACCGTTGAAGCAATAGACGTGTCAAAATTGATGCCATAATTGATAAAACAAACCAGATGATTCGCTGTTGCGTAGTTTTTATCTGGACTTCTTTGATAGAGTCTCTTTTTACCGAAGCAGCTGAATTTGTGTCCTTATGTCAGTGCATTTTTTTCAAAACACCCAGCTGATACATACTGCGGTCTTAGGCGATTGTGTATTTGTTTCACCGTTGATAATTGATGTTTAATCATACACAAACTCTTTTCAGTTAACGGTATGAAAACCAACCTATTCATCGAGCCTCATACTGCCCATCGAGAAGTGCCAATGTGATAGAGTATGAGGCTCATACGAGCCTCATACTCTATCACATTGGCACGGCTCGATCGGATTTGAGTCGGACGGATTGAAGAATGCAAAACTGGATCCAATCGAAATTCAATCGAATTTCGAATTCCAGAACAACAAATTCAGATCTAGGAGTGGATGATAGGACATCGATGGAGTCACGTCAAGGGGAACGACTTTATCGTTCAGCATCACTGGTTCTACAATGGACCAACATTGGAACAATTCTACACGGTTTGATCCACCGGAAGATCAATTCGAACGAAAGCAGACCGTTTCACAGCCTCAACACCTATAGAACCACATCCACTACTGGACCGTATCTCATCGTACTGAAAGTTGCTTCGAGTAACAGCTCTCATCTGTCGCTTTTCATGGAAATGCCAAATCTAACGCGTTTACACAAGAACATACTAGGATTTATGAATTATGTGAATTGATATTATAGTCCTTGTACAATCAAATGACTGGTTTCAATCAAGTAATCGGAACTTTATTGGACATTAGACAAAATCAGATTCGGATTCAAAATGTTTTGGTGAAACCGCAGTGATATGTCTTAATGACATGCGCAGATGTGTCACCTGAAAATCGATCCTCATATACAAAAAAAAACTCCATATGAACGTCATTTCCAAAAATCAATTGGGTCACTCAAATTCTAACATCGAAGAATAAACTGTATGTATAACAACAACGAACCTGGGGGTCTTCGTAGCCACTTGGTTACGCGCTCGCTCGCGATCGATCGTGAGTTAAAACTCAGGACCCTCAATTGATCATCTTTGTGTTGTTATAGAATAAGTACGTCCACGCAACCATCATCAGCTATGGAGATCGATCCACGGTGGAACAAAGATCGATTCATCCATACAACTGCTCTGCTCTGCAAGAAACATCGGGCTGCTGTTCTATAAATAACCCAACAATGATCAATATCAGCTGTCTCCGCTGTCCGGTCTGCTGAACAATGGAAGAACAGATAGAATACCCTTACGCCTAAATGGCTACTACAGTGCAATTTACCATAAGGTAATGGAACAGAAAATCTAACGCCTAAATGACTACTACTTCTACTGTGTAATTTACAATTTATAGAGACATAAATATATGTACATGTACACGATAAAAGCCTGGCTCTGTTACAGATAAAATGCTAATGAGCCTGATAAATAAATAAATGGGATAAAAAAAAAACAACGAACCTAACATGCCGCCGGCTGTCCATCCGCAAATGGTTTGAGTCCCGGGACCACGAAGTGCGATCACCGCTTATCACGGTCTAGTGCCAACTTAGCAGAGAAAAATAATAAAGTAGAACTCCGATTATCCGCGAAATAGTGTGTGTAACTGAAGTAACTGAAATAGCGGATAACACATTGAGGTAAAAAACGTAAAAGAAAAGGATATTTAAGCTATAAAACTATGTTTTATCAATACAGAAACCATTAAACTATCCATCTGTCTTGTACACCAATGGTCCGATAATGTGAAAGCCATGACCAAAATCAAAGAGCTAGAACCTACCACTTACTGGAAGGCCCATAAAATTACAATGGAACTAGCTTTTGTGGATAATCCGCACCGCGGATTATCGAGATTCCACTGTAATTGTTCCTCAACAAATAAAACTACAAAAGAGATCTCAAAATAACTTAAAAGGAGTGGTACATCCACGTTCCAGCCTCTCGGAAACGGAGTCATTTGCGTCTGTAAATAAGTGTGATCTTATTATGAGGCCTTATAATCAAAAAGTACTTCTGTTTTCGAACGGAGTTTAACACTAGAACTACCGACAGTTTTTATATACCTTTTTATACCAAACCGGTCATTTTGAAAAAAAAGTTTCACTGAAAATAAAATATGTTTCACTCTAATATTGCAAGTACATGACAAATATATCTATTTGCATGCAATATAGTATTAGATATACACCCATGTTTTTTACGCGTTTTTTGAGCGGTTTTTTCACGAGGTTTTTTTAACGCGGATAATCTAATTGACGCGTTTTTTACGCGGATTTTCCAATTAACGCGGTTTTTGAAGTAGGATCACGTCTTTCATTTCTATACTGGGGTGTAAGTTCAAATTTTCTTAAACGAAAGCGTTACGCTGGAGAGAACAAGACTTCGAGCGTTAATAGCTCCTAAACAACTGAACGAAATGGTATGATAAACAATTCAATCGAAAGATAAAATGTCTACGCGTTATATGCTTGTTACTTTTTTATCCAAAAACTTGTTTCAATAGCCCTAAAATTGCTTTCAAAACAGGCTATTGAAATAACACCAATCGGTATATTAGTGAGTGCCGCTCGGAAATCCACTTAGTCTAGAAGCGAACGAACTGAAAAGTTTTAACCCTCTTAAAGCCAAAAAGAAGAAGAAGAAACCAATCTGTTATGATTGAGATACGATCGCTGGAATGGATTGATGTTTCCCCAACACAGATTTTGAAACCATGGAGCCTGGGGAAGTCGACATTGTAAAATAGATTTAAGCTGCGAGTACTTTAAGACTCGCTTGCGTTCCTGGATATCGGATTTTTTTTTCTAACACAGACTTCAAAACCATGGAGCCTGGAGAAACTGGTATTGCAAATTAGATGCAAGCAACGGGTACTTCTGTACCCGTTTGCTCTTTTGCGAACCGGAATGTTGTTTCCCAGCAACGGATTCCGAAACCAATAAGTTGGGAAAATCGGCATTGCAGATCTCGGTAGTACTTTTGTATCCCCATGCATTTTTACACTCCGGAATTCGTTTTGCTAACACGGTCTACAAAAGCGGGTACAAATGCAACGCTTTGGCTGGCTATTTAAGATTGCATATCCCTTCATGTCGCCAACTCACTGAACTTCTACGCAAACCGTTTGATGAATAGGCAAAATGTTGATAACTATTTGCTGCGATAACCACTGCCATAATGCATAAATTGACCAAAATTGGGATTTGTTTGCAATTGAATTCGTAAATTGTTTCATTCATTCACTAATTTAATCAATACATACAAAAGATAGCTCCGGGCAGCGGCGTACCCAATGAGGAACATTCGAGGTGCGATTTTTGCTAATTGAAAAAACAAATGATTACTAAGACAACGGCAGTCCTACGTCAACCTTGCGGTCATATCATAGGTATAACCCATCCATAGTTTTTCAAGGTACGTATCCCTCGCGTAAAAAAAAACCTGGGTGTACACTCGTCAAAAAAGTTAGAGGAACTGAATTTAACCCAATTTTTGGCTAACCAACTCAATATCAAATCAGATTAACCTTATTATCCCATTAACGACCAAGCTGTAAACAATATTTCCTCAACGAAAGCCAATGGTGTAATTTTGATTATTGGTGTTACAGAAATCCCAATCTTCAAGAATTATTTTTTCCCGGAAAATGACAAAAAATAAAAAAAAAGCGCCAAACAAAAACATTGGCCGAAATCTACATTTTTGTTCCTATAGGAGGATCAATCCAATAGTTTTTTTTCCTACATCACAATATTTGATCTTTTATCAAAGTAATATTGTAGAAAAGTTTACATATTTTTGAATTTTATAAGTTTTTGTTGTACTTTCCGCACATAGTTCCTTTAAACTGATTTTTGTGAGTAACAAAATTTGAATGAAATAGATAGTAAGTGGTAGATTATATACTAAACTATCATTTGATGCCAAAACCTTACCATATGGTTGCTTTCCAGAGCCATGAAAAATTATCGAAGTGGCTGTTCGGTTTTTCGAACGCTTGGCATAAAACCTTTAGGACCTTTTCCAACAGAGATATTTCTGTTTGAATGAAAAATCACCCCTTCGTCTTTGTTGATGAATAATTCTAAAATATTGCAGTTTTGAAAACTGTAATAAATTCTGTATAAAGTCAATTTATTGCTTTGATGAAGAAAAAATATTTGATGTTTTTGCATCGATTTTAAAAAAGTGTCAAAAACACGTTTGTTATAGTGTTTTAGAAAATATTGTGTAATTGTGCAAATATTGCAGTAAATTTCAATGTTAGTAGGTAAATTTTTGGTATAGTCTATCCCCTAAACTCATGTGAACGTTTCATTTTGATACGTACAGTGGTTTTTTTTAAATCGATCAAAGCTTGGAGTAAATTAGAGACACCCTTCGCACACTGTACCAAAATGCTATGCGTATTTTTCGTTTTCATGCCTGGGTGAGATTGTGGGCGAAGAGTACGTGGATGTGTGGAAATGCATATGTATACGTGTGAGTATCATCACTCTTTATAATAATCGTACCTACAAACGCATGAAAACAAATGTTACGAATCGTTCGTTCTGAGAGTCGCGTAGGATTTTGTACTTCTGGTACGATTTGCGATTTAATGCTCCTCTAATTTACTCCAACTTTGAAAAATCGGCTAGAAAAACGGCTGAACGTATCAACATCAAACGTTCACAGATGTTTAGGCAATGCACTAGGTTAAAAGGTTTGCCTGCAAGCATTAGAACTTACTGCGATATTTGCAGAATTACAGTGGATTTTGTAAAGCACTATAAAAATTCAGTTTTTTGCACTTTTTTTAAATCGATGCAAAAAATTTAAATAATTTTTTCTGTTAACGTAACAAATTACCTTTGTGCAGAATTTATTGGAGTTTTCAAAACTGTCTTTCGATTTACGGTGCGATGGTAATAAAAATATGTACATAAAATACTCGCACTCTGTACCTCTAATTTTTTTGTCGAGTGCACCGTTCTGAATCATATTTCGGACCTTTTGTTCTAATATCTTGAATTGCCTAATGCACAGATGATAAAACTATAAAATTAATATAACAATTGCTTCTTTTTTTATTGCTTGCTTTTTAGAGTAATCCCTTGGTTTCACTATCATTTCATATGAGAACTACATTTGAATTATAACATAATCGGCAAAAGTCGGCAAAAATTATCGTTTGTGTTTGACATTTGCTTAGCGTGAGTTCGTAGAATTCACCCCTTCATCAATATTTAAATTTCTCTCGTGTTTCATCAGTTCTCATCATCGTTATCAGTCTACTGTGATTGCTTAGTAAGTGTTTCGCAGTTGACTATAAAATATAATCAAGTGTAATGTAATTTTCGTCCAAAAAATTACAGAAGAAAGTGTCCGAAATTTGAATTCAATCTGTCCGAAATTTGATTTAGTGTCCGAAGTTAAATTCTTTTTCGCTTCATTTGAAAAGCATTTTATTCGATGATTTTTTTATGTTTTCAATCAAATAAGTACCAAAGTGGAAAACTTAAAAGCATATATTATTGAAAATATCAACCAAACAATACCTGTGCATAAAGCTTACATCTGTTTTCTGCATCTATCTCAATTGAAAGTGCTTTTTACGAATACTACTTTCCATCTCTATCCATCCATGTTTTTCATCGTATATCTCATTAAATTGCATAATAATTCATCTTTTTCTGAACACCGTTGTTGTGGCTCAGTTTTCTCGAATCGGATGAACCGAATGCAACAAGTTTCATTTGGTGGGTACATGTTTAGGGACCATAGACTCCAGAACAAAAACAAAACAAAACCTGTTATTTGGAGTACCAAACTTCGTGATTTTTCAAAAATAGCTTATTCGTGACTTATTCAAACCAATATGACCTTATTGTCATAAATCGATTATGTTCCGGATCAGGTTACCGAGGGCAGTGACTTCTTTATGACCAGAACCAAATACCATCATTATCGAACCATCATATCGAACTTCATAGTTTGTCAAAACTAGCTCATTGGTGACCATTTCAAGGGTTTTGGTCACAGAAGGATAACTCGTACTGTCTCCGGATACATAATGAAACCAAAGCAGATTTTTCAAAAGTTCAAAATGTTGTGTCACTTTCCATTAGGATGGAGAGAGCTCAAATTCAAGGACATCCAAGGACAGGAAGCCCATGAAAAACCATAGGTAGAGCTACTGGCAGAAGAAAAATTGAATTTTTGCAGTACTTTGTTATTGAAAATAATGACAAAGGAATAAATATTTTTCTCTATACTCAAAATACGGTACAAGTTGATAAAAAAGGGTCGAAAAAACGGTACGTTTGTGACAAGAAATCATGAAGTGAATGGATTATATATAATTACAGCCATAGTTAGAGGTACAGGCGCGGAAACCATACTAGTTTAGAACCTCATCAATCAAAAATCCCATATCCCCCGTACAAAATTAATAGTTTAAAACTTTGATCTTACCTCTAACCCAACGATCGAAATCGATAGAAGAAACAGAACCATAGCACTACAGATAAGCACGCATTTATTCACCGATTTCTTCTCAGAGCATTCCGAAGGAAGCGCACTCAAAGCTGCGGGTGGGTTCAGAAACGGTTTCAATGACTCGGCAGTCATGTTTTTTTTTGTTTTTGATAACGAATCCTGCCACAATTTGGTTTTCTCCAACACTTTCGATCAGAAAGGGACACTTTATTTTTTTTATTGTATAAAAAATTTGCCGAAACTAAAACGGAAGCACCTTCGAATATCAAATTGTTTTATTCTAAGCGTAGCGCGCAAGCCAATAACGTTCGAACGTCGCGAACATTCACGTACTACTGAGTGAACTTGACTATCGAAAGATCTACTAAGCAATCCCGCCTGTAGAATATGGATGCTGCTGTTACGTTTCTGGACCAGTCAGCTGAGAGAAAGAGAACAAACTTAATTTTGTTCGTGCGTGTGATCATCGATCATCACTCTCCCGAGATCGCCGATCCTCGTCCGTTCACGCCTCTGCTAATGGATAAATTATCCGCTCCTAAGCGGTGTTGTGTACACGGTGTGACACAGGAAATTCATTCATTTTTCGCGATGGTTATTTTTGCTAGGATCATTGAGGCGAGCAAACGGGAAAAGAATGGTGAATAATATTGTTTACATCTGTAGATGGGTGCGATAATGTGTTTACTACTGGTAAACATCGATTTTCTCAATGACTCTAGTAAAAACAATGATACTCGACTAGTTTTTGTGATTTAATTACAATAATTTTAGGAGTCTAAAATCCCTAACGCATAAAAAATCAATCTAAAAGAACACAAGCAACAGTCCAAACAAGGAAGGCGCTAGCGTCGTTGGCGCCACAAAATTCGCACTGCAATGCATGAGCACGCGTGAAATGTCCCGCATTTGAGGTCCATTAAAATCAGAGTTTATTTCCTAGCCGGCCGTCAATTCTCACCGAAACATCCCGCAAAGCGAGCCAGTTTTACGTCTCTAGCACTCTCTGGACACCCCCACCCAGGTTCCTCAACGCGCTTGTCTTCGAAACCAAGCCGAACAGCCTCTGGACAGCGAGTGTCGATGAGGCGCATCTCTCAAGTTCGGACATCTGGAAGATGGATTAAAATAGCTGCGGCGGTTAGTAAACTTATAAATAATGACTTTTAATTGCCACCGCTACTGTTTCTGGACAGATATTGCTCAGGAGGAGCGTATGGTTGCTCTATCTGCGACTGGAATCTATCGGAAACAAGTTGGGTATATCGGAGGGTGATTCTTTGCATTTCAATATCAATATACAATGCGTTAGCAGTGGCTCTCGTCGTTTGTCGCCTTTCAACTTTATTTGGGGAACACATATAATTGATTGATAATGAGGTTCCATTGTGAACATGTAGGCGGCTCTGTTGAGTTATGGAAGGTCAGGGTTTACTATCGGTGCTATATGACACCGTTCAGACATCAGAATAATTCAACGGTTATGATTCAACTTTGCGTTACATTGATGTAAAATAATAATTATACCAGATTGGCTGTTTTGGACGGTTTAGTGCAGCTTCCTCCGGATGCTTCCCTGATCGCAGATTCACTTTACGGCCGAGTACGAAAAGAGGATGGAATGTGGATGATCTTTCCTTTTTATTGACAAACAGATCCAGACGAATGAAATTAAATCATCATCATAAATATCTCGTTATCGAATGTGCGCGTGATGAAATTTTAACGACGATGTTTTGTAAATTTTCGGTATGTTATTTGCTTTAACGGCTTTCAAGACTGCTTACTGAATTGAAACGCATCGGCCGGTGAAGACTTTATTCGAGAATTAGTAACTGCTTCTGGAACTCTTGCTATTATTTCTTCACAACTGAGTCCTGAGTCTGAGTCCAATCTGTTCTCTTTTTCGTTATTCAAACATGTTATAGTCGCTTCATGAAGATTCTAGACGTGTAGCTGTGAATAGCACAAATCATCTTATAATAGATCGACGAATTATACCGGCAAACGTTGTTCTGTCATATGAATTATTTGGTGACCGGAATAAATCGCCACAGTAAACAACTGCAACAGAAACAACCGCTTAGAAAAAGTGTAGTAGGCTAGAAATATTTGGCGCGGGAAAAACATCATGTGCCTCACATTTCTATTATAAATTTATTCTCTTGTTCTCGTTTTTCGAAATTTATTCTGAGGACAATGTAATGGGGACGAAGTCCCCATTTGGCGAGGATAAGGAATCGAGGCGGCCCATGCCGCCAAGATGACGCAATCCGAGTCCACCGCCGACCCGCCGTCGGAAGCGGCGGTGTCTCGCACGCAAACCTGGGATCCACTGATTGCCCGGTTAGTTTGAAACATAGGATACGATCCTTTAGCAATGTCCGACCGAGCTCTAGCGAGCGTCGGACGGTATACGTCTGCCCGGGGCGTTACGTTTGCCTGGGGCGATACGTTTGCCCGGTTAATTCTTGTTTTGAAATACAATACCGCGCCACAATATTTATAGCCTACTACACATTTTATAAGCGGTGGTTTCTGTTGCAGTCGTTTTCTGTGGCGATTTATTCCGGGAACCGAATTATTTCTAGCGAATATTTTGGATCGTAAGAAACAAATTACGAATATTATGAGGAATGTTATCGTTGGGTGCAGACAAACACGACGATATAAATAATAAAATATCAATTCTGATCAGCCGTTCTCTTGTGATTATGAGTTATACGTACTTGAGGTAAACCTTGTTGTCTATATAAGATATGCAGTCATTTCTTTCGAATTTTTCTATCCATCTCAAATATCCTCCAAAGTATTCTATCATTCTAATTTGGGTGGAGACAAACCCAACGATATATAGATGACGCAAATCTGATCAGCCGTTCTCCTGTGATGATGAGTTGTACGTACGTGGGAAAAACTTTGTGATATTACCACATTCGCTTGAAAACATCTTACTCTTCGACAGTTCTTCCTAATGATCTACTAGAAGATGCCACGTGAGGCCCGGTATTTCTGACTGATAGACTTAAGTGGCGGGGTTGCCATAATAAAATCTGTGTTTTTGATCTGAAAAAAATCTTAATTCTTTTCCAAAAAAAATATGTATTGTTATCTGTAGTAGGTTTTTAGGTCCAATTTCCAATTTTTAGCCATAGTTTTAGGTTTATTATAGTTTTGACGATGTTGATATATTCACGTATTCATTGTAGCGCCAGCAAACACATTCACTATACCAGGGGTTTTCAGATTTTTGTTATAGCAGAGCACTTTTTATAGCAAAACTATTTAACGGAGCACCTGCATTTTCAATCAATAAAACAAATTCTATTTGCATTGACATTACCCAGCTGGGCACAACTCTATTCCGTTTGCGAGTCGCAGTTACACGACATCTGCCCAGGAGTAAAGAAGATAAAAGAGTTACCGGGGTATGCTTTTCACATTGAGCTACGTAATTTCTCATTCTGGAACACATACACAAATGTAGGGGAATCGCGGGTAATACGGATAGTGGGGGGACAGGTGGTTGATTTGAATAGTTACATTTTGAATTTCAGATGTCTGTTAATGAGAACACCTTCTACATGTTATTCTTGAATACAATATTTAAGCCACCCTATGGCAATGAATACTGATCAAAAGTGGAAAAGGGAAACTAAAATCGAAAATCATACATGATTCCGCGTGTGGATGTAATTTTAGCTGCTTCGATATTAAGCATTTTGAGTGTTTTAATATCAAAATTCAATTCGCTAATGGTTATATTTCGGTTTGTGAGTTAACAGAGAAGTGATATTAGGTATGTACGGAAAAGAAAATCTATTTTTAAGTGAAAAATTTAAATTATTGAAATAATTGTACCGGTGGGGTAAAACGGACAGTTGCCAGTGGGAGTGAGATGAACTGTGAAAAGTCTGTTTAATCTATTCCTAAGGAATGCCCTGCGTCTATAAATGGAAATTAAATCGCCAAATGTGGACTGTTTAGAAGCTGGCTGGAACCAAAAGCAAAATTGTTGAGGGTCTGTCCGTTTATACTGATGAATTGGTTGAATAAAATTATTCCTCTCGCGATCGATAAACCTCTACGCTTCATGTATTACAAACCCGTCCATATTACCCGCATCGAAAAAAATGTTATACTTTTCGGTCTGTTTGAATTTCAGTAAAAAACATTGAAAATACTTTTTGACCTAGAACTACGTCTTTCATTAAGGGTGCCAAATCAGAAAACAGGTCAAGTTTTTATGAAATAAAGTTAACGTTAATAACTATTTTTGCCGCGAACGGTTTTTGGCGATTTACATACTAAACGAATCGAAAATACCCTAAGATGTGTATGATATGCTATACATTACAATTCCATAGTCTGTATATGGTTTGAATTGATGAAAATTGGAAGCATTCCCATTTCTCCATACATTTGTTCTGTCCATTTGTGTGCTTTCCCGAACAGAGCTGTCAATAACGAGCAACTTATCGACGAGCAACGAAGGGGAAATCGTAAGATGTTAAGTCTCCGTGAACAAAGGAAAAGAAAAAAAACGAAGGGGAATATGTGCCTAGATTATAAACAGTGGATCTCGCTTAGGCAAACTTTCATTCTTCCTGAGGAAATCGACTGAACAACATCGTTGCTGGGCGAGCTGGACGAACTGGACGGCGAGCGATCGAATGCCTCTCTTAAGGCAATGGGGTGGAGGAGTAATATGATGGATAAAGTAAAGTTTTCCAATGGCCTTTCTGATGGTTAGAGACGAATGAACTGAAGAAGTTTAAAGTCTCAAGCAAGGAAGCCAAACTTTCAGTATCGTTCTGTATTCAAAGCAATGACAATCGTTTGTTCTTCCTTGTTTTGCGTCATCACATGTCTTCGTTTCGGTTTGAGCTGTGGACGCGAGTTACTCACTCGCTGATGTCTCTTACGCCATTGCATTAAGGTTCTGGGCTACACAATTGTGTGGGGAATCATCAAGCTAGGCTATTGTCGGCTCACCAAGAAAATGAATGTTCTGGAATTTTGTCAGTGATTTGGTTTCGCATGACGGTAGGAAAACTCCCTCCACAAGGGATGACAGCTAAGCTAATCTAGACTGGCAATATTAACAGAAAAGGCTTCTGAGCGCAAAACGGAGATAAGTGTGTGTATATTTAGTTTCATCAAGCCATCGATATATGTATATTTGTGTGCGTACGTGCGTGCTTCATAACCCGTACGTAAAAATAGTGCATCTTCGCTACGCTGAAACCCCATTTGTATCTGTTCTCGTGTGCATTGGCCCTGTAACGATGCAACAATCGCTTATTTTTTTATGCTATGATTGACGATTGTTTGGTGTTGCAAATTATGCAGTCGTAATGATAAATATAAACAAGGAGGGAAGATAGCGGGAGGGAAATATTTACGCTTGGGTATTTGGTAATGAAGGCAAATATTCAGTCTTTTTCCAAGCAGTTAAAATTGTTTGTTTTCTGTCCTCAATGCATTGAACTGACGCTACGGCATAGCAGGTGTTCAGGTTGTGCACCAAAAAATTATTTGGAGAATACCAAGTTATTCAATAAGCTCTATTAAGTTATTAATTTATTTGGGCTAGCGTGCCAGTCGCAAAACTGCTCTCAACTAGTATTGCATTTGCGCTAATTTTGATCATAATGAAGCAGTGCTACTCTTTTCGAGGTTGTTGAGATTAACAGATAGAGTTTGTTTCGTTTATTTAGTCACCAAGAAAGTAAATGTCGTTCTGAAATTTTGTATGTGATTTGGTTTCGCTTGTCAGTAGCAAAACTTTTCCTACTAAGGATGACAGCTGCGCTTATCTCGAGTATGTATTGTTCTGTGCGCACAAGAATGAATCATTCAAACAATTATCATCAAATAATTCTACAATAAAAAAAATTTCAGGGTGACCAAACTGGTAGAATGGTTATTTCAAAATTTTCGTTGCATTATAAACTAATATCCGAAGTTTTTGCAATAAACCGACATTTGCAAGAGATCGAATCCCTTCCCTTCTATAGATCCCTTCTATCCCAAACAAATCCTCGACCGCGAATCCCAATAGATCTTCCTGACCTTAAACAAATCCTATCCAACTTGTCCCAAATTCCCCACCAAATACAAAGAAATCCCTCTGTCGGTCAAATCCACCAGCATTTCGTCAACCATACTAACTGCCAAGGGTGGAACGGAAAAGTCCAACAGTGAACTGGTCACGCGCTTGGTGAAACATTGCAGTAAGGCAGCTCACTTCAACACAGCGGACTAAACTTTACTTGCTCGTGAACGAAAAAATCGAGCACCGAAAATTATTATGCGTGATGCGACGAGTAGACAATGAGAACTGCGAACATTGTACCAATCAAACAGAGACACTCATTCACAAATTTCGCACATGTGCTCGCGTCGTGCCGGCTTGGACGGCTTTTCAACAGAGAATTTTCGGCTTTGTAGGTGGATGGAGAATGTTCGATTTTGAGGACCTGGTCAAACCTGTTTTAGCAGGAATAAACAAAATACAAAGAGAGAAAATCTTGAAACTCTTTATTATTTACATCTGTTTTGTTAACGAGTGTAACGGTAGAATTAATGTAGATGAACTGAATTTTCACCTAGATATAAATGTTTGACGAAATGTAAGAACAAAACAATTTTTGTATAAATTAAGACAAGCAAAATAAACTACTTTTACAAAAAAAAAAACAAGCGACTTGAATTAAACCACAGCGTAGTTCTACGTCAATAATGCGGTCGTGTCTTGAACACAACCTCCTATAATTTTTGTTAAATATTTGGCCAATTTGGTTGAAAAGCAGTATACAGTAAAACCTGTTTTTGTGCGGTTTTTTTGCGCGAATTTTTTTTTGTGCGATGGTTTATATGCATTTCAGTGCGAAAAAGGCTATCTACGTCTCAATTATCCACTTCTGAAATCATTCACCTCCTCCCATCAAATGCTCTAAGTTTTTCTAAGTTTTTGCATGACATGATTTCTAACAGCAACACGTTTCGACATGCAGCTAAAAGCACAAATCAGCCACGCGCAACCGAAAAGGAAAACTGCCCCATCGCAAAACATGGAAACAAAAGGAAATTGAACGGTGAACGGCGTGAATTTGAGTTATTTTCTTGGGGGAAACATTTTTTATGCGGTATCTATCTATCGCACAAAAAAAAGTTGTACCGAACACGATTTTTTAAAGCTTCTGGTGAAGTTTTGCACGATCCCCCGCACAAAAAAGGTATGCCTGTATTGAAATGCAAGAAACTGCAACAAAATTTTGGGAAACATGAGTTTCCAAAGATGTAATTGAATTTCCTCCATTCTACCCCCACCTCCTCAATAGTGGCGAAGATTTTTTTATCCCCTTTGTTAATTTATTCAGGCTCATTTTGGCGTAAGAGTATTCCTTCTGTTCTTCCATTGTTCATTTAGACCACCGAACAGCGGAGACAGTTGATATGATCATTGTTGTGTTATGAATAGTAGAACAGCCCGATGTTTCTTGCAGAGCAGAGCAGTTGTATGGATGAATCGATCTCCATTCGACCGTGGATCGACCTCCATCGCTGATGATTTGTTGAGTGGACATAATTATTCTATGACAACACAAGGATGGTGAATTGAGGGCGAGCTCACGATCGATCGTTTAGTAAGCGAACGCACAACCAATGTTGCTACGAAGACCCCCTTTATGGTGAAGAATGAAAAGCTAGCTTTATAGTGTAACAATTCGATATAATAATTGTCAACAAATATTCCAATATTCATATTTATACTAGGAAGAAAGACCAAGGTTTCGTGAAGGGAAATGAAAAAGTCCTCGGGCCCTTTAGCTGGAGTCTGGAAACCTCCAGCCGTCCATGCGCAAAATAAGTGCTGCAGCAGTAACTACTCTTCTACCATACAAACGAATTCTTTGCGGAATCGGAAAAGGCACGTGCGACTCTCTCCATCTCGCAAAATCTACGCGGTCATCCAAGAGCCTCAACGGTCGACGAACGGCGCCGCAACGAAGAAATCGTTTGAATAAAAATTGTAAAAGTCGGGAAAGACGGATACCTACATATGATTGATAAATTACATTTTGATTTTGAATTTTAATGATGTACAAACTTGTAATACAGTGTATCAATACCTTTGACACTAACTGTGTACACCAACCTGGCCTTCTGTTGAAATTGTACATAAAACCAAAAAAGTAATCTACAAAGAGCCACTTCTTGTAAATTTTTGTCTGCAGAAAATAAGGTTTTATTATTATCGAGAAATTTTTTGAGGTATTTTTCTTTACGTGAGTGATTTACCACCTCTCTTCACCTCTCTTCCAGTTCATCGAATCAGCGGTAAAGTTTTCTCATTTTTATTCCAGAAATATTGATGAAAAACTTGACCAAGTCAGTATCAAGTCAGGTAAGACGGACGTACGGACAAGATAAAAGAATTTTCTTCTGAAAACAATTTGATTATCTCCTTCTTCTTTTTTAACAGATGCCTAACAAACTAATAACTAACAAACTTTGCAAGAGCTTTACTGTGACGCATATTGCTTAACTTACTAGCACGTATTTCGCGATGCTCATTGAGCGATTTTCCCACTTTTTCTAAGGGTTGGTTGATCTCTCTGGCTGAATATGTTCTTAATTTCAACATAATCATCTGCTTTTTTGGCGAAACTAACCGCCGATTAAGGATATCTGCACACGAATATTCATTATAGTTTACTTCTTCACGAGACCAGCATTTCAGGGCAAAAAGCACAAAGCCTAAATGGGAGCACACTTCACCTAATCCGGCTATACAATCGCAATGTACAATTTGCATTGTTTCTGTGATACTTTTTGAATAATCAAAATCGCTTCCATTGATATGGATCATAGCCATAACAGAAACCTTCTTTTTAAAGAGCACAATTAACATATATTTATTTTATCTTAGCGAAGCATATTATACACTTCTCCTATATTTCATTTTATTCATGTCAGATAGGTGCTTTGCATGGTTCAAAACCACAATAGAAATAAGGGGTATTCGGGTGTACTAAAAAGTGAAGCAATTCGTCTTTTCTATCAACCACTAGATAGCGCTAGTCGATGCTGCCTGTGCAATATCAATATCAATACAGGGCGTTACCAGCAGAGATGCCAACCTTCGTAATTTTTCAGGATTTCCCAGACTTTTTGATACGTTCCCTGATATCCTGACAAACTCTCAATTTTGCCCGATTTTTCCTGAATGATCCTGATTTATCCTGATTTTGTACTTTTTACTTTATTAGAATGAAAATTATCCGTAATAAATATACGAAGTTTTCTTGGTTGTAGATGAGAATTGTCATAATAGCCTACATAAAAAAGCTCTCCAGTCCGCACTTGTTCAATCTTTTTTTGTTTATTATTTATATACAATAGAACCCGGATTATCCGTGGGAAAGCCTACCGCGGATAACGAAAATCGCGGATAACACAACAAAGGATTAAAAATGAGGTACAAACATATGTTTCAGCATGAAAACTATGTGTAATCAATACAGAAATCATTAAACTATCCATCTATAAGGTCGTGTACACCTGACCACTGGTAAGTAATGTAAAAGTAATGCAAAAGTTATGACCAAAAAGACGGGTGGGTAATGTCGGGGACATAACCGGAGTGACGTAGGACTATACAAAGGGGACAGCTTTTGTTAAATATATATTTTAAATATATTGTTTTATTTTCTTCTCCTACGTGAATACCTACCTATCTACCTGAAAAATGGATTAGTTTACTTTTTACTCTTTATGAATATGTTGATGGTTCTTAAAAGAACCTTTGGTGTTGTGTTTTTGTTATCACTCGATATTCCCATCTTGTTCGGTTAAACCTTCCTGTTTAGCTATTGCGTTTGCCACTCGCCACAGCTTTCACAGTTGGAAAATTTCTTCCCATCCAGCTTGTGACATGTTGTTTAGTAAATTACATTTAATGCGACGTGCCGGAGAAACACTTTGCCACTCACTGAAACTAATTGCCTTGATGAGCGCCGAACCGAAGCTGCTCTGTTCTTGAAGCGGGTTTTCTGATTGTCGTGAGCAACTTTGCAAGCTAACTCGAGCACTCCGACAGCCGAAACTCTATAATCGCTGTTAGGTATACTGGTGCTCCGGCACCAATCCGTTCGGCCTAGTTACCCTTGCGGAGCAATCAGTGAATGCGACCAACAGGGAACTGGAGACCTGCACGGTTCGAGTGAGACTTTGCCTTTCCCTTAACTTGTCCTCCTTTGTTACGTCCACGATGCCGATGCCGTACAACCACACGAGTATATGGTTTGAAAGAAAATAAGATATTTTGTTGGGGTCCGCGTGTTTTATACTCTAGCGGTACACACTCACAGGATAGAGACAAATCGGCAGACTCAGCCAGAGGGGCGAGTCCAACGAGACGAACGAATGAGCGTTAAAAGGGAGCGATGGCAAAAAAATACATTCATTACGATTTGTTCGCTCGTTGGATTCACATGCAGGCTAAAAAGGGTCCTTTTCCGGATCACAAAATTATCTTCAATCTAAAGAGTTTATTGTTTTGTTATTACTCGATATCCCCATCTTGTTCGGCTAAACCTTTCTGTTTAGCGATTGCATTTGCCACTCGCCACAGCTTTCACAGTTGGAAAATTTCTTCCCATCCAGCTTGTGACATGTTGTTTAGTAAATTACATTTAATGCGACGTGCCGGAGAAACACTTTGCCACTCACTGAAACTAATTGCCTTGATGAGCGCCGAACCGAAGCTGCTCTGTTCTTGAAGCGGGTTTTCTGATTGTCGTGAGCAACTTTGCAAGCTAACTCGAGCACTCCGACAGCCGAAACTCTATAATCGCTGTTAGGTATACTGGTGCTCCGGCACCAATCCGTTCGGCCTAGTTACCCTTGCGGAGCAATCAGTGAATGCGACCAACAGGGAACTGGAGACCTGCACGGTTCGAGTGAGACTTTGCCTTTCCCTTAACTTGTCCTCCTTTGTTACGTCCACGATGCCGATGCCGTACAAC
The DNA here is from genome assembly GCF_029784135.1 of Toxorhynchites rutilus septentrionalis. Taxonomy (NCBI): domain Eukaryota; kingdom Metazoa; phylum Arthropoda; class Insecta; order Diptera; family Culicidae; genus Toxorhynchites; species Toxorhynchites rutilus. Next base: position 333,076,162 of record NC_073745.1, on the reverse strand, counting down.
CACACGAGTATATGGTTTGAAAGAAAATAAGATATTTTGTTGGGGTCCGCGTGTTTTATACTCTAGCGGTACACACTCACAGGATAGAGACAAATCGGCAGACTCAGCCAGAGGGGCGAGTCCAACGAGACGAACGAATGAGCGTTAAAAGGGAGCGATGGCAAAAAAATACATTCATTACGATTTGTTCGCTCGTTGGATTCACATGCAGGCTAAAAAGGGTCCTTTTCCGGATCACAAAATTATCTTCAATCTAAAGAGTTTATTGTTTTGTTATTACTCGATATCCCCATCTTGTTCGGCTAAACCTTTCTGTTTAGCGATTGCATTTGCCACTCGCCACAGCTTTCACAGTTGGAAAATTTCTTCCCATCCAGCTTGTGACATATTTTACAGTAAATTACATTCAATGGCACGTCGCATTACCACCACTCAGTATCGGATTGGAGGTAATTTTAACCTGTAATTGATCATTTGCGATGACAGTGATACAATGTCGACTTTCAACGTGGGGTCATAATATGGACCCCGAACTCTATGTTTACAAAAATGTCCAACTAAATATGTCGCATTACAGGTCCGTCCAATTAGCTAAATGTCGAGATAAGTGTAAATTACTGTACTTTCAATCTAGAAACAATTTAAGAATTGGTGAAAATCAATAAGCTCAGAACAACTGCCAAATTTACATACTCATCAGATCCTGGCAAACAAATTATGAAAAAATCAATTTGTGTTTTATTATTATTTTGGATAATGATTTAGAAAGCATTGAACTGTATTTCCTAAACTCTTTTTTGGAAGGTTTATTGGCCCTGAAAAGCGCCTTGTTTTATGGAATGGTTCCAATTTAGAAAACTTAGTACTCGTGGTTTTAAGAAAAACCATTTCGAACGCCCTCGATGCCGCCTTGTTCTGGTTTTGCCACCAAAGCAGATTGTATAAAGAACAAACTTTTTTCTTCCGCTACCTGCTGTCGTTTTGCGATTGCGTTTGCCACTCGCTGCAACTGCCTGTTGTTGTCTTGATGTCCACCGAACCGAATGTGGTCTGTTCTGAATGCGAGTTTTCTTATCGTCGCGAGCAGCTTTTCCACTTCGGCGGCCGAAACTATATAACGCCGGCTAGGTGGACTGATGCACTGATACTAACGCGCTCGGCCTAGCTACCCTTGCGGGGAACTCCAGATCAACACGGTTCGAGCGGGATTTTGCCTTTCCCTTCACTTTTCCTCCTTTACCATGACCAGACATGGCTGCTTGGGTTGGTTTGTTGATGTGTTGTGATGCGAACCGATGTGGTGTACGGTTCGAATGAGAATGATCGTTACGGCAGCGGTGCGGGGATTTTTAAGCTGACTGGCTGGCTCGAGAATTACGCATGTGTGAGACTGCGACCAATGTTTCTTTCTTTTTTTCCTTTTTCCTTTCCAATCGTGCTTCATTCTATTTCGCTGCTGCTCTGGTTGCCCGTTTTGGTCGGTACGATTTGAGTAGCACAAAATGGACCAATCAAAAATGGGCACATAGTGCATTTTGACAATGCTTGATATTTCACAATTATTCAATTATTTATCTCAAGAAAAATGAAATGTTATTCGTTATGATAGATGCGTAGATATATTTCCTATCAATTGATGCAAAAACCTTTGCGATCTATTGAGAAATGCTCAAGTTATAAGCGTTTCAAATCTTGCATTTTTTCCTACTTGTTCAGTGTCTAGATTTCCATTTCACCCCCTATATCTTCCGGTTAGACGTAGTCCTACGTCAAAAAAAAAAGAGCTTCCAGACAATTTCCGGGAAGGCCTATATTTTTAATATGGAACTCGCTGTCGCGGATAATCCGCACCGCAGATCATCAACTCGCCGATAATCGTGGTTTTACTGTATTCCGAAGCGATTCGCTTTATCGATGATACCCTGTCGACATTTTCTAACCCCTTCGCGTACGATTCAATTTTCAAAAGAGCGAACCAAATGCAAACGCTCCGATGGGTCACGCATCGAGTAATTCCACTACTCTGCTGCGCGTCTTAGCACCTTGTGATATACAAGTGTACCACGAGAGAGACTTAAAGTTGTACATTTTGGCACAATTATATCACATCGAGTGAGATTCGATGTTATACGTGAAAGGGTTAAAGCCTGATTTTGGCCGGAAACAAAGATACTCTGTCAGATTAGCACGCCCGAAGGGAGTTTTAAATCTTTATATTTTGAATGAAAATAATTACTTGTTGTTTTTTGAATACTTAAAACACGTAGTCCTAATTCTTTCTTGCAACTTTGTCTATACATTTCCTGATATTTCCACAAAAACTCATCATCATTAGCATAATCTCTTGAAATTGATCTCGAAGCTAAACTTGTTCGTTATTCTCGAAGCTCCAGGATAAAATTTTAAACTGTGTGAAAGATGGCGAAAGATCGTGGAACAAAACAGTGTACATAAACTTGAATAGATGTATGTGCCTATAGAAATCATGCGTTTGTGTTTCCCAAAAATCGGTTCAATCTTTCCGGACAACACAATATACGCTATCCTGATTTCTCCTGATTTTTATTTTCACTTTCCCTGATTTTTGGAAATAATAGTTGGCAACCCTGGTTACCAGTGTAACGCCTGTCCTGCTACTGTGCTTATTACCTCGTGAGTATATTTTAAGGGGGACCCAGCCAAACCTGCGTTATTCTTGAAACCTTGTTTTACACATTCTCGGCACATTTTTGACGTAGGACTACGTCTAACAGAACTATATGGAGGGTAAAATTATAATTTATACACTGAACATGTAGGAAATCATGAAAGTTTCCGAATGCTTATAACTCGACCATTTCTTAATTGATTGCAATGATGTTTGCTTCAACTGATTTTTACGTATCCAGCACAATAAAAAAAAACATATATTTTTTTGAGATAAACAATTGAATAATTGTAAAATGTGAAGCACGGAATCGGAAAAATTACATCTGTACTAATACGTGGGATAAAGCACGTTCAGATAATTCTGAACGCGCTTTATCCCACGTAATAGTACAGATGTAATTTTAACGACTCCGTGCATTGTTTCCGGATTGAAGGTGGCGTCAGAGTACAACACATTGCAAACCGGATGGGAAGATGAAAGTTTTGACGTGGGACTACGTCTAATAGAGTATATGGGGGGTAAAATGAAAACCTAAACACAGAACATGCAGGAAAAAATGAAAGATTCCGAATGCTTATAACTCGAACATTTCTTACTGGATCGGAAAGATGTTTGCATCAATTGATAGGGAATATTTCTACGCTTCTATCGCAATTGATAAAATGTTATTTTTCATTAGCTAAACAAATGAATAACTGTAAAATGTTAAGCGATATCTAAACGCCCTAACTGTCTCATTTTGATTGGCCCGATCTACGGTTTCCCTAACACAGCCATCAAAACTAAGCAGCCTTGGGGAAATCGGCATTGCAAATACATGAAAGTATGGGGACTTTTGTTCTCACCGAAATGTGTTCCCTAACACAGACTTCAAAACCAAGCAGCGTTGGAGAGATCGGCATTGCAGATACATGAAAGTCGGGGGTATTTTTTTCCGACTGAAATGTCCCTAACACAGACTTCAAATATATGGAGCTTAGGGAAATTGGCATTGCAAAAACATGCAAGTCGGGGGTGTTTTTGTTCCGACTGAAATGTGTTTCCCTAACACAGACTTGAAATCCAAGGAGCGTGAGGTAATTGGCGTTCCAAATACATGTAAGTCGGGGGCATTTTTGTTCCGACTTCAAACCAAGATGTCTGGGGAAATAGGCTCAGCAAATAAATGCAAACTGCGAGTACTTTTGTACTCGTTTGCCTTTGTGCAAACTAGAATGTTCCCTTAAAACGGTCTTCCGGGAGTACTTCTGCACTCGCATGTTTTTTTTTGCACTCCGAAAAGTGTTTTCCTAACACGGATTACAAAAGCGGGTACGATTACAACGCTTTGGCTCGGTTATTCAAGATTACATTGAAGAATATGCCTTCATATCTTCTTGTTCAGTCTGGGAACAAAGACTAGGTTGCGGTGGACTGTATTTTCGGGAACTTCTGAGCTCGGGACCAATTGGCTGAACGGGTGGAGCTCTCGTCGGGGATCGTGGTCGGATGCGGGTTGATTCGCTGGATCGGAAGCCTTGAGAAAGGCTAAATACTCTTTCGGAATGATTGCAGAGAAGAAAGATGGTAGAAAACTTTTACTCTAATACGTATATTTCTTTCTATCTCTACAACTCTTGTTTCTTCGGTGTTCGGCTGCTTCTTTGTTTGGTGTTGCTGCTTTTCTGTGATGTTGTCGTCGCGGTGGTCGGTGTAAAAGTGGTGATTTTCGGGCAGCGCACCTCGCTTTTATAACGAGCGCGAATTGCGTTGTTGTTTGATTTCTCTGCTGTGCTGCGTAATTTCTTCGCTGGTGGTGTGGCATAGGAAGTTCGTAGGTGGGGCATCCGGCAGGGGTTTTTCGCTTCCGTTGGGACGGAACACTTCTGCTCACTGAATTTCTACGCATACCACTTGATGATTAGGCAAAATGTTGATAACCGTTTGCTACGATAACGCCTATTGATTAAACAATATGCGTTCAATGTACATGTCAAAATCGAAAATGAGTGCCTGAAGTTCATAAAATCAAGCAAATTCGCGTTTCGAGAAGTATAAGTGTACATACTTCTCGAAACGCGAATTTGAGATGAGTAAAATAAAATAATCGTTTGATAATCCGTTCCGTTCCATTCACATATTTTGTCCAAGGCATCATACCAAACGGAAAAGGACTGTCATTAAATTTACTTGTAACGAAGAACATAATCAATCATTTGTTCAATCTTTTTACTCACAAAGCAAATATATTGAATTCAATTGAATTCGGAAATTGTTTCATTTAATCAAAAATTTAATCAATACAAACAATTGCTAAGCTAAGGTAGTCCCACGTCAACCTTGCGGTAATATCATATATATATATATATATATATATATATATATATATATATATATATATATATATATATATATATATATATATATATATATATATATATATATATATATATATATATATATATATATATATATATATATATATATATATATATATATATATATATATATATATCCCACTCATTTTTTAATACTAATGACTATTAACCTGAATGAAGTTGAAGGAAACCAAATATCTGGAGTTTTCTTTTCATTCAAATACTTTTTAACTTTTAACCTTTCTTTAACCCATTAGTGCCCAGCGTATGAAATTTTATACGCAAAAATGCCCGTTTTTGAAAAACTCTTTTTGACGAAACTAAAGTGTTAAACGCATTTTAAATGATACCACATGTCAATTTAAGAGTGTTTTTGTGTCAGTGTCATTTTATCTGTCTTTTTTGTTGTTTTGTTGTGTATTGAAGCTTGCGAAGTTCGAGTTTCCCGCAAATGTCGCAAAGTAATCATAACCTACACCTAGTCATGGGTTAAATAAATACCAATAACGTCTGAAAAATACACCAAAAAAATATATGTGGCACCATGCGCGAGTATACGAGTTAGGATTTTGTGCGCGAGTACAGGAGTTCCATATTGCTAAAATATAGTTTTGCATGCTGAAATTCCTTTTTTGACGTAGGACTACGTCTTTCATTTCTATACCGGGGTGTAAAATCAAAGTTTCGAAAACGAAAGCGTTACGCCGGAGACCGAGATTTTGAGCGTTAATAGCTCCTAAACAACTGAACGAAATTGTATGATAGACACTTCATTCGAAAGATAAAATGTCTACGCGTTCTATAGTTGTTACTTTTTGATCCAAAAACTTGTTTCAATAGTCTTAAAATTGCTTTCAAAACAGGCTATTGAAATCACCAATCGGTATATAAGCGAGCGCCGCTCGGAAATCCACTTAGTTCTAATTGAACAGCGATTGGAGCATGTTGTCGCTGTTGTGGTGAAGCTCTTCGTTTATCATGAAAGCGCGGATGAACGGTGTCACCAAGAGCCTGTTCGTGCACCTTAGGCCAGAAGGGAATCCATCAGGAGGAGAGTGATGCCACAAACGATTCCCCGGGAAGATCTCGAAGCAGCCGCTACACACACACACATACACGCGCGGAATTCTTTCCGTTTGGATGCCATTCAGCATCGAGAAAGATCCGAAAAATTATCTGCCAGTTCCTCTGGGAATTTAAAATTACATTCATGTGAAAGAGTTTATTTTAATGTTTTCTATCCATGTAACACTGTGACCAAATATGTTTCAATCAAGTGCTATTAACAGATGGTTATCGAATTAGCATTAACCACTGGTGGGCTTCCAGTATCGAGGAAAATGTGGAAATATCTAATCGTTACTGAAAATAATCTGTCAGTTCCTCTGGGAATTTGAAAATACATTCATGTGAAAGAGTTTATTTGAATGGACTTCCAGTATCGAGGAAAATGTGGAAATATCTAATCGTTGCTGGAAAATAACCTACCAGTTCCCCTTGGAATTGAAAATTACATTCAAGCGAAAGAGTTTATTTTAATGTTTTCTATCCATAAAATATCCAGATAATACATTTGAGTTTGTGATTTGTCAATCAAGTGCAGTTAGCAGGAAAGTTTCTGAAGATTATTCTTCAGAACAAGGTTTTTCGTATCCTATATTGGATGCATAAAACCTTGTCCCCCAAATATTCATTTATTCATTCATTCAGAATGGATTTAGATTCAACTTCAAACAAATAATCTCTAAATCAACGATAGTCCTACGTCACCCTTGCGGTTGTACCATAGGTATAACCCACTTCCTGTTTTTCGTGTTGGCACCTCATTTTAGTCCTTTATTGCGTTATCCACGATTTTTGTTATTCGCGGTGACCTTGCCAGACTATTCTATGTGAATACCTTTAGAGAGAAACCAGAGAAAATTATGAAACTGAATGTAATCCATCTTGATATTTTGTTACCCAAAAGGTAACCGTCGCCACAAAATTATCACATCACAAGATCACAATTTTTCATTCCCCTCAGTATGGGTATACCAATGATGAAGTCCGAAACGAAATGATGGATCATAGAATTTAGATTGTCAGTACGGTTAATCTTTTTTTGTGCGAGAGATATAGTCCGCAAAATATGCTGCTTTTTCATATACACCCAGGTTTTTTTTACGCGGGGGATACGTACCTCGTAAAAAACCGCGCTAATTGTAAAATCCGCGTTAAAAAAACCTGGGTATACCGCACAAAACACATAGTTGTGTATTTAGAATCTAAATTATTTAATTAAGGATGAGCCTACGTAACCCTGAGTTGAGTAATATCTTTGGAAAGATTATGTATTGTGTTAGATTGCAACAAATCGACAGGAATGAAACTTTGTAATAACAAATAAGAAAAAAAATTAACAATTCTATTGTAAAGAAAACATAGTAAGTGTGCATATAATTTGCTAAAAGCTTAAAAATAACAAGGTACTTGTCAGGTACCAGTCGGAACACTGGATCATTGATTCGACTAAACCAAAATCGTGAGATGCGTAGGATTTCAATCGCTGATTGTGTATGCTTATATGCTTCGGATGCATGTTCTCAAAAGACAACTTATGCAAAATGTGAATAAAGATTAAATGGTCACAATCATCTTGTGACATTACTATTATCCTTCAGTAATGTACGTAGTAACTCAGATTTCACCACGCCTCACGATTTGGTTTAGTCTAATTAATGATCAGGTGCATTAAATTATTGACTGGTACTCGGTACGTATCTATTTTATAGCATTTGGTACATTATCAACATGATTATCTTGTCTCTGTACAATGCAGTTTAACATATATTTCATATATTTTTTTGTCTTTCAAAAACGAATTTTGAAGTGCAGGTACTGCTTTCAACCAATACATTCCTCTGCGTAAACACCAGGTTGACTCGATCAATCTTTGAGCCAGAGCATATTCACATATACACTTGCTCCAATAAAACTATTTCAATTTATCGCCCACCAATCAACCGGCCGGTAAACGTTTAGCAGTCTACATGTGTTTTTGAATACAGAAGATAATGCATTCCGCACATGCGCTCATGAACAGTACAACTACGAAGGCAGTTTCATGATTTTAGCTTTACAACTCCACTGGTATAGATGAGAACATCACACAGTTCGCTGAAGCATGCGCTGGTTGGTGTGTTGGAAATGATTCGCGAAATGCTGTTTGGCTATCATCACCTTCATCCATACGATGGCATGGCGTGTTTCCATGTGCTCGTGGAACAGAATCAATGCATACGGAAGCTGTGGAGAAAGTGTCCAGTTGCTGTGCATTTTCCCTCAGCTGAAACGTGGCGTATTGGTACGATTCTTCTCCTGTCGTGAGATATTAGTGTTTGGCATAAGTATGATCTGCTCCACACAATTATTCTATATTTGACCGGACACAGCTTCCGAATCATGCCAATTTTAGCTTCTTCCGGAGGACAGACATACCCTACAAGCATAAGCAACATCAATACTATGATAATGTTACTTTACAAACTTCACAGATGAGTCGTTCGCCCCCTCTCTCATCCTCAGATCAAGCGACACGCCAATGAAAACAGGAAAAAACAGAATCATTGTGTGGTTCGGTTCACTCGACGGTGTGGTTCGCCGTTTCGTCGATACTGGTCCGCTGCAATGGCTCTTGCCGTTGCCGTTTCTTGTTGCTAGGAGGGATTGCCACGATGATCACTGATACGAAACGCACGACATGCTGCACGTGAAAAGCAGAATGATTTTTTTCAAAAAGTAAAAATGTGATTTCCTTTCTCCCGCTATAGCTTACCTTCCCCAACACCTGAGCAGCTTAAAAGAAAGCTGAAAATTCAAGTCCCAAATGTCAATTTATTCGACATTTGGTGGTTTTTTGGATTGGTTTTATAAGATCAGTGAAGCGTAGATATATAAAGTAAAATACGCTGGATGCAACGATTTTTAGAAAGGGAATCCACTCTTCCAAGAAGGGGTCCGTGTGCTGTAATGATTGCGTTAACAAAAATTGAATTATAGAAACGGGGCCTTAAATAAGTTCATTGTTTTTTACTACATGAATTATTCAGCGACGTTTGGATAACCGAATCATACGAACATGAAAACCCGAAAAAATAACAGAAGTAAAGCACATACGCCATGGATTGCAATCAAACAGAAACCAGTTCAACAATTTGTCTCGGTGTAGTGGAATTCGATAATTATTACAGCGGAAATCGACAATTGCTCAACAAGGGTTATATAAAGAAATCGAAGAAAAAATTATAGGAGGTTGTGTTCAAGACACGACCGCATTGTTGACGTAGAACTACGCTGTGGTTTAATTCAAATCCGCTTGTTCATAACTTCGGATATTACTTTATAACGCAACGGAAATTTTTAAATAACCATTTTACCAGTTTCGTCGCCCTGAAATGTTTTTTGACGTGGGACTACGTCTAACCGGAGTATATGGGGGTAATATGAAAACTGAACACGCAGGAAAAAATGCAAGATTTCGAGTGCTTATAACTCGAACATTTTCTACTGGATCGGAAAGATGTTTGCATCAATTGATAGGGAATATTTCTACGCATCTATCACAATTAACAAAATGTAATTTTTCATTAGTAGAATAATTGAATAACTGTAAAATGTTAAGCGTTATCTGAACGCCCTAGCTGCCTCGTTTTGATTGGCCCGCTTTACGGTTTCCCCATCTCAGACTTGAAAACTAAGCAGCGTTGGAGAAATCGACATTGCAAATACATGAAAGTAGGGGAAGCTTTTGTTCCCACCGAAATGTGTTTCCCTAACACAGACTTCAAATCCAAGGAGCGTGGGGAAGTTGGCATTGCAAATACATGCAAGTTGGGGCATTTTTGTTCCGACTTAAAAATGTTTCCTCAACACAGGCTTCAGAACCAAGTTGTCTAGGGAAATTAGGATTACAAGTTCATGCAGGTCGGGAGTATTTTTGTTCCGACTGAAATCTGTTTACCTATAAAGACTTCTAAACCAAGGTGTCTGGGGAAATCGGCATTGCAAATACATGCAAACTGTGAATCCTTTAGTACTCGCTTGCCTTCGTGTAAACTGGAGTGCGTTTCCCTAACACGGTCTCACAACGCAAATATATTGAATTCAATTGAATTCGGAAATTGTTTCATTCAATCAAAAGTTTAATAAATACAAACAATTTATTACTAAGCTAAGGTGGTCCCACGTCAACCTTGCGGTTATATCATAGATATAACCCACCCATTTTTTTATTGTAGAATTATTTGACGATAATTGTTTGATAATTCATTCTTGTGCTCACAGAACAGTACATACTCGAGATAAGCGCAGCTGTCATCCTTAGTAGAGAAGCAAAACCTTCAAGCAAAACTTTTCAAACTGACAAGCGAAATCAAATCACATACAACATTTCAGAACGACATTTACTTTCTTGGTGACTAAATAAACGAAACAAACTCTATCTGTTAATCTCAACAACCTCGAAAAGAGTAGCACTGCTTCATTATGATCAAAATTAGCGCAAATGCAATCCTAGTTGAGAGCAGTTTTGCGACTGGCATGTAGCCCAAATAAATTAATAACTTAATAAAACTTATTGAATAACTTGGTATTCTCCAAATAATTTTTTGGTGCACAACCTGAACACCTGCTATGCCGTAGCGTCAGTTCAATGCATTGAGGACAGAAAACAAACAATTTTAACTGCTTGGAAAAAGACTGAATATTTGCCTTCATTACCAAATACCCAAGCGTAAATATTTCCCTCCCGCTATCTTCCCTCCTTGTTTATATTTATCATTACGACTGCATAATTTGCAACACCAAACAATCGTCAATCATAGCATAAAAAAATAAGCGATTGTTGCATCGTTACAGGGCCAATGCACACGAGAACAGATACAAATGGGGTTTCAGCGTAGCGAAGATGCACTATTTTTACGTACGGGTTATGAAGCACGCACGTACGCACACAAATATACATATATCGATGGCTTGATGAAACTAAATATACACACACTTATCTCCGTTTTGCGCTCAGAAGCCTTTTCTGTTAATATTGCCAGTCTAGATTAGCTTTGCTGTCATCCTTTGTGGAGGGAGTTTTCCTACCGTCATGCGAAACCAAATCACTGACAAAATTCCAGAACATTCATTTTCTTGGTGAGCCGACAATAGCCTAGCTTGATGATTCCCCACACAATTGTGTAGCCCAGAGCCTTAATGCAATGGCGTAAGAGACATCAGCGAGTGAGATGTTGTTCAGTCGATTTCCTCAGGAAGAATGAAAGTTTGCCTCAGCGAGATCCACTGTTTATACTCTAGGCAAATATTCCTCTTCGTTTTTCTTCTTTTCCTTTGTTCACGGAGACTTAACATCTCACGATTTCCCCTTCGTTGCTCGTCGATAAGTTGCTCGTTATTGACAGCTCTGTTCGGGAAAGCACACAAATGGACAGAACAAATGTATGAAGAAATGGGAATGCTTCCAATTTTCATCAATTTTAACCATATACAGACTATGCTTCATCAAACGCTTTAGTTACCATTTCCACGATCCGTACACAATAAAAACATTGTATATAACATACGTCAGATCAATCCTCGAATACTGTAGTATTGTATGGTCCCCCTACATAACTTCACACGAAGACAGAATTGAATCTGTACAAAAACAATAGCTATTATTTGCACTTCGTAAACTAGGCTGGTCTTCATACCATCTCCCTCCATATGAGGCACGTTGCATGCTAATCAATATGAAAAGCTTAAAAGAACGTCGGAACTCTGCCATGATTCTATTTATTATTGATGTCAAATCACAACGAGTGGACTCAGAAGAAATATTAGGGAACCTAAATTTTTACGCACCGATTAGGCACCTGAGAAACCCTAACATTTTCTACATAGATTACCTAAGAACGAATTATGCCAAATATAGTCCTATTAATCGTATGATGAGCCTCTGTAACGAACACAGTGAAATAATTGATGTAACCATGTCAAGGTCAATGCTCAAAGACTATTTGAATATAATAAGATATAGTTAAATTTCACTCTAATATTTGGGCAGCATATTTAGTCTACGCTGGTTTGACGAAATAAATAAATAAAAAATTTGTGTTAAAATCGTCTTTTGAATTAAACGGATAAATTATCCAGCCAGCTAGCTCTCTTTAGATTTTTTTTTTAGTTTTAAGTAAGTAGTTTTAAGTAGTATTAAGAATGTATTGGTCTACAATTTTGATTGAAAACAATAAAATAAAAAAAATTATAATAATGGAATTGTAATGTATAGCATATCAAACAAATCTTAGGGAATTTTCGATTCGTTTAGTATGTAAATCGCCAAAATCCGTTCGCGGTAAAAATTGTTATTAACGTTAACTTTATTTCATACAAACGTGACCTGTTTTCTGATTTGGCACCCTTAATGAAAGGTAGGAATATTTTAGTCTTCGTAGCCATATTGGTTACGTGGTCGCTTACTATGCGATCGATCGTGAGCAACTTAGGGCCCTCAATGATAATGATGTTGAATCAAAGAGGCTTTAAACTGTTCAGTTCATTCGCCTCTAAACAGGGCCAGGGCTACTAGTTTTATTTGTTGAAGCTTTTCTAACCAAATTGCACAATATTGAATCATAATAGCGATTTCCGGATTACACAATATTCAATTAAAGAAACACTCATTTAATGTTATATGTAGGGAATTCATTCCAAGAAAATGACCATGACTCGGTTAATTTTGAATCGATTCTAGTTATTGTCATGTCACTCGTTTTGAAAATGTTTATTCTGTTTGTGTAATCATGATACAGTGATTCGCCTCTAATTGAAAATCTAGCTAATTGGACAGACCTGTAATGCGACACGAACAATTGGACGTTTTTGTAAACATCCTTTGTGCAAGTTCCTACAACACGACACATTTTAGGACTTTTTTGCTTTTACGACTTTTGCTTTTTTGTATTACAGAGACTTTCAACACATTTGGTTGGTTCGTCATTTTACTTTCACTCTGCTATTTTGTAGAACCGTTTTCTACCATTTTCCAACCTTTTAACTAGATTATGTGTTTTGCCCACTTTTCTAATGGTCATTTGTTAAATTTTCAATGATTTCCCTATTTTCACTTGTTCTTCACATTGTGTTGTGTTTGTTGATATGCCCAATTACAGATCACAATCGCCTCGCGACACTTAGTTGTGCTTCGGTAGGCCCGATTCGAGACGATTGAGAAAAAGTTTAGCATGCCTTTCGGGAATCCGTAACATCACCGGTGTCCCTCTAATTTTACAGTTGAATGTTGCGAGACGAATTACAAACGTATAGTTATAGTACTCCAAGGACGATGGAAAATTTTTCTATCGTTCTAATTTTGAGTGGCCTCTGTGAATCGGAAGCGTGTCATTCAAGGGTAAACGTAAACATAAGTGTCACTAGATCTATCAACTCTGAGGAATTCGAACTGTAAAGAACAATTTCCAGATTGCACAATATTGAAGCATCTTTAGAAAAAGTTATGAAATGCTATCGAAAGGAAACAACTATCATGATCTTAATTTTCAAAATCATAACAAACACAGAGCTACTTTACCATGAATAAATCAGTCACGTTCCGAGACCGTGACTTCTCCATCGATATCCTAAACATGCGTGATTCAAGTTCTTTCCATTGACTAGCATGAGAGTGAATCCAATGGCAACAATAGTGAAGATGTGAATCCTTCAAAGTATGAATTCAGCACTTTCTCCTTTCTTCAGCTGCTGAATAGATGAAATTCGCATATTACCTGTCCTGCAGCTGTAGCGAGTGAACCTTTTACAATCCAATCTTTGCGAGTTATATTGACCTCGAAATATGAAATGCATTACTTTCAGCTCTAACATTCACCCTGAATGGCAACCGCCACGAAGTGAAATGATGGCCTCATTCATAAAATCTCTCAATGAAACCACATGCGAGTTCCTCACGCATGCGACTTTTATGGGAAAAAAGACACCGATCTACAGAGCATTCGCCGCCTAATGGCAGAAAACAGCTGACAACACACGGCAGGAATTCGAATCATTAAAATAGCTCACCTATACCAGCTGCTTCACCCCAGAACAACGTGGTTCGTTGAGTCAAGCTGTTGCCACGCGGACAGCGCCCGTTGGCTCACGCATGCGCCAACAAAGAGTGGAACTATTTCCGTTCACCATCATTATACCGTTCCAAAGCGAACCACCGAAACAACACGTTTTCAGAGAGAGAAGGAAGTTGTCATATTTCGATGGAATAATCACACATTTTTGCGTTTTGTTTTTCGGTGTTTTGTATCTTAGCTTTTTTATTGTTCTTCTGGATGAGAAGATAGTGCCAGTCTTATTTGTTTAATTTTAATGAGTAAAATTTTTGTTTTCACCGCTGCCAAATTCATTCTCTCTCTTATTGTTTCCAAAGGAGACTGATCTTGTTTTCTGGGAAGAGGATGTATCAAAAATAAACTTTCAGTTTGATGTTGAATAAAATAATTAGTTTCCTTCAATCATTCTTGATTGTTATATTTTGTTTATCCGGAAAATCTTAATCGCTTTTTCTATCATCACGCATTCATACAACTGCTTTCTTCTACTGTTGTTTGTGTTCTTCGTGTAAAGATTAAATATTAATAATTATCTTATTAATATATAGAGTTGTGTTCTTAGATAGCAAAAAAAGGAATGAATTATAAAGCCCGTTTACTTTTCGTCTGAATGCCTTCCGATGGAAGCAGTGATACGATTTTATATTGTTTATCAACCGCCTGGAGGTGGATTTCGGATGTTTGTTGAAGCCATTGGTGAGGGTGTTGTTTGTGGCGGCGGCGGTGGACTTGATAACAGCTGCTGTTGGCGGCTATTTCTTGCCCTTTTGGGCCTTTTCGGCGGCCTTCGTGACCTTGCCACCTGAGGGATCCTTGAAGTTGACGGACTTGATGACACCGACAGCGACGGTCTGTCTCATATCACGGACAGCGAAACGTCCCAGCGGTGGGAATTCCTGGAAGGACTCAACACACAGGGGCTTGGATGGGACCAGGATGACGATAGCGGCATCGCCGGATTTGATCGATTTCGGGTTCTCCTCAGTGGACTTACCGGAACGACGATCGACCTTCTCCTTGATCTCGGAGAATTTACAAGCAATGTGAGCAGTGTGGCAATCCAACACTGGGGTGTAACCGTTCGAGATCTGACCTGGATGGTTCAGGACAATAACCTGGGCGGTGAAGTCAGCGGCACCCTTTGGTGGGGAGTTCTTGGAGTCACCAGCAACATAACCACGACGCAATTCCTTGACCGAGACGTTCTTAACGTTGAAACCAACGTTGTCTCCGGGGACGGCCTCCTGCAGAGCTTCGTGATGCATTTCAACGGACTTGACTTCAGTGGTCAGGTTGACTGGGGCAAACACGACAACGGTACCTGGCTTCAGGACACCAGTTTCAACACGACCGACTGGGACCGTTCCGATACCACCGATTTTGTACACATCCTGGAGCGGCAGACGCAGAGCCTTGTCGGTTGGGCGACTTGGTGGCAGGATGGCATCCAGAGCTTCAATCAGGCACTTGCCTTCAGCCTTACCCTCCTTACGCTCAACGTTCCATCCCTTGAACCATGGCATCTTGGTCGATGGTTCCAACATGTTGTCTCCGTGCCATCCCGAGATTGGGACGAAAGCAACGGCAGCTGGGTTGTAACCGATCTTCTTGATGTAGGACGATACTTCCTTCTTGATTTCCTCGAAACGAGATTCGCTGTATGGTGGCTCAGTGGAGTCCATCTTGTTGACACCAACGATCAGCTGCTTGACACCCAAGGTGAAAGCGAGCAGAGCATGCTCACGGGTCTGTCCGTTCTTGGAGATACCGGCTTCAAACTCACCAGTACCGGCAGCAACGATCAACACAGCGCAATCAGCTTGGGATGTTCCAGTAATCATGTTCTTGATGAAATCACGATGTCCAGGGGCATCAATAATGGTGACGTAGTACTTGCTGGTTTCGAATTTCCACAGAGCAATATCGATGGTGATACCACGTTCACGTTCGGCCTTCAGTTTGTCCAAAACCCAGGCATATTTGAAGGAACCCTTACCCATTTCCTGGGCTTCCTTCTCGAACTTCTCAATCGTACGCTTGTCGATACCACCGCATTTGTAGATCAGATGACCGGTGGTGGTCGACTTGCCGGAATCGACGTGTCCAATAACGACAATGTTAATATGAGTCTTCTCCTTACCCATCTTTCTTAGTTACTGTATGGAGAAAAAGTAAAAACGTCAATTATAATTAATTACCAATCATTCAACTCCAACGCTCTTTCATTTTGATCTCCTATAAAATGGTTATAGCTTATGGTAGTATTCGAATCAGGTTACCACATGGAAGTTTCAATTTTATACTCCCATATGCTCGAACAGATCTGGTTAGTGGTGTTGGTTTCCAGTCTGAAGTAGTGTGCGTTAGACCGGATGGCTTCGTCATTTTTTTCCAAAACCCATACCACTTCAAAAAGTAGAGTGAAAAAAAAAACTAATCGGTCATACTTTTGTCGCTTACATCGCCCTAAAGAACAATGAACGCAAATTCAGCTAATTTCACAATATTGCACAAATCGACATCCAATCGATTCGAATTAAATCTTTTGCTTTGCGCAATGCATCGTTATCCAAATGCAATGTTCCAAGATGGCGGCCGGCTTTTTTTCATCTCTACAGGAAGCTTCTGGAGAAGTCGGCCATATTTTGAATCACCGGTTAAAATTTAGTTTTCCAAAGATTTCATTTCAGAAAATACACTTAGGATTGAGACAGAAGTATTACAATAAAATTGTCACTTAGTGCAAAAGAATACTCAAGGCATGTGCTTTGACTAGCGTGAACGTTAAAACGAATTGAAATACAGTTAACACCGTTGTAACACGTGTTGATCACGAAAACTATTTGTGCAATTTCAGTTGGGATACGCCAATTGGAAAATTAGCTGATACTTCGCCCGTCAACACTACACAGAAATTTTCCGGAACTTCGCCACGTGTTATCCATTTTATTTTTCCAGATAGTCAGGATTTCGCTGAACCAATTTGAAAATTGCTCAAGTCACTTTACACATCAATCTGCACAGTACTTTTTATATCGTCCAATCAAAAATACTACCACTTTCTACAACCTCTTTAGGGATCCTTTTTTCCAAAGTGAAACTCAACACCATTTTTTTTCCACCAACTACTAATACTTTAAAACACTTACAATTGAACAAGAGGTTCTCAACAACAGCGCAAACGAATGTTATCCCGGCGAAAGGCCCAACAGAAATGAACGAGTCGAGAGTTGTGCAAAAGACTCATACCCTTTTTGTTGCGTGCGGGGCGATAGGTACGAAGATACACGAGCAGAGGGAACGCAGTCAAAAAAAACGAAAACGCGAACGCAATTTAACCGGAAACAATTTCTCCAGTTCGGCTCGTGAGTCGATGAACTAGTTGTCGACGAATTCACTGCGGTACACGAATTGCATGATATAAAGTTGAAAAAAGAATTAGCGGAGCCACGATTCGAGAAATTGTTAAAAAAAATAATAATGTGTTATATCATGGACAGACATACAGCTGTACTAGCGTTGTACGTGTACAGCGTTGTACAGGTACCGTCGTACCATGACAGACCTACTTTGGTTGTACATTGTACCGTATGTCAAACTGACAATCAGAAATTTGACCAATTTTCACTACATATTTCAATGAAAAAGGTTTTTATTTAGCGTCTAAACTATCACAACAACAAATAAGTTTCCAATCTGAGTTATGACCTCAAGAGAAAGTCCATAAAAAGAACGTTTACCAAGTATTTTGATTCGGTTTGTTTATGCTACCCACCACTAACCGTCTATGGCGCTGCGCACAGTACATCTGTAGCCATCTACAGCGGTAAAACAGGTCGGTACAGATACAGCGATTGTACCGAGTTGCTTGCATGGTTCTAGCGCTGTACATGGTGACAGACATACAATTTTCGAAGTACAACGCAAGTACAGCTGTATGTCTGTCATAAGTATTATGCTGGGTCATGCGGTGCATTTTGCTTGGAAAATAAATTCTTGCACCTTTTTTCCCCATTATGTTTTTTTTTGCATACTGTCAGATGTTTCTCCTATAAAATAGCAAACGTTTTCGTGACTCGAGCTTTGTTCAGTTACCTTTTTGACTTAGCCAGAATGTTGTGATTTGTGTTATTTGTATTTGTAATTTGTTTTAATAAGAGAAAAAAAAGTGGGTATAATATAATTCTATCGTTCTGAATAATAAATACTTAACATTTGGCGAGAAGTAAAATTTCAATATCTGCTGAAATGTCAGTTGTGTCCTTATAATTTGAAACACTAGCATTAACTAATGAAAAAAAATTATTTAAATTTTTTTAGTTTGATTTTTTTCACTTTCAATAACAATAATTTCTCCATGTAGTGTATTATTATACAGGCATTCCATACCAAACAGATATAGTGGTTCGCAGATTTTCGTGAAAAGTTGCACGATTGTTCTTTACCGCAAACAATTAGACCCGTATTTTTTTGATTTTTTCATTAGGGTGACCATTTCCGTTTTAGGGTGGTCCGAAAAATCCCTTTTTTACTTTTTTCCTAAAATAACTTTTTTCGAAAATTCTTAAGTATTGAACTCCTATACTGATTTTAATGATCGACATATCAAATTAAAGCCAATCACCTAGTCTTTTTTTGGAAAATATCTCAGTTGCAGGAAATTTGAATCTTGTTTCGGTTATTATTGATTGTATTTGTTTTTTTATGGTTTTCATGAAAATTAACTACAAAAGAGAAAAAAAATGGTCTCGGGACCAAGGGCTTTTTTCCTGAAAGCTGAGGAAAATATCTCAAAATAAGAGATGTATTCTTTTGTTTGGAATATCAATTTTTTCCTCTTTTACCTATTCTCAAAACTGTGGAGGCGATCTGGCGTAGTGGTAACATCCATGCCTCTTACGCTAAAGGTCACGAGTTCAATTCTCACTCCCGACATTCTCCCAAAAATGGAAGTAAAAAGTGACGAACCAGCCAAATGAGTTGAAAATCACTATAATACAGATAATAAAAAAAAAAAAATGTTCTCAAAAATTCATCACTTTTGAACTACTAGACCGATTTAGCTATATTTTTTTTGAAAAATACTATGTTTGCGTAGGAAACGAATTCAGTTTTCGTGTTTATTGATTGTATCTGTTTTGTATGGTTTACATGATTTCGGAACCAAGAACTATATTTTTTTAATTTTGTTTCTTGAAAGCTGAAGATTTTTTATAGAACATATTCAAAAATCAGAGGTATGTTCATTTTCGTTTTCATGTTATGATTTTTCAAAGTCAATAGGCTTCTAGTCATCGTTCTAATTTACTATGCAACTATACTGGATCTATGCACCAAGAATCCAATTTATTCGCTAGTGTGATATTTTTTCAAAGAAAAATAGCTAAATTTTGATATATCAATCATCTGAATCGGTACAATAGTTCAAAAGTTATGAAATTTGCTGATGTTAATTCGAGATGTGTAATGATTTTACGATTTGTTGTTCGTGATTTTTTTTTCGTTTAGTTTTTTAGCGCACTGTTTTGACAGACCACAAGTAGTTCGTGCCATGTGTCAAAACTAAATTAGCAAGTGTTCATTGGCATTTCATTATTAAACTTACAAATAATTGAATTTTGTTCAATGCTCTGTTAAAAATGCTTCAGCGATGAATCACATTTTTGGTTGAACGGATACGTTGATAAACAAAATTGTCGTATTTGGTCAAATGAGCAGACACAAATAATACGAGAGCTGCCAATGCATCCCGAAAAATATATCACATCCACGTATCACGTATCGCATATCACAAATGTATCACAGCGCACGTTCATGGGTCCCATCGCAGAACTGTCTAATCTACCCTTTAAAATTATTTTTTACTATAAAATTTCAGTACTTCTACCAAAACTCGACATTATATTATAAGATTATTTTCACGCAAAAACCTGGAACGTGTTTGCAGCTAATGTATGACCAAAAGAGAGTCGATGTAGAGAAATCGATAATGTCACTTACAACTCTTTCATTTTGAGCCCCTCAAATAACCTCAAATTTAGGTTTCTTGGATCAGTAAATTTGATTTTTCATTAGAGAATGAAAACATAGGCTTGATAACAAGATTTAATTGGAGGGGTGACACCCAAAACACTCGTCCCGAGTGTCACCCGGTCACGCTACGCCACTGCTTAAACCCCTTTCCTTCTGAACCCCTCATATACAGTGGAATCTCGATTGGATGATCCGGTTATGGTATATTTGACTGCTGGTGTACACGACCTTATAGATGTGTTTTTTATCCCAACAGTTTATTTTATTAGGCTCATTTAGCAATTCAGCTGTAACAGAGCCGAATTCATTCGTGTAAATTTTTATCTTTAGATAATTTTTGTTGTATATTACACTGTTACCATTTTTAGGCGTAATAGAATTCCTATTCTATCGATGCACAACACATGTCGCCTTTTTCGGCGTATATATATTGCAATTGTTCGAATGTTCACAGCGGGACTGTTGATATGAGCTTTCCATTGTTGCGTTATTTATAGTGCCAATTACCGATGCAGCAGGCCGAAAATGTGAACGGTAAGGGACTGGGATTATAGTCACATGATGATTGTTGCGTCGATATAATAGTTAGAATAACACACAAAGATGGTCAGTTGAGGGGCTCTGAGTTATGAGCTCAGTCAAAATATATGTTTTATAGATGGATAGTTTAATTGTTTTTGTATTGATAGAACATAGTTTTTATGCTAAAACATCTTTTTATGTGTTTGCACCTTATTTTTGGTTCTTTATTCACTATTGCGTTATACACGATTTTCGTTGTTTGCGGTGAGCTTCCCAGACTATTCCGCGTATAATCGGAATTTTACTGTACTTCAAACCTCCGGTACCTCAAAACCACACAGTGTTGCATATGAATATGTACGATGTACAAATCTTGAAAAATGCCTGAAAAATGAAAAATTGTTTACCTGAATTCAGAAAATATATTAGTAATATAGTGGTGCTACTCGTTTGACTCTAATGCTGGGCCCAAACATTTGACTTAATAAATATTTAATATTTTCTAGCATCTCGAATTCGCGATGATCGGCGAACGCGAATTTCACAAAAACAATCCAAATTCATCCGCTTCGAATTTTTGTTAACATGACGAAATGCGTTGTGGAAAGTAAGAATTTCAAGAAAAGCAACATGAAAGAGTGTCTGGAATATGATGGAAGTGAGCCGGGCTTTGAAAGATTGATTGATATAAAGATAACAAATAAAGCGGACCTTACCAATATTATTAACAATATGATGACATTTGAGAACATAATGATAGCTAACACAGTCGATCATGATAACAACGACCGGTAGAAAATGGGTTGCTATGTAAAATAGCAACGATTAAAATTGAGGGGCTTAGAATGAAAGGGGTGTAAGTGATTTCATCGATTTCTCTACATCGACTCTCTCTTTTGGTCATAACTTAGCTGCAAATACATTCCCAGCTGTATTTGACAATGCGGAAGACAGGTCAGACCCTCATCTATCGGATTCTATAGCAAACTCAAATTGGAACGTCCAAGACGGGTCTATGGTACTAGGTGAGGCCGTTTCGTCACTAAGTTGGTTAGGGGAGCGGTATATGAAAACAGTACGGAAGAAAGCAGAAGGAGAATTATTTGCTTGAAGCGTGAAAGAGACAGACTTATCAGGAACGAGCTTCGGCACTAGCGTATTGTGTTTTGTTTAAAAACAAAACACAGTAGACTTCCAAGATGGCTGAAGAGTGGTTTTAGCAAGTTGGCCCACCTTAGGATATACTTCTACGCGCCTTGGGAACGTCTTTGCAGTTGAGTTATTAACTGAAGAAAAAGTTGATGAAGAGAAATCGATCAAGTCATTTACACCCCTTGCATTCTAAGCCCCACCGGTAGGGATGCTCTTATTGAATTAAAACATGAGCTTGAAAATAATATAATTTGTATATATTTTTGCAAACTGAAAAAAACTAGCATTGCTGAAACTGAAAGGAATAGACTGTATTTGTTTTGTTTCAACACAACACAAGGTTGCTGACGATCGTACACTCAGATCACAGCTTCCTTGAACTCGTCGAAGGACCACGGCGCACATTCGCCGTAAAACACCACTCGAAATAAAGTCAATTTTCACCCTAATTTTTAGCGGCACACAACAGAACCAGCAGAGAAATTTCAGCGGCTAAAACACGCCATTAACCACTGCACAACACGATGCTGGCAAAAGGACGACAGGATCCAACACGTTCGTTGCTTGTTTGTCGCTCAGTGACTCACAAGACAACGGAGGATGGAAACTACGTTGGTCGCCCTGTTGACCAGATTGGAAAAAATGAATTTTAGAGTGAGCATTATGGATAAAAAACTAACTTTACTGAATCGAATTAGTATTCTATGTAAATGAAAATTCTTTTCTTCTGCAATTGGTGATTTCTATACAAAATTCTATACAAAAATAGTACCCGAAATTCATTTTATACTAACGCATTGTGGATCGCTCACGAGTTTTCTCGTGTTTCGCGTTCCGTCTGTTACGGATGGATCACGAAATAACCCGTGTTTACTATACTTGATGGTTAAATCCTTGGTTTGCCAAGAATTTAACAAGGCCTACCGATGCGTTCAAGTTTGCCCCAAAAGCGTTCAAGTTTGCCCCAAAACGTGCGGTCCTTAATATGTTAAAATAAAAAATTCTAGTAAAAATATCTGAAAACTTAGAGCAAAAAGGTGAAGTTACGATCAAAAGTACATGCTTCATGTGGTTCAATAACGCCGAGTAGA
This sequence comes from Toxorhynchites rutilus septentrionalis, assembly GCF_029784135.1. Classification (NCBI taxonomy): domain Eukaryota; kingdom Metazoa; phylum Arthropoda; class Insecta; order Diptera; family Culicidae; genus Toxorhynchites; species Toxorhynchites rutilus. The sequence continues at coordinate 333,053,205 of NC_073745.1, read as the reverse complement.
AATTTTCATTCAAATTCTACCAATTTTATATTTCCTTTGAGCTTTCTAATCTGATGGATAATAGTCTCCAATGTCGCAACTAGTTATCGCGGATACTCTCGTAGTACCCGGTTGGTGGCGTTATTGACCTTTAAGGTGGTAACATATTGATTGAGGTTAGATCGGATCGGAAAGCCTGGCTGTCATGATATTGCAGACAAATTTCAATTAAATCAATAATATTGATCGCGTAAGGTGCCTATAAACTAACGGAAGTGAATTGGAACGGACAGGAACAAAGTGAAAGTCAAAGATACGAAGACGGGCACTTACGTGGATGACACACAGATTGTTATGCATCACTGAGAGCGATTACTGCAATATTGAGAGAAACAACACAACACATAACTGGCAGACAAACTGACAGGAAGAATATGAAAATAGTCGTTCCAAAACCAAAAGCAAAAACGCGTGATTGATTTTTCTACAATAAACGAGTTTGTCATTTTTTTCGTGCATTAGTTTGAGAGTATTGCGTATTTTTTTCGGAGCTTTTCTGCAAACTAACAGCAAAAAAGGGTGACTGAGATTTTTTCAAGAAAGTTTGCGTTCTTTTTCGATCAAATCAGTTGCTCGACTTTTTATGTTTGTTTTTACTTTAGTCAGTTGTCTATGTTTATAAACAAAGTAAATGCTGCGACCGACCGTTTAAATCTCTCCCGCTTTTCACAAATTTTATTTCCTTTTTCAATATTTTCCATCATTTTGATTGCACAATGACTGATATGTTCGCAGCTAATTTGGAGAAAATATTCGAGAGCATATTAAGCACCATTCGAGTGGTTTCGGAGTTTGGAGCAATAGGTATTGATTTTGTAGTTTATTCACATACTGGATTACAATATGGTCTATTTCAGAACAACATAATTTCAAGATATATGGCAATCTAGCTGAAAAATTGATTGCAACCGAAATTCAGTTCAACGCACACAGGAAAGCATTGCAGGAATCGTCCGGTGAAGTAACACCGGAAGAATTCGAACGGGTACATTCAAAGCTCAATATCTGCACCAGTACTCTAAAATCAACGTATTATTTCTTTTAGCGATATGAAGCAAATGCTGCCCCAAGTAAAACAAACATCAAGAATCTGAAACGTTATAAGGATTTTATGGCCCAAACGAAGATGTTGTTAACTCTTGCCGAAGATCAGCGAAATGGAACCGAGATGGTAGATGATGATTTGCATGTGGAAGAAACCATTTGTGATATCGATCCTATTACGAAACGACCGTTGGAAATTCCGGTGCGAAATAAAATATGTAACCATGTATACGAAAAAAGTTCTATTGAGGCATTGCTAAAGAATAATCCAAGGACCAGGTAATCATTTGTATAGTCTGAATTAGGAATATAAAAATCACCATATTATCATTGCAGATGTCCGGTAATGGGATGCGCTGCCAATCAGTTTGTTACTCTAACAGATCTTGCTGAAGATAGAATGTTACAGCACAAATTAAAACTACAAAGACGTGAAAATTTGAACTGAGTTATTGAAACCTTGTTCCAAATCACATATTTACAATTAGTGTCCAATAACCTATTATATTTCGAATAAACAACTAAACAACAGTAAAGATATTTCTTAACATTTTATTTTTTATTTTCTGGGGTTGCTCTGGTATTTTTGTATACACAAACTCATGGGCCCTATTATGTAAATCAAATCGAGAAGTCGATACAATCACTATCACTATCATACCGAGCGAAATTCGTATTTTGTAATTCGAGATAATCTCTTACCGAGCTCGAACTTCATGTTTTGCAAATTGCATACATTTAAGCGTTTCTGGAATGTTTCCCAAAGGGGAAATATCAGGGACGCAAAGCAAAACAGAATACACTAAAGTCGCTTTTTACGCGGTTTTTTTTTGCGCGGTTTTTTTTTACGCGGCTTTTTTTACGCGGTTTTAGGGATTTACGCGGTTTTTTTTTACGCGGATTTTGGAATTTACGCGGTTTTTTTTACGCGGATTTCGGAATTTACGCGGTTTTTTTTACGCGGATTTCGGAATTTACGCGGTTTTTTTTTACGCGGATTTCGGAATTTACGCGGTTTTTCCAAAAGAATCGATTTATACGCGGTATGTTGTATTTTCTTCTCAATTTGTTCATTTGTAAGACTTAAGTACGTTTGCTTCAATATTTGGAGCCAAATTCATTTTTTCTATGTTTGTCTCCTGGGAATTGAGTTAAATAACTGTGGTTTGCTCGAGGTTAACACGGTATATCTGAGGGATAAGATTTAGTATTCTCGTGATAACGTTGTCGCAATCTTGGCGAAATTGGTACCTGATTCTGGGTTCGATTTCAGCTAGCGTTGAAACGATTTTGGTAACCGAATGGAAAAAGAATAAACAACAATAGTGTAAGTAATGTGAGCTTGATCCCCTTTTTTTGTTTCGGATGTATTTCAGCGAAATTTTATATGTTTCAACACAAATTTAATATGAAATATCTTTTGTAAATTTTACTCAAAAGACTCCAAGCGATATGAATTCAAAAAAAATTTCAAGAGATTTCAAACACCAATCTAAAAAATGTGAAAGATATGTCCCCGTTTTTTATTTTTATTTATGACACTCAGCCTTTGGCTAGTTCGTCATTTGGACCAACGTCCTTACTGTTTTTTTAATTAAATCGTTTATTTTTACAGGCTCAGTTGCATAAGTTTAAAGGAGCCAAATTCATCACTATATTTTAACTAGAATATATTAACATGTTTCCTTAATTCTATGGTTAATAAAATAGGAAACCGATTACTCGCGGTCGACTCGAGTTTAGAAGGGTGACACATTTTCATTAGGAAAAGGATGGGATGTAAGGACATTTTAACAATGTTCACATTCATACATTCATACATTCTCATTCACACTCACACTTCACACTCAATTCTTGAAAACTATCCTTACATCTAAAATGTATTGCGTCCTTACTTGATTTCCGTAGAAAGCAATGATCGAAAATTCTCCTCTGGTGACATATTTGTTGGAGGGGAAAATGTTATGATTGTTAAATAGGAATTTATTTGTTCATTTAGGAAAAACCAGTTCTACATTTTCTTTTTTTGCGCTATTTGCTTTCCCAGATTAAACGTGGGCGTTAAGTGTTAAATTTACTCACAGTACCGGACAGAAGTATGTAACATCGTATATTTTTTGACTGTCACTTTACAATATGTCAAAAGATTTGTCGGATATTTTGATCAATGGTTGAATAAGTATTCGAAATTCATTTGTGTAATTTTGAAAATAATCTATTGAACGAATGAGAGATACCACTTTTAAGCAATGTAATTCCTTTTGAAAAGCCTAATTTGAAAATTGAGTTACTTGAAGCACCCTTAACCATATGTGGTGAAGTTTTTTGCCGTAGTAATCGAGATGGTTTGTTTCAAATGTTTGTATAGAAATAAATACAGTTTCGAGGGTTCAAGTTTTTTTTTACTATTCTGGAGAAAAGGATGCTATCTATTTGCGTCCGATCTTAGCGATTGTTCTTCATCTACCAGTAAAAATATGTATATTCGTGATTCACAAAGGCTATTTACTTTTTCCAAAGAAAGACTGCCCCAATCGGACATAAGACAACCTAATATTTCTCCACGGTGAAAAAGTTCAAACGCTTTTTGCTTTTTTCTGAACTGAATTTGTTCATGCATATTATAGCATTTCATAGAAGCAGATATCATTTACTACGACTCAAAAGATAGACACATTTGGTTGATGGAGCTCAAAGTACTGTTTTGTCTCAAATTCCGAACACTTAATTTTCAAATGTAAATTTACTAAACTTTAATGTTATAAATAATAGAATAATGAAAGCCTTGACATTGTTTGAGGTATTGGCTACATTCAAATAACATTTACAGGTATCGATACAGCTTATAATTCATAAGACTAAGCATTTGCAAAAAATGTGTCGAAACCAATAACACATTGTTTGCGTTAGCAAATTCCGCAGTTTTTCAGTTTTTGTAGTTGTATAACTATTTTGTATGCTGTTTTCATGTTAAGTGCTATAAAAGGTATGGATCTACTAGAAATCTTTTATGCAGACATCTTCTTTAAAATTAGTATTAAAGTAGTGATCGGAATTTGAATCAAGTTTCGACGCATGATTCATATTCCGAACTGTAGTTTGGATACTCTATTTTCAGGCAAATACAGCAATAGTCCACAAATTAGGATGCAAGTACAGTCCAATTGTGGAGCAACTGATGTAAAGATGTTTGTAAGCTCCGTTCTTGTAGCACATAGTTCGCAGGCGCAATCCAACGAAAGCAAAATGAATTTTCTTGGTCAGGTTTTCAACTAAAACCACAATAATGAAACCGGATTTCTGAAGTAATATATTCACTCTATTATATACAGAGTCGATTATATACTGACACGATTATCTATGGTTCGATTATATACAATTTTGGACTATAATACACTCAGTTTGAAAAAAAAGTCTTATATCTCAAATAGCCTTTTTTCAAGAAAGAAAAAAAGTAATATTTCAAAGTTAAGGTGAAAGTTTATTGGATATTATAAGTACAATGGAGTAAAAACCGTGGTAATTAGGAAATTCTAATTGAAGACTCACCAGGAATTGTTTAAAATGATATTGCTGCGGAATAAGAAAATATAGGAGCTAGATGTCGAAGAACAAATTATAGAGCGTTCAGAAAGCTTCAATTAAATTTCAAGAAACAATCAAGTTTATTATGCATTTTTTTTTTTTGATAAAATTAATAACAAATTAAAAACTTTAGAGTTTTTGTCGCTCTAATTGTTGATAAAATTTACCAATTTAGATGTTTCATATAAAATACAAAATATAGAAACATAGAGTAACATTTTTTCTCATTTTTCGAACAGTACAACCAATTTTGCCAAGTTTTCGTAACTATTGATTGTACTTGTTTTTTATAGTTTATATGGTTGCGTGACCAAGGGCACTATATTTTAAATATTTTTTTCTTGAAAGCTTCTTCTTTCTAGAAAAAAGTTATTTATAGAAAAAGAGAAAAATCTGATTTTTCGGACCATCGGCAAACTCATAACTCGAAAACGATAAAAATCACATTTCTGATTTTCGATTATCTTGTGTGGAAAAACCAGAACTTTCAAGAAACATAAAAAAATATAGCGTCCTTGGATCATGTAAACTATAAGCAAACAAATACAATCAATAATTACGAAAACAAAATCCAATTGTTTTGCTAGTATAACATTTTTTCAAGAAAGACTAGCTAATTAGCTTTAATTTGATATATCGATCATGTGAAGCGGTCCAGTAGTTCGAAAGTAATTTTTTCAAATTGCATTTTTGCAATTTGAAAAAATTACAATACAAACAAATGTTTTCGGAATTTAGACAAATTTAATTAAACATATTTTTAGTTTTTTACCATGATATTTTTACCAATGTATTCATAAATCAATTTTATTGTAGTCAAGTGGAAAAAAGAATTTCTTTTATTGATCTAATCACTATCATTAGCAACACGTGGATGTTTGCGGTTAGATGATGTGGCGATATCTTCCTCATCCGAAGAAATCGGACGAGATCGTCTGCGTTCCAATGGTAAGCTGAAATCCTCGTCATCTGTAAAGATATTATTAAAATACTTTTCACTTTAAACATCAATGTCACTACCTTCATCGATAACTGTTGGCTGTGTTTTTTCGTTCAATCTATTGTAGCGAAGCATACACAGTTTCAAATCATTCCGAAATGAAACGGCTCTCTCAACACAAGGATCCTTTTCCATAAAATGTTTTACGAGGGTATCCGCTAATTTATTCCCGTCTTCGATATCACATGGCTTGATATCCCGGTCTTCATCGTCCTCTAAAGGCTCCGATGTGACTAAACTCTGCATCAGTTCATCATCTTCAATTTCGGTGTCTTCAAGAAGCTCTTCAACGTCTCTACTATCCATATCTTTGAATCCTTTCCCTCCAATTGCATGTGCCAGAATGAGAATTTCTGATTCTTCCACATTTGAAGGGTCTGTTGAACCAGCTTTCACGCATTCTGGCCATAGTGGCTTCCAGCACGAATTCAATGTTTTAGATTTCATAGAAGACAGAGCCTTTCCTATGAACGTCAGAGCGTCTCTTATCTTAAATTCTTTCCACGCTTGAATTACCGTCATCGTTTCATCGCTTTCAAGCTTTTCGAGGATGTACCGAAGACATTGTTTAATGTACAACTTCTTGAAAGCAGCAATTATTCCTTGATCTTGAGGCTGTAACAAAGAAGTTGTATTCGGTGGAAGAAACACAACTTGAACGTTTGGGTGCTTGATAACTAGGTGTCCTGGAGCGTTATCCAAAATCAAAAGCACGTGGAACTCCAAACCTTTTCCTTCCAAGTATGTTTTCACTTCCGGAATAAACATATCGTAAAACCATTCCTCAAAAACGGCTTTTGTGACCCACGCTTTAGTGTTAGCTTTCCAGTGCACTGGCAGTTTGTTGAAATCAGCCCCCTTCAACGAGCGGGGCGTCATAGCACGATTGATCAATAGCGGTTTCAACATAAGGTCGCCTGAAGCATTACTGCAAAATAACAGGGTAACCCTGTCTTTGGCCGCTTTGAAACCACTGGCATATTGCTCCTGCTGCGTAATGTAGGTACGAGACGGCATTCTTTTCCAAAAAAGACCCGTTTCATCTCCATTGAACACTTGGTCACCATGATACGCACCTTCTTTTATGATCTTAGCGAGCTTTGGAGGAAAACTATTTGCAGCCGAAACATCGGCCGATGCGGATTCACCCTTGATTTTAACGTTGCGAATGGAATTACTACGTATAAAGTTATAAAACCATCCCTTACTCGCGGTAAAGTCTTTCTTTTTACTTGAAGACGGCTCATTCTTCTCTAACCAAAGGTAAAGGCTCAAAGCTTTCTCCCTTATTAATTCCTGATCCAAGGGTATTTTCTTCTGCGCGTGATCTTCGATCCACATATGAAGTGCCTTTTCCATCTTGACCATCAATGGATCTCGTGTATATGATGAGGATATTGTTGCATAGATAGTGCCCTGAGCTGCTGTCTGTCTGATGCTATCTTGATTCTTTTTAATTGTACGCACAGTCGATTCGTTGATTTTTAAATTCCTGCCGACGTTTGCAACAGATTTCCCATCTTGAAGGGCATCCAAAATATTGAGCTTCATTTCCAAAGAAAGAGACACTCTTGATCTGTTTTTTTTGAAGGCGGTTTTTTGCGAAGCCATTTTAGAGTATGCCTTTAATCAAAAATTTTGAATACTGCTGACGTCTTCAGCTAACTGTCGAAAAGCGGAACTGCACACGATTACCCCCAAGGTTGGGTAACTCGCTGGGAACTGGCCGAACTCGACCGAACACAAACTGGCTAGACTCTACAACCACCACGGTTCAGGAACTGCACTTTCACTTTAACTTTCACTGCAAGGTTAAATCACGAATAACTTCTTAATGCGATTTCGTCCTTTTATATGTGTTCAGTTCCACACCGAACGAACTGAAGCGACAGCATCTAGCAGCACACATAATTTGCACACGACCCCACAAACCACGAGTACCCCTCCCACAGCGCAACTATGAGCTAGCCATCACCAACACACGCTGTGCCCGACTGCATAAAAATAAAATTGGTTCACTCCGACTGAACGGATCAGTGAAAAATGCAGTGTGAATGATCGCAAAATATACTATTTCAGAGTGCGATTTAGGCTGTAACGATGACAATGAGTTCAAATTTGACGATATATTGACGAATACTGTTCGGAATTGTTCAGTCATAGTGAACCAACTCTCAAAAAATACATCATTTAGTTCAGTCAGAGCGGACTTTGTACGTATAGGCAGCCAAATAACAGCCTTTTTTGGCATGATACTTGATGTTTTTTTACAACTATCATACATCACAGTATTGGCAGAGAGTAGCTCAAACTTCTGAGAACAATATTGAACGAAAAAATTAAATGCTTTGTAAATTGCAGAGCATTAAACTTTATGTTCGTTTTCTCGAAATCATAAAAATGTCACATGGCCCGGTCTGACTTAACACCGACCATATAACAGATAGGTATGCTTTTAGAACAATTCAATGTAGCCAATACATATATAAGATACTGTAGAAACAGTTTGTATACTCTTACATTTGAAATTTGTTGTTAAAATAGTAATTTGAGGCAGGGTTAAAATATGCTTCTACGTATTTTGGTCATGCCACCTAACCAAACAGCTCTTTACTTACCACTCGGTTGTTGCACGTTGGACGGAACAACAACTTGTAGCGATTTACAGATAATTCAAAGATAAAACAGGCATAAAATGCGTAAAAACCTACTTGTAACTACTTTCTAGTTGAATCTCTGACTGTTTTTTATTTATACAATAAGTATCTTCGGGAGCTGGGACCGACACTTATATTGTTCAAACGCTCTTGATGCGCGCTGAATGGGAAGCAGAGCACGAAAAAATCGGGGCTTAACGTGTTAAATCCATCGAAAAATGGATGAGCAATAAGCGGTAGAATCTGGACATTTTCAATCTGTACCCCCAACATGTTCCAGAAAGACAAAATCCTATGTTTAAAGGTGCTCCCCGCAGAAACAAGAGGAGCGCTATCGCGCTTCTCCGCACTCAAACGGTTAAACAGGTATTTACATGCAATCGGCCAAGGAGCTACCTTCGTGAAGCCTTGTGTCACGCAATATATGCACACAATATGCAATTTGTTTGAATATGGGTTGCATTTTATATCAATAATTCACTGACTATTAGTTTTTTACGTGTATTTTAAAATTTAGGGTGGTTTATTTTTACGTGGATTTTGGAATTTACGCGGTTTTTTTTTACGCGGATTTTGGAATTTACGCGGTTTTTTTTACGCGGATTTTGGAATTTACGCGGTTTTTTTTTACGCGGATTTTGGAATTTACGCGGTTTTTTTTTACGCGGATTTTGGAATTTACGCGGTTTTTTTTACGCGGTTTTCGTTTACGCGGCACGTATCCCCCGCGTAAAAAGCGACTCCAGTGTAATTCTCTGAAGATATGCGACAAGCAAACCAAACAACTCGAAAAAATCGAAGATGAAACGAAAATCCGGTAACTATCTGGTATCCGTCCGAATATTGAAAAAAAAAATATTTCTCATTGACACTAGATAAATCTTTTTTCAAAATTAAATCAATATTAACTCGTTGAGCCCCGTTCGTTTGAAAAAAAAACTATTGATGTTTAATTCGTAACATTGTTATGTATAAACTATCGCAATTTACATGCTCTGCTAATTTTTCTCTATTTAGAAACGTGTCAAGAACATGTCAAACGTGAGAATTTACACACAAAAATGTTACGAGCAAAACATTATTTTTTCTCAGGAGTCTTCATACAAAAATGACTTATATTCCAAAAACTATAAAAGATACAAAGTTGATGTCTTCGACAAAAGTAAAAAAATACGTTTTTGTGAAAAAATAATTTTAATTTTTAAAATAACTTTCTTGTCAGCGAAATTTTTTCCCAAAATTTTTTTGGTATTTTTTTGTGAAAATTTAAACAATTTTCTGCATTTTTCATTCTTTGACAAGAATTTTGTAGGTATCATAGTTTTCAAGTTATAAATTTTTGTAAAAAATTATGAGAAAAAAATTGTCTTTTTCCAAAAAGTAGTCTAATTCTTTTTCGAATATTACAAATATGCAAAGTTGCTTAAATGTCCCATGTCTTACCACCCACAACGTTTCACTACTATCTGAGATGGTGCTGCCAACTACTAGGACGAGTTGGCATGAAATTCGTCAAATGCACATTACCGAATGTTCGTGTTTTTAAGTCTTGGCCAAGGAACTGTCGGAAAATCGCACAGGTGCAAAGGAAGACCGAATTTCGGATGAAGACCAATTTATTTTCCATCTTCAACACCTGTTCACCTGTTCCCAGTAGTGCTCTCGAGATAATTTCAATAATTTCAACTTGCAGCTTATGCGATCGTGAGTCACTTCCAGAATTTGGCTTATAGAATAGAACAATTCCACTCCGAATCAGCCGAAAACAGCAAATTTTCACGTGACCCTTTTCGATTTGGTACTTGATTTGGCTATAGTGCTAAAAACACCTGAAAGTAAACTTTAGGAATTATTTGCAATTTACAGTAGGTTTTCCAGAACGAAAACGTGTTTTGGGTACTTTTTTGAAATCGATATAAGAAATGGAAATATATTTTTTTTTGGTAAATCAACAAATTAGCCTTGCACATAATTTATTGGATTTTTCAAAACTGCTTTTTGATTTGAGGTGCCATTATTATCTATTGAATAATTTAGCACTAGCTGTCCCGGCAAACTTCGTCCCGCCCAACATTTGTTTTTTGTTATCAATTCCTTCAAACACTCACGTTTTCTTACTATGAGCAAGTTCATGGGTACAATCGCAGAACTGTTCAATGATTGATCTTCAAATCGACCCTGTTGAATTTACCTTTTACTATAAAATTCCTAGTATTTCTAACAAAACTCATCATTATAATATCAGATTATTTTCAGACACAATTCTCGTTCAAAATTTTTCAACCCCTTGCAAATAATATGTTTCTCAGTTACATGGAATAAATGTTTTATACAGAAAATATGATAGAATAAAGACAGCCCTAAATCGGACAATTCCTTCCTCGAGTTCTGCTCTTATCAACACATTCGGCGATACTTTTTTATTGATATTGATAGAAGAAGATATAGGAATGCGTTTCATCACATTAAAATCCATTTCCAGTTTCGAACAAAGATCAATTTCTCTAGCGCAAACATCAAATGGACTGACAGCACTTGTTACTATGTAATTGTAGAAAATATGGGAATTTAATTTTCCGAATTTTCGCTTTTTCCTTCAGAGTTTTCCGAAAATTTTCAATTGTCATGTTTGGTTGGAATATTTTTGGTTGAAATATGTGTAATATTTTTATGAGACCCCCTCTACATTCCAGAGGAGGGAGGGGTGTCATACCATCATAGAAACATTTCCCCTCCCTCAGAAAGGTGAGAGGAGTGTTGAACCACTTCAAAAATGTTTCTTGCCCCGTAAAACATCCACATGCCAAATTTGGTTCAGTTTGCTTGATTAGTTCTTGAATAATGCAGAAATTTGTGTTTCATTTTTATGACATCCCCACCTGAGAGAGGGGGTGGAGAGTCTAACCACCATAGAATCGTTTATTGCACCCTAAAACCTCCACATGCCAAATTTCGTTTCTTTTGTTTGATTAATTCCCGAGTAATGCAGAAATTTGTGTTTAATTTGTATGGCAGCTCCCCCTTAGAGTGGGGAGTGGTCTCAAACTATCACGAAAACCTTCCCCGGCTTCAAAAACCTCTACATACCAATTTTCATGTTGATCGGTTCAGTAGTTTCCAAATCCATAAGAATCAGACAGACAGACAGACATAAATCCATTTATATATAAATATATATATATATATATATATATATATATATATATATATATATATATATATATATATATATATATATATATATATATATATATATATATATATATATATATATATACATATATATATGTATATATATATATGTATATATATATATCAACGATGAAGGGGAATTTTTCATTCAAACAAAAATATTTCTTCCAGATATTTTTGTCCACATCTGAACACACCCAGATAAAAATATGTTTGTAAAATATTCCAAAACTTGAAAGTCGAAGCTTTAAAATGAGGTGTATTCCATCTTTGCGTGGATTTTTGACAAAGTTACTGCATTTCAAAAATCACCTAAAATTTTCGACTTACTCTCTTTACTCGGTTTCTCTAATTTTTTTGTCGAGTGAGTGCGCGTACCTAAAAATATAAAACATTGACTGCAACTCGGAGGTCAACCCAAACGCCGGAGTAAAGCTGTTGTCCGATAACCACCTAAGAACATCTACAACAATTCAAACATTCGAAAATTCCTTCAAAGCTGAATAATATTTTTCTCATTTTTTTAAATGAAACTTTGGAAATATCACAATAAACATAACATTGTAATGTTACCATATTATTCCGCGCTTATCATGTCGATTTATCGAATTTTACAGTGATACACGTGTTTGTCTTCAAAGCGATGTAACTCAATATTGCAATTTGCATCAATTACAATACAACAGCGGCAAAAAGCTCCGTTGATTGCTCTCATCATCGTTCTACTGGGAAGCGCCAACAACACCTCGCCTAATTGCTTCAATCCAAGTCATGAAATGCATCGCAATGACTGTGAACACTATTATCACTGCTCATAAAGACTCATGAAGGTATATCTTCCTCTTTCGCAGTTTTCGGTGTTCAAACTTCGCAGTTGCAATAAAATCTTGTTGAATGACTCAGAACGAATGATAGAATGATAGAATGTCTCAATCTATATATTAGGCTGTCAAAAAAGTCCTGCGGTATTTCCGCGAGGTGTCGTTGTAAGCGCGTAGTTCTAGTTGTATTCATTGTATCGAGTCATACTATAGCTTGTTGGAAAGGTATTTTATTTAAGGCTATAATATAGTCCTTGACAGTGTTTTGTTTGGTTAAGTCGTTCGTGAGTTATAGTGTCGCAAATATGGAGCAAAATAAAGAGAAAATCCGACATATTTTACAGTACTACTATGACATAGGAAAAAATGCATCTCAAGCTGCCAATAAAATTTGTGCAGTTTATGGACCCGAGACAGTTTCCATTTCCACCGCACAACGATGGTTTCAACGTTTTCGTTCTGGTGTAGAGGTCGTCGAAGATGCGCCACGCTCCGGAAGGCCTGTCGTCGAAAATTGCGACAAAATCGTTGAATTAGCCGAGAAAGACCGGCATAGTAGCAGCCGTAGCATCGGCCAAGAGCTGGGGATAAGTCATCAAACCGTTATTAACCATTTGAAGGAGCTTGGATTCACAAAGAAGCTCGATGTATGGGTGCCACACACGTTGACGCAAACTTATGACAACGTGAAGCGCAAACGGCCGTGGTCGAAGCCCGCTGAAGCGGATCAGACGGTGACCAAGCCCTCATTAACGGCCAGGAAGGTTCTGCTGTGTGTTTGGTGGGATTGTCAAGGAATAATCTATTATGAGCTGCTTTCCTATGGCCAAACGCTCAATTCGGACCTGTACTGCCAACAACTGGACCGCTTGAAGGTAGCACTCATGAAGAAGAGGCCATCTTTGATAAACAGAGGCCGCATTGTCTTCCATCAGGACAACGCCAGGCCACACACTTCTTTGGTGACGCGCCAGAAGCTCCGGGAGCTCGGATGGGAGGTTCCCTGGATCCGCCGTATAGTCCGGACCTTGCACCAAGTGACTACCACCTGTTTTTGTCCATGGCGAACGAGCTAGGTAGTCAGAAGTTAGCCACAAAAGAGGCCTGTGAAAATTGGCTATCCGAGTTTTTTGCCAATAAGGAAGCGAGCTTCTATAACAGGGGTATTATGAAGTTGGCATCTCGTTGGGAACAAGTCATCGAACAAAACGGCGCATATTTGACTTAAAACAGATGATTGTAACTAATTTTATGAACAAATGAAAATTCAAAAAAAATACCGCAGGACTTTTTTGACAGCCTAATATATAAAAATGGATTTTTGTCTGTCTGTCTGTCTGTCTGTCTGATTCTTATGGACTCGGAAACTACTAAACCGATCGACATGAAAATTGGTAAGTAGGGGTTTTTGGATTCGGGGAAGGTTCTTATGATAGTTCGAGACCCCCCCCCCCTTCCTAAAGGGGGGGGGGGCTGCCATACAAATGAAACACAAATTTCTGTATTACTCGAGAATTAATCAAGCAAACAAAACCAAATTTGGCATGTAGAAGTTTTAGGAGACAAGAAACATTTTTATTGTGGTACGACACTTCTCCCCCCTTTTTAAGGGGGGACTGCCATACAAACGAAACACAAATTTCTGCATAACTCAAGAACTAAGCGAGCAAACGGAACTAAAATCGGTATGTAGAGATTTTAGGGGGCAAGAAATGTTTTATGGTGATTTGACACTCCTCTCCCCTCTCTAAGGGGGGGCTGCCATACAAACGAAACACAAATTTCTGCATAACTCAAGAACTAAGCAAGCAAACGAAACTAAATTCGGCATGTAGAGATTTTAGGAGGCAAGAAATGTTTTTATGGTGATTCGACACTCCTCCCTCCTCTTTAAGGGGAGGCTACCATATAAAAAAATACAAATTTGTGCATAACTCAAGAACAAAGCGAGCAAACGGAACCAAATTCGGTATTAGAGATTTTAGGGGGCAAGAAATGTTTTTATGGTGACTCGACACTCCTTCCCCCTTTTTAAGGGGGGGCTGCCATACAAACGAAACACAAATTTCTGCATAACTCAAGAACTAATCAAGCAAATGGAATCAAATATGTCATGTGGAGGTTTTAGAGATCACGATACGTTTCTATGGTATTTCGACACTCTCCTAGGGGGAGGGGCGGCTATGCATAACTCGAGAACTAATCAAGCAAATGGAACCAAATTTGACATGTGATAGTTTTAAGGGGCAATAAATGTTTCTATGGTGGTTCTACGCTCCTTCCCCTCTCTAAAGTTGGGGGGGCTGGGGTCATTTGTATGACACAAATGTAATATGAAGTTCTGCATATCCCGAGAACTAATCAAGCAAAAGGGTAGGCGCAAAACTCGAGGAAGGAATCGTCGATTAAAATGTCATCATTTTATTATATTTTCTGTATTATATGTAAGGGAGAAACATGTTATTTGCAAGTGATTGGAAAATCTTGAACGAGTATTGTGTCTGAAAATAATTTGATATTACAAAGACGAGTTTTGATAGAAGTACTAGGGAATTTATAGTAAAAGCAAATTGTCAAAGGGTCAATTAGACGATCAGTTGGACCCATGACCGTTCGCTAAGCAAGGAAACGTGAATGTGAATAATATTGATAACAAAAAATCATTTTGGGCAAAACGAAGTTTGCAGGGTCAGCTAGTTAGATACATAAAAACATGTTGACCACTTGTTTTGTTAAAAAAAAAACCAATAATCAAAACATTCAAACAGTGATGGGTATGTATTTTATTTTGGCTAGTACTGTGAGAAAATGAATATGCTATTCATTGGTTTGATAGTGAATTGATAGTGGAATGACATAATTTGGAGAGTTGAGTCGTAATTTATCATTTGTAATTGGTTGGTTAAATTCAGTTAGCCGCATAGAACACCAAAAACCGAAACGATGTATGCCGTTTGCATGTTCAGACTTTCGAAAACAAACCATCTTAGATAAATTAGGCACATTCCATGGTCATATTTCTCTACCATGTCCAAAAAAAAACCGGCCAAATCTATAAACGTTGATGATGGACGTTGATTGGAATCATTTTCTCTCTCAACTTTTATATTGTTGAATGAAAGGCTTTTGTTAGATCTCGACAATATGTCGTTGATGCAGCGACAATTGCCCAACTATTCACGGCAGCCGCCGCAAAGGTTAACTCCAGCTAAGCGAAATGTACCGTTCCGCGCGTTTGCGCGTAAATCGTCACAATATTTTGGCGAGACGTGCCTCCATTATCGCGCCAGCCGGCATCTTATTGGAAGGCTTCGCTCTGATACAAACGCGCTTGAACAGTTTCATGGTTCTCCGTAACGAAACGGGGAACCCTGAACAAGCTAGCAGTACTCACTTCCACCTTTACCTAGGCTGTTTGTATACGTGCACGCGTCTTACTGAGCAGCACATAACTCAAGCCTTTCAGTCGAAATCAGTCGCTTGCGAGTTTTGTTGCTACAAAGTTACCGAATTCGGCTTACGGTTGTGCGAATGTAACGTGCTTTTGCGTTTGCGTTTACTAGAATGTGAGTTCAATCTGTTCTGATATAAATCTTCTTCCTACGATAATCAATCTGATAAGCAAAAGGCAGTGTTCTAAATCCACTCCATAAACCGCCAAGGTCACTTTTCTTTTCGTTCATGATCCGTGGCCAAATTGGAACCAGTTCTTTTTTCGAATGTTTCTGCGTGCTATTGAGAGGGCGATCGAACAGGAATTGCATCGCATCGTGCTGCATGCTTATCTTGTTTCCGCGAGAGACGCATTGTCTAATCCGACTTCGACATGTGATTTTTAAAATAGAAATAAATTAGACTGTACTTTTCGTGCCATTACCAAACACTGAGGTGTACAATGTTCAGTGCGAATGCAACCGGGTGAATGATGAATTATTTTCGGAACTCGTATATGATGGTGACGGAATTCCGTAAGGACGCACGTTTCAGATTAGTTCGGCTTGCACAGTTTATGCAGTGTTATCGTAGATAGAGAAGAAGCGAGTGGTGTATCTAATTGATTGGAGAAGAGTCGAATTCTAATCAGTTTGACAACGTATTCGCACGCTCTCCATCAATTGATGGAGATAAGAACACAACTTAGTTTTCGATTACTCACCGGTTTGTTTGCTCAACTGCAGCGGTCGAAAACAAGGTGCTCAAGTGGTATTTTTGGCTGGTTTTTGCTGCAATTTTGGAAACCGGTCTGGAAACGTGCTACCATTAAATGAGTGTGAAGGTACGAACAATTTGATGACTACCGGCAGTTGACTAGTCTAATGATTGTGCTCAATTTTCTTAGTGTTCAAAGGAATCCAAGCTGAAGTGTAGGCGCAATTATGTAACATTGTGTGTTTCGATTAACAAATGTTTTATCCGGAAAAAGCGCGTTCCAAAGTAAGAACATTATTCAGTATAAATGGGAATTTATAACATCTAAAAATGCTATCTAAACTCCATCAGAGTTGTTTCTAAGATGGTTTCACCTATTTGTATGAAACGATGTCATTGTCGTAAAGCCTTTTTCATCGAATAACTCAATTTCCGAGTAGGAAAATTACATCCATTCGTCGGCTGTTCTTCCCATACAATAGGTGTGAACGAAATTTGATTAGTGAACATGTGGTGCATCAACCTGGCACCAAACATTTCATAGAACAGATGATTCTGTGCCTCTCCAGTCAACACTCGATCCTCAGTTAATGTCAACCTCAATCAAGTCCGTGAACGCATCCTCAATCAACACGAATCAAAGGATAAAGCAAAGTTATACCCGCAGGAAGCTTATAAACATCGGATGTATTGATTGGAAATATGAAATCTGATTTATGAAACAAATGTTGGAAGATTTTCGGTGAAAATCTCGGAATTTTTGCTTCACGACTTTCATATGAGTTTGCATAGTAGTGTCCGGTATCACTTTCTCACTTTTTCTCCACTTCCTTAGCATATCGTATGCATTCTTCGCCAATGAACTGAAAAGTTTGAAGCCTCTTTGAAACAAAGAATAGAGTAGAATTCTTCGCCCTTTGATGGATTCACGTCTAACAATTTAGACTTTAAACCGGGCGTAGTTCAGTACAGCTCTGTAGATTCCTAAGCTAAACTAAGTCCATCGAATCAGTCCCATATAATTCCATCACGCTTTTAAAGTAGATGCATAATCTAAGCATAGCCAAAATAGTGGTTATTCGTTATGCTGATTTCAAATGATAACAGATTTTCCGAAGGGATTTGAACTTATATTCGTTAACGTTGTCACGAAAATGTTTCTTCATTTTTCATAAGAATAGGTTGTCTGCTAAATTTGGTACCCCAATGTGTTTAAGGATGTTAAAAATACATTGTTTTTATGCAAACTTCAAGACTCAACACAGTACGAATGATTCAATTTAGATCAAATATTCACCGTTTGTTTATGCAATTCTAAAGGTTATTCTATTATGTCTTTCATGTGCAAAACCTCGCCCGTACCGGCAAAAAAATTAGGACAGTCGATTTTTACAGGCAAATTTTGCACCGATAATAATGATCACCATAGACAAAAACAGGTAGTATGAATTTTTGGAAAATGACTAATTTCGGAAGGTGATTAAAAAAAAAGGGTAATTCAATGGACCAAAATTTTCGTGAATGCTACATTCATTAGGCCTTCTAAAAAAATGATTCGACGTTCTTATCAGATGATTTTTAGCAGCCTTGGCGAAAACTGTGAAACAACTACGTCAGATACTTTGTTCGTACTGCCAGTTCCTCCTCAGAGTGCGAAGAAGTTGGACATCGTGAAGCACTTCGTATCCGCCGGATATAGCCGATCCGGCAGAAAGTACATACTGCTCCTTAACTGAAAACTAATCGAAACTTCTTGACCGCTAAGAAATGAAGTCCTGGTCATCCTTAGTTTCTTTTTAGCTCTTGTGTTGAACGAATATGCAAAATTTTTCGTCTCGGCATGCATTCTCAGAATATGCACAAAGCAAGCATAGTGCAGAGATTGCATTGACTGGCGGAAGGAATTTTATATTTCATAAAACAACTTGGTTTGTGATATTGATTTCAAATTTATTCCGGTTACAGAATGAAATTCGATTTCGGTCATATGACCACCACCAGCCCGTTTACAGTAATCGATTCGTTGGACTCAATTTTTCACTACTCGGCCAAACATTTCGACAGGAATGTTGTGAATTTCGCATTGGATATTGTCTCTGAGCTATTTTAAAGTTACTGGATTGTTAGTGACCAGTGATCTGACATAGCCCCACAAAAAAATCCAATGGCTTCAAATTACATGAATGAGGCTGCCAATCGACAGGTCCATTTCTCGAAATAACAGGTTCACCAAACTTGCTTCTCAACAAATCAATTGTAACGTTCGCGTCTTGTTGAAACCACACATGGTCGGGGTCCTGCCAAAACGAACCAAGCGCCAAAAACATTATTTTGAGATATTTCAATTTAAAGTTTGGGCTCCCACTAATTGACTGTGTCGGATCAAATCTATCATTTTATCGCTCACGTGCTACAAACATAATACTACTTTTCATGATGTAAGCACACATCGTCGTCAATTTCTGATTCAGAACCTTTAGAAATATGAAAAAAAAACAAAATTATGTTTCTGCTCGACACGCAAAACTTCGTTTTCTTTGCAGCCAGAGCGAACCATGCACATGTTAACTATTAACATAATATCATTACACCACATATTAGTATTTTGCAACGGCTAATGACTAATTTCATGAATAGTATATATTAGGGTGGCAGCGAAAATGGTCATGTCAAATTTCAAAAACCGACCATGTATATTTTGTTTATTGTTCCAAAAAATTATCTGTGCAAAGTTTCAGCTCGATCGGACATGATTTAGGGGTGACTAAAGCGCTCAAAGTTTTGATTTTTTCATCCTCGAAAATCTTCCAATCTTCCGATGCCAAATGACTTAAAAAGGCATGAAACGTCGATAACATCAGATTATCACGAAAAAAATTTTTGTCCGAAAATCGATTTTCGAGGATCAAAAAATCAAAACTTTAAGCGCTTCGAGGCACACCTAAATCATGTCCGATCGAGCTGAAACTTTGCTCAGAATTTTGTTGGGGCACTAAACAAAATGTACATGGTCCGTTTTTGAAATTCTATGATGAAAATTTGAAAAATCAGGGAGAATGGAAATAAAAATCAGGAAGAAATCAGGATAGCTCATATTGGGTTGTACGGAATGCTCATGGTGATTTTCGAGAAAACAAAAGCATAATTTTTACAAGCAGGCTTACATATATTCAATTTTATCCTACATCCTACATACTTATTGTTTTGTTCTACAATCTTTCGCCATCTTTCACACAGCTTAAAAATTCTATCCTCTCAGAACATGTTTGTTTTCTCGTAATTTTTTCTTTGCTGGCCATAGAGTTGAAGTTTTCGCCATTGAGAGAATTTGGTCGTTGATATTTTTTCCCAACAACCTACAGCATCACTATAGTGAATTGCAGAGAAATAAGTGTTCAGAATTTCTTTGAATTCATTATCCATACTTTAGCAATGGATGAATTGTTGAATGTTTTTCAAATGTTGACACTATTTGATTCGATTGTAGATTTTTTGATTATAGTTCACCATTAAAGTGGAATCTCAATATATTTTCTACGGATAATTTTCATTCTAATAAAGCGAAAAGTAAAAATCAGGAAACATCAGGATTATTTTTGAAAAACCAGGTACAATTGAGTGTCTGTCAGGATATCAGGGAACATGCCAAAAAGTCTGGGAAAGCCTGGAAAATCAGGAAGGTTAGCATATCTGTTCGTATCTATCGAAACGAACGCAAGCTGTTTTTGCAAAAGGAAAATGATTATTGCCAGAAATACTCAAAATAGCGAATTACTATCCTTGTTCTTAGGCACCGATAAATTATATTACGTTGATACGGCGTGTAATCTAGGGTTTATCATCCAAAACAATCTTGAATGGGACAAACACATTAAGAATCAATGTTCCTTTTATGAGTTTGTAAAGTTGCGAACATGTCTAACCTTGTTCAAAATTATTCATTTTCTTTCCCCGGTGTTGCTGATTAATGGTCAGCTGCATCCCAATAGGAAGTATTCCGTGTCGGGCACACGTACAGAGCATTGGAGACAGCAACATCCCAATTACGAGAACATTTGAAATACTAACCTCGAGCCGACCGCGAGTAATCGGTTACATATTACTAACATAGATAATAAGAAAAAATTTCAAAATATTGAACTCCTGACCCCGTCAGGCAAACGCCATATGAGCCTTGATAAAAATATATATATTGGAAAAAAAAAATTCGTTCCCCTACATACATATTTGAAAAACTGACTGCCTTTCGTAGTAATCGTAGTAGGAACTATGTGATACCACGATATAATTCATCGCATTGTGCAAATACATTGTTTGTCCGGGGCATTGGTTTGTGGGAACTACCTAACGAAAATAAGAGTATAAATAGTTTTAAGTGCATTTCATAAGGAATGCGTTAAATGGTTTAACAGGAGGAATCAACAAAATTAATTGGTTAAATTTAGAATTATAGAGAAGTAAAAGTAGATTGAAGAGCTCAATGATGTGCTATTAAATGTAGTACATGAAAAGGAGAACTCCTCACGCTACAATGATTTGTACATCAATAGTTAAATAAAATAAAAATGAATAATAAGATCTTCCAGTTCTGGCCAAAAATAGTTGTGAGTGAGCTAAATATAACCCTCGATGAAAGCAGCGGGCATAACGAAAATTCAGATTCAGTTGCATCGGACACCTCGTCGGATACTTCAGTCACTCTGGATTCCTCAAATAGATATAGCAGCGAACGAACGGTTCCCGACAGCCCCTAGGGAGCGCCTGGAGAAAACCAAAGGCCAAATAGATTGTGCACGTACGAACGACCTGTAAGCAAGACGCGTCTCGACGATAACGTAAACTGATGAGCTCCTTATGGTACGAGCGACCGTGGTGACGGTATTCAAGCCACTGTGAGATGAGATCACATTTGACCTTTTCCCGGTAAGTATTTCCGCCAACAGAATGTGGGAAGAAAGGAACCACTTTATTCTAAATTTCGAAATAGCGGCATCTCTAGAATTGCTTTCAACGCAGCCCAGCGATCTAAACTTATGTTTCTCTGCTTGGGTCAAGAGCTCCAAGCCATTGGGAGAGCAGTCAATCTGCGGCCAAGCCTGGCTGAATCCGACTGTTATTCAGCTTCCGTTTCTTGTCGAGCGACCTGTAGTCTATGCTAGAGACAGTAGCAGAACATGAGGAACTCGAATGAATAAAACAAGGACCAGAAGAAACCGCTGTAGTCTTTCACGCCAGATTTCAGAAGAATGTTAGTTATTGCGGCTACAGTACTGCTAAAAAGAACGGTTTGTTAGTGCCCAATCGCTTAAATGCCTGAGGAATAGAAAGTTCTGATTTTCTGCTGATATTAACAATTGTTCAAACGGCTACAAGGGGAGAGGCAGAGACAGCACGGCCCAGTGGCTCCGACATTTTCCGCAGTCCATCGAAGGAGTTGTAGACAGCCCAGCGTTGCTCGTCGCAAACGCGGATGGGAGGATAATCGAGACAATCAGCATCCGGCCAAGCGATACCGTTACTTGGACAAACGTATCGATGAGCGTCGTAGTCGTTCCTCACACAGAAGCGGTACTACCTGCCAGCGTTGGGAAAAACCTGCCATGGATGCGGCGAACGCGGTCACTTTATTTCACTGTGCCGAAAGCGACGAGTGAACAATGTACTGCGTGATGTCGATCGGATAAATCCTTCCGGAATCCAAAAGGAGTCTCTCACTTCTTCGTCTCGAGAATTCTAATGTTGATGATCAACTATTGGATCAGCGGGATCGTCAGGCGAAATCGATGGCAAAACAACGGGAAGATGCTCGGCGCGATGCCCAATCATGTCGAGTTAAAGCCGATGGTGCCATCGTCGACAATTCGTCTCGGGCAAAAAGGAGATCCGATTTCCTAAAACGCGCTGGTCGAAGAACAGAACGGTAGTCTAACACTGACCAACGATGCAGGCCAGGTTCTGAAGCGCCATGTATCGCAAACTAAAAAGGTGAACCCGGGGCGCGACCCAAAGACGTAAGTGTCCAGCAAAACAGAAAGGTTTTTTTTTTTTCTTTTTTCTGTATTATAGTGACTTTCAACTCATTTGGCTGGTTCGTCACTTTTACTTCCATTTTTGGAAGAATGTCGGGAGTGAGAATTGAACTCGTGACCTTTAGCGTGAGAGGCATGGATGTTACCACTACGCCAGATCGCCTCCACGAAAAAAAAACAGAAAGGTGATCAGATGAGCCAGGTAGCATAGCAACGTTTCACTCGTCAAAGAAAGGTGCCAGAGTACATGAACGATTACGTCCATGCAGTGAAATCCAATGTGCTGAAAATGCGAATAAACAGGAATGATTTGATTGTTTCTCTAAAAAAAGAAAAATAAACTAGCCAACATAGAGAATCACAAACTTTATAATTCTTTGTTTTGAATTTTTGATTTGACAGATACGCTGAATAGCTGAATAAGCGAGTGCGGGACCAATAATATTAAAACTAGGTATATATGCCCTGTTGGCACCAAGATGATGAAATTGACAGGTGGCTCGTAACTTACACCAAGACGGGTCTATGGTACTAGGTGAGGCCGTTTCGTCACTAAGTTGGTTAGGGGAGCGGTATATGAAAACAGTACGGAAGAAAGCAGAAGGGGAATTATTTGCTTGAAGCGTGAAAGAGACAGACTGATCATGAGCTAGTTTGGGCACAGGCGTATTGTGCTTTGTTTACCAATAAAACACAGTAGACTCCCAAGATGGCGGAAGAGTGATTTTAGCAAGTTGGCCCACCTTAGGATATACTTCTAGGCGCCTTGACTTACACTATATATAAAAGACGTAATAGAATAGTCCCAGTCGAAAACACAAGTCAAAAATAATTCATGTATTTCATCAGCCGGGTGACGTCTTTAGAGAACCCCCATTGAACTGACAGGAGCCAACATATCGGGTATCCCACTGACATTTTCCCTTTGTTTTCTTATGAATTGGGTATCCCACTGACAGTTCTGCTTGAGATTTTGCTAACGATCCTAGCATCAATCATAGCACCCGGCTGTATTTCATATCGTTAGAATTTGTTTCTACATCCAATCAAAGCAGTTTTGTTTTCTGCCGGCTCTTAACAGTAATCAATGCAATCAATGCCGGCAGGACTGCAATCAATGTTTAGTGTTGCTTAGATATGATCCATGTTTGTAAATAAATTTGATCTAGCGAAGCGGTGTTAGATGTTGCACTGATAAAAAAAATATCTGTAGGATTTGAGCGAGTTTCGCATGACTTGGAAAAAGTTAATAAGTTTATTAATTTCTTCGAAAAGTTGTTTTTTTTTCCTAACATTTAGCAAATGTTTCTATGGAGGAGAGGGAAGATGTGAGTGAGCTAAATATAACCCTCGATGAAAGTAGCTCATTTAGGAGGTCAGCATCACGTGTGCTGGCAACACGTCATTGTGTCGAGAAGATCTGACACGTTGTAGCACGGTCCTCTTTCGATCACGGATCGATCTCTAGGTAGGACGTGCAAACGTGAGCAGTGAATAAGTATGCCGGGTAATTCTCGTCTGCAGTTTGAGCCTCACAATAGTCTTCCAACATGTCGCGATAGTGCTCTCCATTGACGGTAACATGACGGTAGTTCTGATCGACGAAGAAATATGGCCCCATCATTCCTTAGGCATTAAAACCACACAAAACAGTATTTTTAAACGGTTTTCTTTAGCTTGTCGTGTAACATGTTTGTCTGTAGAAATTGTCTGTGTACCACATTAATAGAAATTTGACCCCCTTTCTGTTGACCGATTGATCTTAAATTTGGAACACAGCTTTATCTCTGCAGTCGATGTGAAACTGCGTATTTCAGATCTGAAAAATCGAAGATGGCGGCCGCTACGAAATGGGCAATTACGTATTTTTTTCAAAACGCCATCAATATGGGTTTTTCCAATATTAGGCCAAGAAATAAAATAAATATGGATATCAAATGGAAGGGCTTGACCAGTAGATTACAGCTATTCATGGAAAACTAAGAAAAAAAAAATATACTAATGATACAGATAATGTAATCACAATGAAACCGTTTAACTTAAAAAAGTTTTTCTACGGATGCGGATGCAATGGTGTTTCTTGGAGCACATGTGGGTTTGCATCTGACCAATAACACATATTTTTTTCTGACAAAGCCATTTAGCCAGAAATGAGCCTCAACGCTGAAGATGATTTTGTGATGAAAATCATCATTTTCTTCAAGAATTCGCATCATATGGTCAACTGGCTTTATTATTTTAAGTCAATTTGGTCTTGTAAGGATGAGGTTTGATACTTTTCATGAGAGCAGTATCTGTAAGACATATCGAGTCTATTGCTTTGATATGCTAGTGTACATGCTTATAGTTACCATTAGGATGTAATTAAATGCAGCCAGTAAGTAAATGAACGACACAACGTGAAGTGCAATAGCGGTTATTTTACTAGTGATATCCGTCTATAGAAATTATTATATTTTTTATAACAAAAAACATTCATATAAATGTGCGATACAAATATTATTTTTAATAATAACAAATTACCTTATAATCAGAAAGTTCCGATTTTTTTTAAATTAAACAAAATAGTGGTAAATTTCAGGCAAATTTATTTTATCTCCTTCAAAATATGATCCATCTGAAGCAACACACATGTGCCAACGCTTGACCCAGTCCTCCATGCATCCTTGCTATGCCGACAAAGGGATGACCATTAGTTCCCTCGTCGCATTCTCTTCGATCTCCTCGATCAACTGAAACCTCTATCTACGAAGTGGAAACATCAACTTGGGGAACAAAAAAAAAAATCGCACAGGACCATATCAGGTTAATACGGTGTTTGCTCGATGGTATTCACTTGATGTTTGGTCAAATAATTCAGTACATTTCGGACTCGGTGCGATGGCGCTTTATCATCATGCAAAATCCAAGAATTGTCCGCCTACTTTTCCGACCATTCGCAATGTGCGTCTTAAGGTAAATAAACCGGTTTCCGCATGCACCGTGTGTTTGAATCGGAAATTCCCGGTACTTTCTGATCATGGTGTATTTGCTCATGGAAAATTGAATCGTCTGCCAAAGCAGTGCTGACTGAAAATAAACTGTCGTTCAGGGGGTTGAGAATTGCTCGTTCGGGCACTTCACTATGATGAAAATGTTGATTATGACTAACGTTTTGACATTGACAAATCATTCGAATCAAACGAACCCTTAATGTTCACACGATGACACAAAACTGTCAAATCGCTAATGGATGGCTCTTCAAAAGGGCCATAAGGACTCAAATCTAGTGTATAGTTATCGCGAGAACAAGAATGAATCATGTGTCAAACATCTTCTTTTGCTACTACAAAACCACAGATTCATCGATCTTTTTGGAACCCACAAAACCTTTTACTGAAGAGTTATTTGAAAAGAAAAATCCATTTATTCTAAAATAATATCTCAAGTAACTAAGAGCGAATTGATTTTTACCATTTTATTTCCGAAAGAAAGCTTAAGTAAATTTTGGAGTATGTTCGGACGAATTAATTATGATGCTTTGAATTATAGAGGTTTGAAAGTTTTTCAGTTATTCACTTCTAGCCTTGAAAAAGGCCATTTAGAAAGCTTCGCTGCCTCTGCCGTCTGGTCGCAAGCTGTATTACTGATAAATCGTGAATGACCTACAAGACTTACAAGTGGTGTCAACGCTAAGCACATTTTGAGCCGGATATGAAGAAAGTATTTTCCAGCGGTGACCATATTATCCCATATTGACTGCTGTTACCGTCTCCACCCGTCTGTTTTGATTCAGATTTTCTGTTGCCTTTGTGTGAAAGATGCTACATAGCAAAATTTGTGAATTATTTCATTGGAGAATGGTGTTTTGGGAGCATTAAAGATGTTATTTTGCCAAGATATGCTCAAAAATTACTTGGATGTTCAATAAGTTCAATGTTTCAGTTTCGTCCTGGACGGTGAATAATCAACAATACTTTTTAAAGCTGGGAGTTAATTTAAGAATTTGCTCAAAATGGATTTTTTATGTTTTGCGAATCGTTCGTTACAAAATATCCGTGTTACAAAATATCCAAGGTGCATCGGTTGGGTAATTAGGCTCTATCTCATACAGCATATAATGTGTGGTTAAGTCAGATCGTATTTAATGATTTTAATGTCAATGATAAAACCTCAGAACAGATAAAAAAACTCGAAGATGATGAATAAGTCAAATTATTGCATGAATATTCAGTTCGAACGTTAAATGAATTTGGGAGCATTCTTTCACGATTACGTTAGACCACATACCGTTCACATATGCAGCTCGAATGGTAAACCCTTTCTCACCCAGCGTGGTCATCAGGTATAGGGCATCGTGGTTATCGTTCCTACTGCTTGATGCAGCACGGCTTGAGTGGTACAAGCTTCGAAACCGACATCGTTTTATGCAAATGGTGTCGTCCAATTGACAGAAGAATGGCAAATGAAGACTGGTCTTCCTTCGCTAGAGAAAGTAAAACTGCGTGTTTATGAGTCCAGCAAACCGGGAAGCAAGGTCAGGTTCAGAAAACGGCTACTTTTGGTCGTTGGTTCTATGTGCTCAATGTGACGAGAAACATAGAGAACAGTAATTTAGAAAACGACATTTTTTAAATATTGGTACAAAATTTACCAAGTATAATTTAAACAACTGGAGCAACCAAAGGGCCTCCAAATAAATCAACGACTCAGGAACGAATTGAATCAGTGTAGAAGAGCGTTAAAATGGTTTATAAAAAGCTGTTTGCATTGGTGACATGGCCATATCAGATGCTTTGTAAAAAGCTTTTCAACCTTCTCATTCTAATTTTATTTCGATTTACTGCAAACTATCTCTACTCATTGTTCAGAACTTCTGAAGCATTACTTTAGCTAAAATTTGATAATTGCTTCATTGACACTGTACATATGCATATCACGGAAAAGCCATTTACGTTCAAATATGAAAAAAACGTGTGCAACGTTTTTATCGCCTATGTTACTGTTTAAAATTTTCAATAACTATTCAGCATTAGCAGGTGAACACAGATAACATATGAATTGTGTGTGTATAATGAATGTGGTGTTTCGACACTCTAAATGAAATCATTTGTAGAAACTGTATGTGGTTGGAAAGAAGCCCTCTTTATTTAGATTTGCTTTGCTTTGAAACTTTAAACAAGTCTAATGTTTTTATCTCTTTGTTTCTAGCAATTTGTATCCAGAATACTTCTATCGCGATGTGCCGCATTCTCTGGATAGCTCCAGTTGTAACCGATCACTGAGGGCTGGATTGGTTCCAGCGTAAAACACGCGAATCTCCGGGGAAGTCATAAAAATAACGGTACAAAATACTGTGATTGGTTTTGCGACTCCCGACTAGACAGTCTAAACTTGTCGAGAGTGAGTAAAAACAGAAATACATACACAAATCTGGAATCGGAATCAACGGAGCCGATCGCACATTTTTGTATATAAACAGTCCGCGGAATTGGCGAAAATATGTATTCGCTGAGTCGTCGCGTTCTTATCATGTTAACTGGAAGCGTGTTAATTTCGCTGTTAGTTGCAGTCACTATTTACGGGCTGTACGGAGCACCCACCTCTCAACAGGACAACGTCACCGTAGCCGACCGGATAGACGAGCCATCGGATGGTAGAGAAGCACCGTTTTTCGGCCATGACGAATCTGCTGAGCGCGAGTATGAACTGAAGCAAGTGCACGTGGTGAGTAAACTGGTGAAAAAGTTGGGAATCTCATGTGAAAAGTGTAACGTGTTGCAAAATGCATTGGTTGTTTTGTGTAGTGCGATATTTGCTGCTAAATTTGTGGAAAGGACAGGCAGTGCATAATTCAAATGGTGTTTATTCGTGTAATCTTTATGGCGCAGAACATGATTATGATCATCTCTGAAATGACGAGTCATCTGATACGACCATGTCACCAAAGCAATAAGCGTTATCCATCGTGTAAATCTTAGCTCCAACGTCAAAAATAACCATTGGCTCAAAAGGTGTCTATAAAACAATAAAAAGACAGCTCACGAGATTTAAAAAAAAGCCGCAAAATGACGCATTCATAAAATTCTTAATGGTCCATAGCTCTTATCGATATTGTTACTCTATGTGTAATTAAGAACAAATTGCGTTACGATTAATCGTCTTGACACTGGCCGCCACGGCTATCAGGGTGGACTGGTGTAACCTTAACATTGAGTATAACCAGTTCGGGCGATTATAAAAAATTCACACAGAGTTTTACGTTAATCATTTTTTTGGGATGCTCCTCATCTGGAAGAGTCATTAGCTGGCGTAATACAACAGCCGCGAGCACCAGTTTAGGTCAGACAAAATCGTATGTTTTTTACTGCGTAAGTCTGATAGACCTAATCAAGCGATTAAGATCGGCGATGAAAGCGGTGACGGAGCATTATACATGCTATAATTAGTTTTGGTTCAAATTGTGTGAAAATACATGCAAAACACATGCCAATCGCAAATCGATTTGTACTGTGAGGCTCTTTCTTCTCTTATTATTCGCATCAATAAAATTAGATAATTAAAAAATGGGATAGTTTGCATGAAAATTTTATTCCGGTATCTGTCTATTTTTTCACCAAATTGATATCTGAGGATTTGGGATTAGTCGAACGCCGCTCAAGATAAACGGCTCCTCTTCGACACCTCGCCTTCATTTCAAGGGCCGTCTTAAGATTATCTAAGGTGTGGTCCATTCAGTAATTGACCAACGTTTGCTTGTTCCCGTGTGTTATTAAAAAGCTATTTTCGCTCATCTATAGGTTTTTTTTATACATTTCAGGACAAATTATAAAAAAATATGTTGGAATTAAAAACCATTCTATCGTCCATTGTTTTGATTATTTTATTCCAGAAAACTTTCATTTTAGTGATGTTTTTGAGTACTTTACTCTGTACCTTTATTTTTCTTTTCATAATTGTCCAGTATATCTCAATTGACCTAGACTGAGGACAATGGGTGGGTTGATGTTTTTCGGAACAAATTGGATTCCGTTCACTTCGTACCATTGTAGTAAATTCTTACTGTAATGACAGCTAGTAAGATCTAACCAAAACATATGTTGACGACTGATAACTTTCAATAGAATGATAGGTTCTGAGTTATATTAAGTTATATTAAGGGGGTATTCTAGTGTAGAGACACAAATTTCGGACGTTTTTTCGAGCTCCGTAAAAATGAAACAAAGAATATTTTTGCTGTCCATCATATAATTATTTGTTCATCTATCTTTTAACAATAAAACAAAAATTGAACGGAGAAGAAATATTCATAACTAGAATATTCAAGAGCTGATTAAGTGAGAGGGTTCAAAAAAAGTTGTACCATGGCGTACACAATTCCTGGTTATCTGAAACAAAAAAATCTAACAGATTCTAAATCAGCAAAGATGCCTCTATTGCATGAACCTCGGACAAGTCGAAAACATCTTTTTTGACAAAATATTGGAAAAATTTTTGGATTTTTTTCAAATTTCTAGACTAGAATACTGCCTTAATCAAGAAAACAGCTGTGCCCTTATTAGCTTATACTGTTACTGCAGCACAAGTACACTTGAATTGATACTCGTTCCAATTGTGTCTTGATTTTAGGTTCGAAAATGTCTTACAGTACAAGAACTGCAGCCGCACATTTATTATTATCTTGGAACCTGCTCAATTAAAAAACTTCTTTCTAACCTCTCGAGATGCGATGATTTTCAACTGAGAAGCATAACAATTTCTCAGTATAAATAAATAATATTTACTTTTTCAAATTCAACAGATTCATCAGGTTGAAGTGGAGCAATTAGTCGCCTACCTCGTGTTAATCCCGTGGCTGTTGTTACTGTCTAAATATAATGTTTTCAAACATTGGAAATGCAATAACAAACAATGTGTTGTTATCGCATTATTATTTCACAGGATTTTTCTGTACGTATTTTTCTTCTACGGTTCATTGTGACGGTGATCTAAAAATATTGAACAAATGATCTATAAATGATCAATATTTTATTTGTGTCTTAATAGGTCTATTGCTTTTTCGCATATAGGTCGATTTAATAGATGACTCGTGAAATCGAACCCAGCTTCCAATCACGTTACAAGTGAGTGTACACTGAGATTTTCTCACCGAAAATGCACGTATTAGAATTATATCCTTATTATATCTCCGTATTGCCTTATGGCAACAATAAAAAAAGGTGAATACGCGCTTTTTTCACCAGTTTTCAGATATAAAGTTTACTAAGGTTATCGAGTAAAATATACTAACCTCTGGTAGGGATGTGGGATTTTTGACAATATGTACAAAAAATTTGTACATTCTGTGGGACAACAGAGTGGACCGTCAGAACACACTAGACAACCCAACAGGCCAGCGGAATTTCGATATAATTCCGGATTACGTGATTGTGTCAAACGGAAATGAAAAAACGTTTTAACTCGCGAGATAATAAACTAAATGCGTCTTTATTCGTGGCGTATAATGTGCAGACTAACAAGTAATCTAAATAGTGCTCCTTGCACGTTTTTTTCACTCTCTGTAATGTTGCCAGTATTGCGGTGTAGTGGCGGCGTTACTATAAATATTGCCCCCACTTTATTATAGCTAACACTCCTCCTCGACGTCACGGAACCGGAACACTGCCCAGCCCCATTGCTAATGCAAATCGTTGCTGTTTCACTGCACCTAGCGGCTTCGTTAGAATGTCCGCAGTCATCTCCTCGGACGAGCAAAACTGTAGTGTCACCACACCTTTGTCGACGAGATCCTTGGTATAGTGTACCCTCGTGTCAATATGCTTGGATCTTCTAGATTTGCGGTCTGTCTCCACGAAATCGATGCAGCTACGATTATCCTCCAAGACTACAGTAGGTTTACGTTGGTGTTCTCCCATTTCTTCGAGTATCTGTCTAAGCCAAACTAGTTCACGACACGCTTCCGACAAAGCCATATACTCGGCCTCCATACTGGACAAGGAGACACTGGTCTGCTTCCGACTAGCCCAACAGATTGTAGCCTTTCCCAGTTGGAACAAGTAACCGGAGTTCGACTTCCTGTCCGAAGGATCAGCACTCCAGTCCGCGTCACAATAGCCTGTGAGAACCAATTGTTCACTCTCCGTAGGCAACAACTTTAGCTTGTATTCCGCCGTCTTTACCAAATACCGGACGACGCGTTTCAATTCAACCCAATCAGTCTCTGTAGGCCTGCTGACTTGCCTACTTAAGATAGATACACTTGCAGCAATATCCAGCCTTGTGTTTATTGCAACATAAAGTAGTGCACCTACCAGACTGTGATAGTCTTCGTTCGAATCCAGCAGCCGACTGTCTACCCTGCTACGGTAGTATCCTGTGTCAAGTGGGATGCTTGAACCCTTCGCATCCTGCAAGCCAAATCGTTGTGCAAGCACCTTGACAAACACGCTTTGATCCAGATTGAAACAACCATCACCATCTCGTGTCACTCTCACGCCAAGGAACTGGTTAACATCACCCAAAGACGTCAATGAAATTTTCTTTTTCAGCTTCTCCTCAATCAGCCTGATCTCCTCCTCAGCCGTACTTGCTACGATCATGTCGTCGACATATATTAACAGGTAGACGACATCACTGTTGCGTCTCTTGGTATAGAGACATGGATCTGACACCGCTTGTGTAAAACCGAATTCTTTCAACATCGCACTTATCGTCTCGTTCCACACACGTGCTGCTTGCTTCAAGCCGTACAAACTACGTTCGAGCCGACACACGAACGTCTCCTTACCAGGCACCATAAAACCCTTTGGTTGCTGCATGTACACTTCTTCCTTCAGTTTACCATGGAGATACGCGCTTTTCACGTCGAAATGATGAACAGACATTCTTCTTCGACCAGCTACCGTCAGGAGAATCCGCAATGTTGTCTGAGTCGCTACAGGTGCAAAAACTGCGTCATAATCAACGCCATATCTCTGCGAGAATCCTCTCGCCACAAGCCGCGCTTTGAACCGCGAAATGTTGCCAACACTATCATGCTTTTTCTTATACACCCACTTACAGCTGATTGGTATACGCCCAGCGGGTAGTTCAACAAGTTTCCACGTTCGGTTCTCCATCAATGACTGGTATTCTTCCGCCATCGCTTTCTGCCACAACTCTTGTTCGGCTCCAGAAACTGCTTCTTCGTAAGTCACTGGCTCTTCCTGTGCCAGCATCGCCGCATTGACGACGTAGTCGCTCAATCGCTTCGGCAACACGCCTCGGGTGCTCCGTTTTTCCTCCTGTTCCGTCGTTTCCGTTTGGTCGGGCTGCTCCTGCTCATTATCCCAATCAAAGAAGTCTTCTTCTCCAGATTCGTCCTCTGTTCGCATCTGTTCGTTATTTCTCGCCTCTGCTCGCCTCTTAGTTCTGTTGCTAGCGACCTCTATCTCAACTAAATTCTCATCAGCAGAAGGCACATCACGAACCACAGGTATCTCCTCCTGAAACTCTACAAACCGAGCATCGCGACTGATAGTGATCTCGTTTGTTTCCTTGTTCAGGAATCTGTAGGCTTTTCTGTCACTACAGTACCCAACGAACAGCAACCTCCTAGCTTTGCTGTCTAACTTCGAACGTTTGACATCTGGAATGTGAACAAATGCAGGACAACCGAATATCTTCAGGTGAGACAATGACGGCTTCCTGCCAAACCACCTCTCATAAGGTGTCGTATCAACAGCGCGAGTTGGCAATCTATTCTGCAAATATGCCGCAGTTGCCACCGCCTCTCCCCAATACTTCTTCTCCATGCTTGCATCTAGAAGCATACAGGTGGCCATCTCTTGTAGTGAGCGATTTTTGCGTTCTGCCATTCCATTCTGCTGAGGAGAGTAAGGTGCCGTATACTGAGCTTGGATGCCCTCCTGCTCATAAAATCGCTTCAGATCATTCCCGGTATATTCACCTCCGCCATCAGATCTTATAACACATGGAGCCCGACCAAACATGTTCTTGACGTGCGCAACATATTTCCTAATACAATCAGCTACATGACTTTTCTGCTTCAGAAAACACACGACTGTGTATCTACTATAATCATCATAGATTGTCATTAAATAACGGGCACCTCCGGGCGTAACGTTTTTCATTGGACCGCACACGTCAGTGTGGATAACGTCGAGAACACGTTGTGTCCGATTTTTCGTATATTTAGGAAATGGAATTCGAGATGATTTACCCTCAAGGCAAAATTGACAAACCTGCCGGATCCCGCAATCTTGAATTTTGAAATCTGCAGACAGCTCCTTTCTTTGGATCTCATCCAACGCCGCCGGATCCCGATGACCAAGCCGACGATGCCAGGTATGCTGACAATTCTGCAAGTGACGAGCCTCACTGCCCAGCCGAGCTTCCTCTGCTATTTTCAAAACAAACAGATTTCCGCGAGCCTCCGCTAAAGCCACTACTTTACCCTGTGCTGACGATATTTCACATCGCGAACCACTAAATTCCACTTTCAGTCCTCTCATCACGAGTTTTCTCACGGATATGAGTCCACTGTCCAGCGAAGGCACGTACAGGACGTCTTTAACCGGAATGTCCTTCAAACAGTTTTCACCATTCACGCATTTCACTGTACCTTCTCCGATTCCACCGGACATCGTTTCTGACCCGTCGGCCAGCACTACCTTCACTCTCACATTCGGGTTAAGTTTGTCAAAGAATGACCTATCGTTTGTCATGTGACTTGAACATCCACTATCGATGATCCAAGGTCCACTGCATTTTCTTCCGGCCACGAAACAGGTCGCTGAATCACTTTCTTCCGCCTGTTTTGCTTTTGCACCACCGGATTTCGATTTCGTATCGCGCTTCACATCGTTACCGCTTGTGTCACTTTTCGACTTCTGTGAACAATCCCGCCGAAAATGACCCGGTTTACCGCACTAAAAACACACTTTTTCATATTTCTTCTTCTTCTGAAGCTTCATCGCCTTCTCGCCATCATCACCCGAACGCTCCCGCCGACGCTGATGCTCATCAATCAGCTTTTGCTTCACCAACTCCATTGTTTGGTCGGCGTCCGGTCTACTCTCAAGAGCGGTAACCAAACTACCGTAAGACTCTGGCAAGCTCCGATAAATCATGGCGATTTTCAGTTGAATTTCCATCTCTTGGCCAGCACAGGCCAACTTGTCGAAAAGTTCTTCCAGCTCATACAGGTGTTTCTCAATATTATCACCTTCCGCCATATTTAAACTGCATATGCGACGAAGCAAAGAAACTCGTGACGTCATCGACGTCTTTTCATGGAAAAGCTTCAATTTATTCCACGCATCCACAGCCGACTCAACACCGCGCACTAAATTAAGCTGACTGTCTTCCACACCGAGAACAATCATCGCCAGCGCTTTTTCGTCGCACTTTTTCCACACATCAGTGACCGGCTCTGGCTTCGCATCACTAATTACGCTCCACAGTTCTTCGCGCTTCAAACACATTTCCATGCGCAACTTCCACACAGGAAAGTTCTGGTTGTTCAGGCGAACGAATAGAAATTTCTCGCTCATTTTCTTCTCCGATCGACACACGCGACAAGAACGAAAACCTAACCAATTTCTTCTAACCTCGCACACAACCTCCGTCACATGGACTGCTCACACTGCTCAAAGAATGCACGCACACTAGCACAGCCGTACGATGCCCCGCAGCTCGAGCCAAATGCAACCGCCGAAAGAACTGTACCAAAGCGTACCCACGCCGAAAAAAACTTTTCACGCACTAATGGCTTCCTCAAAGCACTTCTTGTCTCCGATTAAACACTTTGCCGTTTACACAACTCTGGGCCCATAACCTGTGGGACAACAGAGTGGACCGTCAGAACACACTAGACAACCCAACAGGCCAGCGGAATTTCGATATAATTCCGGATTACGTGATTGTGTCAAACGGAAATGAAAAAACGTTTTAACTCGCGAGATAATAAACTAAATGCGTCTTTATTCGTGGCGTATAATGTGCAGACTAACAAGTAATCTAAATAGTGCTCCTTGCACGTTTTTTTCACTCTCTGTAATGTTGCCAGTATTGCGGTGTAGTGGCGGCGTTACTATAAATATTGCCCCCACTTTATTATAGCTAACACATTCTACTAATGTTTGCATTACCGAGGATTTTGTGTATACTGTTGTTCATCGCTCAATCAAATTGTGTATGCCAACCCTGAGGAAAAAGGAACTTATGAACCTTCTGGCACTCAGTCTGACACATTACAACACAAAACTCTCCAATGAATTGTGCCAGTTCGGTATTTGTCTAAGCGATCAGAGAAAAGGGTTGAGCTATGTTATGCGACCTCTCTGCCTACACCTAAACCTTATGTTGAGAAGCTAGACAGTGGTGTGTAGATCAAACTCGCATGGCGGTGACGGCGATGACCTCCTTATTCGACTAAAATTTCTGCCACGATCTCTTCATGCCTGCAACATCCCTAGTCACTTTAGTACCCTTTTTCATTTTTTTTTTCTATTGAGCGGAATTAGCGCAATTGTAAGGATTGAGGTCTTCTTCAATATGATCGACCCTATTGTCACGAAACCACTGAAGCACTTCTTGACTGCGGAAGCTTGCCAGATCTGGCCAAAACTTCATCGGATCTTTGTGAAGTTTAATAAACGTAAGGAGACGTTTCTGCAGATACTCTTCCCTGTATATTTTCGAGTCAATTGTTCTGTTTGTGAAGAGAACCTTGGATTTCTGTCCACAGTTTTAAATCCCTTGCCAAATCAAGAACTTTCAAATTTATTCGCGAAAAAGAACTTAAATTTGCTAGGGATATCTCCTCTGGCAGTGACCTTATAAAATTTCAGGCCCGGGAGCTGTCCGAAATCCATCTTTACGTACGTTTCGTCATCCACCAGCATGCATCTTTCGTATTACGTCAAAACCTTGTGGTTCAAGTTTCGAGCGCGTCTTTCGGCCACCAGATTTTGCTATAGCGTCCTGTTTGATTGCTTGCAGGCACGAAATAAAGGGTGTGTCACATCAAATTGCATCACGGAAAAAACGCTGTAGAAATTCGCCCAGTAGACCGATCCTTTCGAAAATTTTAGACAGTAAAATAAAAACTATTAAACAACTTTTGGCATTTTCTTTTTGTTCATACTTCGAACCCAAGCCCGTATGCTCGCACCTTCCTCTTTACCCCGTCCATAAGGTTCTGTACAACGTCAGGTTGTAGTTTTTTTTGAACAGAAATCTATTTTCTCTTGAAGTACGCCTCCGATTTGACAACTTTTGGGTTCTTCCGGAGGGCCTGCTTCATAATCGCCCAATATTTCTCTATTGGGCGAAGCTCCGGCGCGTTGGGCGGGTTCATTTCCTTTGGCACGAAGGTGACCCCGTTGGCTTCGTACCACTCCAACACGTCCTTTGAATAGTGGCACGAAGCGAGATCCGGCCAGAAGATGGTCGGGCCCTCGTGCTGCTTCAATAGTGGTAGTAAGCGCTTCTGTAGGCACTCCTTAAGGTAAACCTGCCCGTTTACCGTGCCGGTCATCACGAAGGGGGCGCTCCGCTTTCCGCAAGAGCAGATCGCTTGCCACACCATGTACTTTTTGGCAAACTTGGATAGTTTCTGCTTGCGAATCTCCTCCGGAACGCTGAATTTGTCCTCTGCGGAGAAGAACAACAGGCCCGGCAGCTGACGAAAGTCCGCTTTGACGTAGGTTTCGTCGTCCATTACCAGGCAATGCGGCTTCGTCAGCATTTCGGTGTACAGCTTCCGGGCTCGCGTCTTCCCCACCATGTTTTGCCTTTCGTCGCGGTTAGGATCCTTCTGAACCTTGTATGTACGCAGGCCCTCCCGCTGCTTGGTCCGCTGGACGAATGAACTTGACAAATTCAGCTTATTGGAGACAGCCCGGACCGAACTTCTCGGATCACGTCTAAACTGCTTAACTACGCGCTTGTGATCTTTTTCACTGACGGAGCATCCATTTTTGCCGTTCTTCACCTTCCGGTCGATGGTTAGGTTCTCGAAGTATCGTTTTAGTACTCTGCTGACCGTGGATTGGACGATTCCCAGCATCTTACCGATGTCCCGATGTGACAACTCCGGATTCTCGAAATGAGTGCACAGGATTAATTCACGACGTCCTTTTCCAAATTTACGAAAAATTGACAGTGAAGCATGGCCAACGTGATCTATACACTCTTATCTGATTTTAAGCGAAAGCTGAAGATATAATTCTTAAAAATTAAATTTCTACAGCGTTTTTTCCGTGATGCAATTTGATGTGACACACCCTTTATACGTTAACCTTCTCGCATACGGATTCTCCGGATGATACTTTGGTTGGTGTTTAGTTTTTTGATGATGCCGTAGTCCCGGTTTGCCTTAATTGTTCTCAATTCGTCCAATCTCAGTTTCCGATCGTAAGTTCTGTGTAACTTGATTCCGCCGCTGAGAATCACCCATTGCACCCGGATCACGAATACACGTCTTACCTTGTTGGCTGTTTGACTCTCTCTGACGAGAGCTGCGGTTGTGATAATTGATCGAGCTCGAGACGGCATATAATATATGGTGGTATATAAGACGGCACGTCTTGCCTCACACATCCTCCTTCCTCTCCGGAAAAAGAATTTCAATGCCATAGAAAAAAAACTCGTAATTGAGCACTTAACAAGTATTGAAGCTTGCTTTTTCGCGGTCGAGGCAACAGTCACAATCTGGCTTGCTTGCGCTTTCTGACCTGGTGGACAACATTTTAAATGCTTTGAATATAAATTACCCTCTTAAAAGCATAGTATTATGTTTGCTTCCGATTGTGAGAACATTTTTGAAAGAAAAATGTGGTTTTTTAGCAGCGTTCATTTCCCTCGATGCCTAATTCAGTGCAAGAGGTCTGTAATACAGTGGAATTGCAGAAGCATCATCCCTAAACTAGATCAATTTAAATTTTTAGTTCATAGTTCTAACTGTGATGTATTTTCCCTCTGTGAAACATGGCTTTCTTCAGCCGACGAGCTGAATTTCCACGATTTCACCATTATTCGCCTCGATCGAAATGACTCGTTTGGTGGCGTACTATTGGGGATCAAAAAATGCCACTCCTTCTATAGAGTCACTCTCCCATCGATGACAGGCATTGAAGTTGTCGCTTGCCAGACACAAATCAATGGCAAAGACCTCTGCATTGCCTCGATATATATTCCTCCAAGAACTATGGTTTTCCGCCATCAGTTTTTTGATATCATCGAAGAATTGCCGGAGCCGCGGCTAATCTTAGGTGACCTCAACTCACATGGAACAGCATGGGGATCACTCTACGATGACAACCGTGCCACTTTGATTTATGATCTGTGCGACAACTTCAAATTGACAGTTTTGAATACTGGGGAAGCAACTAGATTAGCCAACCCTCCTGCACGGGCAAGCATGCTAGACATATCACTTTGCTCTTCTTCGTTATCCCTGGATTGCACGTGGAAGGTAATCCAAGATCCCCACGGAAGTGATCACCTGCCAATAATTTTATCGATCGCCAATGAATCAGGTTCTTGTGAGTCAGTCGATATTGCGTATGACCTCACGAAAAATATTGACTGGAGAAAATTTGCAGAAATAATATCTGAAGCACTTGCTTCAATGCATGAACTTCCTCCACTCGAAGAGTATAATTTTATATCGGGTTTGATTTACGAAAGCGCACCTCAAGCTCAAAGGAAACGTGTACCTGCCACTACTTTCCGACGTCGTCCTCCATCACTTTGGTGGGACAAGGAGTGTTCAAAGGTCTACCTTGAAAAATCATCCGCTTTCAAAAAATTCCGGAAAACTGGACTAGTGGAATGGTTTCGAAAGTACCAAGCTCTAGAAGCCAAACTAAAAGGTCTGATTAAAGCAAAAAAGCGTGGATATTGGCGGAAGTTCATCAATGGTTTGTCAAGAGAGACAGCTATGAGCACTCTTTGGAACACGGCTAGGAGAATGCGTGGCTGGAACCATACAAATGAAAGTGAGGAATACTCTGACCGTTGGATTTTCAAATTTGCAAGAAAGGTTTGTCCCGATTCCGTTCCTGCACAAAGCGTCGTACGCGACATTCCGCTCCAATGCGACAATGAGAATTTTTCGATGGTAGAATTCTCAATTGCTCTCCTCTCATGTAACAATTCAGCTCCGGGGTCGGACAAGATTAAATTCAACTTGTTGAAGAATCTTCCCGACTTGGCAAAACAGCGTTTGCTGAACTTGTTCAACAAGTTTCTGGAGCTGAATATTGTCCCGCATGACTGGAGACAAGTGAGAGTGATAGCCATACGGAA
Organism: Toxorhynchites rutilus septentrionalis; assembly: GCF_029784135.1. Lineage (NCBI taxonomy): Eukaryota > Metazoa > Arthropoda > Insecta > Diptera > Culicidae > Toxorhynchites > Toxorhynchites rutilus. The sequence goes on along the minus strand of NC_073745.1, from coordinate 333,013,394 downwards.
ACCCAACAAGCCGGCTTGCGATCACAACTCATATAGGCCGATTGCAATGTTATCCTGTATTCGTAAATTGTTAGAGAAAATGATTCTACTTCGTTTGGACAAGTGGGTTGAAGCGAACAATTTGCTGTCAAATACGCAGTTTGGCTTCCGCCGAGGTAAAGGGACGAACGATTGTCTCGCGCTGCTATCTTCTGAAATCCAAATCGCATTTGCTCGCAAAGAACAAATGGCTTCCGTTTTCCTCGATATCAAAGGGGAATTTGATTCAGTTTCCATGGAAATTCTCTCAGAGAAACTTCATAATCGTGGACTTTCACCAATTCTGAATAATTTCCTGTACAATTTACTGTCAGAAAAGCACATTTTTTTCAATCATGGCAGCTTGAAATCTTCTCGATACAGTTTTATGGGCCTACCGCAAGGCTCCTGCCTAAGCCCCCTCTTGTACAATTTTTACGTCAATGATATAGATGATTGTCTAACTAGAGATTGCACGTTGAGACAACTTGCAGACGATGGAGTTATTTCCATCACGGGTACTAATCCCGCCGTTCTGCAAAAATCCTTGCAAGATACCCTGAACAACCTGTTCACGTGGGCTCTCAAGCTGGGTATCGAATTCTCTACGGAGAAAACCGAAATGGTCGTTTTTTCTAGGAAGGACGAACCCGCCCAATTCCAGCTTCACCTATCCGGCAAAACGATCAAGCACTCGATGTTTTTCAAATACCTTGGAGTATATTTTGACTCTAAATGTACCTGGGGAATACACATTGCGTATTTGAAACAGAAATGCCAGCAAAGAATCAATTTTCTCCAAACAATAACCGGAACATGCCTTTATACCATGAGTACCTTACCCACGACGTGCACCCTTCACCAGGCATCTCCAACCAAGTTTGCTTCCCATACTTTTGCAATTCCTCTGTCATTTTTGATCTGTCCATGCGACAAAAAATCCATGGAATCCCAGATCATCTACGCTCAGATTCTATTCCGCCGATATTTTCGGCAGAATATGGGGGTAAAGTTAGATCTGATAAAATGTTCTTTACTGACGGTTCATTCATAAACGGGTCCACTGGCTTCGGCATCTTCAATGAAAATTCCAGTGCCTCTTTCAAACTCAAAGATCCTTGTTCCGTGTATGTCGCTGAAATGGGTGCGATATACTATGCTCTAGGGATCTTTGAAACACTGCCCATCGACCATTATTTTATTTTTTCAGACAGTCTCAGCTCAATAGAGGCAATCCGCTCAATGAAAGTTGATAAACGCTCATCTTATTTCCTAACAAGAATAAGACAACTATTGAGTGTTTTGGTCGAAAAATTATTCAAGATTACCTTAGCATGGGTTCCCTCTCATTGCTCGATTCCGGGGAATGAGAAGGCGGACTCGCTAGCTAAGGTGGGTGCTTCAGAAGGCACACTTTTTGAAAGGCAAATTGCTTATAACGATTTTTTTCACATTCCTCGTCAGCACACGCTCGTAAGTTGGCAGCGCATGTGGAGTGAAGATGAGTTCGGTCGTTGGTTACATACGATTATCCCTAAGGTCTCGACGAGTTTCAAGGGATTGAATGTAGGTCGTGATGTCATTCGCGTGATATCTCGGCTTATGTCCAATCACTACAACCTAAACGCGCATCTCTATCGCATTGGGCTCGCAGCAAACAATCTTTGTGATTGTGACGATGGCTACCACGACATCGAGCATGTTGTCTGGTCGTGTAACGGTTCCATGCTGCTCGCTCTCAGCTCTCTAGAGCACTGAGAGCACAAGGCAGACAATCGGATATCCCCGTCCGGGATATCTTAGGTAGCCGTGATCCTGATCTTCTGCTTCATCTATACCTGTTCCTCAGAAACGCCGATGTCAATGTTTAATGATGTTTCCTTCGTTGTGTCCCCGTTTCATATCCCTCCTATCCGATCGATAAACTTTTACTTAGTCGCGGCAATACATACATACACTCTTCACAGATACACGGGCCAAAGGTTGTGCAGTCCACTGATCATTCAACAAGAGCCAAAGGTTGTACCGCTCATGACAACTCTATACGAACTGATGATTGCGCCGGCTAGTGACCATTCTATCCTGGATTCCTCGAGTCGAGAAAAACGCACCGCGCTAGATATGGGTACAGACTAGGGGGGCGTTGCTGATTAATGGTCAGCTGCATCCCAATAGGAGGTATCCCATGTCGGGCACACGTACAGAGCATCGAAGACTGCAACATACCAATTATGAGAACACTTGTAATACTAACCTCGAGCCAACCGCGAGTAATCGGTTACATATTACTAACATAGTTGTAAGCAAACATTGTCGAAATATTGAACTCCCGGCCCCGTTAGGCTGACGCCATATGAGCCTTAATAAAAATATATATTTTGGAAAAAAAAAGTATTGAAGCTGTTAATTTGGCTGCATGTATTGAAATGAATTAATAAAACAACAGATTAAGAAAATTAAATGGAGCTCTTTTGGTTGGCAAAAAAAAATCCCAAAAGTGTGATGAACCAAGTGCCCACAGGTTTCTATGGTAACTGTTTCTTTCTATTATCTATATTAGTAGTTCATTAAACGTTTAACATTCCGCCTAACATTCCTCAACAGCACCCAACACTGTACTCTGATGCTCAAACTTTGTAGATTTAACAGGTCGTGCAATGGTGCACCTGATAGGATGATCTATTATTTGATTATCGACATCCTGATATTCCGATAGTCATCCAAGCTTCTTATCATGCCAAGAGCAACGGTTTCCATACGCATTTTGGATAAAACTGTTTTACATTTCCTTCCCGGTGGTTCATTACGGAACAAATTGCAAATTATTTTACCCACTTGTTTGCGTCATAAGCCATTCCAGGTCACTAAAATTGTCAACGGAAAAAATTCTCCAACTTGGCTTTAAGTGGATGTTTTGCGTGAGCTATCCCCAATGTTTAGCCTTGAAGCTTTTGAGGGATGGCGGCACAACCAGTTACCACTATGATTCCTCCTATGGAATCTAGATCGCCGCTACGGATTTGAATTTCATCAAGCTCATCGGCCACGTTTGAGTTTCCATGGCATGAATAACGTTTCGTCTCGCTTCGTGCGTTCACAAATTTCCTCCTCGGTAAGAAATTCATTGTCCCTTAAATCTATGTTCATATGGACTTATTTTTTGAAAAATACATTATCCACCAAGTGCCTTCCCAACAAAAAGTATGAGAATTGTTCCACCGTTTTCACTGCCGTGCTATCCCTCCTACTCCTACCCTCCTACTTATTTTGAGCATATTTTCTCTCAGTTGCTGTGAATGATTTTCATACAAAACTTATTATTAGTGATGTATCTTCGCTGTTAACTTGAATCAATACAGTGTGCAATGCCTTAGGATATACATCTGGAGACAAAATAGTTTTGTTCGACTCCGAACAGAATTCCAGAGACGTCGCCGAAATAATCATGCGTCGCTTAACGAGCTTGAATGCGCTTTTATGTTCTTTGCCGCAGCTCCATTTCAACGCTGTGATAACTGACCACAAGGGAACATACATTCTCGCAAAATTCTCGATGTAGGCACAGTTGAGGCAGTTGAAGCGGATAACAGTCGAAATGTTTAGATATTTTTCATCTTTGACACTTCAATATTAAAACCATTTTCACTAGGCTCGTGTTCCAAAAATCTAAAACGCGTCTGATTGAACGTACATTTAGAGAAAGGTTATTGGATCTATGATTTGCAGGAATTGGGTAATGTCTCTCTCATCTGGTTTCTGCATATAAAAAAAACAACATCAATATATACAATATTATTATCCACAGCCTTGAGATTACGCATCATTTCGCGCTGGAACATTTCGGTGCGCTACTGATGCCGAACATCATACGAGTGAAACGACACATTCTGATTGATGAAAAAATATGATAGATAGAGCTTGGCGAAGTACAGTTTGCATCATACAACTTCACATCATTTATCTCATCGATGAGGGGTACGAAAAATATTCTCACTTAATTGCTTTGTTCGGTGCTCTCATAAACACCACTCAACTAAGTTCGTTTTACGCATACTAGTCTGCGCCTTTTTCCTTCTACTCCACCAACCTATTTTGATAGGCACATCTGTGTAAAGATGTGTCTTCTTAGCTCGCTATGTATGTATGCGTTTCTCCCTTTTTTCTTTTATATGGCTCTCCCAGGGCACATATTTTTGCGGTTCTCTCTACATGCTTTGCTCTTGCATGATAGACGCTTGTCTAATCATGTTTTTCCCTCAGCCAGCCCTCTCACTGCATTGGGGTTTCTCACAGCTCGCTTTTTCATTAATATTTGCGGTTCTCCCAACACGCATTTTATTCCAGCTGTTCTCTCAACACGCTGTTTGTCATAATTGGATCTTTTTCTGTGGCTCTCCCAGCACAAATTTATTTAGTTGGTCCTCACAACACGCCTTTTTCCATTAGTGTCTGCGGTTCTCACAACACGCATTTTATTCCAGCTGTCCTCTCAACACTTGGTTTTTTTCCTATAGCTGTTACTACTTTATGTGGCTCTTCCAGCGCACACTTAAATCGGCGGTTCTCACAACTCGCCTTTTTTATTCATGTTTGCGCTGCTCTCAACTCACTGTGTACTCGCAATACACCTCTCTATTTCGCAGCGCACATAGAAAATTGCGACTCAACTTACTCACTTTTCCCTGAGCACAACAAATCCATTACTTTGGATTCACTTCTTCAAAGGTCGCACCAGATTATTTAATGGATGCCAATGGGTGATTTCCAGGATATTTTTTTGTTTTGACAGTTGTATTACGCGATAACACAACACAACCTGTCACAGTCGCCAAATGTGTAACTTGATTCCGCCGCTGAGAATCACCCATTGCACCCGGATCACGAATACACGTCTTACCTTGTTGGCTGTTTGACTCTCTCTGACGAGAGCTGCGGTTGTGATAATTGATCGAGCTCGAGACGGCATATACTATATGGTGGAATATGAGACGGCACGTCTTGCCTCACACAAGTTCTACAACGACGCGTCCTCAGATCTATCCGAACAACAGTTGTGCGTTTGAGGAAACGTTTCGGTACATCATACACGATCAATGCCCACGCCGGATTTTTGATGTGGGTGTCCGAAATCATATTTCTTCTTTCGACTTTCAACTTTTTCAAAACAAAGCGGATCAACGTGAATTTTTTACCGTCGAAAGATACAGGTTTCCGAATCACTTTACTGTCTAAATGTTTCAAATACGCCTACTACGTCCGTTGCTATAAAATTAACAGTGATTTCGGATCAAACCTTGTTACATGTTCTGCAGGACAGTGCGTCTTCTTATACTGCGAATCTAGTTCAGAACTGGTGTCAGGAAATTTGAGCCACTTTTTGGCGTAAGAGGAATAGCCTCCGTGTCTACTTGATGCCAAATGCCATGTGTGCGAGTTTACCAGAAACCTCTTTGATTACTACACATGGTCATACATGCTGTCGAAGGGTAAACGGACAAAATGTGTCTGCTTTGGATTAGTTCAAGGCCGTGATCTTTCGAATGCCGAAATGCCGATGGAAGACGTGCGTGATGCGGGTTCGCAAAACGTTTGAAGCTGTTCAAAAAGATTAAAGGCGGTGTTATTACGATACATATGCTGTAATTGATCCACATAATATTTCCTTTCATTCAAAACAATAATCAATAAATCCGAAAATGAGAAACTTTCTGATAAGCATTCACTTAAAGTGAAGGTGGAAGGAAGCCACAAATGGCTGCCACATCTCCCTCCCTCACCCCTCGCCCGAAAATCAATAATTTCGCGAAACTGTGTAAAGAAAATGATCGTTTTCAAACACTCCCCACCAAGTAATATCAACCAAACTCTAATCGACTACTCACAAGATATTAAATTTTCATCTGTTGTCGTAATGTTTAATTAAAAACTTCGGAAAACTCAAGCTAGCGCTCTGGAAGTTGAATTTTCATTTTTACATTTTCCGCATGAAAATCAATAAAATAAAATTGTGTTGATATCAATACAATTATTGTTTTTACGATTAATGAGTCTATAATGTAAGTTTTCACAACTTTAACATTGGTTAAGAAAATTGTATTGTAGAGCTCGGAACACTTCCACGGCTGCCTCTGCTGTCAAAAATAGTAAACGGAAAAGTATTACATTCAATCAAAATGCCTCGGCCGCATGTGTTATAAAATTGCTCATGTTACGCTCTCGTATGATCAGAATTTTACTTCATATGCAAATACACCTTCTATATATATTTATATTTGCAATTGCTCATCGGAACACATCGTTCATACATTTAACTTCAGTACTGAATTGTTATTTTTTTCAAATGTATTCTAAGACTCGTATCAGTGAAGCGCCACACAGTCTGATAAGTGAATTGATCTATCTACGATCTATCTAAGTGAATTGATCTATCTACGTACAAACACTATTACCCCATAAGAACACGTGGTTTTACCTATACTACTACAATGACTTCGTTACATCTTCACCTTAACGGTCTCCTAAGGATTTTTTTCTGATTGGAAATTTTCTGGAAAAAAAATTTGGTCATATGACACTTATTAAGCCAATCTCAGTAATAGTTGGCTTGGGTTACCTATGGGCATACACAAAATTTCTTTTTTATCTCAAGGCCGGGAAACGTATATATCTATGCAACAAAGGAACATCCTCACGTATTTTTTCGCGCAACTTCTACACCCACCTCTTTGGCCTACATTAGGGTGCCAACGAAAATGGTCATCTCGAATTTCAAAAAGTTACCTCATCAAAAATGTTCACCACCTCTAAAAAACACTCTATGCTGAATATCAGCTCAAAAGAACTTGAGGGAGAGTGGCACAATGCGGTCAAAGTTTGAGTTTTTTTGAAAATCGAAAAATCATTGCAAGCGTTGGCTTTCCAAGCCTTTATTTCGAGGAGATTTACTTAAGTTCCGTACCCACTCACATTCGCTCATAAAAACAGTGCCACCTAGCTGGTATTGGGATATTCGACAACCACATGGAGCTTTTGTGAACTTATTTGCTTTATTAGAATTGAGTTTATAGATTGTTGATCAAATGATATTTTAGACTATTGGTTCGAAAAAAAGCCTCTTTAAAACAAAGATCTGAATTGGTTCGTGGTAACAAATGTTCCACAAACGATTCAAATGTTTAAGGTTCTTCATCTTGCTCACCAATTTAGATCACACATGTTGTCCTACTAATGCGTCTTTATATATAATTGCAGGTATTCCGTCATGGCCAACGAACTCCTGCCGACACGTATGTTAACGACCCGCTTGTTAATCAAACTTTCGCCCCATATGGATGGGGTCAACTTACCAATGTAAGACCATTTTTAAATCATTTTTCAAATTTGTTGCAATGTAAAATATGATTCTTCGCCAACAGTACGGTAAACAAACTCTTTACAACATGGGCTCCTGGTTGAGGAAGCGCTACGGCAAACTGCTCGGCAATCTCTATTCCCCGAATAATATACACGCCCAAAGCACTGGTGTCTCGAGAACACAGATGTCGATCGAGTTGGTTCTCGCTTCCCTCTATCCACCCCAAGGTACAGCACTGCAGTGGGACAGTCACCTCAATTGGCAACCAATTCCGTTTATCAGCGAACCCCTGGATCAGGATACGGTTAGTGAATAGAAGTTTCTTGTGCAGGTTGATCGGTTCCCGGAATAAATCGCCACAGAAAACGACTGCAACAGAAACCACCGCTTATAAAATGTGTAGTAGGCTATAAATATTGTGGCGCGGTATTGTATTTCAAAACAAGAATTAACCGGGCAAACGTATCGCCCCAGGCAAACGTAACGCCCCGGGCAGACGTATACCGTCCGACGCTCGCTAGAGCTCGGTCGGACATTGCTAAAGGATCGTATCCTATGTTTCAAACTAACCGGGCAATCAGTGGATCCCAGGTTTGCGTGCGAGACACCGCCGCTTCCGACGGCGGGTCGGCGGTGGACTCGGATTGCGTCATCTTGGCGGCATGGGCCGCCTCGATTCCTTATCCTCGCCAAATGGGGACTTCGTCCCCATTACATTGTCCTCAGAATAAATTTCGAAAAACGAGAACAAGAGAATAAATTTATAATAGAAATGTGAGGCACATGATGTTTTTCCCGCGCCAAATATTTCTAGCCTACTACACTTTTTCTAAGCGGTTGTTTCTGTTGCAGTTGTTTACTGTGGCGATTTATTCCGGTCACCAGGTTGATCATACGTTGTTTTCCATATATTTACAGCTGCTTTTAGTGCGAAAATCCTGTCCACGATACTACGAAGCATTCAATGCCGTCTTACAGAGCAACGAAGTGCATCAAATCATGAAGGAGAATGAGCAACTTTTTAAGAACTTAACCCGTATTGTAGGAGAGGATATAAAAACGCCGGATGACGTTCAGTCATTGTACAGCACTTTAAGAGCTGAGCACGAATTTGGTTTGTCATTACCCGAGTGGACTAAAGAATATTATCCAGACAAACTTCTCCCACTGACCAGACTGAGTTACGTCCTCAACGTTTATAACGACGAGCTGAAAAAACTTAAAGGTGGACCGTTTTTAAAGAAAACCCTTAGCGAATGGGATGCAGTGATAACCGACGAGAGCGGTTCAAATAACAAGAAAATGTTCATCTATGCCGGGCACGATTCTACAGTTGTGAATTTCTTATCTGTTTTCAACGTGTGGCATGAGCAGTTCCCGAATTATTCGATCATGGGTCTTTTCGAGCTACTGAAACACCGACGAACGGGGAAATTTGTTGTGCGAATCTATCAGAAAAATGTTGGCGAGCAACCAACGGCGCTTCAAATTCCAGGCTGCAGTGAATATTGTCCTGTTAATCATCTGAAGACCCTCCTCGCGAACCATATCCCTATCGATATGATCCAGGATTGCAAAGCGCATGCGGCCGATTTCGAGGAACCTCCGCCAAGAGGACCATGAATTTAAATTATTTCAAAAGTGTGCGTTTGTGTTGTGAGTGTGTGTTGTGTGCGTGAACATGTGTTTTCTGCGTGATGAGTTCGTAGAATAAAATAACTCTTAATTTATGATCAATATGATGATGAAGATGATGATGATGATAATGGTCCCACAACCTTCCCCTACAGAGCTTTGAGTATGACGAGTTATCCAATGATACAAAACGGCATAGTTACCCATCTTCATGCCACGTTCTACTGTAATGCCTTCGAATCAGTTTCAATCAATAACTTCGTTGAGGCAAAGATTGAATTGAACTGATTCTCTGACATAAATCGCAACTCTGCCAGTGTGCCTAGAACGTAGTGAACAAGCAGCAACATTATATCCCGGAATACTATACTGATCGAATGATCGAATGGTAGACAGTAAACACTTTTCTTTAACAATCTGACATAATAGTACGTAGTTTATTGGCAGGTTTGCAATATTCAAAAACAGGGGTTCACCTTAAATTCAACATCTAGCTAATTGAACAAACAAGTAATGCGAAACGAATAATTGGACATTTTCACCTCTAATTGGGAATTTTACACGTTTAAAACTTTTACGTCTTCTATTGCGATATTTTCTTTTCGATTTTTTTAAATAATCAATGAAAACATCTGAGGAATGCTGATCGCTCATGCCCACAATTTTCAATCTCAGCACCGATGTGGGAACAACAGCCCAACAGTATTTTCCAACCAGATTATTTTCCTTGTTGGTCTGAACCATTGCGTCCATTGTTTTGAACTCTTGTGATATGCCCCATTTTTTCTACTACGCTTCAAGCTTATATACTGCTTATTGATAAAGAAGTAGACTTAAAGCTGTAGCGAGATAGGTGCCTATCAGGAATAATCTGTCCGTTGAAATTTATAATCCTGATCGACGACACAAACCAAACATCCTTGTCTGCGCTTATTAGAGCGAAGTCTGCGCTTATTAGAGCTCCGCTATTGCAGAGCCAATGTTCCGAGGATTGACTTTCGGCATTACAAAAGTGACAAATATCATATTGTCTTCTTCTTGAATGGCGTTAACGTTCCCTGTGGAACTTTTGCCGTCTCGACCTTATTACTAACTAGCGTCATTTGCTAATACTAAGTTGAGATTTCTTAAGCCAAATAACACGCCTTGAATGTATTCCGAGGGGCAAGCTCTTGAATACGCGTGACCACAGTGCAAGTCGAAGGAGATTTCTTTGACGAAAAATCCCCCGGCCAGAACGGGGATCGAACCCGTACACCCGGCATGATAATGTGAGATGCTAACCACTCGGCCACAGGTGCACAATATATCATATCAATATCGTATTGTACGAAGGCTATGTTTCGAAGACGGTATTTTCGGACAGTGTCCTTTTATAAGACCAATGAATGTAATTTTAATGTTCGGCGTGATCAATTTTGCTGACTGGTTAAGGTGCACAGTCATCCAATTGACAATCACTTCCCGGTCTTCCTATTTCTTCAGTTCCCTCTTGTACAAACAATCAGAAATTCCACAGAATGGTTCTGGACCAGTGATACGGCTAGAACCGTTAATCTGCTTGTTCATTTCCCTCTATACCGCGATGGCCAGGAATTCAGTACAGTTGCACCAAACTTATCTGACTTAGTTGCCGTAAAAGGTACATGCATTACCAGACAATTTTTGAAGAGCAAGTGCAAGCAAGAGAGGTGTAAGTGAAAGCATTAAGGGCTTTGAGTGCCGCTTAAAGTGTGATTCACATACAACATCCACGTCACGTTCACGTTGCGTCTATTATTCTTCCAAGCAGTTCTTATGCAAACATTCACATACACCGGCAACGGATTTGAATGGAAGAATAATTGACGCAACGTGACGTGACGGAATGCGAACGTGACGTGGATGTTGTATGTGAATCGCACTTAACCGTTTGAGCAGATGCAGATGTTAGCAAGTTTATAATTTTTTTGCGGCCGACATTTATACATTCTATTTTTGAATCTATTTCTGCCTGAAAACCGTGGGCCAGTTCCCTATAGTTACAGATATTTTAATTCTGGGACCATACACTCCAGCACCTGTTGTGATACCCATTCTCGACTCATCAGAATAAAACATGATGGAAGAAAACAACAGACGGGGATAAACCTTTTAGCCGTTGGACCATACTCAGAGATGAACAGAGATTGGAATCTAGGACTAATTATGTCATTCCATACGGAGTGATCGAACCTTCTCGTTAAGTATGGGATGAGGGTGGTTCCATGGTTCAATCTTTTTATATTTAGAGCGCTTTTTTTAGTCTCTAGCTGAACATATTGACTCAAAGGTCAGGTGAAAGATAACCTCCAATGCCTTTGTGGGTGTGCTCTGCATTGCTAACAGTTCGGCTGAAAAGTTTATAAGGTTGATGTCTAGATGGCGCCTCCTGCAAAAATCTACTTGACTATCACAAACCACCATCTATCAATGGATACGTGTCAAAATTTGACAGTAATTTTTGTTATTGTGAAAAAATGGAAAAATCGCAAATCAATGAAAACGATGGCCAAATTGCATGAATTCGGCTTCGAATTGCTTCCGCATCCACCGTATTCTCAAGATCTGGACCCCAGTGACTATTTTCTGTTCGCAGACCTGAAGATAATGCTCACTGGCAAGAAATTTAAAACCGATGATGAAGTTATTACCGCAACTGAAGCCTATTTTGGAAAAACCGAAAAAGTACTATAAAAATGGTATCGAAAAGTTGGAAGATCGCTATAATCGCTGTATCGCCCTCGAAGGCAATTATGTTGAATAATAAAATTTAATTTGGAAAAAAAACATTGTTCTACTGTGTTACCTTATAAACTTTTCAGCCGAACTGTTACAGTTATTGCAACGCACCCAGGTAACCAGTAAGCACTTAGAAATGGTCTTAAATCAGCACTGTATCCACATATAGAATACTGAATAAATGTTTATTAAGCGCTATAAACCAACATAGGGTGGATATAATGCTAAAAAGACGAAATATATGGCTCTTTTAATGCTTAACTTACAGCTTTAAATAAGCATTACTAAAACTCACTTATGGCTATCTGAAAACATCACTTGTTATGGCAGGCTCAAATAAGCATCATTCATTCTAAAATATGGTTTCATAAAAACGTCAAGATGTTCTTCTTCCGTTTTTTCTAGGAAAAAGCCATTGATATCAATCGACAGAAAACAAAAAAAATCATATACATTTCATGGGCCCCCACCCACACAGATTTATTGCAGATTATTGCAAGCTGTTATTGAGGTTATAACAGTACTCTTCTTTATTTAGATCTACGGCACACTGTTTGGAATGAGAAATAATTATTATATTAAAATTACATTATGAGATTCGAACCGGGGTACTTCTGCAACATGTGTGCTTCTCTGTTGTGCCTTTGCTATCTGGACAACTGTTGATATAGTTGATATATATTATATCAGGGGTTCTCAAACTGTTTTGGGCCAGAGACCCCTTTTCCAGAATGAAGTAATACCAAAGACCCCCATAGCCAAATTTCTTTAAAAATCTGTAGTTTTTTCTTATTCATACGTAATACTTATCAATTCAAAAACATTGCGGGTTTTTTTTTCCAAAATATATATTTTATTAAGGCACATGTGGCGTTAGCCTGACGGGGCCGAGAGTCCAATATTTTGACAATTTTTGTCTTACAACTATGTTAGTAATATGTAACCGATTACTCGTGGTTGGCTCGAGGATAATATTACAAAGATCTCATAATTGGGATGTTGCAGTCTCCAGTACTATGTATGTGTGGCCGACACGGGATACTTCCTATTGGGGTGTAACTGACCATTGATCAGCGACGCCCCCCTAGTCTGTACCTCATATCAATCGTAGTTCATCTCTCTTGACTCGAGGAATCCAGGGTAGAATGGTCACTGGGCGGTACAATCTTCAGCTCGTGTAGAGTTGCCATGAGCGGGGCAACCTTTAGCTCTTGTTAAATGATCAGTGGCCTGCACAACCTTCGGCCTGTTTATCTGTAAAAAGTATGTGTATGTATTGCCGCGACTAAGTAAAAGTTTATCGACATTGCGGTTGATGAAATTAAAAAACTTAACCTTATTTTCTTATTAAAATTCAACAAAATAAATATATACATGAAATTCAGTAATTATCAAGTGTTACTAATAATTTTTAAATACACATTACATACAAATACTTAAGCTTGAGCTTGAGCTTGGGTAGACTGTACAATTCGTAGTTGCTCTCCGTGATTGACCTGAACCAACCAAATTGCACAAAGACACATTACATACAAATACTTAAGTAGGTAATTAATTTTTGAAACTGACTTTAAAATTGCAAAGCGAAAATAAAAAAAAATATGTTCCGGAAAAACGAAATCCTACGTCAAAAACTATGGATGGGTTATACCTAAAATACAACCGCAAGGTTGACCTAGGGCTACCGTTGGCTTGGTAGATATTTGAGTGTATTGATTAAATTATTGATTGAACCAGTGATTAAATCAAACAATTTCTAAATTCAGATGCGAACCAATCCCAATATAGGTCAATTCATATATTGTGAAAAGATTACTTTCTTTGTTGCAAGTCGTATGGCATGATGCCTTGTTCATTTCATTCATTTCTCGTGAACTTCCAAAATATGTGAACGAAAGGATGGCTAAACGATCAATTTGTTTTACATTTTCCTCTGAATTTATTGCATCTCCCAAGTGTATGTACTTCTTGAACCGCAAATTTGCTTGATTTGTTCAACTTCAAGCACTCATTTTTTATCTTGACATGTCAGTTGAACGCGTTCAATCGACGTTATCGTAGCAAATTGTTATCAGAATTTTGCCAAACGGTATACGTAGAAGTTCAATTAGCTGAATATATCAAGTAATGTCTTCTAATGCAGTCTTGAATAACCGAGCCAAAGCATTGTGTTCATATTGCTTTTGAAGTCTGCACATATTCCCGAGTGTAAAAATACATGCGGGTACAAAAGTACCCTTGCATCAAATTAATGTGACGAATGAACAGTATGGTATAGAAAATTTGCATTAGGCACCAATCAACGTAAAAAAACGAAAACCAAGAAAACCGAACATTCATAATTTTCGGTGACAAGTATCCTGAACGCTACGCTCTTTTAAATTATGTTTAATCACTTCATTTAAGTTCACTTTCACTGTGTAATCACGTTATAATCTCTTGAATTAAATTAGTCGATGAGTATATTATCATTCAGGGCGGAAACTCTACCAGGAAAACCGGTAAAATCAGGAATTTTAATTCAAAACGAGGAAAAATCAGATGGATTGCATATTGTATGTTTTATATACATTGATCTTCAATCAGAGAGTCAACGGATTTTTCGTCGTCACTTGAGTCCCGTCTAGAGTCAGAGGTTCTAGTCGACGCAAGATTGATTTTTCATCTTCCATCAAACAAAAACACAAACATAAAGAATTACACCATTTCTTTCGATTGGTTTATAATTCAGGCTGTTGAAAATCTAAATTACTAAAAATAATAAAACTGAAAGTAGGCGCTGCCAAAGAAGATTCAACAAAAATCGCAGTCGTGGATACAATTCAAGACAACTGTAATTAGTTCATTTCCACTGAAACGCAGGATACACGCATGAGTAAGGTCGTGAGCTCATTTGGGCAATCTTCCTCAGCAAGTGGTAGACATGATCCCATGTAACTCTAGTGCTCTAGTGCTAAGCTCTTTCTTCAAATTCCGGACAGTGGAATGGTACCAAAGATGCAGCTCTGCAGAACTAAAATGAGCTACCTGATCACATACGGTATTGAGCTATACTTTTTGAATGGCATCCTTCGTTTGCTTGAAAATTGCAAGGATGTCGTTATCGGATTCGACGAAACGTTAAATAAGATTTCACAAAAGCAACAGATGGATGTTAGCGTCTGTTACTGGAATGTACCAAAGGGAACGGTGGAATCCAGGTACATAGGCTCAGCTTTTCTAAGCTCAACGCGTGCACTGGACTTGTTCGACGGATTGAAGAAATATTTTGAAGCTAAACCTAGTTTGAAGTGGGTCAACTCACCATTGACAGTCCCCATGTTAATTGGAGAGTAGTGAACCAGTTGCATGATGAAATTCGTGAATTCCGTGGCAGCCAAAACTACGAGCTCACGAATATAGGTAGCTGCAGTTTGCAAGTTTTCACAATTCATTCAAAGAAGGAATGAAAAAGACTGTTTGGAAAATTGATGAATTTCTCCAGTGCTTGTACAGACTGTTTTAGAACGTTCCGTTAAGATGTGCGGAGTATTCTTGAATTATCGGATCGGCGGAAGTTTTGCGGAGTAAAATGGATCGAAAACCAACCGATGGTATAAATAGCTCTGGACATGCTGCCGTACCTTACCGTACCTACGTAACCGCAGTTTAAGCACAAAAGGAACGTAAGTACAAAGATACACATCCAGATTTCCGTAGGAGCTTTGCTGCTGTTTTCACAGCCAGTACCTTCAGAGTAGTTGCAGAGGATTTTGAGGATAAATTGTTGGGGGCTTTTATTAACATCAGCTGCTGCAGTTCAACCATTTATGACGAGCTTTCAGAGTGACGAGCGTATAGCACCTTCTCTATTCGAACTGGCGAACCTTTTGAAACCAGTAATGAATAAATTGATCAAGCCAGCACATTTGAGAGGGAATCTGAAGTTCCTTATAAACGTCTTTCCGATGATTCGTTTCTGCTAAGCAGCGGCTAAAATTGAATTAGGATTCGCTGTAAAAGTTGCAATCAACAGTGTTATGGAAACAATCAAGTTTTTGAGATAAATATCTCGATTTTTGACCGAACTGTAAAGAGTACTACGTTTAGTTTGATGAATTCTATGAATTAATCTTATTTTGCAAACAACTTGCAACCTAAATACAAGCTTGTTATGTTTGTTTGAACTTAAATTTGATTATGGCTTCATTCGTTCTACTAAAATATTAGTCATTATTGTAACAAATTGCTTCACGTAATATAACTTATACAGTATCATGAAAGTTTCAAATAAGAACAAGTGTTAATTAATAGGGGTCGATTTTTAGACCTCGTCGACCCCCAAAATCAATTTTCGTTTGTGGCGAACCCTTGGAAACCGAGATCGACCCTAAGGGGACGATATCGACCACTTTGAGAAACCCTGATATACCTCAAACAAAACAAAATTGTGTGAAGTTCACTTCAGCGCTTTCTCGTTCATGTCTGTAGATTATACACGATGGAATGCAAAAAGCACACAACAAAAACCCCCCAACCCTGATATAGATTTTTTTTTCCAAAAAATATATTTTATTAAGGCACATATGGCGTTAGCCTGACGGGGCCGGGAGTTCAATATTTTGACAATTTTTGTCTTACGCCTATATTAGTAATATGTAACCGATTACTCGTGGTTGGCCCGAGGTTAGTATTACAAAGATTCTCATAATTGGGATATTGCAGTCTCCAGTACTATGTATGTGTGGCCGACATGGGATACTTCCTATTGGGGTGCAACTGATCATTAATCAGCGACGCCCCCCCTAGTCTGTACCTCATTTCAATCGTGGTGCATATCTCTTGACTCGAAAAATCCAGGGTAGAATAGTCACTGGGCGGTACAATCTTCAGCTCGTGTAGAGTTGTCATGAGCGGTACAACCTTTGGCTCTTGTTGAATGTTCAGTGGCCTGCACAAACTTCGACCTGTGTATCTGTAAAGAGTATGTGTATCTATTGCCGCGACTAAGTAAAAGTTTATCGATCGGATAGGAGGGATATGTTACAGGGATACAACGGAGGAAACATCATTAAACGTTGACATCGGCGTTTCTGAGGAACAGGTATAGATGAAGCAGAAGATCAGGATCGCGGCTACCTAAGATATCCCGGACGGGGCCCTGATATAGATGAATGAGTTGAAAATGGTCATATTAAAACAACCGCTCAGGTACCTGCTCAAAAATATCATGTATGAGCGGGTTTTGCTGGCCGGCTTGGAAGCATATTTTTGGCCTAAAATATCCATGTTATTTTTATTTTGAGCTTGCATCCGGATATCTAATGCTGAATGCATGAATGTTTTATCCTAATGCTTATAAGCATTATATGATAGCACTAAACGCGTATATAGGGCTTTCATGAATGCTTAGTTTCATATGGTTTATCCTAATGCTTATAAGCATTATATGGTAGCATTAAATGCGCATATAGGACTTTCATTAATGCTTATTTTCATTAATGTTTATATGCATTAATAATGTTGATATAAGGCCTAGAAGCATACAAAAGCAGATATACTGCCATTTGGCATTAGAGATGCTAAATTAGTGCTACAATAGAGCTTAAAGTATATAATAATATCGCAAAACTTCTGGTGCTTGAGGGATCCTCAAAGCTTCGTCAATAGATCCGCAAGCATATCGGCTGTAGGGCAGTACTCCAGAATGATCTCTTTCTTGTCAAAAAGTTCCTGAATAAGCCGTTCTCTGGTGTCCTCCTTAACGCCCATTGAAGTATCCTGATTCTCATTGAAATCAAAAAGCAGCTTCCTCATCCATAGTATTTCCATGAAGTCTCACGAAGTCTCATCTCACAGCTTCCATACTCGAGATGGTGACACTGTCTTGTCGACGACTTCCCACGAAAAAACCCCTCCACCGAGCGAAAGTACGAATCCAGTTGTCTAGCGTCTGGTATCGATGTCACCAGCCCAATCGGCATCTGAATAACCGGCTAGTGGTTGATCCTGGTTTGCGTACAGTTGTAATTTATAATGTCTCGTTCCTTTAAGGTATCTCAAGACCCTTTTCGCAGCAGTCCTATCTGATTCGCTGGGAGCACTCACTTTGCTCCCCAGGATAGCCATACATGCAGCAATGTCCGGTCGTGCAATCACGGAGATGTATAATAAAGGGTGTGTCACACCAAATTGCATCACGGAAAAAACGCTGTTGAAATTTAATTTTTAGGAATTATATCTTCAGCTTTCGCTTAAAATCAGATAAGAGTGTATAGATCACGTTGGCCATGCTTCACTGTCAATTTTTCGTAAATTTGGAAAAATGTCGTCGAACGAAAAAGAGCGTCGTGAATTAATCCTGTGCACTCATTTCGAGAATCCGGATTTGTCACATCGGGACATCGGTAAGATGCTGGGAATCGTCCAATCCAAGGTCAGCAGAGTACTAAAACGATACTTCGAGAACCTAACCATCGACCGGAAGGTGAAGAACGGCAAAAATGGATGCTCCGTCAGTGAAAAAAATCACAAGCGCGTAGTTAAGCAGTTTAGACGTGATCCGAGAAGTTCGGTCCGGGATGTCGCCAATAAGCTGAATTTGTCAATTTCATTCATCCAGCGGACCAAGCAGCGGGAGGGCCTGCGTACATACAAGGTTCAGAAGGCTCCTGACCGCGATGAAAGGCAAAACATGGTGGGGAAGACGCGAGCCCGGATGCTGTACACCGAAATGCTGACGAAGCCGCATTGCCTGGTAATGGACGACGAAACCTACGTCAAAGCGGACTTTCGTCAGCTGCCGAGCCTGTTGTTCTTCTCCACAGAGGACAAATTCAGCGTTCCGGAGGAGATTCGCAAGCAGAAACCAACCAAGTTTGCCAAAAAGTACATGGTGTGGCAAGCGATCTGCTCTTGCGGAAAGCGGAGCGCCCCCTTCGTTATGACCGGCACGGTAAATGGGCAGGTTTACATTAAGGAGTGCCTACAGAAGCTCTTACTACCACTATTGAAGCAGCACGAGGGCCCGACCATCTTCTGGCCGGATCTCGCTTCGTGCCACTATTCAAAGGGCGTGTTGGAGTGGTACGAAGCCAACGGGGTCATCTTCGTGCCAAAGGAAATGAACCCGCCCAACGCGCCGGAGCTTCGCCCAATAGAGAAATATTGGGCGATTATGAAGCAGGCCCTCCGGAAGAACCCAAAAGTTGTCAAATCGGAGGCGGACTTCAAGAGAAAATGGATTTCTGTTCAAAAAAAAAACTACAATCTGACGTTGTACAGAATCTTATGGACGGGGTAAAGAGGAAGGTGCGAGTATACGGGCTTGGGCTCGAAGTATGAATAAAAAGAAAATGCCAAAAGTTGTTTAATAGTTTTTATTTTACTGTCTAAAATTTTCAAAAAGATCGGTCTACTGGGCGAATTTCTACAGCGTTTTTTCCGTGATGCAATTTGATGTGACACACCCTTTAGTCCTCCAATTAGGCTGTGGTACTTAGTTGTATATTGTATTTTGACAATTTTTGCAGCCCAAAAAAAATAAGAGTATTACCGTATACCTTTAGAAGTCTTTGGTTAAGCAAAATATTGAAATAATATTCCAAGTGCGGTGAAAAAAATATTTTTTGGGTGGCAATATAGTTGACACGGCCTTATAAAGGGTTAAGCTACATTAAAAGAACGCATACTTATCTTCTAATCTGTGCTAATGAAATGCTCATTCTCCATCTTTCGCACCGTGGCCAGTCTGAGCCATTTTTGTACTGGAATGAAAAAACCAGCTATTCTGGTTTACACTAAAGTAAAAATGGCACATGCCGCGCATCGTGCGAACGCAGATTTAGCATGTAGCTTAAATTGAACCCAAACAGTTTTGTTTGTTGGGATTATTCATAAAGATCATACGAGTTGCGTAGTAAAGGTCAACTGCATTAGTGACTCGCTTAATGCAGTAGGGGCACAAAACACTGTGGAGGGCGCCCTGGTACTCCAAGGCTCCGTTAGTGGCAAGGTATTTAATAACGCTCGCTAAAGCTCGGACCTTACTAAAGAATCGTATCCTATGTTTCAAACTAACCGGGCAATCAGTGGAACACAGGGTAGCTCGCCAGAGACCGCCGCTTCCGACGGCGGATCGACATCCGACTTGGATGGTGTCATTCCGGCGACTTGCGACTGCCTCGATTTCATATCCTCGTTAACTGGGGATTGACTCCCATTATATTGACCTCGGAATGAATTTCGTAAAATGAAAACGAGAAAATAAATTTAGAATAAAAATTATACTTTTTTGTGTTAGACATTTATACCCATGATGCTTTACCCGCGTCACGATATTTCTAGCCTTCTTGTGACATTACTTTTTTTCTGTGCGGTTATTTCTGTTGCTTTTATTTCCCTTCCGATTTTTTCCGATCACGGTTTGTTGTGTGTATGAGCAGTGTTTTCAAACATTGCGTGATAAGTTCGTAGAATAATACAAATCTTAATTTATGATCAATATACGTTTTATGGAGAATTTATTTCCGTCACAATTATATTGTTATATAGAGTGTTTTTAAATTCTCTAGAAAACGTCGTCTTGCTCTTCAGGATGTTCACCAGTCATCGTTGTCAGCGAATGTCCTCGTCTTCATATTTTTGGCCTTGCTGGGTGATCCGAAATTGAGTCCATCAACTTTGTTAACCTTTGGCAGGGCTAACGTTGCTTCTTCTTCTTTTTCCTCCGAGCCTTTGGGCTGTTGTTGCAGTTGCTGTTGTTGTTCTCTGTCGGGACCACCACTATCATGTCTTCGTTTAATTCCAGTGCGCTGTAAAAAAGAATAAACAAAATTTGTAATGACATCAATTTCCATTTTACAAGAAAGGGTATCACACAAGAAATACTTGCTGCTTGGCTTTGAACTGATTGAAGGTGCAGATATTGATCTGGGACTTTTCGATGGTTCGTATCACATGGCTTGCGTAATCACGGTTATGCAGCGTCACGAATGCGGAAGTGTTGTTTACCCAGCTGACGTGAATTGGGCCGTAATTGCGGAAACGGGTCACTATGTCACTTTGGCGCCAGTTTTCCGGGAAAGTCACGAAGAAGATGTGCTCCCGCGAGAAGCTAGCTGTTGAAAGATAATATAGAAATGAAAATACGACTACGAATGTTCATTAAAACCTACGTTCTTTCCCATGTGTATGAATGAAATTTATTTCCGAAACACGAAGCAGAAAGATCCTGTAAAAAGCAAAACAATATTTCAATATTTTACGTTATGACAAAATGACAAAAACTCACCTATTGAAGTAACTCTTCAATATGGGATCGTTGGAAAGATTGCGCGTGTCCACCTTAAAATAACTTATCAAACCGAGAAAACAAATCCCGGTCAGATAGGCATCATACCCTGCTTCATGAAGCTTCATATTCTCTTGAGAATATTGATGATTCTCCAACTCAGATACGACTTCTGGCATTTTGAATGGTGCTTTTTTCACAGCTTCAAAGACGTGTCCCAGAACAGACGAATTCACGTGCACCTTCAGTTCCCCGTTTGTACAAAGATATTTTGTATCTAGCAGCCTAAAATATCAATATGTCAAATACACCTTCTATTCGTTCCGTTAACCAAACCGAACTCACATTGGAAATAGTTCCCGAACCGTTTTCTTGAATTCTTGAAAATTATTCGGAAGCGGTCGGAAGAACTGACGAATTACAAACAGTAAATCCAGTAGCATATTGTGACCGACAACTAGTTTTCTCGCTTTAGACAATTCCTGGAGTACGAGCGAAAGCCCTACAGCATTCTCCAGTTCATTGTTTTCCTGAGCTATCCGGTCTGCTTCGAGCTGCATTTCTTGCTTCTTCGTACGTTTGCGTTCGACCAGGATAGCCTTTTGATTATTCTCTAACACAACGGAAGCGGTCGACACTAGTTTCTGAAATTTAGAATCAATCAGTTGATAAACGAGCTTCCGCTGAAATCCATTGCAGTTCGCTATCGCCAGTTCTTTATCCTCAGATTTGATAAAATTCTCTATCCGCTCGCTGATATCCGATATTAGTTTCTCTTCCTCTGTTGGCACAGGAATCATGTTCAACGAGTCCTTTTCGTCATTCTGCTCATCCTCGGTCAGTTTTAGTGCGGCAGCCCGTTGAGCCTGACGATCCTTCAATTCAGCTCTCTTACGTTGTTCCTCCACCTCTCCACAATATGACAGACCCTCGCTGAACAATTTATTAAAATCAAACCCATTGTCAGCTAGAAAACGGATGCTCTCTCCCTGACACGCAAACACTTGCGTTCGACCCTTCGGGTAACAGTAGAAATTGTAACATTTGTAGCTCCAATGTCCGGTGTCCGGGTTGAGCTTGAAGGCGCACAAACCCAACTGGACGATAACGAAATTGGTTGAATTCTGAATCGTTTTCAGGTACACCTCTTCTGGTGTATCGAAAGGATAAACATTACGATCCGAGGTGAGACCGGTAAATTCGCCATCTATAGCGAAGAAGTTCGCCTCCTGGATGGTTTGTCGGATCGAAGGCAGCTGCTCGAGAAAGTCTGAAAGTATATACACTGAACTTGCTGCATTATATACTCAAACTTCACCAGTACTTACTTTTACTAGTTATTTCCATTGAATAGTATGGAACTTGTTTCTGTTTCGTACGTTATTAATATTTGAAATAAGTGCAAAAGTGCCGCTATATTTATTTATAAACAATTACACGAGTGATTTGTTTACGGAAAGTGAAGTTTACTGGGTTTGGTCCGAGACATTTGCCATAAAAGTAATCTCATTTTAATGCCATAAAAAGCACGGATGCCATGAATTCTCATAAGTTTGAAAGGTTTTGCATTTTAAATGATTTACTGAGAGCTACACCGAGAGAAATAATTAGTAAATATAACGAATTTTTTGGTAAATACTACCAATCTATAGTCATTTTCGACCGTACTAATAAACACATATGTCAAGCAGAACAATGATTCGGAAGCCCAATATCGGCTACATTTTCTCGCCGAAAATGCACGTATCAGAATTATATCCTTATTATACCTCCGTATTGCCTTATAGGAACAATGAAAATGGTTAATACGCGCTTTTCTAACCAATTTTCAGATATGACAATATCCAAGCTTACTAATGTTATCGAGTAAAATATACTAATCTCTGGTAGGGATGCGGGTTTGTTGACAATATGTACAGAAAATTTGTACATTGTACTAATTTTGCATTATCAAATGTATTTAGTAGTTTTCGACTGAGGATTTTTCTAAGGGTAGGCGCAAATTGAGAAGCGTATTGCGCTCGTAAGCGAACGCGAGACTACCAACACGACTCATACGTGCAACAAACGTATCGTGGTGGAGCGCATATTGAGTCGCAGTTTGGTGTAAATAACATGCCACTCGCATACAATGACTGATTAACACAGAGTTGCGTGATATATTTATTTACTAACACAATCACCCGACCAGTACAGCCATACAGTGTCAAATCCACGGCGCTATATGATTGTTCACCAACACAACTACCACAACCGGCATGACCAGCACGAGAAACTGTGGTTCAGCCACAGCGTCGCGCGAGTCGTGTCCCACGAGCGCTCCACCATCTCGCGTCATCTGGCCAATTTGCGCCCTTCTATCTGTTTTCATTAGCCACAAAAACAGGCGCTATATCGCGCCAAGTTACTCGCGCTATATGCGTCTCAATTTGCGCCTTGCCTAAGATTCCTGAGCTTCGGAACCACATTGAATTGGGACGTTCTTGAATAATGAAACTGATTCCAATAATGGACTTTGATGGATAATTCGCCTTCATGAAGAATAACAACAGTTAATAGTTAACAAGTAAATGACATGATTAAAGTATGAAATGATTGGTTGTAACATCACACATTATTTTGATGGAAAAATAGTTGAAAACACTCCTAAAAAATTCTAGTGTTGTAGAAACTTGCACAAAGGATGTTTACAAAAATGTTCAATTAGAGATCAATTGTCCAATAATTCGTGTCGCATTACAGGTTTGTCCCTAAGTAGTGCGGACTCAATCCACTTCATTTTCAAGCAAATTCATGCATGTTTTCAAGCGATTTCTTGCAATAAATTCTCAGACCACCAGAGATGCCAGATTTACAAATATGTTTGTAAATTTACAGACATATCTGTAAAACTCTTTTTACTTTTTTGTTGACTTTTTGGATATAACAATATGTCACAGGTTTTTTTTGAAAAAAAGATGCTCTATTCATCACATCAAAAATATTTGACTCACAATATGACCGTAGTCTTAGATCCATAGTTTTAATACAGAAAAGTTATTATATTTAGTATATATCAATACACATGACGTTAGACCAGCGATACTCAACCTGCGGCCTGGCAGTCTTTCTGGTTGGCCCCCAGCAAACATTAAATCGTATAATTTTGCACATGCCAAGTCTTACAAGAAATCCGAATAAATCATAATCGCATATAATATTAATCAAAGTATGTATAGTGTATATTGGAAATCGCATAAAATGTAAAAACTCGATTTTATATACCATTATCAAATTAAGTCGCAATTCGGTATAATAAACATCAATTTTATGATGTACATTGTCGTAAAATATATTTAATCCGCATCATATGCGTAAATTACGCTGATGCAGTTTGTTTGTCGTATAAGCGTATAATTTAAATCGATTCAGTACTGTAGTAAATCGTGTTGCATGCTGAAGAAAATCATGAAACAGTAAATCATATTAGATCCTAATAAAGAACATATTACATCATATTGGAACGTCAATGAAATGCTGATGCACTCGAAAGTTGCTAGAGACGTCGGTTAATCGTTCGATTAATTCAAATAATCGAATATCTGTATCAGTAATTTTATATCAAATAATGAAAAATCAAGGTATGAATACATCGAATAATTATCAAAGTAATCGCGATTAATGAAAAAGGGAACCATTTTTTTTCAGAAAATACAGTGCAAAATTTGTTTAACCGTCATGGTGTTTCGTCGAAATTAATAGAATATGCTAAATCATTTACGGTAGAAGCTCGATTCCTAGGTGGTGGAGGAGACTGGGAAGAAGAATTCAGGGTCTGCAGGAGTAAAATGCGGACTTGAAGAAGGTGGTCTCAGCTCCCGTTCTAAAATAGTAGTATTCAAATTCAGAGCGCCGAGGAAAATATACCACAATAGTGATCAATGATTCTATGACCAAGCAGAGATATTCAAACAAATCAGCTATTTCAACAAACAACATTCGAAGAACAGATAATTTTGAACAGCCAAAATTTTGTTTGGTGCAAAAAAATGCATGTCGGACTCGACTAATATCGACAGACTCGATAATATGTGATTCGATTATATACAATTTTGAACTCGATAATATACAGTTTGGAAAAAAATATTTTTTTTATATTTTAAGTATGACTTATTTCAAGAAGGAAGGTAACCTTTTAACGATAAGGTGAAATTTAAGTGGCTATTACATGTACAGTGGGGTGAAAATCGTCATTTTTGAAGATTTTGCTTGAGTTTTCACCAGTTATATCGTTATATCGTTATTGCAGCCAAATTAAAAAAGCAGAAGTTATGTGTCAAAAAACAAATTTTAGAGCGATTAGAGAGCTTTAATTTAATTGATAGAAATGATCTAGTTCAATATAAATTTTCAGGATAAAATTAATAATAACACATTAAATATTATTAACTTTCAAGTTTTCCACTTCCAAAATGTTAAAATCCACTAATTTAGATGTTCCACTACTATATCTTGTACAAAATTTTCTCATATTTCAAATGAAAGCAACAGAATCGTCTTCCGTAGCGTAGTTTTTAAAGTAGAGCCAGTCCGAAACAAACAAAAAATAGTTCTATAACTATTTCATTTTTGAAATTCGAACATATGCGTACAAGGATTTTTATTCATCAAATATGATCGTCTATTACCTCCTGAAAGAATCCGGATAATTTTATTTTTTTCATGCGAGAAAGGTATTTTCTGACTTTGAGGGGGTGAATCAAAAATCAAATTCCTCTTTTATATTCAAGAAATGAAAAAAACATACAAAAAACGATTAAAAACTTTTTGACGTAGGACTACGTCTTTCATTTCTATACCGGGGTGTAAAACCAAAGTTTCGAGAACGAAAGCGTTACGCTGGAGACCGAGATTTTGAGCGTTAATAGCTCTTAAACAACTGAACGAAATGGTATGATAAACACTTCATTTGAAAGATAAAATGTCTACGCGTCATATACTTGTTACTTTTTGATCCAAAAACTTGTTTCAATAGTCTTAAAATTGCTTTCAAAATAGGCTATTGCAATCACCAATCGGTATATAAGCGAGCGCCGCTCGTAAACCCACTCAGTTATGATTGAACAGCGATTGGAGCATGTTGTCGCTGTTGTTGTGAAGCTAATTTCGTTTATCATGAAAACGCTGATGAACGGTGTCACCAAGAGCCTGTTTGTGCACCTAAGGCCAAAAGGGAATCCATCAGAAGGAGAGTGATGCCACGGTTCCGCTTGAAACATCGGAGCAGCCGCCACACACACACACATACACGCGCGGAATTCTCGTTGCTGAAAAATAATCTGCCAGTTCCCCTGGGAATTGAAAAATACATTCATGCGAAATAGTTTATTTTAATGTTTTCTATCCATATAACACTGCAACCAAATACATTTGGTTTTGTTATTTTTCAATCAATCGCAATTAACAGGAAAGCTTCTGAATATATTTTTCCCCATCAGTGGAAATTTTCGTATCCAATATTGGATGCATAACATGAAAAACGGAAAATGTTTAACATCGCGAAAATCAAGTCATTTTCGAGCGATTATTTGCTTTCTACTCATATAATGCTGCGACCAAATACATTTCGTTTTGGATTTTTTCAATCAAGTGCGATCAACGTAAGACCACGTCTTTCGGCAATTTATTAGAGGTGCAATGAATATTTAGGAATTCCCGCTCTACGCGCACTGGCAAACAATGTTTACTCAACAATTTCTCAAACTAGAAATGGGTGTTGTGAGAAAGGATTAGCGAACGCGAAAACGACAAACGAGAGAAAGATACGTTTGGAGGTTGAAGGAAATTGGCAGAAAACTTCTTCATTCTATCATTCAAATAATGTGATTCATACCACATCGTTTTGCCAGAAAGAGATTATTAATGTTCAAAGGAGGAATCGAGTCCTCCGAGGAAATTACCCAACGCAAATTAGAGTCGACTATCGATTGCGGCATTCGTACACAAATAATTTCATAATGCAGTTTCACCAAAGTGATTTCTTCGGATATATTCACTACATCATGTCATATATTTCATATTCTTCATTAAGAAATCCATATCCATGGCACCTATCGGTAACGAATTATTATCGAAACCACGATTTTCGCTAAATGCTCCTTTCAGTTCGGCCTGTAAAAAACTTTTCTGTACTCTAATCCATCAAATTTGGAGCCCTGAAAAGGGCCGTTGATTATATGCTAAGCTAATATAGCACGCTCTCCTCGGATACGATGGGCCAGCTGGATGGCCTTGGGCATGATGTGACGCGTTTTGCATGGATAGCACACAAATTGGTATCTTCGAATAAGCCTCCTGCAGCGTCATAGCCGCGGAACTTTGGAAGCGCAAGTCGGTTTTGAAGTCCTGAGCAATTCCACGATCCAAATGCTGCAAAGGTAGCTGTGGATCCGCAATTCGGTCGATATCTGATAGCGACGAATTTCATGCGAAGTTCCCGGTCGATAGCGATGTGGCTTCTCCACCTATCCTGCTACTGGTGCGCTTATCCGAGCTGACTTCGTGTGCCTTACCACCGAATGACTCACGAGCTGTCTGCGAAAGACCAACGAGCTCGAGTCCTCACGGTGCGAGAGTAGAGTAAGAAATGAACGAAAGCAAAGGAAGCGTCATTTTATAAACCATAAAAGTATAGAATCTAAATCCCACCCTTATTATATTCGTGAGTATACAGTAAGCTTATATAATAAAGAGGGTGGGGTTTACATTCGATTCTTTTATGTTTTATAAAATGACACTTCCCTTGCTTTCGTTCATTTCTTACTCTACTCTCGCACCGTGAGGACTCGTTTCATCGGGACTAAGCAGACAGCTCGTTAGTCCTTCGGTGGTAAGGCACCACGAAAGCAGCTCAGATAAGCGCACCAGCCGCAGGAAGCGTGAAGGAGCCACATCGCTATCGACCGGGAACTTCGCATGAAATTCGTCGCTATCAGAAGTCGACCGAATTGCTGATCCGCAAGCTACCTTTGCAGCATTTGGTTCGTGGAATTGCTCAGGACTTCAAAACCGACTTGCGCTTCCAAAGTAATTAGCTGGAAAGCTTCTGAAGATTATTCTTTCCCATCGGTAGGATATTTTCGTATCCAATAATGGATGCATAACATGAAAAACGGAAAATGTTTCGTATCGCCAAAATTATATAATTTTCAATCGATTATTGCTCAGTCGCCGAAATTTTCATACTCAGAGAGTTCATTCTCCTCTAGTTTGTCTTCCAAATTGCCATCGTAAACCACACCTTCTCTCGATTCAATCACGCACGAAAAGCATACTGAAATAATATTCTGGTGGTGAAACCCATTCATTTTTCGTGAGGCGTCGTGCACAAATTACGTAACGCGATAAGGGGGGAGGGGTTAGATGTTGCGTTACTTTCTGTTTATTAGAGATAGGAAATTGCGTTACGAAAGGGGGGGGAGGTTCAAAATCCGGATTACGTAATTTGTGCACGACGCCTGAGGACATCGACAAGACAACATCGTTACTGAACGAGCTGAACGGCGAGGGATCGAGGTATTCATTACCTGGCTTGACCTGACCTGAAATGCAATCAGTTTGTTTTAACTGTGAGGAAGCGCAGAAAAGCCGATCGATCAGAAGGAGAAGAGAAGGTGACCAAGAGAGTATCAGCATCGAAATACGGTTCCTCGGGAAGACATAGAAGCAGCCGCCACACACACACACACATACACGCGCGCAACTCTTTTCGTTTGCTGGTTATCGAGAGGAAACCTGGAAAGAAATGATCGTTGCTGAAAAATAATCTGCCAGTTCCCCTTGGAATTGAAAATTACATTCAAGCGAGTTTATTTTAATGTTTTCTATCCGTATAATACTGCGACCACATACATTTGGTTTTGTGATTTGTCAATCAAGTGCAGTTAACAGGAAAGCTTCTGAAGATTATTCTTCAGAACAAGGTTTTTTGTATCCAATATTGGATGCATAAAACCTTGAGTCTTCAAAGTAACACTCTCGTTTTTGAAGTCACCCAAATATTTATTTATTCATTCATTCAGGATGGATTTAGATTCAACTTCAAACAAATGATCTCTAAATCAACGATAGTCCTACGTCACCCTTGCGGTTATACCATAGATATAACCCACTTCCTGTTTTTCTGACTCGATTATATACAGTGAAAAGGAATCAGAAACTGTATATAATCGAGTCCGCCCTGTATTGTGCATCATTTTCATGGTGTGCTCTTTTTTCAATCATCCTCAAAAAATCATGAACTTCAAAGTTATGACATATTTTTTTTATCATAAATGTCTGTTTGTTTTGATTAAAAGAAATAAATATTCGCTCGATTAATCGAATACTGAAAGACAATTATTCGAATCAATCGAATATAAAAAAATCACCCCACGATTAATCGACAATCGAATAAACGAAAAATTTAGACATCTCTATTTGCAGTCAAATCCCTTCCCACAATCCTCTGTATATTTATACCGTTTCCCCTCGCGCACTTATTGACCACACGGTCACACCTTTATTCTACACATTTTGGTCTCTAAGTAGGGATTTCCATTCATACATCTGGCAACAGTGCAACGAAGTGCGCACCTATCAAATAAAACATTGCGGCTGTGATCACACTTGCCGACAGCTCCAGGTAATTAAACGTGTTTTTGACAAATTGAGAAATTTAATTTAATATTGCTTCATTTTCGTGTAACTGCTGAACAACAATATACATTACAATGTTAATGTTTTGTCCTACCTGTGGAAATTTGCTGCTAGTGGAAGAAGGAACTGATTCTCTACGCTTTTCTTGCAACACATGCCCATATATCTGCAAGATAAAGCGAAAAATATCCACCCGTATCTATCCGAAATTGAAGGTTAGTATTGTTTCGGTTTATCAATTCCCGTATCGTATGTTGGATTACGTTATCTCTTTTCAGGAAGTGGATCATGTTATGGGCGGTGCTGCAGCCTGGGAGAACGTAGATTCAACTGACGCCGATTGTCCCGCGTGTGCCCACAACCGAGCCTATTTCATGCAGATGCAAACTCGGTCCGCCGATGAACCTATGACCACATTCTACAAGTGCTGTAACCCCGTTTGTGGTCATAACTGGAGAGAATAGTCTGATACTCCTGGTGAAGGGAAAATTTTATTAGTTCGTAGGGTCAGTATCAGAATGATACTGAATGCTCTATTTAAGATAAGAGATTTAGTTAGAATCAACCAAATACGTCTGCTTGGAAAAGCATCCACAAAAATGAACGGCATGTCTCAATCTGCCGGCAGCGTTTTTAGAACCAGTGACCAACAAGCGATTCGCCAGGCTGCTAACCTGCTCGAATCGGGTCAGGTCATTGCGCTTCCCACGGACACTGTGTATGGATTAGCGTGTAGTGCTAATGATCCGGAGGCGATTCAACGATTGTACGCAATCAAAGGTCGGAAGGAAACGAAACCCGTTGCGATTTGTGTAGCCGACATCGATAACTTACGCTTCTGGGGACAGGCGGATCATTTGCCGGGTGAAATGTTATCTCAACTGCTTCCAGGACCAGTAACGATCGTCGTCGATAAGTCTGCCAACCTTGACAATCCATTTTTGAATCCTGGTGTGCAAAAAATTGGCATCCGTATACCGAACTTTGAGTTCATTCGAGACGTGTCGAGAGCATTTCGATTTCCCATCGCTCTCACCAGCGCTAATAAGAGTTCCGAACAGAGCACACTGAATGTGCGGGAATTCGAGAATCTTTGGTCCACTTTGGGGGCAGTTTTCGATGGAGGACAGCTGGGATTACGGGAAGAGCAGCGGGCGGCCTCAACTGTGATCGATCTTTCAAATGAGGGTTTGTACAAAGTTATACGCAATGGTATTGCCGTTCAACGCACAGTTGAGCTTGTGGAGTGTTTTGGTTTCAGAAAAATGCTTTAAAATGTTATTTGAATAAGGAATTATAGGCATATTAAGTGAACTTGTTTTTATTTTCCAAATAATTTATTATTTAAAAAAAATCAGACAGTAAATATATTTCACTGGCAGAATATAATTTTTGGGATGTTTTACATCATGTTGAGGTACTCTAAATATGGACATGACTAAGTCTTCTTTTGAGCTTGTAATGTTTGATGGTTGACGCTAGCATTGTTTCCCGAAGCAGATTTACCCAGGGAAATGGGATGTCGCGTTTTCTGAATATCCGATTTTAGAGATTGCCAACGTGTCGGGGGCCACACAATCTGCGTGGCCCGAGCCGTTATTAACCCAAGCGATATTGGGCCAAAAGTATTGCTATCCAGTGAGTTCCCTGTTAGTTATTCCATAGTTTAGCGCGCTTTTCATTGAAAATAGAACCGAAAATATACCTGTATGATCCCCTTCGATCCAACAGTGTCCTTCGGGCACCTTCACGTACGGCATTTTATATCCTAACGTTGAGATCACGTCTCCCTGTAGCCCAACCACACGTTTGATAATTTTTTGACTAGGATCTTTGGGTGATATCAACGACACCACATCTCCCCGCTTCACATCCATGTTCCGAACGGCCCAACGTGACAGGAAAACATAATCAGTCGCAGCGCTCTCATCGGGATTCAAGGCCGGTTGCATCGAGATGCCATCCACCCGGACAACATATCCGACACAATCGAAAAAGGTCACTCCCACCGGAATGCTCAGCAGTACAGATTTGAAAAATAAAGGAATTTTCATAGTCGCGCTGTTGTCGTTCGTGGGGGTTTTCTGGAACTGCAACACTTCCGTTTTTTCTGTGATATGATTTGATCTTCAAGAGCCCAGCTTACATTGTGCACTTATAATTTGTCCTGTTATGCATTATATCTTAAGAATAGTTTAGGATAGGATTAAAGCGCACAGCTCCAGTATTTGACAGAACACGAATTTTATTCCGCTGTTTTGTTGAATAATCAGAGCCTTCGGAAGAGTAGCCGATCAGTTTTTGTTTTTAATTTGAGATTGGTGGGTAAGTGTTGCCAGTTGATCCTATTTTTAATTGAAAAAGCCAGTGTCTTAGAATATCAACAAATATTCACGAGTAACGAATATGATTTTGTTTCAGTGTAAATGACCTTTTTTCAGCTCGAAACACACTGCCCTCATTATATTGATGACAATAACAAACGAGTTCATTTTGTTCATATCGCTGATGCATGAACAAATTTGCTATAATGAATGAATGCGACATTGAGTAGGGTTCATAACTTCGCTGTTATTTATACTTTGAATATCAAAAGCAACAAATTGATATTCCTCACATTCGAAACGATATTCGTTCTGGCATTGATTTCGAGCCAAAATTCAAAAATAAAATTAAATTAGTCATGCTGGATCATTTAGAGAACAAAAACGCCAGAGCTCGATGAAACGATCTTTGCAAGAAATCGCGCAGGATTTTGTTTGGCGAGACGGTAACAACGGCATCGCGAACGATCCCTAAACACCGTATTGCAATTGAATAACAATTGCTCCTAGACTCGATGGTCAAATGGATTACAACATATCATAATCTTCTTGTTGCCTGCGTTGATTTGGAAGGACTTAAGCATCAGTACAATCCGACCTACATAAAAACCAGCCGCACACAGCTACCTCTGGTTAAAAGTAAACAACAGCTGATATTCATTTGGCTAAAATGAAATTCTGTTCTGGCATTCTGAATAATCAAGATGAAAATGACATTGGGTGGAAAAACAAACATCAAAACATATTGATGAAGAAAAGTTCATTTGCTCATATTCACTGGTTGCTTGGATCTGTAATTTTGATTTTCGTTTGGAGTATATAGGTTTTCGATGCAACCTAGCCCGAAAATATAAGCTTTTGAGCTAAACGAAGGTGATTTTTTTCAACACTGGAAAAAGCCACAGGAAGATTGTGTTCGAGAAAGGTCGCCTAGTCGGGGTAGGATTCCGCTAGGTCGCGATGGATACGACATCTGGATACGACATTAGTTTGTATGAGGCCAACTATTCTCTATCAGATTATCTTGTTTAGTTGAATAAAACACGTCTTGGTTGAACAAATGAACAATTACGAATGAGGTATATTTCTGATTATTCTAATGACATAAATAATCCTAGCTTACTACGACCATTTCCGTTTCTACAACAACAGATTAGTCGGCCGTAAAGGGTCCCTTACACGATAAATAATAATGACATTACTTCATCAGAATGACAATAATAATGATCGTGTTAAGGTTGACAAAATTGATATAAAAGGCAATAATGATGCAAATCCGGATTTTCTGATCTCGCTCCATCCAAGATGCTGAACTATAGGTGTTTCGTTCTTGACACTTTCAGGACATGACGTGAGACGAGTAGCGAGACGTAACTTTCAGAATTATTTACTTTTTGTTTGGGTGTGTGGTTATGATTTCAATGTCAATTCGCTAAGGAAAATAATCGAAGGAAAAAATAAGCAAATATATATTCGTGGAATATAGTGCACAACCTCCTTTTGCTCTAGCCAATTACCGTTACAAGCCCTTTCCGGATCTCCTTCCCGGTATATTCACAGCATTTTCCTCCTTCTTCTTCTTCTTCTTCTTCTTCTTCTTCTTCTTCTTCTTCTTCTTCTTCTTCAATGGCACTAACGTTCCTAGAGGAACTTCGCCGTCTCAACGTAGTATTACTTGCGTCATTTTTATTAGTACTTAGTTGAGATTTCTATGCCAAATAACACGCCTTGAATGCATTCTGAGTGGCAAGCTCTAGAATACGCGTGATCACAGTGCAAGTCGGAGGAAATTTCTTTGACGAAAAATTCACCCGACCAGAACGGGAATCGAACCCGAACACCCGGCATATTAGTTATGACGCTAACCACTCGGCCAAGGGAGCATTCTCCTCCTCCCTGAGCGAAATCAGTGGAGCCACAATCAGCGTTATTGTTTGTCACCATCGCCGTAAGCTAATAGTACTCTTTTCCCCGCTGATGGGAGCCAAACAGAATTACATTTTGCTTGGAAAGAAAGGCGAAAAGATATACTAAAACATCCTTCTGCACTGTTATGATTCGGCAATAAAGCGCGAGCAGCTATTTTGCCAACGAATGCATTTGTCACCAAAAGATACGACTTGTTTTGTAAACAAATTTGTTTTTTCACGAGCAATGGCCGAACAGCAATTTTGACATTGCGGTCCACCTATAATACAACGCCTTGGCTCCATCATTACTGTAATAGAGCAGGGACACTATCATTCGAAGTGCACTGAGAGAAATAATTAGTAAATATAACGAATTTTTTGGTAAATACTACCAATCTATAGTCATTTTCGACCGTACTAATAAACACATATGTCAAGCAGAACAATGATTCGGAAGCCCAATATCGGCTACATTTTTTTGCCGAAAATGCACGTATCAGAATTATATCCTTATTATACCTCCGTATTGCCTTATGGGAACAATGAAAATGGTTAATACGCGCTTTTCTCACCAATTTTCAGATATGACAATATCCAAGCTTACTAATGTTATCGAGTAAAATATACTAATCTCTGGTAGGGATGCGGATTTGTTGACAATATGTACAAAAAATTTGTACATTCTACTAATTTTGCATTACCAAATGTATTTAGTAGTTTTCGACCGAGGATTTTTCTAAGGGTGTCTAGGATGCTGTGCGACATCTTGTGTCAAAATCCATGTAGGTGAGCCAATTTACTCTCTATCAGATTAGTGGGCCCAAAGCAATTTAAAATTCTTAAAATTTGAATGAAAGTTATTATTTGCTGTTACTTGAATGCATAAAACATTTCTATGCATTTCTATAATTTTTCTGAAATCCCTACTAAAACTCATTAGTATTAAATAAAATTACCACCAGAATTAGTTTTAGCTCAAGATTTTTTGTACTCGCTTGTCGTTGTGCAGACCGGAATATGTTTCCCTAAAACGTACTTTCAAACTGAGAAGCCTGGGAAAATCGTCATTTCAGATATTAGAGGCGAATCAACTTTCGCGGTTCGTGAACTACGTAAACATGAGATGTGCAATAATTTCAGAGAAAAATGTAAAATACAATGATCGTTTGACAATTCATCCGTTCACATATTTTGGTAGTCCTAGGCATCACATCAAACGAAAAAGGACGTTCATCAAATTTATTTGTAACGAAGAACATAACCTATTACAATAATTTAGATGCGTTCTAAAATAATATTCGAAGTGGTAAAAAAGTGGATTGCATAATGTAATTGCGTAGTTCTACGTCTAAATATGCGATCGTGTCCTAGATACAAACCCTTAATTTTTTTCTTAGCGTTATTTACCTACTAGAAGTAAGTTGTTCTGACCCTGATTTGAATTATTTTCTATGAATTTTCAGATATTCTCACCAAAACTTACCATTATAATATAAAATGATCTTTAGACACAATTTTCGTATGATATTTTTTTACTACTAGCAAGCGAAAGTAATTTTCATGTACAAAGAATCTTCTACAACCCAATATCGTCATGCCTACTCCCCCATT
This sequence comes from Toxorhynchites rutilus septentrionalis, assembly GCF_029784135.1. Classification (NCBI taxonomy): domain Eukaryota; kingdom Metazoa; phylum Arthropoda; class Insecta; order Diptera; family Culicidae; genus Toxorhynchites; species Toxorhynchites rutilus. The sequence continues at coordinate 332,977,835 of NC_073745.1, read as the reverse complement.
CCGTAATACGAAGCTCAATGCCGTCAACGCGGATTGCTTCGAAGTACATACGAAAACTTTGTTCCACTTTGCTCGCTCCAAGGCGCCTCTATATATACCAGGTGAAACAATCATTTGAAATGCACTTTCAGCCATATTGGAATTGCTGTCGGTATTGTTTACAAACAGTTACCGGTAGCTCTCTACAAACTGCCACGACGCTTATTCGAACGATGCCTACTATGTTCGGCTTTCGCGAATTTATGTGAAAAAGAAGGGATGATTTTGTAGAATTTCATTCTCATCCAGTTCATCCACTACTCTCGCATGTGAAAATGCAATAATGGCGTATCCTAGCAATAACAAAACAAACAACCCCCGCTCCACAAACCATAATCCCCTTCTTATTGAAGTGATGATGTTGCTTCACCTGTTATACATTTATACAAGCGCCTTGGTTCGCTCAAAGCAGACGATTTCGAACGAAGCGAGGAGGAGCAATGTAACCAAACCAATACAAGTCTATGTAGTTGTTTACCTCTCACGATTGCATGCAGCCACATTTTCGTAAGAAGTTGCAAGCAGTCCCAGCAAACATTAAGTCGTATGGATAGCTATAATTGGAGGCGATATACATACAACCAAGACACATTTGTATGATATATGATGCTGATAACTAGCATATACACACAAAAGTGGAGGCGATATACGTATATGCCATATTTTGTACGCATATAAAGCCGTATATAACGATATGCGATGCTTTTTGGACTGATATGCGATTTGATACGACAACGTTACCACTCAATCCATCGATGACATGGAAAATCGTGTTTTTGCATTTTATGCGATTTTAGATATATATGATCGATATTTTGATTGATATTTTATGTGATTGTGATTTGATACGAAATTATATGTGACTTATCATGTGCAAAGTTATACGATTTAATGTTTGCTGGGGTGTCACCGCGGCGTTAGGCTATCTGTTGCATGCTGATTTTGGATATCTTTGAAAAATTACATTGTCAAACTGTTGACACGTCCCACTGTGCGATCTGGTGGTTCAAAACTCTGTCTTCCCCCACGGTGCCTCACAAATATATCAATCGTTAGTAGAGGGAGAACACACAATTATTTTCACAAATATAGTTAGCTAGAATATTTAAAAACATATTTAAAAACAAGGCCATACTCGAGTCGGGCACTTTATCTAAACCATCGGACAGAGACGCACAAATATGCAGACGTTATACGATATATTTTGATATAGTTCGCGGATAAGGGTAAAATTGAACCCCAGAATATTGAAGTGGAGATTCCCTTCCGTTCCCTTCGAACAAAACATACCGTTTCCGGAGGAAGTTCGCGTAGCGAGAGTTATACCGCTTTGTCGTCAATCATTGATGTGTCAACGGATAGTGAGACGGATTCGTAGTTTACACGTATCCTATCCAAACTCCCGTCTCCTGTGCACCGCTCAAGGAGCTGAAATAGGATGAACCAACGCCAGCAGACTGAACCAGTTCACCTGAAAACGGAGATACGAGCAGCGGACCGTGAAACATTCCGGACCGTAACCGTACCACGACATCACGAGAATCCAGGAAATTCAGGAATTACATAACAAATCTCCTTCGTGAACCAGAAGAAACACGTGTATTTTCTCTGTTGTGCCAACCTCTTACGGTTTATCCTAGTATAGGCTTTGATTGAGCTGACCCTGGGAAGGATTACAGAGTCCATGCAGGTAGGTAGGACGTAACAGAGCCTTGTTACATGTCATTGATTTCTATATGGGGGGCTCACTCTACGAAATTGAAAATGAGGCATGTAACGATTCACTAGGGACTGCCCACATACCAACGTGGACAGAACAAGTACGATTTCAGACACCCCCTCCCCTTCCGTGAACAAGCATGGACACTTTCTATACCCCTCCCCCTGTTATCCACGTGGACATTTCTCCATTTCATGGGAAAAATAATCAGATAAGTAGTCGAATTGAGCCTAAATTCAATTTTGTGCTTGTTTGCATTCTTTATGTTATGTTTTTATATTATAAAAATGTAAACTTAATAGGTTTCTTCTCAATTCTTTGAACAAGTTCGGGGAATAACAACCCGTATTGCTGTTTGTTTTCTTCCAAATTCCATTTACGTTGTGGTCACGTTATAAAACATTACATTTACGTTATGGCAAAACATCACATGTGAATCTCGGACATGTGAAATCGGACATTTTCTATCATAAACCGACGCAAGCTGGCTGAACTGTTTGAGTTTTCAAGAAAATCAGCAATGAAATCAAGTGCTTCGTTATTGGAACCCAATTATTATCATTGAAGAAAAACTGATTCTCGAAACAAGACAGCAGGTGTATAAAAATCGATTTGCATATTATCATGCCTTTGAGGGTAAGAACAGGTTGTGTTGTGTTATGTAGTTTTCGCTAGGTCAACTCCAAAATTGTCGGTCGATCTAATAGATGTAAGTCAGTACCAAATATTTGATGCCGTTCACTTAGCTGATTCGCAAATTCATCATCCCATTGAGACCAGTGTACTATTGCAAAATCTTTTCTCGTCTGAGCTTCAGTAATGAGTCCCCGCGTTTCATCTACCAAGATATTTCTTCGTTCAACTTCATAAATCTTGGGAATCATTGAGTTGTTTGGAATAATCATGCCGATTTTTAGGAAAAAAAATCAAAAGCAAAATATATAAGATACACATTTATACGATTCTATGTGCCCCGTTTTGTTCCACAATCTATCGTCATCCTTCACGCAGATTTCAAAATACATCATCGCAGATGGTTTGGCCTTATTCTAGAAGAGGACCTTGGCTAAACCTAAATGTTTATCTTAGATTGTCGATTTTGATTGGATTAGCTGCGAATAGTATTTATTGGAATTTATCGATTGATTGTTTGGTAGAAGCTCATAATGCAGAATTTCTCTCCTATCGCATTAGATAAAGGGTGTGTTACATCAAATTGCATCACGGAAAAAACGCTGTAGAAATTCGCCCAGTAGACCGATCCTTTTGAAAATTTTAGACAGTAAAATAAAAACTATTAAACAACTTTTGGCATTTTCTTTTTATTCATACTTCGAGCCCAAGCCCGTATGCTCGCACCTTCCTCTTTACCCCATCCATAAGGTTCTGTACAACGTCAGGTTGTAGTTTTTTTTTAACAGAAATCCATTTTCTCTTGAAGTCCGCCTCCGATTTGACAACTTTTGGGTTCTTCCGGAGGGCCTGCTTCATAATATTTCTCTATTGGGTGAAGCTCCGGCGCGTTGGGCGGGTTCATTTCCTTTGGCACGAAGGTGACCCCGTTGGCTTCGTACCACTCCAACACGTCCTTTGAATAGTGGCACGAAGCGAGATCCGGCCAGAAGATGGACGGGCCCTCGTGCTGCTTCAATAGTGGTAGTAAGCGCTTTTTTTTATATCTGTATTATAGTGACTTTCAACACTTTTGGCTGGTTCGTCACTTTTTACTTCCAATTTTGGAAGAATGTTGGGAGTGAGAATTGAACTCGTGATCTTCAGCGTGAGAGGTATGGATGTTACCACTACGCCAGATCGGCTCCATAATAAGCGCTTCTGTAGGCACTCCTTAAGGTAAACCTGCCCGTTTACCGTGCCGGTCATCACGAAGGGGGCGCTCCGCTTTCCGCAAAAGCAGATCGCTTGCCACACCATGTACTTTTTGGCAAACTTGGATAGTTTCCGCTTGCGAATCTCCTCCGGAACGCTGAATTTGTCCTCTGCGAAGAAGAACAACAGGCCCGGCAGCTGACGAAAGTCCGCTTTGACGTAGGTTTCGTCGTCCGTTACCAGGCAATGCGGCTTCGTCAGCATTTCGGTGTACAGCTTCCGGGCTCACGTCTTCCCCACCATGTTTTGCCTTTCGTCGCGGTTAGGAGCCTTCTGAACCTTGTATGTACGCAGGTCCTCCCGCTGCTTGGTCCGCTGGACGAATGAACTTGACAAATTCAGCTTATTGGCGACATACCGGACCGAACTTCTCGGATCACGTCTAAACTTCTTAACTACACGCTTGTGATCTTTTTCACTGACGGAGCATCCATTTTTGCCGTTCTTCACCTTCCGGTCGACGGTTAGGTTCTCGAAGTATCGTTTTAGTACTCTGCTGACCGTGGATTGGACGATTCCCAGCATCTTACCGATGTCCCGATGTGACAACTCCGGATTCTCGAAATGAGTGCACAGGATTAATTCACGACGCTCTTTTTCGTTCGATGGCATTTTTCCAAATTTACGAAAAATTGACAGTGAAGCATGGCCAACGTGATCTATACACTCTTATCTGATTATAAGCGAAAGCTGAAGATATAATTCCTACAAATTAAATTTCTACAGCGTTTTTTCCGTGATGCAATTTGATGTGACACACCCTTTAAAAGGAATGATTTTCTGCGCGTGAAGAGCTTCGGAGATACGATTCATTTCGCTCACCTCAAAGATCCTTTTTTTCGCTCACATTCTGGTAAATGATTATATTTTTCTTCGTCTGTACGATTTGCTTCAAACTGTGAGTTTTCATTGCATATATAAAGCGAGCCGTTGACGGAGATGCGATCCATTTCATGTTTTCGGTCAAAAAGCTTAGAACTCATACATTGTAGCGTTTGACGTAATCAAGCTTCATCATGTGCTCATGGACATAGATACTTGTAAGAAACAATGTCGTGAATTTTTAATATCATTCATATGCAATATTCTCGGAATATAAATTTCAGCAAAGAATTTCAAATATTTGAAGAAATATAGAATTGCCATCGCTCTGTACTATGAGATAACCTTCTATTCATACTACATGGGCTGAAAAGGTCCGGGATTTTAAATGAAAACAATCGTTTTTGGGCAAATCTGTATTTATTCCTCAACATAGTTTCCTTCGAGGGCAATACACTTGGTATAGTGAGTTTCCAACATTTTGATTCCCTTCCTGTAGCACGAAACGTCTAAGTCTTCGAAATATGCCTCAATGTCAATCTGCAGACTGTCTATTGGACTCAGGAGTGTGGTAATGGATTCACCTTTCGTCGTTTGTCACAAATCGTCGAAACAAGTCTACTCGTCGATTATGCTTCAACAACGCCAAACCGGCCGTTGAATCATCAACGCGCCGCTGTTTTTGGTCGTCTTTCATGCCCAAAACGTCGTGCAAAATGTATCTCAGTCGTTCTTTTGAAATGCCTATGACCTCAGCTAATTCGCGTAACTTCACTTTACGATCGTTCAAAACAAGTCGATACATTTGTTTTACGATTTCTGAATTCGTAGCCTCCTTTGGCCTTCCAGAGCGATCTGCGGTGCTTGTATGGTCCATTTTAAATTCACTATACCACCGATAAACTGTTGGTATCGAATGTGCAGAAGTGGAATAACATTTCGTCAACCACTTGCTCAGGAGTTTTTCCCACCAAAAAACAATGTTTGATCAAAATACGAAATTCCTCTTTTCCCATTTTCTATACGAATGCTCAGGTAGTGACACTTAAACAACTGTAGTTTGTGAGAAAATAAAAGAAATGACATGAAACTTCACATATAAGCTAGTGACAGATGAACCTCTCGAAATGAATCTGGTCCTTTTTAGTGGCGCTATCTGGGACTTTTCAGTCCATGTAGTAAATACGGATAAATTTCCTGGAAATGCAGAATATTTTTCATATATTATTGAATACAGATATATATATATATTTTCTTCAAAATATTTGTCCACGTGCATGTAATCTGTACCCCAACCCCCCTCACTGTGGATATTGGATGTTTTCAAAGAACATTGAAAAGTCGATGGATTGTTATCTTGCAGAACATTATTTGGGGTACGAGTTTGAAACCAATCTCTGAAGCATTCTGAAAGAGAAGGAGACAACACAATTCCCAAAGTAAAGGTGTGATCCAGTCCGTGGTGTTATGGTGGAGAAGCAGAGGGAGCAATAGAAATACGAGTTGGTTAACGAATCTGCAGGAAACCAGGAGGCACCCGACAGCGACGCATATAACATGGACATGCAGTCGAAATCAACGTGGGAACGAAAAAGATAACATTTTATAATGGGGGTTGAGGGAGGTCTCGTCGGTATATGTGTTTTGGTTATGACTAGTTACATGACAATGAGCACACCATTCTGAGAGTCAGGTTCTATTTTACCCTAGGCATATACAAGATAGAATGTGTGCTACAAAAGAAAATCTCGCCACTTTTGAAGTACGTTCTGTAATCATTGATTTGGCCGTTTTTAATATCAATACACCACTGTTTTACTTTGCTTTCACTCATTATTGCTTTCCCGTACACTTCACAAAGTTCGTGATGGATTACAATTGGATTGTAATGCCAACAAAAACCTAATCATGCAATATCTCAATGCTGGTCATATTTTAAATAGTCACAGTGAGAAACATAACGGATATGTGAACCTTCCCATATCACAGCTTGATGTGTACTGAGCGTAGCAATCTTTTGGCTTTAGCTTCACCCACTACCGCGCTAGTCAAAAACGTCTTCTACTTTCTGGATAGCCCTCGTGCTGTTGTTTTGCAACAAACGATGCCGTTACTGTGTGGGGTTTAAGAAAATTTATTCGACATTACATCGATTAGCATATTGCTCGAAGGTAGACGATTTACGAGGAAAGTTAATACATTTTATTTGGGTAGCGTATCCGTGTCGACGAAAAGTTCGATTCAATCATGTTCTATCGGTTGCCACACCTGGTGAATAATATGCATGTAGCCACTTAGAACTAAGTAACACTTTTGGGAACACCAGATGATAATCATTGAACAATAATCCATTCCCCGTCATGTCAACAGATACGATATCTATGAAATAACTGACCTAGGACTCTTATTCTAGGTTTTTAGCCTTGTGGTAGGTAAGATGAAAATATTCGAATAAACCAAAATCAGGTGAAAAAGTAACGAATGCGTTTAATCAGAACATGAGAATAAGAAAAATAAGTGTTTTAATAGAATATGTATGATACTGTTGGATTTGAAAAATTGAAAAATGCTTGATTTCCTGGATCCCTCGAGTTGAGATAGATCTCATTTCTTTGTATTCATAAATTACGTACAGCATACTGAAGAACGGAATGAAAGTGTTTCTTACTTTTTAAATGTATAACCACTCATTCATACAGAAATCACGTCAGGAACCATTAATTACATCAACCCTTTGGCGGTCGTATTAAATTTGGGCATGGGTGTTGTGCTGGTCGGAATTATTTTTCATTTCCATTTATTTTTTGACGTAGGACTACGTCTTTCATTTCTATGGCGGGGTGTAAAATCAAAGTTTCGAAAACGAAAGCGTTACGCCGGAGACCGAGATTTTGAGCGTTAATAGCTCCTAAACAACTGAACGAAACGGTATGATAAGCACCTCATTCGAAAGATAAAATGTCTACGCATTATATACTTGTTACTTTTTGATCCAAAAACTTGTTTCAATAGCCCTAAAATTGCTTTCAAAACAGGCTATTGAAATCATCAATCGGTATATAAGCGAGCGTCGCTCGGAAATCCACTCAGTTATAATTAAACAGCGATTGAGGTATCATCGCAGGAATGAATGGATTTTTCCCTAACACAGACATCTAAACCATGGAGTCTGGAGAAATCGGCATTGCAAAATGGATACAAGCAGCGGATACTTTCGTACTCGTTTGCGCTTTTGCAAATCGGAATGTTTCCCTAACACAGACTTCTGAACCATGGAGCCTGGGGAAATCGGCATTGCAAAATAGATACAAGCTGCTGGTACTTTTGTTCTCGTTTGCGCTTTTGAAAATTTGAATGTTTCCCTAACACAGACTTCTAAACCATGGAGCCAAGGGAAATCGGCATTTCAAAATAGATACAAGCAGCGGGTACTTTTTTACTCGTTTGCGTTTATGCAAATCGGAATGTTTTCCTAACACAGACTTTTAAACTATGGAGCCTGGGAAAATCGGCATTGCAAATGAGATACTTTTGTACTCGCTTGCGTTTTTGCAAACAGGAATATGTTTTCCTAACACAGATTCCGAAACCAATAAGTTGGGAAAATCGGCATTCCAGATCTCGGCAGTACTTTTTATACCTCCATGCATTTTTACACTCCGGGAAGGCGTTTTGCTAACACGGTCTACAAAAGCGGTTACAAATGCAACGCTTTGGCTCGGTTATTAAAGACTGCATGCCCCTTCATGTCGCCAACTCACTGAACTTCTACGCATACCGTTTGATGATTAGGCAAAATGTTGATAACTATTTGCTGCGATAACCATAATGCCATAATGCATGAATTGACCTAAATTGGGATTTGTTTGCAATTGAATTCGTGAATTGTTTCATTCATTTACTAGTTTAATCAATAATTTAATCAACAGCTTTGCGCAGCGGCGATATCGTACCCAATGAGGAACATTCGAAGTGCGATTATTGCTAATTGAAAAAACACAAATGATTACTAAGCCAACGGCAGTCCTACGTCAACCTTGCTGTTATATCATAGGTATAACCCATCCATAGTTTTTTATCCGTTGAATATGAGAAATTTTTGTCATTGACGCAAAAAATGTGCAATTAATGCCAGCAATGTGTATCCGAAAAAATCAGCACTTTTCACTTTTAACAAATAAAGATTTTTTTTTTGCATGAGGTTATTCAGATAACATAAGACAATTATTGTGCTCTTTAAAACAACTACTTCGACATAATTTCTGCGTATCCGAAATGATCAGAACTCTTCATTTTAAATTTACTAAGATTTTGTCGCTTGAGACACTTATGCGATTATTCAAATAATGTGAGACATTTATCCGAACAGTAGTTCTGATACTTATGAACAATCTTTTCCGGCACACGAAAGTGTTACAATGGTTAAATTCTGCTGTAATGATTTTTGTCCCACATTCCTATGCATTCAACGCACTGTGTGTTGTCTTGTGTGGGTGACTACTTTGTATGATACTGAATACCGCTATCTATTACTCTTAGAAACACCGTATTGATTCGTGAACATGTTCACTAGACAACAAGCTTCGTTTAGAAAAAAGTATAAACTGATACTTTATTGAGTAGAATATAAGATTAGAATGGTTTCCTGCTGTGGTGGCTGAGAGCAGACAAACGACCACAAAGAGTTAAATCCTGCAACAAAAGGTAAAAAAACAGTCGATTCTCACTGTTGTTTCCAATCACCCCAGGGTTGAAAAATCATTGCGTTAAGACATTCCAATATTCTGGTTATGACTCTCATAAGATGGGTTAAAAGGCAATATATCACGTCAATCCATCTTTCCTAGTGAAAGTATGAGTTAATTTAATCCAAAACCATTTTTCATACTGATGCTTCAGATTATCGTATAACATATCACAACTCCGAAACCTCTTCCTGAACCCCTACTTAAAGTTATTTGTCAGAGAAGGGTTTCTTTTTTTCGAGTCTGTCCTTCATTAGCAATGAGAGACTATCATCATGATATCTGTTAGCAGAGCTTCAGCGTGACCTTGATCTGAATACTTAGGTTTGAGCTGTATTTATTCCCCATTATAATTTTCTTCGAGGGCAATACCCATGGTATAGCGAGTTTCCAACATTTCGATTTCTTTTCTGTAGCTCGAAACGTCTTCTTCTTCTTCAATGGCACTAACGTTCCTAGAGGAACTTCGCCTTCTCAACGTAGTATTACTTGCGTCATTTTTATTAGTACTTAGTTGAGATTTCTATGCCAAATAACACGCCTTGAATGCATTCTGAGTGGCAAGCTCTAGAATACGCGTGATCACAGTGCAAGTCGGAGGAAATTTCTTTGACGAAAAATTCCCCCGACCAGAACGGGAATCGAACCCGAACACCCGGCATGTTAGTTATGACGCTAACCACTCGGCCAAGGGAGCACAGCTCGAAACGTCTAAGTCTGCCAAATAAGCCTCAGCGCCACTCTACGTACTACCTATTGGACTCAGGAGTGTGGTAATGCATCCACGTTTCATCCATTGTCACAAAACGTCTAAAGAAGTCCACTCGATTACGCTTCAACAACGCCAAACCGGCCGTTGAATCATCAACGCGCCGTTGTTTTTGGTCGACGGTCAGCAAACGCGGCACCCATCGCGAGGACAGCTTTTTCATGTCCAAAATGTCGTGCAAAATGTATTCCACTCTTTCTATTGAAATGCCTACGGCGAGTTGGATCTGAAATGTTTGTACGGCCCATTTTAAATTAACTAATCCACCGATAAACTGTTGTTCTCAAAACAGCGAAAGTGGAATAACATTTCGTCATCCACTGCATTGATTGTTAAGAAGTTTTTCCCATTAAAAACAATGTTTGATCAAAACGCCATCTGTTGAAAAATTCTGGGACTTTTCAGCTCATGTAGTAAGTCCAGCATATTCAGCATTTTTTTTTTTGTGAGGACTGCATCTGATTTTCCTGCATCTTCTTCCGAACCATAAAATCTCCGTTCGGTAAGTGCATTCCCGCTAGTTTCGCGAGCTCAAACAAGAACACTCGGGACCGTACGCAGCATCAAGTTCACGAAACGTTCATTCAATTTAAACTTCAGTTATGTGAAATTACATGTTTGGGTTCTCGAGCTCCTCCGCACGTTATTCACAGGTCGCTGTCTGTTATTAAAACAAACAAACAAGTACATATTTCGGCAAAAGTTGTATTTTTTTTTGCTCGCTCTCTCATCTTAATACACAGTGTCCCACTCTCGTAACTCTTTCGGTCCTCCACGGATGCTGCAACGATAAGAGCTACGGGCAGTTTTCATATGCTTTTGAGTAGAGTTCATCAAGTCGTGAGACTTTCCAGACATTCCAGCCAATATTTGTGTTGCCCGGAGTCATTTTCCCTCCGAAAGTTGCAGCGAGAAAACCGACGGGGAGAGATAAATCATATGAATACAAAAATAATAAAATTACATCCTATAGGATGATATGCTGCTGATGCACAGTTATCGGACATAAGGGTTAAGTGGTCCAGCTCACGATGATTCCAACGGTACGGTGGATTAAAAGTTTACACCCTGCTCTTCGGTGCGATTTCGCACCTCGAAGATAATTTTACGAGGCATCGGATGTGAGAGAACCAGCAGAGAAATGCACGTAAAACTTTATTGAAGAATAATAGCAGAAAAATAAGCATACGATGAAGGCTGAACTTGGGCTCTCGTTTGATCGGTATTCACTTTGGGAAACTTCCCTCGCCCCAGCCAGCTCAGGAAAAACAATCTCAACGTGTCCGCTATGAGCTATGAGCTATGATACAGTTATGTTAGTGGTTCTCGAGTTTTTCGGTCCATGAACAGGCGATTGAGTCTCGCCAAAGTTCGATAAAGTAGAAATCGTGACCAAATGGAGACGCACGGTGACCGCTCGAATTTTATTTTCGATTCTCCAGGCACAGGAGCACAGGAGCTTTGTTTTAGAATTGTTATGATTGGTACCGAAATGTATACCTTTTACGTTATATTATGGTTACAGCTGGTGTGGAATTATGTAAATGAATCATTTGTGATTTTTCCACCAATGTCACCCTTTTTTGATGTTTGTTTCACCATATCTTTTCGCGAAGATCAATTAGGATTGGGCGATCTTGGATCGATATCTAGAAGATCAATCTTTTCTTTCCAATTTCCGATTTTTTGGATTGATCCCCTGTACTTCGAAAAATGGCGAAAATCGATCTTTCCGATCTTTTTGATGGAAGATTTTTTTTTGTAAATTTGTTTTACAGTAAACATTGATTTCAATCTTTCCGAAAACTACCGGACAAATTTAACACTCCTATACTCGCGCATTGGTCTGTCAGACCGAGAAATCAATAATTGGTTCATTTCTCAGAAAATATCAACACTACGACTTTGCGATTCTCTCTAGCTTCGTTATTCGTCGTTCGTCATCGTTTAGCGTATCGCATGTGTTGGTACAAAGGGGACGTGTGCCACTTTCTGAACACTTTCGGTCTGACACACTGACGCGTGTATAGGAGTAACTATTTTGGACAAGTGCCTTTTTTCATATTCTAGAATATTGTTGAATGAAATGTATAAATTAATGTTAGTGGCGTGGAATATTTATTGAATATAATGCATAAGATCATTACCGGACTATTCTAATTTGATTTCAGTCCCTTTTGTAACTGGATTGAACGGATCCATATATTAACTATTCGTCGATATATTCGTCGTTAGATTCATACGTTCAAAAGCAAAATATAAATGTTTGACTTTCGTATAGTCATTCGCTAAATATAATGGTCATCCGAAAAACACGCAACAACTGAATGAAATGTAAAAAATATGTTTGTTTCGAGGATGAAGTTATGCTATGTTCTGATTCTTACTCCATACAACCACAATCGACTAATACATTTTTATGTTATTTTATAGCTCTTTATACTTCCATGAATTATATTCAGTTGCTTACTTTTAATTAAAACAGTGAAAAATTCGAATTTCGTTATTTGTGTTGGAGTATCAAAAATTACTCTATTTCGAGGAGGCTGAATTAGATGACTATTAAAACATAACAAAGACGAAGAAAACATGTTTTTTGGATTTTTTTCATTCGATCATACCCTCTTCTTCAAATAAATGCCAATAAAGCCTGGAAAATACACAATGGCAACATTACAGAGAAGTTCAATTTTCGGTCTGTGACACCGTGCGCGAGTATACGTGTTATGATTTTGCACGCGAGTACAGGAGGGTTAATACACATTGGGTCCCTTTCAAGGTTGTCAAATTAGTGGTCGTGAAGTTAGGAGAAGCAGTTTTGTAAGTTGGGTCATTACAAAACAAGTGGTCACAAGTTATATTAATGGTGATATCAGGTCCAACGGAAGCATTCTTTTCTAGAACTGGAACTACTACCAAAATGAACACCAGTTGTTGAATTTCTAGAAATAATTTTCAATTAATTTATTTAAATCAATAATTGCATGGCGGTACAAGATTAATGCCCTGGAAAATACAGTTTTTGTGAGTTTTATTTTTTTGTGACCTTCATGCTGATAATCAAGATAAAATGCCTCTAATGTTTGAATAGAAATGTGAAACACGTATATAGAACAAGTAATAACTGAAAAAAGCATTCGATTTTTCAAAGATCGAATCAGTAATGGTCGATTCTTTGGTATCGACTTAATCAGTAAATCGATCTTTACGCCATTTGGAAAGTCGAACCGTAAGAATTGATCTTTTTTCTAAAGTTCACCCAATCCCATAATCAACATGTCACAATCAGCGTCAAAAATACATGTTCACCTTCTCTTTCTATATTTGAATCCTACAAACAATTCATTTAAAAACTATGACGCAAAATGATTTGTCTACACGTATATTTGAATTATTGAAATATTAAGTAATGTGCAATGTGTCTATCTATTTCACAACTTTATAGATAGACAATTTCAGTAACAGTTCGACTGAGAAGTTTATAAGGTAACACAGTAAAACTATTTTTTTTTTTGCAAACTCAATTTAATTATTCAACATAGTTGCCTTCGAGGGCGATACAGCGATTATAGCGATCTTGCAACTTTTCGATACCATTTTTATAGTACTCTTTCGGGTTTTCCTCAAAACAGGCCTCAGTTTCGGCAATCACTTCATTATCGGTCTCGAATTTCTTGCCAGCGAGTGTTCTCTTCAGATCTGCGAACAGAAAAGTGTCGCTGGAGCCAGATCTGGAGAACACGGTGGATGCGGAAGCAATTCGAAGCCCAATTCATGCAATTTTACCATCGATACACGAAGTTCGGATTTTTCCATTTTTTCACAATAACAAAAGTTGCTTCACTCTCAATGCTGTGACTCACGAACCAATCGACCGATTGTTTTCAAATTTTGACACGTATCCATTGAAAGATGGTGCTTTGTGATATTCAAGTAGATTTTTGCAAGAGGCGCCATCTAGACATCAACTTTATGAACTTTTCAGCCGAACGTAAAAATAAGATTGCGTACGCGGGTATAAATTTCGTTCCTAGGGGAGTAGAAATGTGGATTGAAGTCAATTGAATGGAGAGGCAGATTTGTATTCATTAGTCGAGTCAGTTAAAATAACCACTGACTGGACTAGTTCACCAGTCATCCTCGCTAGTCAACTCTAGTCAATTCATTTTCTAGTCAAGTCACTTTTTGTTGTGGGCGACTGCCGAAGCAGTTCTAGTCGAAGCGAAGCTACTAAGAGTAGAGTCGGTCTTATTTGTCACCTTCGAAAATATCGGGCCCTGGTTATAAAACCAACGAGAGATATAAGAGAAGACTGTTGGTTTGTTTTAGAAATTTGGTCGAAGGAAATTGCGTGAAAAGGCGGGTTATATCGTGGATCTGACCGGAGAGACGTAGGACTACTCCAAGGGTTTTTGATTCCGGTTATGACCGGGAGATTTTGCGTCGAGGACATTTATTCAGGCTTGCATTGTGGGTATGCATATTCTAGAGCTAGCCACTCATAATACATTCAAGACGTCCACATTTTGGCACGTCCACGCAACAATCATCATGTGACGGTGACACCAGTTCCTCACCACCCCACATAGGGTCCGCTACAACATTAACAACAGAACAATGGAAGCCTGGTATCAACTGTCCCGCTGTCTAATTGCGAACATTTGAAAAAAAGGAATTCTCTTACGCCGAAAATAGGCGACATTGGAATACTCTTACGCCTAAATGTGTACTCTGTAATTTACAACATATTATCGATAAGATAATATTTAAACTGGATTAAATTCGGCTCTGTTACAGCTGAAGTGCTAAATGGACCTAATAAAATAAACAGGTGGGATAAAAAAATAGTTGAGGATATGTCTAGTCTCTATCTCGTGACTCAAACAAGTCCCGACACAATCCAACCGGAACTCATGACCCGCCAAATCCTCCTTTGAGCTGGTTTACACCGCCTTCAATAGTGCCAACCGCAGCGACTTTTCCAATAGAAGATGCAGATGGCCTGATGAATCATGCACTTTTGTGTAACTTGGATAGTTTTATAGGATAGAATACAATTTATAGTTTTTAGGCTAAGATTGTTTTCGTTGTTCACATCGGCACAATCAAACTTCGTATGCAACTCCGTATTAAACTTCCAGGTTAGTTGTTTGACCGTCGTGTTCAACCTGCCGTCGCGACTCGGAGTTTTCCCCTTCTTTAGGACGATAACCCGTTGCGTTTTTTTGCTCGCTGCCAGGGCTGGGATAGTCAGCTGACTATTTTTTTTTTTTTTCCAAAATATATATTTTTATCAAGGCTCATATGGCGTTAGCCTCACGGGGCCGGGAGTTCAATACTTTGACAATTTTTCTTATTATCTATGTTAGTAATATGTAACCGATTACTCGCGGTTGGCTCGAGGTTAGTATTACAAGTGTTTTCGTAATTCGGATGTTGCTGTCTCCAATGCTCTGTACGTGTGCCCGACTCGGGATACTTCCTATTGGGATGCAGCTGACCCTTGATCAGCAACGCCCCCCTAGTCTGTACCTCATATCTAGCGTGGAGCGTCTTTCTCGACTCGAGGAATCCAGGATAGAATGGTCACTAACCGGCGCAATCATCAGTTCATGTAGAGTTGTCATGAGCGGTACAACCTTTGGCTCTTGTTGAATGATCAGACGTTGACATCGGCGTTTCTGAGGAACAGGTATAGATGAAGCAGAAGATCAAGCTGACTATTTGACTGACTATTTCCGTATCCAGTTGGAAATGACTTTTGGCTTCTTCACGCAGTTTCTCCGCCAAAACGACTGAACATACAGTCGGGCGTTTAGTCGCTTTCGCCCTCAACGACTCGACTATCACATTTCATTATACCTGCTGTATCGAGGTGTGCTGCGACAAAGAAGAACAGCATACGCGAATTTTTTGTGCTAGTACGGATATGGAAGAGTATCCAGAATTTTGGAATAAACAAATACACTGCATTTATTTAGATAAACGTATATTTCATGAAAGTATGCTTTCAAATACCAGCAGGGTAACATTACTGTTGCATGTTGTGGGGTTCGATCACATCTCAAGCGGAATATAGGAGCAAAAGGATTCATAGTTTGTGATCGATATCTGAGTGGGAAAGAGAAAGTCTGATGCGAATTGAGCCAAATAAACGAGAAGTGCTGATAGCCTTCGACTCTACTCGACTCTTTCGAGTCTACTGAAGTAATAAAAAATTAAATAGCTATAAAGATATTACAAAAATTTCGATGCATTCTAAAATAATATCCGAAGTGATAAACGGGTGAATTGAATATTATAATTCCGTAGTTCTACGTCAAAAACTGCGGTCGTGTCCTAAATACAACCCATTACAATTTTTTTTGTCGTCACCGCCGCCTCCCGCTTCCTGGCCGTTGATGAACGTTCCCTGAAGATAGGCGACATTGGCGTTCCTTACTGTTGTTTTGGCTACATTCAACGATTTTTCTCTCTCGCAAGAAGCTTACATTTTTCCGTTGTGCGAGCAGCGTGCTTCTCTTGTTTTGGGGCTCTTTTGAAAACCCAAGACTAAACTTAAAAAATCAAAATATAAGAATTATTGTACATGCACATACTTACAAAACGTAGAATGTTTTTTTTTCAAATGCACATTGAGAAAAAAAAATACGTTGAATATATGTTGACCAAATTTTGATCGTTCCACCTGTTTGGTGGCCCGAGATCGAACTCTACGTATGTGGGATTTTTAGTTTTTTGAGAGGTAAAAAGTAATGTAAAGTGAGTGAAAAAGATGGATGGGTCATGTCGGTACTTAACTAGAGACGTAGGACTACAAAGTTCATTATATTGCTTCTTATACATATTTCAATGGGGATGTAATGTAAGTAAACTGAATGCTTGCACTGTCTGACGCAATCTATTCACGAATCACTGAAATTTTCAAAAAAAGAGCCCTCGCTCACTGCAGACTTTTTTTAAGCCGATAGTTTGGTCGGGTTGGGTTGCTAGTGTGCACACTGAGTCAACCAAACAGTCGTGTTGGTCAATAGTGCGCACCAGTCTTCCATGTTTCACAAAAAACACTGCGTCCAGAATAAACATGTCCACGCTGCTGTTCACAGTTTTGTGTTTGAGTACAAACATGATTTTTTCGTACCTATGTTAGAAAATGTGACATGTTTGTATTCGTGGTATGTTTGGACATACGATGTTTAATCCCAATGTTTCACATGATGTTCGAACATGGTGTACAGTTTCTCTTGCATTTTCACCCCAAGCACCGGCAATGCGTAGAGTAGAAGAAGCGAATCGGACACCACACCACCACCACTCAACGCGTGGTGTGTTGGTATGTTGACATGGAAAAAATGCTTTCCTTTCATGACAATGGGTGCTTCATCAAAAATATTGGGCAAATAAAATAAACCTCTTTTTCTGTTCTGAACAAAATAAACATCGATTGATATGAGAGTTTTTCACATTTGATATCATTATTTAGTGCACGCATCAATTTATATATTGAATTCATGTAACATTCGCTATTATTAGCTATTTGAACAAGTACTAAAATTGAATTATTCAACAGTGACATGTTAGGCGTGACGCTAACCACTCGACCACGGGAGCAACAATTTTGGCTGGATCTTTAAATACAAATGGACAAAACTGCTTGTTCGCGACGATCGCGACCCGAGCTATAAAACGAGCGGAGAAGAGGAGAAGAAAGGATGATACAATCGCATGCACACATAGCATATGTAGTGCAGTGTAAGTGTAGCTTTTAGTTTTTTCCTTCATTCAGTTTGTGATAACATCGAGAAATTAATGGTGTGTTTTAGCCGCTGAAATTCCTCTGCTGGTTCTGCTGTGTGCCGCTGAAGGTTGCATCTAAAACTAATTTTTGGGTATTTATTTTTTTTTTGGTCAGCATTTGTACGACGTCGCTCGCTGTGCAGTCGGCTCCCCAGACTTTAATTGCCAACATGCACGCAAAAAAAAATAAAAAGCTTCTTTCTATTCAGAGAATGTTGATGATTCAACAAGAGCCAAAGGTTGTACCGCTCATGACAACTCTACACGAGCTGATGATTGCGCCGGCTAGTGATCATTCTATCCTGGATTCCTCGAGTCGAAAAAGACGCACCACACTAGATATGGGGTGCAGACTAGGGGGTCGTTGCTGATTAACGGTCAGCTGCATCCCAATAGGAAGTATCCCATGTCGGGCACACGTACAGAGCACTGAAGACTGCAACATCCCAATTATGAGAACACTTGTAATACTAACCTCGAGCCAACCGCGAGTAATCGGTTACATATTACTAACATAGTTGTAAGCAAACATTGTCAAAATATTGAACTCCCTGCCCCGTTAGGCTGACGCCATATGAGCCTTAATAAAAATATATATTTTGGTGCATGAACTTACTTATAGCCTCTTAGTTCGTGCAATTTTTGAAATGCGAACTAAATTTCAAGTTCGTTTCTGTGAAAAAGTATTCTACGAAGAAATGTTTTGGGATGAATAATTTCTTTCCGTGTATGAAAAGAAACGAAACGAAAGCAATGAATACTGCGACATCGGGTGATATGTTTGTACATGATGTTCTTGAATTATAAACATCGTGTTTGTTTTCACATGTCTATATTTGTGTATCATTGTTCGTGTTGGGGATAGACACTCAACACTAGCTAGAATCATGTTCGAATTCAAACAAAAGCATGGAATTTTCACATCGCGTGGACATGTGTAAGTGTTTTTCGGAAGACTGGTGCGCACACTAGTCAACTGTCGGCCGAATATTCTCGAAAGACTGTATTTAATTTGTGTTTGACAGGGGAGAAGAGAACGGTGGAGGAAAATCAAAAAGAGATTCAAAGAGCATTGGGTGCATCACACTCTCAGTGATTCGCACGGCACGTATGCGAATTGAGAGCGAATTGAACTATCGGCAGATAAACAATCGTCGTTTGTGCGTAAATCGATGCTAGCTAGTACTGATTAAACGCACAGTCGATAGTTGACCGACAGAATAGTTTGAATGTAATCGGGAAGCCTATCAAACTTTTTTATCGGTCGTTACTGAATCGGTGCAGTGTGCGCATAAGGATCTAGCTCCATACTGATTAAGTCGTCCGACCAATCTATCGGCCGACAAAAGTCTGTAGTCTGCGGGGGCTCTAACTCTCAATCTTAACGATAACATCTACTGTTCATTGCTCGCTGTCTGGAGCGACATTGAAACACTGCACTTATTGACTATCCAAGTGGTTTTTCAGTATCGAAATAACGTCTCCTTTGTTCCCAAATATACCATTTTCAAAGAATCAATCCTCCAATTATACTATGCGATACTTTCCACAGAACGGCAAGAAAAAATCCGAAACCTACATTGGGTAAGAGAAAAATGAAAATTTTTAAAGCTCGCTGGCTGGACCGAAACTAGAAATAAAATCCCCGCGATAGGGATGTCTAAGGCAATGAATAAACTTCATATTTCTCTTTTGCTTCGCTTCCGCTAATCGATGCAAACACAGAACTCTACAGTTTTATTTGTTCATATTTGGGATTGCATTCTTAAGTCAACCATTCTGCATATCCGTTCAGCACGATAGAAAACCGCACCTACCTCGTAATCTCCCACATTTTGACTCACCTGAACCCGAAAGATCACTCATTCACACAAATATCTGGAAACCAAAGATCGTATTGAAATCCTATCGTCCTTACACAACAACAAATCGTGAGAAATCCTGGGCAAAGAACTACCAACATTTAGTGGGAATCCAGAAGACTGGTCACCTTGTGGGGGCAAAGTGGTCACCCGCACATATCAAGGTAAATGAGATAGATTTATGCGTTTTTTTTCGTCCAAATTTGTTCAAATCATATTTGATATAGTAGGTACATGTATGAAACAAGCTTGGTCTATTCACCTAGAATCTCAATTAAAATTTTCTCTAGCATACAAAAACGTAGTAAGAAACACATATCGTTCCGCATAATGAGGCTTGGTTTAGTTGGAATGGCATATTTATCCAGGGTCAAAGCCACAAAAGAGTCTTCTTCAAGAGCAGAATGTGGTGAGGTATATCAGCTTTAGTAAACAGAACATTGTAAGTTGTTATTCACCTATGACCACTTTGCCCCCAAACATCAAAATAATGTCTATGCTAATTAATCGCTGAGATTGAACAAAATATCTGTTCACCTCTTCTAGAATATGTGAACAGCCGTCCAAACTGATGATTTGTCCAATAGGGGAAAAGCGGGGGAAATTGGGCCACCTAAGCAAATCGCCTAATATTTCCAAACCAATACGGTCTAAATAAAAAATGTCACATTGTATACTGAGCTACACTTGTTTTCTCTCAATAAATGATGTTCAATCATTATATAAAGCTTCAATCTACTAAATATATCATAAAATAAAAGAGATGATTTTTGGACATTAGAATTTGATGCGGGGTGATTTGGTCCAGTGTGTGTTTCATCGAAAAAAAAACTCATGTTTAGGTAAAGTATTTTGGGATAATGTTACAATCAGTAACAATGTTTTGGGATCGATACCAGTTGCCTTGGCCAGATTCCAGACCAGAGAAGTTGGATTGACACCATTTCGAATTCTGCATGAATTTTTTCACTGTTGGTCGAGCATTTTCAAACACTTTTGATGCTTGGTCACAGAAAATCCGTTCTCGATGGCCTGCGTTGCTCTTTCAAGCTCCTCCTTCTTCCAACTTTGTCTGCCCATCCTCTTTTTGTAATTCAGCGACATCTGGAATCAATTAGACCAAACAAAAACCTCAAATATGTAGGACCAAATCACCCCACAAAAACGTGTCCATGTCACCCCACACAACATACAAAAACTAAAATGCAATTAATTTCATTCATTGTTATCAAACTTACAGTTTCACTACATCAAATTGTTTCTCTTCTGTAGGCGAACAGAACTTTACTGCACAATACACGAAAAGTTTGTTTAATTAGCGGGAAAAACCATAAAACCACGATCGGAAAACTCACATTTTTTGACGATCAAAGTGCTTGCTGTCCTCATGCTTCCGTTTCCCTCTAGTTGTGGAGTTTTACCAAAGTTTTTTTACTTTAGGTACATACGGTTCAATAATAGAAGGAAATCCAAAAATCCAAGTTGAGCCGTAATTTTTGAGATAAAGGGGTGGTCCAAATCACCCCATATGACCAAATCACCCCGTGTTACCCTATATCAGATTGAATAAACTAAATTTCACGAGAAATTCCTTAGATAGCATGCGCACTGAACTCCGGTCGAATAGCAATCGAGATAGTAATTTCTGTTTTTATTTGTATTTTGACATACGACAGCTCTACTGAAGTGACTCGAAAGTCATAAAATTTTTCAAACATAAGATGACTATCAATACGGCATCTATAGTCAATAGTTATACTACCAAACAAGCAGGTGACCACTTTGCCCCCCATGACCAATTTGCCACACTACCCCTATGATTCTGCTGCTTCATCATGCATGAAGAAGTTCGACAGGTAGGGGAGATGGGGGTAAGACGGACATGTTAAGGAAAACTTCAATTATATTTTTGGAAACTCATGAATTTACTTTTTCGTACATACCTAACATCACTTCTCTGTCAACTCACAAACTGAAATATAACCATCAGTGAATTCAATTTTGCAATTAAACCACTCAAAATGCTTAATATCGAAGCCGCAAAAGTTACATCCACACGCGGAATCATGTTCGATTTTCGGGTTTTGTTTCTCTATTCCACATTTGATCAGTATTCATTGTCATAGGATGGTTTAAATATTATAGAATAGCATGGAGAAAGGTTTCCCATCAACAGAAATTTGAAATTCATAATGCAACTATACAAATCAACCACCTGTCCATTATACCCCCACTGTCCGTCTTACCCGTGGCTCGTCTAATGAGTTAGAGGCAAAGAAGAATATAAACTTTTTGCACCGAAACCGTTCATGACGGTTTTGGTTTGCTTGTTCGTGTATCATGAAGTGTCGAACCGAAGCAGAAGTGTACCATTCTCTTTTGTGTCATGATTTGTAGCACGTAAAAACAAAGGAATGCCACTGGGGAAAGTGATTTCTGTAAGATCACATTTGAACAAACGAAAGCGAATTATTCAGTGAAATGGTCAATCGGAAAATACTGTGGATTGCACTAACGTTCCCAGATGAACTTTTGCCTTAGTAGTAGTATTAGTAGTACTCAGTTGAGATTTCTACGCGAATAACACGTCTTGAATGTATTTAGGAGTGGCAAGTTCTAGAATGTGCATGACCACAGTGCAAGTCGGAAGAAATCTCTTCAACGAAAAATCCCCCGGCCAGAACGAAACGAAATGCACGAAGTGTACTCGACCCACAACACCTGAAAAACCTTGTGGAGAGCATGCTGAAGCGCTTACAGGGGCCTTGAAGACTAAATACAAATTGATGATAAAGTCGAAAGCCTATCGGAGCTTCTAGTGCGTATGCAGGACATATTTCAGGACACAAACGCTAGGATTGATTCCTGTAAGCAGGATCTGCAGATGGAAATTTCGACGCTACGGAATGATGTTCAGCTTCTCAAATCGGAGTGCAGCAGAGAAATCAACTGTCTATCTTCATCTGTAAACAAGATTCGTACTAATGTCAACCAGAACTATAATCGAGTACGTGCAATGGAGAAGAGTTCTGACTTGCTGTTGGCTGGTGGTCCATACGCTACAAATGAGGACCTAAATGAAATATCTCGGAAAGTTGCGGTCGCTCTTGGTTACAACGAACAATGTATGCCATTGATCTATGCCAAACGTTTGATTAGGGGAAACATCTCGGTTGGTGCCACTCCAGCAAATGCACTGCAATTTGCGTTCAAACTGGCTCGCGAAGACTTCTTTCGTTGTTACTTCTCATTGAGAAATTTGTCATTGATTCACCTTGGATTCAAGGTTGACAAGAGAATCTATGTTAATGAAAATCTAACGGAAGAAGTTAGGAGGATCAAAGGTAAAGCCATCAGTCTGAGACGATCGGGAAAATTACACACCGTGTTTACTGAGGACGGATGTGTGTTTGTCAAAACTACGGTTGACGTAGAAGCAGTTTTGGTACGTACGCTGGAGGATTTGTCGCATTTTAATGATCGCTCCTGATGAAGTCGAAAATCTTTCCTTCGAAGCTTTATTTATTCTCAATTATGTCCATGAATCCTTTCCAATTTACATCCTTCTCTCCATCCTTCCTAAAAGTAAGGGGGGACGGATGTACAGATGAGCTGAGGCTGCTGCTGTTCCTGTGCATGCTGTTGCTGCTGTTGCTGTTGTTCCTGCTTTTGCTGCTGTTACGACCACGTTGTGAAAGATACATTCTTCACTTGAACCACTTCACAAATGTTAACTGAAATAATCGAAATACTAATGAATTGATATACGAAAGATTACGATTGATTCAGATTATGATTGTTGATTCTAACGGGTTGGGCTATATGACGCATTTTTTGTGGTTTCCACTTCTTTTGTTTTGTTTCGATGTTAGGTGATGGTGCCTACAATACTCTTGCGAATGTTTGTATCCCTCGTGTTGTGATGAATTGTGCACTAAAGACAGATAACTTAAATATCTGTCATGTTAATATTCAAAGTCTTTGTGCGCGCCAATTAGGTAAATTAGATGAGTTCTAAATGTGCTTTCGTGACAGTAAGATCCATATAATTTGTTTGAGTGAAACTTGGCTGACTGCTGATGTCCCAGATTCTGTTATAGAATTTTATGGTTACCACATCGTTAGAAATGATCGCAACTACAGCCGTGGTGGGGGCGTTTGTGTTTATTACAGAAGCCTCTTGAAGTCTAAAGTACTTTCCGCATCAGAGATACTTGTCGGGTTTGGTAGCATGTCTCGCACTGAATGCATGTTTCTAGAAATAATGCAATAATTCGGAGAAGTTTCTTTTGGGGGTTTGTTACAACCCTCCTAGAAGGGATTGTTCTAAGCTTCTTTTTGACAAACTGCGTGATATATCTGTAAATTTTCAAAATGTGATACTTTTGGGTGACTTTAATACCAACTTCAATAGAACTGATAGTAGATCAGAAAGATTGGAAAGTTGTCTTGATTTTTATGGCTTGAAATGCATAAATCCTACAAACACTCATTTTTTCTTAGGTGGTAGTTCGTTAATTGATTTATTTTCAACAAATAATGCAGACTTTGTTTTAAATTTAAACTAAGTTTCTGCACCAGCATTCTCAAGACATGATGTTTTATTTTCATCCATTAAAATAAGTCGATCTCATGTCGATTCTATCCATACCTTCCGCGATTATCGGAACTTGAATATATCGTCTTTTATGAATGCTTTTGAGAGGATTAATTGGGCATATCTCTATATTAGCATAACTGATGCCGACTTGGCTTTGAACTTTTTCAATGGAAATCTATTAAACCTGTTCAATTCTTTTGTTCCATTAAGGACAACACGTGCTAAAAAGAATCCATGGTTTACTAATGAAATTGCGTAAGCTATTCTGGAAAGAAACATTGCGTATCGTTTATGGATCTCGGATAGATCTGTTTATAACCAAAATCAATTCAAGCGCTCACTGAGTAAATACTGCAAACATTCATTATGCATCCAATCAACTAACTTCGACACATTCTAGCAAGGACTTGTGGAAAAAACTGAAAAGTATTAATGTGTGTCAAAATTCACAACATGTTGAACAGTTTGATAATAATAACGACGAAATACAAATGGTTTTGCATTTTCAGAAATTTCTGAATACGATATTATTTTATCGATAAACTCAATTAAATCTGATGCAGTGAGTTTTGATGAAATTCCTTTGAAATTCATAAAATTTTTGTTTCCTTCGGTTTGTCCTGTTTTAAGATATATATTCAATCTTATTATTGTCTCTTCTAAATTTCTACAAGCTTGGAAATTTTCTAAAATAATTCAAATTCAAAAGAAAGGGAAAAGTTAATTTCGCTAATTTAAGACCGATAAGCATTCTGTGCGCCCTGTCAGAAGTTTTTGAACGATTGATAAAAAATCAAATTCAAGACCATATTGATAGTTATAATCTAACGCACCGTCTTCAATCAGGTTTTCGCCGTGGACATAGCACAACTTCTCCTTTTTGGAATGTGCATGATGATACTCACTCGGTTATTGATAGGAATGGTGTTGCTGTTTTAATACTGATTGATTTTTCTAAAGCCTTCGATAAAGTATCGCATACTGAACTTTTAAAAAAAATATCCTCTGAGTTTTCGTTCAGCCGTTTAGCTGTTAGCTTGATTCACTCGTATCTATCGAAACGAACGCAAGCTGTTTTTGCAAATGGAAAATATTCCAAACACATTCAATTTTGGGCCCCTTGTTATTTTCATGCTTTATTAATGATCTATCGTCTGTTCTGAAGCACTGCAAGATTCACATGTTCGCCGATGATGTGCAACTTTACTTAGACGCAGAAGGTTTACCAGTGCCTATGATATCTGACTTCATAAATTTTGATTTGGGAAGAATTGATCGATGGTCAGTTCGAAACATACTGCCAGTGAATACATCATAAACTTAAGCTATGTTTATTACCAGAAATATTCAAAATAGCGAATATTAATAATATAAATAAGAATATTAATAGTGTGAGTGGATTTCATAGGGAATGCGTTGAATGGTTTAACAGGAGGAATTAACTAAATTAATTGGTTAAATTTAGAATTATAGATAAGTAAAAGTAGATAGAAGAGCTCAATGAATTAAAACTAAATGTAGTACATGAAAAGGAGAATTCCTTACGCTACAATGATTTGTGTATCAATAAATAAATAAATAAAAATAAAACAAATTACGATGTTTACTTTTCGTTTCAAGCACAAAAAAGAGAGAAATGAAAAAAAATGAGTGGACACTTTATTTTGCCAATCACTGTAATATTAATTTACTAATTAGCGGCATAGATGAGGATGCATTGTATTTACAAATTATATTACATTCTCTGAGTAAACGCAAATGCTGACCATTCGAAAATATATCGCAGATCATGGTACGAATATACGAGAAAGTAACAGAGAATCAACTAGCATCAAAAATAATTTCAATTGTCCATAACGGAAGCACACATCAATGTACAATAGCATTCATCCTCAATTCCATCTGCAACCTGTTGAACAGCCCCGGAGCTCGCACCGAGGATATATGCTTCATTCTTGAGAACTCGTGACAACGTAACAAGGGTAACGACCCTTTGCTACGGATAATGTTTTTTGCCATCATTGGGTGCTTGTTACCGCCGTTGTTGAGACATCATGCCGAGAGTCCTGGAAGATGAAGAGCCATTCTACGTCATCTTTGTTTGAGATTATCATTAACATAAGTTTATACTTCATTGAAGCCCGAAAAAAAATCAGCGCAACAAAATAAAACCGCACATCTGTCGGGCTCAACAAGTTTTCGGTCCATCCAGCCAGCCAACCAGATTACTGTCTGCGGTGTGGGTGGCACGAGGCTCCGATGCGAAAACCGCTACTTTTGCCTGGGATTTTGGCTGAGCTGGAACGTGGGTGCGGACGGGCGGTGGGTTTCGACAGCAGAAAAAAAACTGAATAACAACAGATGATGAAAGATGAAGATGTCGCTCAAACAAGTACATTCCAAAGTCAACCTCCACCTCAATGACATGGTTGAGAGGACTCTGGGAGCAACCCGGCTGGTATCGTGTCCCACTCTTGCAGAGACAACGCTCCCGAAAAAGTTTCAGAATCCCACAAGTTTCACCGGAGAGCAGACTGGCGGTTGCCAGTGGATACACATGGATGGTGCTTTGCCTGAACCCAGGGGAGCAAATTAAAAAAAAAACGCAAATCAAGTTCACAAGACTTCGTTTGTTTCGAAGGTACGCCTCGAGTATGCCCGGCGAGACAACTTAACTAACCACTGTTCATTTAATCTTAAAATTTCGTTGTTTTTGCACGCAGAAAACTTTCCAGACATGTTGATGATATAATGGGGAAAAAATAACACACACGTGTGTGACGTTAGAAACCAAATCTTCTACTATCGAAGACCACAATGAATGGCCGGTTGAATAATTGTATCCAGAAGAAAAAAACCCTTGAGCGCAACAAATCACATTTTCAAGTTCTCTCGAGAACGAGGCGAAAACAATGAAACATAACAGGAAGAACCTGTCAATGCGCACATGAACCAGTTCTGCTCGACGGGGCCAGGGAAGCACCCGAAACCTAACCGCACCTGCCGCTCGGTTAAGTCACATACATAATTCCACATGCACATTTTGCCAGCTTCATTCATGAAATGTTTCCTTTCTCCGTCAAATAAACATCCGCTGGCCGGTAAGCCTTTGGCACTGGATGATCCAGAGGGCAGCAAGGAAAAAAAACTGTTGGCCGTGTGTTGCGTTTGGTACTTGTATTTTTTTGTGTTTGCTTCTTCTTCGTTTGAACGTTTTAACCGAAGAAATTTCACGATCAAGATCAGGGACATGGCATGTCCGGTAAAAGCGAGAATATGCGCAACAAGTGGTGCGTCCTGGCAGTGAACGCAACCTTGTTGTAAACAAACACAGGGGGTAGAGAAGATTGGGTATGTTGTTGTTGTTTTTTTTTGCTCTCTCGGCAAGAAGATTCAGCTTCGAAGATAGCATTCAGACAGTGACAGTGACACACGCATCCCGCATTTTGGGGAAATTGACTACACTTGCACTTGCACTTGAAAATTTGAACGGTTCGTGGGGAGGGAAGGTTCCAATTACACGACCCCTGGAGTAACAGACATGCGCATGTAAATATATGGTGCTTTGGTAAGTACGCATCAGCCCATTAACGATCAAGCTGAAAAAAATATTTTTTTAAGGAAGGTTTTGGTATAATTTTTATTATTAGCGTTACAGAAACCTCAATCTTCAAAAATTATTTTTTTCCGTTCTTTCGTTTTCCGGAAAATTAAAAAAATCGAAAAATCGCCAAACAAAAACATTGATCAGACCCTGCATTTTTTGTTCCTGTAAAAGGATCAATCCAATGGTTTTTTCGTACATCACAATGTGTGTTTTTTTTATCAATGTAATACTGTAGAAAATTTTACATTTTTTTGGCATTTTATAAGATTTACTTTGTTAGGTTATGCAAGGTTATGTATTTTCCGCACACAGTTGCTTTAAATCGAATTTATTTCCCAATAAAGTTGTACAAAATTGAATTAAATCGATAGTAAGTGATAGCTAATAAATTAAGGTATCATTTGATGCCAAAACCTTAACATTTGGTTGCTTTCCAAAGCCATGGAAATTTCTCAAAGTTCTTGTTCGATTTTTCGAACGCTTGGCCTAATATGGGTTAAGTGGCTCAATATATATACTACAAAAAAAGTTTTTCTGAGTAAATGTTTCGTTTCTGGACGGAACCCACATTAATGCCTATTTAGCGTGAAACATGACGTGAACCCACAAAAACATTGAGCATTCTGGAAACGTTTGAAGATACGCAAATGGAGGCACTTCTTAATGAGGATTCAAGTCAAACGCAACAGGAACAAGTATAATCGTTAGGCGAAATGTGACAAGCCATTTAGTATAGTAACTTTAGAAATAATACAAAAACACGGCATACATGGAGACTTCGAACCGTGTTAGTTTGCGTTTGAATAGATGGTCCAACGTCATAAACGGAAGGTGTTCTAACCAGTGCTTCACGTTCACGACATTCAAATTCGGCGAATTACTGCCTTCCTTGTATTGATAATCTACTGCTCAAGCGAGAGTCGATAAATATGAAACAACACTATCAATGAACCCCAGTGGAATGAACATCAACATCAGCTTGCCATGAAGTTTATTTTTCATTTGCATCTTCCTTTTCGTCATGGTATTCGTAAGGTCGAAAATGAAGATCATTGCGTGTTAGTGAAAATCAGAGCATAAAATTCAACATCACCAATTGAGAGTGCAATCGATTAATGGTAAAGGATGTCAATTAATCACACAAAATTCTTGTTTATGACGACTTCGGCAATGGAATGTATAGAACAACTCTTGCTACGTTTTATAAATCTACTTACGATTGCTCGGAAATGGCATACACCACCATTTATATGTGCAATGGGTGACACGTTTTCAATAAAAATTCAGTGCAAGCGATGAAGATCAACTTAATGTACGTGATAATCACCTAAATTTATTGACAGTAATGAAAGTGCCTAAATACAAAATGCTTGTGCTCCCGTGGCCGAGTGGTTAGCGTCATAACTAACATGCCGGGTGTTCGGGTTCGATTCCCGTTCTGGTCGGGGGAATTTTTCGTCAAAGAAATTTCCTCCGACTTGCACTGTGATCACGCGTATTCTAGAGCTTGCCACTCAGAATGCATCCAAGGCGTGTTATTTGGCATAGAAATCTTAACTAAGTACTAATAAAAATGACGCAAGTAATACTACGTTGAGACGGCGAAGTTCCTCTAGGAACGTTAGTGCCATTGAAGAAGAAGAAGAAAGTGCCTGAATGTAGGCTTTTCGAAATTCGTTCATGCTGTTTTCGATCAATAAACCAGACAAAGTTCACGCGTCTCGACTCTTGTGTTATACTCATTATGGCAGATATGGTGTTGAGTTTCAACAGAAGAGAATTCATCCGATACTGGGAAAAATCTGATTCCTTCATTCGTGAATAAATTTTGATAATCTGTAGCACTGGTTCTAACATTGAATTGTTACTGGAGATGAGAAGTGAATCCATTACGACAATCCAAAGCGAAAAAAAATTGTAAGGGGCTGTATCTACGGCCGAACCGCATTTTCGACGTAGAAATATGGATTTATGAATTTAGATAATCCGCTTTTTTATCACTTCCGATATTATTTTAGAATGCATCGACATTTTTGAAATAACTGTTAAGGTACTTAGTTATTTTAGTTATTTTTACTACTTTAGTATTAAGAAGTTTCATTTGAAATTTGAAGAATTTAATACTGTCTTCCGGCCTGGTAAACTTATAGAGAACAATATGCCTTCTTAAATAAATATCGCTACCAGACGTCGACACTGTAGATTGTAATGTTTCGGTTTACTTGATAAGTGAAAAAATACACGTGATATCAGTTAGATGATCAATTATCAAAATTCTATCTTTATAACGCGCATCATCTCATATCTTCGAAGCACTCATTTAATTCATGTGTTCATGCAAAATCTATATCAAATCGGTCGATATCACTGACATTATAGTTCTTTCCCCTAAAGGTAATAGCTACACAATTCACGAATGAACCCAAATTTCTAAAACTAACATTTTTTCTACAATCAAGCAATTACGATATAATATTCAATTCAACATTCGAATGAACGAAAGTTCATCTGATATGACAGAGTACGATCCATGCATATACAAAATCATGTTTAATTTCCGGCTTTTTGATTCGCGAAGATCTCCGTAGCGTTGGAAGAGTAGTCTCTGGATCTATCAATGTTTCCATGTTTGGGTTTTTTTGTTATTCGATGTTGATGACATTTGATTTTTCAGAGCTCCTGCGTAGTCATCATCTACCGTCACCACTCTTTTCCTCTTAGTTGAGGTAATTGGGACCATTACGTTCAAGGTAGGACTTCTCACCTTCGGGATCTTCAGTTGATTTCGATGTGTATATGTAGTCACGTTTCCAACTGGCACGGTTTAAAGGTTTAAAGGATATCAGTTTATTTATCGATACTTTACAGTCCATGACCATCCTGATTTGATCATTTTTCTTTATCAACACAAT
Organism: Toxorhynchites rutilus septentrionalis; assembly: GCF_029784135.1. Lineage (NCBI taxonomy): Eukaryota > Metazoa > Arthropoda > Insecta > Diptera > Culicidae > Toxorhynchites > Toxorhynchites rutilus. The sequence goes on along the minus strand of NC_073745.1, from coordinate 332,947,075 downwards.
TACAGGAGACGCCCACTCACTTGCTTCAATTGGAGTAATGACATTTTTTTTCTAGTTTGTTCAAGTATTTACAAGCCTTATCTCTTAATCGAAACGGCACCTCAAAGGCACGTTTTAAAATAGGTTGATCGTCTTGAGGTAACTAATTCGCCCTCAAATCCTACTATCGATGATGAAAAATCTTTTTAAAAACGTTAGCAAATTTCGTCTCAATATCACTCAAACAAAAATTTTGGTCTCTAGAAAAGACATTCTGAACAATGGTTAGTTTGTGGAAGGTGCTTCTCCACTCAGGAAAGAATACATCCAACCATTCTCTTCCTAATAATGGAATAAACCGATGTCGATTGATATAAGATTTCCAGTTGGTTATAACTATCAGTAAAACTTTTTTTTATAGATTTCTAACAACTACAGTTACTTCAGCCTCACCAAAAACATTCAGATTTTCTCCATCCGCAAACTTCCTGTTATTTTTGCGACAAGGCAAATTGAATAGTCTTAAAAATGTTTCTACATCCATTACAAAGACAACAGACCCACAATCAAATCCCATTTCAACTGATTTAGCCTGATTCTAGTAATAGACACCTCCTTCATACACGTATAATCACCTGCAGAATCTTCTTCAGATTCGTCACTGAATTCCATTTTCAAACAATTCATTGCGGTGTTCAAGTTCGATGCTGTGTTGTTAGGTGGGACAATTACACTTTGAACTTTATTTGACCTTGGGTTGAAACCACTTCCTTTTCGGCACTGACGTTTAATGTTACCCTTCAAACCACAGTTGTGGCAGTAAAAGTTTGCGTAATGATTCCAATCCTTGTTCTTATGTTCGTTGTTGAACGTTACTCTTCGTTGATGGCTAGTACTTCTGCTGCGGTTGCGATTGTTTCGCTTGTGGAAGTTGAAGTTCATTTCTATTGTAATACACTCTGTCCAACATCTATAAGACCACCCTGATTCTATTTCGTTGCAATACAAACAGTTAGAATTTCAACGAGATACATTCATACATTGTTGAATGCTTAGAATAAAGTATATTCAACGTTAATTTCATTCAAAAGGGTTGTTTGTTTATTTATTATGCTTAAATATGATCATTTCAGCTGTCCAGTTTCTATAAGACCATTTCAAAATTCATAAGTATTATCAATGAAACATTCAAAACGATCGGCTGATTTGCATGTCAATAATTGGCAACCTTGCCATTTCGACTAATAACTTGGAAAAAAATCGGTTAGCGGAAAATTTATTACAGAAGTTGATTTCATCAGCTGTAAAATTAATCGCTGTTTGGGATATTGAATGGCCTATACCAAGTTCTTTAAGATTTCTCCACAATTCCTTCACAAATTTTTGGATCAAATCGAGAAGCAAAATTATCTTGTTTTGCTGTGGGTATTAGTCTGTTAACCTGATTACGAGCCCTTCTGAATGCCAGATGGTCATTCAAGTCGTTACTGTTTTTTCATTTCTTGAATAATATATCACAGTTTATGATAGCTCTGCTTATTATTGGATTAAACCAAGGATTGTGCTTTTTATTACAAGAAAAAGTACGGATGGGAACAAATGTATCATGAAGATAAGTTAAAACATTATTTAAGAATTCAAGCTGCAGATTTTAGTCAACAACACTATAAAAAATACTCCAATCAAAAGAATTAAAAGCATCTATCAACGAGTCAATGTGTATGGCTTTGTAATCACGATATTCGATTGGCTTTGAAGTTGACATGAAACCGAAATCGAGAGACACAAAAATTAAGTAATGGTTCGATAGTACCGGCACTTCAATTTGACCGAATCTCAACACTTTCGGTGGTTCATTTGTGATGCATAAATCGAGTTGCGAAGCTCGCTTTCTATGAAAAACGTTCATTACCTACAAAATATAAGGAATGAGTATCCATTAGACTGTAAAGCCTAGCACATTTGGGTGAACCGTTATTCAACATTTTTTTTTTTATCCAAAATATATATTTTATTAAGGCTCATATGGCGTCAGCCTAACGGGGCCGGGAGTTCAATATTTTGACAATGTTTGCTTAGACTATGTTAGTAATATGTAACCGATTACTCGCGGTTGACTTGAGGTTAGTATTACAAGTGTTCTCATAATTGGTATGTCGCAGTCTTCGATGCTCTGTACGTGTGCCCGACACGGGATACTTCCTATTGGGATGCAGCTGACCATCAATCAGCAACGCCCCCCTTGTCTGTATACTGTAGATATGGTCTAGCGTGGTGCGTCTTTCTCGACTCGAGGAATCCAGGATAGAATGGTCATTAGCCGGCGCAATCATCAGCTCGTGTAGAGTTGTCATGAGCGGTACAACCTTTGGCTCTTGTTGAATAATCAGTGGACTGCACAACCTTCGGCCCGTGCATCTGTAAAGAGTGTGTGTATGTATTGCCGCGACTAAGTAAAAGTTTATCGATCGGATAGGAGGGATATGAAACGGGGATACAACGAAGGAAACATCATTAAACGTTGACATCGGCGTTTCTGAGGAACAGGTATAGATGAAGCAGAAGATCAGGATCCCGGCTACCTAAGATATCCCGGACGGGGATATCCGATTGTCTGTCTTGTGCTCTCAGTGCTCTAGAGAGCTGAGAGCGAGCAGCATGGAACCGGATACACGACCAGACAACATGCTCGATGTCGTGGTAGCCATCGCCACAATCACAAAGATTGTTTGCTGCGAGCCCAATGCGATAGAGATGCGCGTTTAGGTTGTAGTGATTGGACATAAGCCGAGATATCACGCGAATGAAATCACGACCTACATTCAAATCTTTGAACCATGTACTCGTCGAGACCTTAGGGATAATCGTGTGTAACCAACGACCGAACTCATCTTCACTCCACATGCGCTGCCAACTTACGAGCGTGTGCTGACGAGGAATGTGGAAACATTCATTATAAGCAATTTTCCTTTCAAAAAGTGTACCTTCTAAAGCGCCCACCTTAGCTAGCGAGTCCGCTTTCTCATTCCCCGGAATCGAGCAATGAGAGGGAACCCATGCTAAGGTAATCTTGAATAATTTTTCGACCAAAACACTCAATAGTGGTCTTATTCTTGTTAGGAAATAAGATGAGCGTTTATCAACTTTCATTGAGCGGATTGCCTCTATTGAGCTGAGACTGTCTGAAAAAATAAAATAGTGGTCGATGGGCAATGTTTCAATGATCCCTAATGCGTAATATATCGCACCCAGTTCAGCGACATACACGGAACAAGGATCTTTGAGTTTGAAAGAGGCACTGGAATTTTCATTGAAGATGCCGAAGCCAGTGGACCCGTTTATGAATGAACCGTCAGTAAAGAACATTTTATCAGATCTAACTTTCCCATATTCTGCCGACAATATCGGCGGAATAGAATCGGAGCGTAGGTGATCTGGGATTCCATGGATTTTTTGTCGCATGGACAGATCAAAAATGACAGAGGAATTGCAGAAGTATGGGAAGCAAACTTGGTTGGAGATGCCTGGTGAAGGGTGCACGTCGTGTGTAAGGTACTCATGGTATAAAGACATAAAACTTGACTGAGGAGTCAGTTGGAGTAGATTTTCGAAGTTATCAATTACCAATGGATTCATGATCTTGCAACGGATGAGAAATCTGTAGGATAATTCTGTGAATCGAAGAGTAAGCGGGGGTACTCCTGCCAAAACTTCGAGACTCATCGTATGTGTCGAATGCAAACACCCCATGGTTATACGCAAGCAACGATATTGTATTCTTTCCAGCTTGAGAATATGAATCCTGGCAGCCGATCGGAAGCAAAAACTGCCATATTCTAACACTGATAATATCGTTGTTTTGTACAACTGAATGAGGTCTCCTGGATGGGCACGCCACCATGTTCCGGTAATTGTTTGGAGAAAATTGATTCTTTGCTGGCATTTCTGTTTCAAATACGCAATGTGTCTCCCCCAGGTACACTTAGAATCAAAATATACACCCAGGTATTTGAAAAACATAGAGTGTTGGATCGTTTTGCCGGATAGGTGAAGCTGGAATTGGGCGGGTTCGTGCTTCCTAGAAAAAACGACCATTTCGGTTTTCTCCGTAGAGAATTCGATACCCAGCTTGAGAGCCCACGTGAACAGGTTGTTCAGGGTATCTTGCAACGACTTTTGCAGAACGACGGGATTAGTACCCGTGATGGAAATAACTCCATCGTCTGCAAGTTGTCTCAGCGTGCAGTCTCTAGTTAGACAATCATCCATATCATTGACGTAAAAACTGTACAAGAGGGGGCTTAGGCAGGAGCCTTGTGGAAGGCCCATAAAACTGTAACGAGAAGATTTCGAGCTGCCATGAGAGAAAATCATGTGCTTTTCTGACAGTAAATTGTACAGGAAATTGTTAAGAATTGGTGAAAGTCCACGATTATGAAGCTTCTCTGAGAGAATTTCCATGGAAACTGAATCAAATGCCCCTTTGATATCGAGAAAAACGGAAGCCATTTGTTCTTTGCGAGCAAATGCGATTTGGATTTCAGAAGATAACAGCGCGAGACAATCATTTGTCCCTCTACCTCGGCGGAAGCCAAACTGCGTATTTGACAGCAAATTGTTCGTTTCGACCCACTTGTCCAAACGAAGTAGAATCATTTTCTCTAACAATTTACGAATACAGGATAACATTGCAATCGGCCTATACGAGTTGTGATCGCAAGCCGGATTGTTGGGTTTCCGTATGGCTATCACTCTCACTTGTCTCCAGTCATGCGGGACAATATTCAGCTCCAGAAACTTGTTGAACAAGTTCAGCAAACGCTGTTTTGCCAAGTCGGGAAGATTCTTCAACAAGTTGAATTTAATCTTGTCCGACCCCGGAGCTGAATTGTTACATGAGAGAAGGGCAATTGAGAATTCCACCATCGAAAAATTCTCATAATCGTTTTGAAGTGGAATGTCGCGTACGACGTTTTGTGCAGGAACGGTGTCGGGGAAAACCTTCCTTGCAAAGTTAAAAATTCAACGGTCAGAGTATTCCTCACTTTCGTTTGTATGGTTCCAGCCACGCATTTTCCTAGCCGTATTCCAAAGAGTGCTCATAGCGGTCTCCCTTGACAAACCATTGACGAACTTCCACCAATATCCACGCTTTTTTGCTTTAATCAAACCTTTTAGTTTGGCTTCTAGAGCTTGGTACTTTCGAAACCATTCCACTAATCCAGTTTTCCTGAATTTTTTGAAAGCGGATGATTTTTCAAGGTAGACCTTTGAACATTCCTTGTCACACCAAAGTGATGGAGGACGACGTCGGAAAGTGGTAGCCGGTACACGTTTCTTTTGAGCTTGAAGTGCGCTTTCGTAAATCAAACTCGATATAAAGTTATACTCTCCGAGTGGAGGAAGTTCATGCATTGAAACAATTGCTTCAGATATTATTTCCGCAAATGTTCTCCAGTCAATATTCTTCGTGAGGTCATACGAAATATTGACTGACTCACGAGAGCTTGATTCATTAGCGATCGATAAAATTATTGGTAGGTGATCACTACCGTGGGGATCTTGGATTACCTTCCACATGCAATCCAGGGATAACGAAGAAGAGCATAGAGATAAGTCTAGCATGCTTGCCCGTGCAGGAGGGTTGGCTATTCTGGTTGCTTCCCCAGTATTCAAAACTGTCAATTTGAAGTTGTCGCACAGATCATAAATCAAAGTGGCACGGTTGTCATCGTAGAGTGATCCCCATGCTGTTCCATGGGAGTTGAAATCACCTAAGATTAACCGCGGCTCCGGCATTGCCTCGATAGTATCAAAGAACTGATGGCTCACTACCGTAGTTCTGGGAGGGATATATATCGAAGCAATGCAGAGGTCTTTGCCATTGATTTGTGTCTAGCAAGCAACAACTTCAATGCCTGTCATCGATGGGAGAGTGACTCTATAGAAGGAGTGGCATTTTTTAATCCCCAATAGTACGCCACCAAACGAGTCATTTCGATCGAGGCGAATAATGTTGAAATCGTGGAAATTCAGCTCATCGGCTGAAGAAAGTCATGTTTCACAGAGAGAAAATACATCACAGTTAGAGCTGTGAACTAAAAATTTAAACTGATCTAGTTTGGGAATAATGCTTCTGCAATTCCACTGTATTACAGTGGTCAAATCCTTGACCTCTTGCACTGAATCAGGCATCGAGGGAAATGAACGCTGCCAAAAAACCACATTTTTCTTTCAAAAATGTTCTCACAATCGGAAGCAAACATAATACTATGCTTTTAAGAGGGTCGTTTATATTTAAAGCATTAAAAATGTTGTCCACCAGGTCAGAAAGCGCAAGCAAGCCAGATTGTGGCTGTTGCCTCGACCGCGAAAAAGGAGCAGACGTGTTGGGTGCTGCTCCGGGAAGTGCTGAGGACCCCTGGTGCGTAGAAGAACCGCTTAAACCAGGAGGTACTTGCTTCGGTCTATTCTCAGCACGTTCGATTCGAGTTTTCATTCCAACTTGGGAAGTTTCGGTTTTCTTTCTGGGGAGTGATGGAAAAGAAGTAATTTTTCTTTTCCTGATGGCACCCTGCGATGTACCGGAACTTCCTGCATTGGGAGCGTCAGCAACAGGCTCGTCGTTCTGCAGAATGGAGTAGGGATTGTCCTGAGTCGTTGGAACGGGACTCTTAAGCATTTCTGCATAAGTCCGCTTGGAACGTTCTTTTAAGGAACGCTTGATTTTTTCCCCTCGTTGTATGTACACCGGGCATTGAGTAAGATCATGAGGAGTCCCGCCGCAATGAAGACACTTGCGCTCTTTCGGGCAAGGATTCTCATCATGGCTCTCTCCACAATCTGCGCAACGTTTTTTGTTGCAACAATAGGCGGCCGTGTGACCGAGTTGCATACATTTGTTGCATTTCATTACCCGGGGTACAAACAACCGAACAGGTAAACGAAGTGCACCTATTGCAACGTAGTTAGGAAGGGCGGAACCCTCAAATGTCACACGAAAAGAGTTTGTCCGATTGAGGACTCTTTTGTCATTTTTAAGTGACACAGATTTCAGTCGATCGCATGCAAGAATCTTCACACTTTTAAGTGAAGAGTTCTTGAAGCGACCGACACCATCGAGTATCTCTTTTCGAGTCAAACCCTTTTCGTTTATTACACCGTCTATTTCAACGTTGCAACAGGGTACGTATACGCGATACTCAATCGCAAAGAGATCACAGCGCGTTATTGCATTCGCTTGGGTCCTGCTGGAGACGACAACTCGTAATTTGTCTGGCCCCACCCGAGTAATCTCGGTAACTTCGGAAAATTTCTGTGTCAACTCTTTTGAGATGCGAATGACGTTAAGAGGTTTGGATTTTCGTCTAAAGTATACGATAAATGGGCCTTTGGCGCCATCAGAGTATTCTTTTAGACGAAAATCCTGCTTCTCGTCTTTTCCTCATCTTCAGAGCTTTCTATCTCGTAAACAGAATTTTCCTCCTCATCTTCTGTTTCATCCTCCTGCTCATCAGGAGGAGGATTCAACATGTTAGTGTTAAAATCACCCATGAAGATAATATGCTTGTAGGTAAAACCATTCGAAGACCCTAAATTTTCCACTGAATCAGAACAGTCCATTTCTGGAGGGTTATACAAAGTTGTAATCATTATTTTCTCATTTTTTGACAATAACCTCTATTGTTATGAACTCTGTACCAGTTACTCCTGTATCATTATTCGATTTTGAAATAACATTGAAGACGAGACCATTCTTTAAATAGAAACATACACCACCTCCTATTCGTCCAACACGATCATTTCGAACAATACTATAACCATTGATAGTTACAATGGTACTCATTGATACTTTCGCTTAATCATGTTTCACTCACTCATATTATATCAACATTACTAACCGCCATGATCTGACGTACTTCTTCAATTTTGCACAGCCTACGAGCACAAAAAATATTTACAGAACATATCGAACGCTTTCCATTGTATAAGGCGGATTTCATTACGGTTCGTTGAGGTGTAAAAACTGGAATCACTAGCCATTACGTAAATAAGGAAAGGACACAGCAAAAAACAGAGGATAGTATATGACCTTTTTTTCCAAAACACTATTTACATAATTCTTTTTTTTTTTTCTAATAATGTGACGCATACAGTAAACAGTAGAGATTATATTCCAGAATCCACAGCATCCAGGTAAAAGTACCATCCACAGTCAGCAACAGCAGCAACAGCATCAGCAGCATCAGCAGCATCGATAGGATCAGCAGCAACTCGAACAGACTTTTAGGAGGGGAGCGAATGGAATGTGAGGATAGAAGAGAAAGGAAATGCAAAAACTAGTAAGGAACGGGTTTAAATTGATTCACTTAAATCACTGTCTGACGATACAGTAATCTCCTTCTCATATCCGTTTCTCTTTATAAACAGAATTCCACCTCGCGTAAATACTCCGCTCAGCCTCCTTCCTTCTTCATGTGTAGCGCCTTGGAAGCTCTGAGACTAGGTCCCAAATTCTCATTTATGTAGATACGTTTGTTTACTGAGAATCCTATCCCAGATAGTGACAATGAATGGGATCGTAGATACCGTGAGTAAAAGTCGTTCCGCTGTATGGTTATAGCGAATTGTAGCAGGATCATATAGACTTTGCCCGCAGCAAAAGCTCCCTTCGAGAGCCGACGAATGTCTACTAGCGAGAACTCACTCTCGACGTATCCAAATGTTTTATACCATGAGTGGAAGTAGGAGAGCAGATTTTCACCATCCACAAACGGAATTCCACTAATGACAAGATCATTCCTGCGTGTCGGTCTATCCACTGCCAACGATGTATCTTTGTTCGATTTCTCGATCGAAGATGAAATTGTAGTAAACGTTTGTTTATTTTCCTCTCGTAGTCTCTCCATTTCAGTGGTGATGTTATCACGAAATTTATACACCACGTATACACCACCACTAAAACACTGATCGATGTCTTTTTGAAGGCACGTATGCCTTCTAGCAAAATTTCGGAATTAATTTTTGCACCTTTCTGGATATATCACAGATAAATCGATTTTGAATCGACACTTTTCCGTGGGAAAAAAACAACTATTATACTGTATGCACCGCAACAACAAATTTTACGTGCGCTTCATTCTACGTATGGTATGGAGTCGATCCATTATAGTCATTTTTTTTTCCCTGTTGGATGTGAACCACTGCGTCCATTATTCTGAACTATTGTGGTATATCCCATTTTTTTGTACTCCGCTTCAAGCTTACCTACTGCTTATTGATGAAGAAGTAGACTGACAGCTATAGCGAGATAGGTGCCAATCAGGAATACTCTGTTTGATAAATTTTATAATCCTGATCGGCGACGCAGACCAAATTTCCTTGGGCTCCAGAATAGCCTTATCAAGGTATTGAAGTCTGCGTCTAGTTAGAGCTCCATAATTACAGAGCAAATGTTCCGAAGTTTCGCTTTTCGGTATTACAAAAACGACAAATATCATCTTGCACTAAACCTATGTTTTTGAGATGGTATTTACTCGGACAGTGTCCTGTTATAAGGCTTGTGATTGTGCCTAAGTCTTTCTTATTAAGACTCAGCAATTGTTGAGTAATTTTAATACTCGTCGTGATAAATTTTTTTGACTGGTTAAGTTGTACCGCCAACCAGTTGGCTAACACTTCCCGGTCTTCCCAGTTCTTCAGCTCACCTTTCAACACACAGTCAGATATTGTGTAGTGAAATCAAGGTTTCAAAAAATTTTTTTTTGACGTGGGACTACGTCTAACCGGAATATATGGAGGGTAAAATGAAAACGTAAACACAGAACATGCAGGAAAAAATTAAAGATTTCGAATGCTTATAATTCGAACATTTCCTGATATATCGGAAAGATGTTTGCATCAATTGATAGGAAATATTCCTACGCTTCTATCGCAATTAATAAAATGTTATTTTTCATTAGATAAACAACTAAATAACTGTAAAATGTTGAACGTTATCTAAACGTCCTAACTGCCCCGTTTTGATTGGCCCGATTTACGGTTTCCCCAACACAGACTCCAAAACCAAGCAGCCTTGGGGAAATCGGCATTGAAAATACATGAAAGTAGGGGGAGCTTTTGTTCCACCCGAAATGAGTTCGAAAAGAAAGTTGAAACTGTTAATTGAAGTTTTTTTGGCACTCCGAAAAGTGTTTTCCCAACACGGATTACAAAAGCGTGTACGAGCACAACGTTTTGGCTCGGTTATTCAAGATTGCATTGAAGGATATGCCTTCATATCTTCGGCTCACTGATGTTCAGGCAAAATGTTGATAACCATTTGCTACGATAACGCCTATTGATTAAACAATATGCGTTCGACGTACATTTCAAAATCGAAACTGAGTGCCTGAAATTCATCAAATCAAGTAAATTCGCGGTTCGAGAAGTACATAAATTTGAGAGATGTAAACTTTAGAGGGAAATGTAACATAAAATAATTGTTTGATAATTCTTCCGTTCACATATTTTGTCCTAGGCATCATACCAAACGTAAAAGGACTGTCATTAAATTAACTTGTAATGAAGAACATAATCTATCATGATTCATGATTTGACCTCACATGGCATTTGTTCAATCTTTTTGCTCACAAATTAAATATATTAAATTCAGTTGAATTCGGGAATTGTTTCATTCAATCAAAAATTTTATCAATACAAACAAATGATTGCTAAGCTAAGGTAGTCCCACGTCAACTTTGCGGTTATATCATAGATATAACCCACCCATTTTTTTATGCCAAATGTCTTAACATTGCATGAAACATCGAAATTTACTCAGCTCAATCCGATTTCATTTACTAATGTCGCAGACTTTAAAATTCAAGTTTTTTGAAAACCTAAAATTCACCGGAGATCGGGGTTTTGAAAAAAAAAATTTGCATGGCAATTTTTTTATGGGATAATAATTTTTTTGAGGGTCGATTCCTCTCCTACATTCATTTGCATCCTAGTGTACACCTTTCGTGGTAGCAATTATCTAGAATGGACAGGTAGGGTAGGGCGGGACTAGTTGGTCCTATGGGTAAGTTGGTCAGTGACGATATCTCGGGATCTGAGCGTCCAAAAAATTTGCGATGAAATATAGCGGATTATTGATGCAATAAAATAAGCAAATCGGCAAAACTTTGTATTAAGTAGGTTGAAAGATACGGACATGGTTCCGATTTTCCCAAAAATCATTCACGGTTTGTGCATATATTCCAAAATATATATTTTTATTAAGGCTCATATGGCGTCAGCCTAACGGGGCCGGGAGTTCAATATTTTGACAATGTTTGCTTATAACTATGTTAGTAATATGTAACCGATTACTCGCAGGTATAGATGGAGTAGAAGGTATAGATGGAGCAGAAGATCAGGATCAGGTGGTCGTCATCGTCACAATCACATAGATTGTTTGCTGCGAGCCCAATGCGATAAAGATGCGCGTTTAGGTTGTAGTGATTGGACATAACGCGAATGAAATCACGACCTACATTCAAATCTTTGAACCATGTACTCGTCGAGACCTTAGGGATAATCGTGTGTAACCAACGACCGAACTCATCTTCACTCCACATGCGCTGCCAACTTACGAGCGTGTGCTGACGAGGAATGTGGAAACATTCATTATAAGCAATTTTCCTTTCAAAAAGTGTACCTTCTGAAGCGCCCACCTTAGCTAGCGAGTTCGCTTTCTCATTCCCCGGAATCGAGCAATGAGAGGGAACTCCTGCTAAGGTAATCTTGAATAATTTTTCGACCAAAACACTCAATAGATGTCTTATTCTTGTTAGGAAATAAGATGAGCGTTTATCAACTTTCATTGAGCGGATTGCCTCTATTGAGCTGAAACTGTCTGAAAAAATAAAATAATGGTCGATGGGCAATGTTTCAATGATCCCTAGTGCGTAGTATATCGCACCCAGTTCAGCGACATACACGGAACAAGGATCTTTGAGTTTGAAAGAGGCACTGGAATTTTCATTGAAGATGCCGAAGCCAGTGAACCCGTTTATGTATGAACCGTCAGTAAAGAACATTTTATCAGATCTAACTTTCCCATATTTTTCCGAAAATATCGGCGGAATAGAATCGGAGCGTAGGTGATCTGGGATTCCATGGATTTTTTGTCGCATGGACAGATAAAAAATGACAGAAGAATTGCAAAAGTATGGGAAGCACTTGGTTGGAGATTCCTGGTGAAGGGTGCACTTCGTGGGTAAGGTACTCATGGTATAAAGACATAAAACTTGACTGAGGAGTCAGTTGTAGTAGATTTTCGAAGTTATCAATCACCAATGGATTCATAATCTTGCAACGGATGAGAAATCTGTAGGATAATTCTGTGAACCGAAGAGTAAGCGGGGGTACTCCTGCCAAAACTTCGAGACTCATCGTATGTGTCGAATGCAAACACCCCATGGCTATAAGCAAGCAACGATATTGTATCCTCTCCAGCATATCGTGGGTAAATATAAAAAAAGTCCATTCATATGTAATACAATCTTAAAAGTACTGTGGTTATAAGGTAAAGTACTGGCATTCATACCCGAAAAATAATTTAAATAAATTAAAGAAGACTAAATTACTAAATTACAGATTACTCTTTTTTTTATTTTGACAACTAAATATCACACCGGTCAAAATGATCGATTTGATAATGATAGGTATATAAAAACTGTCGGTAGCTCTAGTATTAAGATAGTAGTATATAAAAAACAATGAATCAATAAGAATCATAATTATTTAAGTGAACTATTTTAAAAAAATCGGGAAACGTAAGAAAACGTTTTAAACAGCTTTTTTTTCAAGCGGCCGCCATTTTGTCAAAAAACATATATATCTGACTTGTCTGAGGTTCGTGCAATAGCACCATCTTTACTGTGTTTGTTTTTTTATTCAGATAACCAGAAGGGCTGGAATCGTGTACGCCATGGAACATTTTTTTCCTGAACCGCGTCACTTCATCAATTTGTAACTATACTAATCATGATTTTTTTTCCGTTCTATTTTTGTTTTATTGCTAATAGATAGGTAAATAAATAATGATAAAATGGACAGTTAAAATATTCGTTGTATTTTTTTTTCGGAGCTCGAAGAATCGTCCGAAATTCGTATCTCATCAGTTTATGCAACAGTTAAATCATCATGCGTTATAAGACATGTGTGGCGTTATCAGTTAGAAAAATTCGTAGTACATAGGTATACACAAAATTAAATTACACCCTAATCCATCTCTATCTTAGTTTTCAAATGTTGGCTTGGTTACATAGGAACGTAAACTAAAATATTGTCACTCAAACGAAAGCTAAATTCGCTGGCCAACAAATCTACCTGCGCAGTCCAGACATAGCGCAAATTTGAAAACCGAGACAGCAAAACAAACAGAAAAATGGTACTGTCGAAAATTATTTCGGACCCGGGCAAATAACTGGAAAAAAAATGTGACCATCAAATATCACGAGGGCAATAAAAATCCCCCATCGAGAGGAGTGCGAGAAAAAATATATATCGCAAGAGCACAAGTTTCAGTGCGGCGCATTGAGTGCATTTACTCTGCTGCCGGTGCGCCGTCGCAAGTTATTCGCCGAAGTTTTTGGAAGTGTTATTTTTTGTCCATCTTGGACTGCAACCGGGACGGGGTGGCATCCGGAGGGGAAGAGTCCGAGGGCAAAAATGTGGACTGGCCACAATTCACAGTCGTTTGGGACTCCGTCTGTTGGTCCCTTCCGCGACCCCTCCCACGGAGCGTTGGTGAAGTGCGCTGGTTTTATCATCTCTATACCATCGAAAGATGTCAGCTGCGGGCAAACTTTTTTTCCTCGGTCTGGGAATGCGTGAATTGCACCGAGACGAACAATTCAGCCCCAAAAAAGCCCAACGATGTGTACTTGAAAGAGACTGTTTTTGGCCATAATATTCTCTTCGGACAACGTCGTCAAGGGGAGGGAGGGCACGGTGACCGGCGACGGTCGGGCAATTGCATTAAAAATTCAAATTACATACTATTGCACCACATACATCCGCAAGGTAATCGGTACAGATGATCGAATTTCTCGCCAAACCAAGCGGAGAAACCCACCACAAGCAGAATGCTGCGAGTCAATGTCAAAGGGTCGCACAAATTTTCGAAAGCATTTTTTTTCCGGAAGGCAACATTTTCTACGCTGTTGCATAAATGGTTGCGGTTTCGAGGTAATATACAATGCAATGTGCAGCAGGGTTGAACCGATGGGTAATGAAGGGTAATAAAGTCTAGAAATTCAAAAAATTAAAAAAAAACTCATATTTCTGCAGTTTAGATATCCAAGAGTATTCGCTGTGAAGGGTTTTCCGACATTCTCATTATTCACAGAGTTCTTGCCATATTAGTGAAGCAGGCCTTGAAAGGAAACTTTAAACGCGTTTTTATGGAATCAATTTTTTTAAGCTGCACACTTGAGATATGCACACGATATCTCAAGTTCTACTGAACAGATTTGTTACAAATCAGATCTGAATAAATCTTTATACATCTTTCTGGTGGATCACACCATTGAGGGAGATTGCAGTTCTTCCGGCTGAAGGAGGCTTCGATGATAACTCAGGATTTGGAATGCGGCTTGTATGGAGATTTAAAAACACTTTGGAACAATACTCTAAACTCATTCGTCTTCGTGAAGTCGAGGCCGCCGGGTGTATTTTCTCCCGTCTGGTGATACCGTTATCTTGTAATACTGTTGTGATACCGTTACTTTCGCTGCTGGTGAAGTAATTGTTTCACCCAAACGGGATTTTTGGACTGCAATAGTGTGAAGCAAACAAAGCGGAAGGAAGAAGACCTGCATCGCCGACGCTGTGTGCTGGCGTGTTTATCGCCATATCATCGTCATCGAAATCATCATCGCACTGTGGAGCCATACACCGTTGCAGCTGTGCTGTACGATCGACACGCGGTTCGCTGGGAACCGTTCTAATTCAACCGCACGGGTGTGCGATATAAGTATATTTTTTATTAGATTAAGGTTTTCAGTTTAAGAAATAATCAGAAAAAAGATTGAGAAATCACTGAAAAATTGTACATCTGCCACTTTATATGGCAGAATGCGGAGAACCCGTTGACATGGAGATTGAATCCACTGTCTATCCCTCCACATCTACGGGAGGTGGGAAGTCGCTTAAACGCGTCCCCCCTTCAGAAGAAGTCTTTTCGGGGGAGGAATTAACCCACCTAAACAAGCCCCCCTCAAGAAAATTTGCAAACCTCTCCTCTTCACCCCCTCAATCTCCTGCTCCCGTTCCTCCTCTCGCTTCCGTTCTCGCTCTCCCTCTCGCTCCCACTCCCGTTCTCGCTCCCCCTCTCACTCCCGCTCCCGCTGAACTCCCGATCACGCCATCCAACCCTGCTGTTTCCGCTTCCGCTCAACAATCGACCCCGCTTTCCTCTCCTGTTGTGTCTCCACCCCGTGTCAAGGTTTATCCAGAAAATGCAACTGGAACTGGCACATGGGTTGTTTTCTTCCGACCTAAACCTAAAGGAAAATCTCTGAATGTCATTCAGATCATGAAAGATTTGACAAAAAAATATTCCTCCGTGGTCGAAATTCGCCCGAACAAACTGCGTGTTGTCGTGGCTGATCGGAAGCAAGCTAACGCTATTGTTGTCGACAAGCGGTTCATGTTAGAATATCGCGCATACGTGCCCTGCCATAACGTAGAAATTGCGGGAGTGATTACAGAAACGGGTCTGACGTGTGAATTTATTAAAAAAGGAAATGGAAAGTTCAAGAAGCTCCCCTCGATGGAAGTCGAGATCTTGGACTGTCGCCAATTATGCAAAGTCTCCCAGGAAGGGGGAGAAACTAAATTCACGCCGTCCGACTCGTTTCGAGTAACTTTTGCTGGTTCCGCTCTCCCTGACTACGTTATGGTGGACAAATTGAGACTGCCGGTGCGACTCTTTGTGCCAAAGCCCATGACTTGCAACAAATGCAAGTCAGTTGGTCACACTTCAGATTATTGTGCCAACAAGGAGCGCTGTGCAACTTGCGGAGAGCAACATGTGGGGGAATCCTGCAGTGCGACTGAGCATAAGTGTCCATATTGCGGGGGAACTCCACACGCGCTCTCAGCTTGTGAAACTTATAAAAGTCGCTGGGAGAAACAGAAGCGCTCTTTAAAGGAACGCTCGAAGCGCACATTTGCGGAAATTTTAAAGGGCGCTTCTCCACTGACCCAACAACAACAACAACCAATCTCAACACACAATACTTTTTCCTCGTTGCCAGTTGATGAAATGGAAGCGGACACAGCTAGCGGGGACACACCGTTTATTTCCAAAGGGAATCCCCGGCGCAAGAATGTGACCACTCCCAAAGTTCAAGAACAAGTCCCCCCGGTGATACCCCCTGTTAGCTTGCCTAAAAAATCGAGTGCCTCGGATAAGCAAAATCAGGTTCCTCCTGGCTTCCGTGGGAATAGTTCACCTTCGAACGACCCAGCACTCGAGGGGACATCAAAAACCCCAACTGTCCCTATTTTTTTGTCCAGTTCAACTTCCCAATCGGGATTTACAAAGTTGTCTGACCTTCTGGATCAAATCTTCAAGTGTTTTAATGTTTCCGACTCCATCAGAACCATTGTCATCTCATTGCTTCCAGTATTAAAGACAATTTTGCAACAATTGATGCAAACATGGCCCCTCCTTGCAATGATTATCTCTCTTGATGCCTAATTTAAATAGAGAGGTCGGAGATATCACTGTTTTACAGTGGAATTGTCGTAGTCTCATCCCTAAATTGGATACATTCAAATTTTTAATTCATAAATTCAATTGTGATGTTTTTGCTCTGTCCGAAACTTGGCTTTCTTCGCGAGATGATATCTCTTTCCATGATTTCAATATTATACGCTTGGACCGTGATGACAGATACGGAGGGGTGCTATTGGGGATCAATGAGTGCCACTCATTTTTTCGAATTGACCTTCCACCTATTGGAGGGATTGAAGCTGTTGCTGGTCATGCAAACATCAGAGGCAAAGACCTCTGTATTGTCAGCTTGTATTGGCCTCCGAGAGCTGCGGTTAGCCGCAAGCAACTTGTTGACATGTGCTCACTCCTTCCTGAGCCACGATTGATCTTGGGAGACTTCAATTCTCACGGAACTGCCTGGGGGGAACCGTACGACGACAATCGTTCATCGATGATATATGACCTTTGTAACAGCTTCAATATGACCGTTTTGAACACTGGGGAAACAACACGTGTTCCTAAACCTCCTGCTAACCCAAGTACTCTTGACCTCTCGCTTTGCTCGAATTCACTATCGTTAGATTGCAAGTGGAATGTAATCCAGGACCCCAACGGTAGTGATCACTTGCCAATCAAAATTTCCATCACCATTGGGTCGAATTCTTCTGAATCTATAAACATGGCATATGACCTCACAAGACACATTGACTGGAAAAAATATTCGGACGCGATTGCTCTAGCCATCAATTCCAGAGATGGTTTACCTCCATTGGAGGAGTATAACTTCCTTTCTCGTTTGATCTATGACAGCGCGGTTCGCGCTCAAACGAAACCCATCCCAGGTTCCACTATTCGTCGAAGGCCTCCCAATCTATGGTGGGATAGCATATGTTCCAAGCTTTATGTAGAAAAATCGAATGCATTTGAAGCTTTTCGGAAACGTGGAACCCCTGAAAATTTTCAGACGTATTTGGACCTTGAAAATCAATTTAAAAACTTGATCAAAGGGAAAAAACGAGCTTATTGGCGAAATTTCGTGGGAGGTTTGTCACGAGAAACGTCAATGAAAAAATTATGGAAAGTGGCTCGAAACATGAGAAATCGCTCTTCAACGAATGAAAGCGAGGAATATTCACATCGATGGATTTTTAATTTTGCACGGAAGGTTTGTCCTGATTCCGCTCCTGTGCAAAAGATTGTTCGAGATATACCACAAGATAGGTGCGATCTTGATTCTGAGTTTTCGATGGTAGAATTCTCTCTTGCTCTCCTTTCATGTAACAATTCTGCTCCGGGATCGGATCGAATTAAGTTCAACTTGTTGAAAAACCTCCCTGATGTGGCGAAACATCGCTTGTTGAATTTATTCAATCGGTTTCTGGAACATAATATTGTTCCAGATGATTGGAGATAAGTACGAGTTTTAGCTATTCAAAAACCCGGAAAACCCGCGTCCGACTTCAATTCGTACCGCCCAATAGCAATGCTGTCTTGTATCCGGAAATTGTTGGAGAAAATGATCTTGTTTCGCCTTGATCGATGGGTTGAAACGAATGGCCTACTCTCAGATACACAATATGGGTTCCGCAGGGGCAAGGGGACAAATGATTGTCTTGCGTTGCTTTCTTCAGAAATTCAAATGGCTTACGCCGAAAAAAACAAATGGCTTCAGTATTCTTGGACATAAAGGGGGCCTTTGATTCAGTTTCAATAGAGGTCCTGTCAGACAAATTACACTCTCGGTGTCTGCCGCCTCTATTGAATAATATGTTATATAACTTGCTTTGTGAGAAACATTTGAATTTTTCCCACGGGAATTCGACAGTAAGTCGGGTCTCCTACATGGGACTCCCCCAGGGCTCATGTTTAAGCCCTCTTTTGTACAACTTCTATGTAAGTGACATCGACAATTGCCTTACACAAAATTGCAGCCTAAGACAACTTGCAGATGATGGAGTGGTGTCTGTCGTAGGATCAAACGAATCCGACCTGCACGGGTCCTTACAAGATACTTTGAACAATTTTTCAACCTGGGCCATTGGGCTAGGGATCGAATTCTCCACGGAGAAAACAGAGATGGTGGTTTTTTCTAGGAAGCATAGACCAGCAAAACCAAAGCTTCAACTTTTGGGTAAACCGATCACTCATGCTATGTCATTCAAGTATCTTGGGGTCTGGTTCGACTCCAAATGTACTTGGGGGACCCATATTAGGTATCTGAGTAAAAAATGTCAACAAAGAATAAACTTTCTCCGTACAATTACCGGCACCTGGTGGGGAGCCCATCCCGAAGATCTTATAATGTTGTATCGAACAACTATTCTCTCAGTGATGGAGTATGGCAGTTTCTGTTTTCAATCAGCTGCCAAAACACACCTCATTAAACTCGAGCGAATTCAGTATCTTTGTCTCCGTATTGCGTTGGGATGTATGCCCTCAACGCATACCATGAGCCTCGAGGTTTTGGCAGGCGTACTCCCACTTAAAGATCGCTTCAATTTATTATCTCTTCGGTTCCTCATCCGGTGTAAGGTTATGAACCCATTGGTGATCGGAAATTTTGAGCCGCTGATCGAGCTAAATTTTCATTCTGGATTCATGAGCTCATATCATGAATTCGTCTCCATGCAGGTTGATCCTTCTTCGTATATTCCCAACCGTGTTTGTTTTCCTGACTACATCAATTCCTCTGTGCATTTTGATCTGTCCATGAAGCAGGATATCCATGGAATTCCAGATTATCATCGATCGGGGATCGTTCCTACGATTTTCGAAGCAAAGTATGGGCGTGTCAATTGTGATAATATGCACTTTACTGATGGGTCCTCTATGAATGAGTCCACAGGATTTGGAGTGTTCAACAAATTTTTTAGCACCTCACACAGTCTTCAGTATCCTTGCTCAGTGTATATTGCTGAATTGGCAGCAATACACTGGGCGCTGGACAGCGTCGCCTCACGACCTGTTGAACACTATTACATTGTAACGGATAGTCTGAGCTCTGTCGAAGCTATCCGTTCAGTGAGGCCGGAAAAGCACTCGCCGTACTTCCTTGAGAGAATACGAGAAATTTTGAGTGCTTTATCCAGACGCTGTTATGTCATTACCTTTGTCTGGGTCCCTTCACATTGCTCAATTCTGGGTAATGAGAGGGCTGACTCATTAGCAAAGGTGGGTGCAATTGAAGGCGAAATTTATCAGCGTCAAATCGCCTTCAATGAATTTTATTCTTTAGTTCGTAAAAATACCATCGTTAACTGGCAACGCAAATGGAACGAAGATGAATTGGGCCGGTGGCTCCACTCAATTATCCCTAAGGTTAGCCTCAATCCGTGGTTCAAAAGTCTGGACTTGAGTCGGGACTTTATTCGCACCTTCTCCCGACTCATGTCCAATCACTGTTCGTTAGACGCGCTGCTTTTTCGTTTTAATCTTGCCGACAGCAATCTCTGCGGTTGTGGCCATGGTTACGACGACATCGAACACGTTGTTTGGTCGTGCGAGTTGTATCTTGTCGCCAGATCGAATTTAGAAAACTCCCTTCGGACCGGAGGAAAGCAGTCCAATGTGCCGTTGAGAGATGTGTTGGCTCGGTTAGACCTTGATTACATGTCCCAAATATATGTTTTCCTTAAAGCTATCGATCTTCGAGTGTGATTGTTCATACATCCTTTTCCCCTCCTTTTCGTCCTTCGCGAGCTATCGGTTCCCTTCCTACTAACATTAGAATAAGTTAAATTGTAAACACATATTAAATGTAAGGATAGTTTTAAGAATTGAGTGTGAAGTGTCAGTGTGAATGAGAATGTGAATGTGAATGTGAATGTGAGTGCGAGTGTAAACACACATCTCCTTACATCCCATCCTTTTCCTAATGAAAATGTGTCACCCTTCTAAACTCGAGTCGACCGCGAGTAATCGGTTTCCTATTTCATTAACCATAGAATTAAGGAAACAACATGTTGATATATGCTAGTTGAAATATAGTTAAGAGTTTGGCTCCATTAAACTTATGTAACTGAGCCTGTAAAAATAATCGGATTAATAAAAAAAAAATACTCTAAACACTGGATTTATCAGCGATGCTTTACTTGCAATGATTGTAGTTGTGTTATGCTCCACATACTGCATTTCGGTCAGGAGAGAGAGGTTTGGATGAGGGGGTCTTCGTAGCCTAATTGGTTGCGTGTCCGCTACTAAGCGAACAATCATGAGCTCATAACTCGGGACCTTCAACTGACCATCTTTGTGTGTTATTCTAGCTACTAAGTCCACGCAACAATCATCATGTGGCGGTAGTCCCAGCCCCTTACTGCTCGAATTACGGTCTGCTGCGGTAATTGGTAATTGGTGCTATTTATAACACAACAATGGAAGTCTCATATCAACAGTCCCGCTGTGTATATAGCTCAACTGTGAACATTCGAACAATAGCAATATTCTTACGCCTAAAAATGGCTAATTTGTAATATACAACATGAGAAAAATGTACGCGATAAACACGATCCTATTACAGTTGAATTGCTAATAGGAGTACCGGCAAGTGTCTTCGTTTTTTTCAAAAAATAATGCTTTATTCCGCAAAAATGGTTACAAAAATGGACGGAGCAATGTCTGGAGAATACGGCGGGTGGGATAGGACCTCTCATTTCAGCGTTTCCAAGTATGTTTTGACCGGTTTCGCGACATGCGACCGAGCATTGTCGTGCTACAAAATAACTTTATCGTTTTTTTGCTCGTATTGTGGCTGTTTTTCCTTCAGTGCCCGACTCAAACACTTCAACTGTCATCGGTAGAGGTCCCCCGTAATGGTTTCATTCGGTTTTAGCAGTTCATAGTACACCACACCAAGCTGGCCCCGCCAAATAGACAGCATAACCTTCTGGCAGTGAATATTCCGCGCGGCCGTCGATGTTGATACATGGCCGGGGTATCCATACGTTGCCGACGTTTAGGATTGTCGTAATGGACCCACTTTTCATCACCAGTAACGATTCGATGCAAAAAACCCTTTCTTTTATGCCGTTGGAGTAGTTGTTTGCACGTGAAAAAACGGCGTTCGACATCTCGTGGCTTCAATTCATACGGCACCCAATGTCCTATCTTTCTTATCATTCCCATTGCTTTTAAACGATCGGATATGATTTGTTGAGCTACTCCAAGTGTATCTGCAAGTTCTTGTTGCGTTTGTGACGGATCTTGATCGAGTAAAGCCTTCAACTCTTCATCTTCAAACTTTTTTGGCGGTCCGGAACGTTCTTCGTCTTCCACGTCAAAATAACCACTTTTAAACCATGCAAACCACGTCTGACACGTTCGCTCTGCTGGAGCACTGTCACCACAAACTTCCACAAAAATGCGATTACTTTCCGCAGCTTTTTTCTTCATATTGAAGTAATGAAGTAACACTCCCCGCAAAAGCACTCTCGTTGGTACGAAATTAGACATATTCGAAGTGGCAAAAAACTATGTTGTTTACGCTTAAACTTTGGAGATAGGGATACTTGCCCCTCTTTCGCGCTGTGGGTCACGAACACTCTCTATCGCATGAACTAATACAAAATTATATTTTGTTTATTTTAATATTTAAAAAAATTGAAATCATCATAAAAAACGTGCTAAAAACAAAGCAAGTGTTTTGTGTGTCTTAACAAATTCAGAACCTGCTAGGTTTTTTTTTTGTTACAGATAAATAGAGTGACTGGAATCGTTTTTTTGACTCCCACACTCCACACACTTATAACTATTCTAATTTTAATTTGTTTACCCATTTAGTGCTTGTTGTATTGGTCAAAACAAAGATTAAAATAATGAATACTGACAATATTCTCGAAAAAACCAAATTCGTGTCTCTACACTAGAATACCCCATTAAAAACAGATTGTTGCCTTTTCCGTAACAGAATATAGTTGGTTGCCCTTCCAGGTCCGACTTGGCAGACTATCCCTATACATGTTCGATTAAGTTGCACAATGATAATCACGTAACTGTGTGTTCCCAAGCTGTGGAATCCGGCAAATACTCCGGAGCTTATGCCGATTGAGGAATAACGTTTGCATTAAAAAATGGCCAAAAATTGCCGATTTTTCATGGGTTTACTGACGAAACTACCCATGCAGCATCAATCATAGTAACTCATGAGTCAGTAGAAAAAAAATGGACAGCTCTATCAGTCGGACTCTAACCGTGATGGCGAAAACAGTGAAGCTATTCTGTTCAGAAGTGTGCGCGTTCAAAAAACGGTACCCCGCCGCGTCGAAAACGGACATCGTGCGGCACTTTGTGGACGCTGGATACGCCCGTTCCGACATCTACAACATCTTGGCACTATTGGACAACAATCAGAGCATCGAAAGAAAGCCCGGTTCCGGACGGCCGACGACCCTGAGTGACAAGAAACTCCAAAGGATACTGACGAGGAAGATCGAGGGAAAAGTGGCTACATCGCTGCGTGCGCTTGGCCGGGAGTATCTGGCGAACATGGACATACATGTCAGGAAGCGAATGTTCTGTCCACTGATCTCGGAGCTGCAGACAATGACACAGCGGCAGCGGCTGAATAAGATGGTCAACCCGTTTTTCTCGGCGAATCGCGACGTGGCGGTGGTGATGGACGACGAGACCTATCTCACCCTGGATGGCAGTGACTGGCAGGGCACTTCGTATTTTTGGGTTACGATCTTTCGGCACGAACGGTATCTTTTTCTCCTCAAGATACGCCAGCGTCTTCTTGGCGTGATGGGAAGACGCCTTGTCCGGCCAGAAGACGTACTTCCCATCCGCGTGATGCTCGTTCAGGAACGGCAGCAGGTTTTTATCGAGGCACTCTTTTCGATAGATTTGTTGGTTGATTGCCAGACCGCTCGGCTTAAACCAAGGCTTTGAAATGCCCCGGTCGGAAATGGCGATGTACAACATAAGGTTTTTTTCAAACTTGTGTTTGAACTTATATTTCACTTCAGGCGGTGTGGATGACTTGTCGCTGGAGTAGTAATTATCATTTCTTGGAATATGCGTTTTGGACAGCGTTTTGAAAAGCTTTCGTCGCCCAGAACGAAAGACGTCCCGCGGTTATTTTTGGTCATCCACCGACACTGTGATTTAACCGTCTCAATCTGTTCATCCGTGTACTCCGGCGACCTCGTCTTCTTCCTGCAGACGATTCCTTCCATTTTGAGGGTCCGATGGATCAATACGTGGGAGCAGCCATATTTCCGACCGGCGTCACGCAGGCTGGTTGCGTCCTTGTTGTCAAACAGCTTCTTTAACGATGTCTTCCTCTGCTTCGTAATTATCGTCATCGGACGACCACTTCCGACCTTCCGATCTACGTTCAGGGAACAGTCAGGTACATTTTCTTCCTTAAAATGTGCCACCGTGAACTTTTTTCCTTGCTGGAAATGCGTTTCGTAGAACCGTACAATGCGTTCGCGGAGCACGTGCTGTTTCGACGCCATCTTTGCTTTGACTAAATTCAAACTAGCAAAACCAAACACTCCTACTGTTTCTAGGGAGCCCAATGAGCAATTTTCTTGGAGAAAGAAAATTTTACGCGCTTTATTTGAGTTACTGAAAGGTATAAAAAAAATCTCATTTCTTATTTAACACCCGTTACTTCCCCCACGAAGGAAGTGAGCTCCGAACTGAAGTTTATTTCACACACCAAGTTGCTCAATAACGTGCTGCTGTGACTGACAATCAACGAGAAAGGGATGTCAAAGCCGCTCTTCTTTGGCTCCGGACTGGCCGTGAATGGGGAAATTTATAGTACGAAGTGCGGAAGTTGCGTCGTTCATCAAGAAATACCATGAAGGTGGATACGCGGCCCACTACTCGAAGCGATCGTTAGAGGAGATGGAGCGGCTGAATATCCATGTGGTACCCAAGTCGGCGAACCCGCCTAACATCCCCCAGGTGCGTCCCATCGAGAATTTCTGGGCAAACCTGAAGCGTAAAATCCACTCTAACAATTTTGTCGCGAAAACTGAGACGGAATTGATGAATAAAACGAAGAAAGAACCCAAAAACATGCCTACACGCATGTTTTCGTGCGCCATGGCGAATGTCCCGGTTAACTGCCGGAAGGCCGCTCGCAAGGGCGTAACTTTTTTTTTGCAAGTGAGCTAATATACGAGGGCGGCTCGATAAGTACTTAGCCTCATCGCCCGATGGTGTCAGTATCGCAAGAGAGATTACTTATCATGTAAAACATTCTCATAAACGGCTACTGTCAAAATTTCAGCCGAATCGGACTTTGGCTGTTTTGGCTGTGTGCGGAAGCGTGTGTGTACGTGGATTTTATAAAAAATGGAAACAATGGAATTTCCGCCGTCGCCACGGCCAAATTGGTCAAATTGTACTACGAACTGTTGCCCCATCCACCGTATTCTCCAGATTTGGCCCCGTGCGTTTTTTTTTGTTTCCAAACTTGAAAAATTCTCTCGCCGGGCAGAAATTTGGGTCCAATGAGAGGATCATTGCCGCCAGGGAGGCCTACTTTGTAGACCTCGAGAAAACGTATTTTCCAGATGGATTAAAGAAGTTGGAGCATCGCTGGATCAAGTGAATCGAGCTAAAAGGAGACTGTGTTGAGAAATAAATCGCCACTTTTCCAAAATTTTTGTTTTTTTTTGTAGGCTAAGTACTTATCGGACTGCTCTCGTAATTACCTTCCCTTGGAAAATTTATCAAACTAAATTATTTGTCTGTCTTAGTTTTTTTCATCATCATTCGAAAAAAGTCCATTTTTTATGCAAACGTTAAGCAGAGCATTCGCAATTTCTATCACACTGTATTGTTCCTGCCAGCGAGCAGTCAACATTCTTTTTTGATGTTTTTTAATGGCGTGTCCCGGGCACAACACTCTTTTTTGGATATCTGCTTATAATATTTAATTTAAATTTCATCCAGGACTTAGAATTCAGCCAGGTTTGCTTAGTTAAAGGGCGAACACGAAATTATTGCGACACCGAAAATGTCATGTCAATTTTCTTATAATGTTTAGAATCAAACCAAAATTTTAGGGTAGTTTTATACATATATTTACTTCAAAAATCAAAAGAAAAGTTAATCGATGGAGCCTTGAGGTGTAAAATTGAACGCATTTTCGCTTGATGCCCTCCATCAAAGTCTTCACAGAGTCATCCGGTACCAGTTTCTCAGTTTTTTTTCCATTTTCTTGACATATCCTTCTCGTCTTTGACTGTCTTCTTGCTCTTCCGAAGTTCCCGCTTCATTATTGCCCAGTGCTGCTCCACCGGGCGCAGCTCCGGACAGTTTGGTGGGTTCATGTCCTTTAGAACAAAATTGACAGAATTGACCTCATACCACTCCAGGACACTTTTAGAATAGTGGCATGATGCCAAATCTGGCCAAAATAGCGGAGCTTCGTCGTGTTGCTGCAAGAACGGCAAAAGGCGCTTCTCGAGGCACTCAGATTTGTAGATCTCGCCATTTACTGTGCCCTTTGTCACGAAAGGCTCACTCCTCAGTCCGCAAGAGCAGATGGCCTGCCAAACGAGGTATTTGGAGGCGAACTTCGACATTTTCTTCTTCTTAAATTTGTCGTCCACATCGAACTTGCTCTTGCCGTTGAAAAACTCCAACCCCGGAATTTGCTTAAAATCGGCTTCTATATACGTTTCGTCGTCCATCACACAGCAGCCATATTTTGTCAGCATCTTCTCGTAGGTTTAGCCGTCGATTGTTGCCACTCATCGCGGTTTGGGATGTTCTGTACCTTCCAAATCACGGCTTGAAACGTTGGGATTTGCTTTAATCATCCGCTTCACCTTTCCCTCCGTCTTTTTGTTCTCCGGTCCCGGTTTTCTTCCAGATCCTTTGCCGTGGTCCAACGTCAACCGCTCCTGGAACCGCTTCAACACTCTGGAGACGGTTGAATGGTGAATGTTCAACATTTTTCCCAACTGCCGGTGCGACAGGTCAGGAAATTCCAGGTGTTTGGAAAGAATTTGTTCTCTCGACTCGCGTTGGTTCACCTCCATTTTCGTTGAATCGAAAAACACGACTTCGAGTTTGACAGCATGTAGACAATACACATCAATGAGAAAGTGTGCAAAATTTGGTTGATTTTTACCCAATGGTAAAAAAGTTATGCCCTGTTGAATGTGTCACAATAATTTCGTGTTCGCCCTTTAATTACGTTAGGTTTTAAATGAAAGACATGACTTCAACATGTGTAGGGAATATGATCAATCCAGGTTCTTGCTAGGCCGCCATATTTTAGATGTCGTTATCTTTAGCACCGCAAATGTCAAATTCGCTGGTTTGAGTGGTTTGTTTGAAAGTGTATCTAGTGTATTGTAATAAAAATCAAATAAATAGAGGTATCAGTGATATTTTCATCGAGAAAAACTGTCAGCCCTGTACCCCGAAATCCCGAAATAATCGTTATCATGCAGTACTCGAAAAGTGCATTCAACGAGGACCCGTACAGATAGCGATCGACTTTTGCACCGCTGGCCGCCAAAGGGAGCAACAAAAAAAAAACGCATTCACTTTCGTTTTCGAGGCATATCTTCTTCTTTTCGTGACTTTGGACAGACTTGTCTCAAAGCAGTTTAAAATTAAATTTTATGTTCCCTCTGTCTATCCCGTCTGTCTCGAGATGGCCTCAAAAGGTCTTCTGAGTTGAGTCGCGGTTGCGGTCAGCCAGGCCCCGTCGTCACGGAACCCATCCATCCGTCGTCACCGGTTGTAATAATGTCATGGGAAATGTGCAATTTTTCGGCGGTTTGCGCTTGGTAATTCAAATGGTTATTAGCTTCAAATTGAAATTAGAAAGAAGCGTTTGGGCGCGTGATGTGCCCACTGATAAAGGAGGGAAGGTTTTTACATGCTGGTAATTTATTAGCGCTCATCATGCTAATAAAGGCAAAGGTGCAACTTAATGCTGCCATCGGAACGCCTTTAGGCGGAAACTGCAGGAGGTTTTAGAGCATTAATAATTTGCAGCTGGAAATATTTGGATAAGTACTCTAATGCATATTAAAATTGAAAGTGAATGCAGAGGGTGAACATTGCAACGAACTTGGGTTGAGGAATTTTTAATGAATTTTAGAATATTTATGCATTAAAATTGCGAAACAGTTCACCTGCTAGATGCACTATTGACCATTTCCCAAGCAGCAGCAGCAGCAGCAGCAGCACCGATCAACACAAAGTGCAACAAATTGGTACTCTCGGCTGCGGCAGGTCAATTACGGTGCAGAAGGAATTAATAAATTTAAACATATGTAACCAATCAAAACCTCCCCGTTTTCCCCATAAATCTTTGTGCTTTGATTCCAATAAACATTTACTATTATTATAGCCGAGCCTCGTTAAAAATATTTTCCTCCGGCTGAGCGCCCTTCCTCCTTTTTTTTCCTATCGATCGACCAATTCGATATGCGCGCGATCCTCGGTTCTCCTTTCCGCCGCTAATACATTTTCCATGCTCTCTCTCTTTCTATGAATGGGGCTGTTATTATTGTTATTGCGCTACACATCCATAAAATACGCGCACGGCAACAAGAATGCAGCGAAACCTTGGCGATTTGCCGCAAGTCCCGGTCGGTCAATTGGGAGGTTGGTTGTGGATTGCAGAGATTGCGCACCGCGTTGCAACAGCAGCAGCAGCTGAAAGGCTAGAATTTGTAATGGACCGAAACCAGCGGACTTAGAGGATCGGCCGTGGCGGCCAAACCACCTCTCATCCATGGAGTTGGAGGGGTAGCCGCACTAAGCAGCTCGAAGAATTATTAAGATTTATCTCCCGACTCGCGGCCGCGATCGGGCATAGTTTATTGGAGTTTTATGTTTTCGATTAAAGATTGGTGATTTCAGAATAATGACTATGAACGTGCCCCGTGTTTTTGTCCATGCGGACCGTGCGCGCACTGTCGTAACCGTTCCAATAAATTCCGAGGATTTATTGAAAGTGCATAGCTTCTGGCGGTTGAATGTGTAAATATAATTATAATTAAAACGAGTGTGAACTATTAGATCGAAGAATGGTTCGGCCGTGCTTAGATTGGCAGTTGTTACTTTCGGTCGTTAGTGGCTCAATCAATGATCCATTGTGGGAAATATTGTGAACGGGGAATTGTCGGGTGAAAATGACTGTTTTTATTTGTATTATTATTGTTCGTTTAAAATATAGCAAGAAGCCATGGACATCATTATTCGCCCTTATATCCCAACAATATTCTTCCATCTTCTGGCTTGATGAGTCCATGAGGAGATTGATCAATGATTGAGAAAAATAATGTTGTTCAACAAGATACATTCATACATCGTTTAACGTCAATTTCGTTTAAAAAAGTTGTTTGTTTATTTATCGTACTTAAATATGATAATTTCAGCTGTCCAGTTTCTATAAGACCATTTCAAAATTCATAAGTATTATCAATGAAAAATTCAAAACTATCGGCTGATTTACATGTCAATAATTGGCAACCTTGCCATTTCGGTTAATAACCTGCAAAATTCGGGTTGGAATACTATTTACCAAATTCTGCTGAACGGATTTCTCGAAAGCAAGCCGACCAGTCCAAAAACAAAAAAATAAGTTTTTGGTACCTAATCCATTGCTTAGTTTCCTTGCTGGTATGAATAGTAGCATTGTTTTGCTGGAATGTGAATTTTTTGTGACGATATCGACGCAAAAACGGTAGGAGAGGGATTTCAGAACATATATGTAATCCTTGAATGATGTGAAAGCTATCTTGAGCTTTCCGATTGCACAGAATCCCTCCCAAACCATGCACCAACCTCCACCAAAATTTCTGATTAGAAAATACAGTTCCTTTCTCCCGTAAATCACGCCAGTACCCATTGAAACCATCAGGACCATCCAAATTGAACTTTTTTTCGTCAGTGAAGATAAGCTATACATTGAAGAACTTTTCGTTATGTTATGGATTCGCCAAATAATCCAGCACTACTTGATGGGATCGTCCAACCCGACGAGCAATTTCTCTGACACTAATATTTTCTTGGTGGAATGAATCGATTTGTCTTTGTTCTCTCTCTCCGTGAGCACTTTTCCCTTCGGCATTTTCGAGATTTATTGATCAAAACAACTGAAACAACGGAAAATGTAACTGGTCTTATAGAAACTCGACACTTGAAAAATACAAAAACATTCGTTCACGCTCAGCGCTTGCCCACACACATATGAAAATCATGCAGTGTATGGTAGTCACCAATACCTACACACTAGAATATAAATTGAAGCATTGTTTGTATTCAACGACACAAAGCAGCAAGATCATCACCTGGTCTTATAGAAGTTGGACAGAGTGTACTAGAATAAGAAAAAGATAGAGAATCAAGATTTCTTGATTACAAAAAAAAATTGATGTTCGGATATTTTGTTCAGACATTTTAAATTGGACAATAAGAAGAACGAATAGAGCACGTTTGGAACAGTGCTTCAAACATCTAGTCAGTTTGATCATTTTGAGAGTTTGAAAATAAAAATGATTTTTTCAACTGATATTCGCTATATTCTTCGTCATTTGGTGAATCTAGTATGGAACGTGTATCAAGTCATTCAAACAATCATCATTAGATTCTAACCGCATTACAAATATCAGACATAGATCCGAAGTCAAATTGTGAATTGTTTTAAATAGATTCAGTTTGAATCACCAAACCTCTATAATAATCCCTCATTTTATGCATTTTATGTTGCTGAGTCTATTCCGAAGCTTATTTTTATTCTGATTATATTCAGAAAAAATTCGCTCGGCAGGAGTGGGGCATAGTGAGAACGTTACACACAAGGCATCGAAGTGCCGAAAATGCGAGTGAGCCGTCAACTCTTTTTAGGCACCCTATTTTTATCCACCAATCTTGCACATGCTCGTTTTCTGAATCTATGATTTCCTTACGGAGTAATTTTATCTTCAGGGTACGGAATTCATCCTCCAGATCTTGTATAATCCCATCGTAGAACCCTGGAAACGCCTCTAATATAACGTTGATGCTTGTCAAATTGGGAAAGTTTTTGGGATTCAGCATAGCCGCAGCCTTGAGCGTCGGATCATCAAAATCGTATCTTTTTCTCATTTGCTTGATCAACTCCACGAAAAAACTGCGACAAATGTTCTTAAAAACGGTCTGCCTTTCGCTGTCCATTGTTCTGATATTTTCTTCTGCATAAATATTCTTGCCGCTTTTTAAATGATCTTCAAATTTACTAGCATTGGACATTGAAACAACGTATGATTCCTCACAGATATTAGTGAGAATGATCAAATAAAAAATTTTAAGCTCTTCATGTAGCATCGTGAATTCAGGTTTTTCAGCCTGGAACAAACGATTCAATCTATTTATCTGAGGCAAAATATACTCCAAAAAAAGCAACAGAGGTTTTGTCATTAGATCTTTGAGAGCAGTCAATATTCTGCAAGCAGTCTGATTTCTGTCACATTCATACTGAATGGTGAAAAACAAAATCAACTCGGAAAATCGTGAAATGCATCTCTTCACCACCGCCGCTAACGAAAGCCAACGGGTGGCCGAAGGGTGTAAGATTTTCAGCGGCTTGAGTTCCAAAACTTCCTGTATTAGCTCGAATTCGTTAGTCCTTTTTGGACTATTGGATATATAGGGTATATATCCCTCAATAAATGCTCAAGATAATCGGGGATTTTCTCACATGCATAACTAGCACACAAAGCCAGCGAATGACATGTACATTTGACGACTACTAGATTTGGACAATGGATTTTTAGCAAGCGCATTACGGAATTTGAAACCCCCATCATCACGGTCGCACCGTCCGACGCGAATCCTTTCAGACGTTCCTTGTAAGGAACTCCGTCCTTATGAAACTGATCAATAATTGCATTGTAAATGCTTTTATGATCAGCAGCACCGACGGATATTGCGGCGTAAAAATCGTCATGTACTTTAATATTATTTTGTTCATCAACATCGCACATTCTCACTACCATTGCCAAAGTTTTGGTTGCTTTAATATCAGTTGACTCATCGACGATCAGCGAGAAATTAGGTTTTTTAATTTTTTCTACCAACTCCGCATGCTGCTCTTCTGCTATCACTCCACCAACGACAGCGGTTGCCATGGTCCTTCCGAGCTTAACTTTGGACAACACCTTAGAATATGGATCAATAGTTCGAAGAGCATCTACCTGCTTATCGATAGAGTTGAACGAAACGTTGTTTTCAACTGCCAATGCAGAAATCCTTACTTCTGCTTGCGTTGTCATAGCTTCGTCGGGTTCCTGAATATTTGCAAAATCGTCCAGTTTGTTATTGTCTTCAGCAATAACTTTCGAAGCAGCCTCCTTATGACGCTTAGTTAGAAGGTGGCTTACGAGGTTCGATTTTCCACCTCTTCTGATACTCAGTTTATCAAGACAAATCTTACACCATGCAAATGATTCATTTTTCTTGTATCTTTCGAAGCATCGGTATTCTGATTCACGAGTCCATTCATTCCTGAATCTCTGCAATTTTTCTTTGGCAGTTCTTACTCTCTCAGTGACCGGTTCTCCAACTATAATGTCTGTGTCAAGGTCATCAGCGTTCTCTGTATCATCGGAACCTTATCGATAAAAAAAAATGAATTAAGAGGTAGGAATCATAGGATGCGATTAAAAAGATTTTCTTACGGCGCGTAATCACGGGGTCCGTTTCTGTCACACTTTTCTCGGTGCTCTGTCCTGCGATCGCAATATCTTCATGTTCTGTGTAACACGAGATTTGTGTCCCTAAAATAAAGATATGTCGAATTGTAAATAATGTGTTTACCCGGCGAACTTCGTTCTGCCCAAAATTGATTTTTTTGGTTTGAATAATTTTGAGCAGTTACGTTTTCTCCCGATTGAATGCTTCATAGTAGATTACGTTGCAAGTGAATGTAATGATGAAATTACAACAATAACATCTACCATGTCACAAAATAATAAACTCTATTCGATTAGAAAGTCTCAAAACATTTTCAAATCGTACAAATATTAATAGAAATTGTTCCTGGATGTTATTTGAGTGCTCAAAATACGTGGTTCTGAGCCTTACGTAATAATATTTCTGTAAACTCCCTAGCATTTCCAACAAAACTCAATATTATCATATAAATCTATTATCAGACACAATTCAAGAATTTTCTCTACTTACAAAAAAAAAGTTACTTTTACATAGAACATACATTTGATACGGAATTTTCATCTATAACTCTATTCCAAAATAGCGTTTATTCCACCTACAATCTGTTGCCATTTTCGCCAGACACCAACGGAACACGAAGCTCAATGCCGTCAACGTGAATTTGAATCTCACTATAGAACATATCGGAAATAGATTTTTCCGGTTTTTCTTTCAAAATTTTCCAATTGTTCGCCGTAAAAACATCTCTTGAACAGTGACGAACACAACAACAATATAAAAAAAACTTCATTCTAGAGTCATGCGCGGATGAACATATGAACAACTTGTTTTTCTATATAGAACCGGGTTTCATACCAATCTCAAAATGCTCAAAATCCGTTTCTTTCGCTTGTTTTTTGGGATTCAAATCATCCATCTCATCACATGATGAATGCGGTATCGAAATAATCATGCCTTAAAAATAAATCAATAATAAAACACACATCAATATTGAAAAACAAATTAATACTAGGTTCGTACCACTCGACATCTCTGAATCTTTTTCGTTCGTTCTTTTTTTTGTCTTGGACTTTTCCGTTTCATCAATTTGCGGACGTGATGAAAGAATCTTGCCTAAAAAACAAATCGAATAATCTAATTTTTGCCATTTACAGTAAAACATACCTGCGTCAGCTCTCTCCTGTTTTTTAAAATAATCCTTCAGCGTTGTTTTACGGGACATTTTCACTTTTTCTCACTATAACCTTCGTAATCGAAATAAAAACCGAAAAAGGCTATTTCAGCTAAGCTTGTAAATGATTTCAAATGGCGGTTTTCAAGTCAATCAACATATTTTCTTTCTTATACATAGTGTCTTGACGTTTTCTCGGCAATGTTTTCAAGTTTACTGGAAGAGAGAGCAGGACAACAACAGATGCAATCATGGAGCACAAATCTGCTCTTCACATTGAGCTTCACAGATACGTTTTGTTTTGCTTTCATTCATAGCAAGGGGCGCATCTCTAGTGATTTCAAGTAATAACACTGAGCAAAAAATATTTAAAAAATCTGTACCAATCGCGGAAAAAATCTGTACCAATCTGTACTTTTCGACGAAAATCTGTACCCTGTACCGTACAGAATCTGTACCAAAAATATCGAAAAAATCTGTACCTTTCCAGATAAATCTGTACGTGTGGCAACACTGCTTGTACATTATAACCTTTCCCATGGTTCATCAAATTTAGCCCTATATTTCCAAAAAATGTAAAAAGTTAGAGGAGGATTGTGTTCGAGACTAGACCGCATGGATGACCCAGGATTACGTTAGGACATATGTTGCATATTGATTGTATGATGTTTTGATGTTTGAAAAATTCCATTATTAAACACTTCAATGATAACTAAAGAAACGTTTAGTTTGATTGTTTGAGTATTGTTTGTTCACTCATTGATACAATCAAACAATGATGGCAATCTATCTGTAATTGACAGTGTTTGCCAAATGATCCACTCATTGAAAAAATCGCTTTCGTTCGTTCAAATATGATCTTTCAGGAAACATTTCCCCCAGCGGTATTCTATTGTTGTTATGTGCTGCAAATCACGACACAAAATCGGCTCGCACTTCATTGCACACCAGCATGCAAGCGAAGCTATCATATACGCTTTCGGTGCAGAAAGCTTATTTTCTTCTTTGCCTCTAACATATGCATACCGACCTCTCCATGCATCATGAAACAGCAGGATCGTACGGACAACGCAAAGCGAAAGATTCATATTCAGCTAATGTAGCAGATCCTGATTTTTAAGTCTCAGAGAGTGCAAACTATATGATTATTTAGCTCGATAGAGGCTAAGGGAAGGGTAGTCAGATTATATTTTCCATTTTTAACGCCTCTATCCCTTGAAATGTGTATATTCATATAGACCGTATAGTTTTACTAGCAACACTGCTCTCTTTCCCCATTTGTTGCTCTCCGCAAATGGTGACCGAATGATGACGTAATTTTCTTGTATCATTTATTGCTTTGCACTTGCCTGTGCAGTGGGTTTCGCTATAGTAGAGCGGGACGATATATGCGGTTCAAACTTGTATGCAGGCTTCGAACATGGTATGCGATGTTTGATACAGATCGGATATGCAATCAACAGTCTTCGTTCCTCTCTCAGTTTAATCACTAAATATTACACAAGTGATTACTGACATTCATACAAGTATCTGAATGATCCTCTCATATTTGGTTATATGTTCGTGAGAGTTTACTTGCATGACACATTGTGTATCATTCGATTTTGATCGAAATCCAAACACTGGTAATTGATGAAGCCCTCGAAAAAATACGTCTGTGTGGAATCACTTTGCGATTTGAATAAGAGTCCGAAGTTTTCTTGTGTCGCCATTTCCTAGGGGCTGACATTGAGCTTTTCTAGAAAAACATTGATCACTGTTACAAAATAAGGTAAAAAAAGAACATGGTTTGGAACATATATTACTACTTTCTAGTTAACTTTCTGACAATAACTTTTCTACAACTTTGACTACAACTGACAATAACTTTTCTTTAGCTTTCTACGATAACATCTTTGGGAGCGAGGACCGAGACTGATATTATGAAATTGTCCTTAAAACGGACTGAATGGAAAGCGCAACAAGAACAATCCGGGGCTAAACCTGTTTAGACTAAGATAATCATCTTTGAGTCGTCCAAACAATTTTTTGCAAAATTTTTTCGATGGTACAGGGTATCTAAAAACTTTCACAAGCATTCGATGTGCTTCAGCTACACCTTTCATCCAATGGAAACAGAAAATCTAAACCCACAAATCATGCTACACAGTAAAAATTGGTCTTGTTGCGAAAAAACTCAAATAATTGGAAACAACATTTAGTTGACAGTTGCTTACCCAATAACTTTCATTCACACCATTGGGAATCTCCAGCGACGCGGCATTCTACAAATGTTCATGCCAACTAAATGTTATGGAATATTTAAACTGAATTTTTTGTGCTTATCAAATAAACGTTGAAATCCATAAACAGAGCTTGATTAATTTCCCTCTATCAAAAATCTGCTGCTGAATTGATAGTGGGATAGATTATCGCGAACGTAATGTTGTTCAATTTCTGATTCAAGGTTGAATGCATGCATTGGATGTTGTACTGTTCGGTTCAGAACTATTTATTTTTATAAGTTTTTATTCAAACATGAATTCATCACAGCAGTGAATCGAATGTTGAATTCTGTTCACGTTTCGTCACTGTGAAGCGGAAATGATAATATGTTTCATGATAATTTCCATGTGGAATATACACACTCTTGAAGTTAAAATACTGAATGAAAATTAACCATTTTTTTGAGGATCGGCAGTCGACTCAAATAACATTATATCGGTGGCTTGCGGCCACCCCTGTTGCTTATCCATGGATAGATGGGAACTTCATACTAATTATATTGACCTCAAAATAAATTTCATTGCGAAAAAATAAATTCATAATAAAAATTGCGTTTTTTTTCTGTGTGACATCTATATCCACTGCGCTTTTTCTCTGCGGTTATTTCCGTTACGCTTATTTCCTTTGCGATTGTTAAAATGTGCTTCTTCCTTTCACTCGGGGTAAGCGGTCATAATATTTCCAGCAAGAAGCTCGTCGACATTTGCCAGGTGTTCTCGGTCGAAGCTGCCGGAATCTTTGAAGCTGCCACTATGCCGTCAAGCAAACCGATCCTGATAGTTACCGACTCGGCTAGCGTCATCGATGCTGTTGGCGCGGCTATCACTAGGCACTCATGGATACAAGCTATCAGGAGGTATCTGCTGCCGGATACAGTCCTCATGTGGGTCCCCGGACATAGTGGCATAGCCGGCAATGAAGCGCCCGACCGTTTTGCCGGAATCGGTCACCTTGGACGACTTTTAACGCGCAACGTATCGCTAGACGACATCAGACTATGGATCGCCAACACCTCCAAAAGTTTTTGGGCGGAAAAATGGTCCGTTGAAGCGACGCTATTCCTCCGGAGCATCAAAGGATCCGTCACCAGTTTCGAAGACGTCAAAACGATGAGAGAGCAACGAATCTTATCTAGGTTAAGAACGGACCACTGCAACGTGTCTCATAACTTCAACAGAGGACCCTTTCATCCCCTTTGTGACTTGTGCGAGGTTCGCAATTCAGTCGAACACATCGTCTGTATTTGCCCAAAGTACGAGAACCTCCGGAACTTACACGGGATCAGCGGGAGCATTCGTGATGTGCTTGGCGACGATCCTTCACAAACTGCTGCACTGCTCTGTTTTTTGAAAGATGCCGATCTGTTTTTTTAAATTTAAACAAAAAACTTGTGATCAACAAGAACAGTCGGCATCTTCGAGTGGCGCGGATTCCCCACCTGTGGCCTGGGGCCATGGTAAACGGACATCCTCGTCAAACGACAAGGTAAAAAAAAGCTCAAATGCGTGGTACTTCTCGTGACGAAATCTGTTTTTTGTTTATTGTTTTATTTTTAATTGCTTATCCGTTTGTGCATGTAAAATGAAATATAGTAAGCGCACATCGCGGCATGGTTTCGGCCGTTTTTGCTGAGACGAGGCTGATAGTCTCAAAAATAAAGAATAAAAAAAAAATTCTTCCTTTCCTTCCCGTATTGCTTTTTATGGCTAAGAGGACATTTATACATTAACGCGGTATTTGGAACATTTTTTTTCGAAACTGTAGCGGGTGGTTTGACCATAAAAATCTAAAGCATTATTGTCTAGAAACTCTTCAAAGAAAAGAAAATTAAGTGTAATATTCTGTTGTTTTCTTTCCCTTCTGAACTTGAGCTTGAGCTTTGGTAGACTGTACACTCCGTAGTTCTTCTTCTTGAATGGCGTTAACGTTCCCTGTGGAACTTTTGCCGTCTCAAAGTATGCATTAACTAGCGTCATTTATTAATACTTTGGTTGAGATTTCTTAAGCCGAATAACACGCCTTGAATGTATTCCGAGGGGCAAGCTCTAGAATACGCGTGACCACAGTGCAAGTCGAAGGAAATTTTTTTGACGAAAAAATCCCCCGGAAAGAACGGGAATCGAACCCGAACACCCGGCATGATAATGTGAGACGCTAACCACTCGGCCACGGGTGCACTCGGTGTGCGAGAAGTCAAACTTCATTGTTCTCATTTCAGTTTCGTAGATTTTTTATGAATGGAATGGGAGCCCACATTTGTCCACACTCTGTAGTTGCTCTCCGTGAATGACCTGAATCAGTGGAATTGCACAAAGAACACATTGAATGGTACCTAGGAGCAGAAATTTATAGTAGCAACATCATTGTGCTTTAATACTTTCATCGCCCCGTCACCCAGATTTGGGTGACACTTTTCTCCTTCAATTTGAATAGGATTTTTGAACGAAATTTGATAGAATAGGCACTTTATTGTAAATATGGGATTTGTAGAATAATCAAAACATAAAAAAAATAAAAATATAGTTTTTATACTATACTTTTAAACGGTTTTATGTAACATGACCTATTGTATTTATGTTAGTATGTTTATCTTTAGGGTTGCCCCACATCAATAGAAATTTAACCCCCTTCCTGTTGACCGATTGATCTGAAATTGGGACCACACCTTTATCTCTGCTGTCGTTATAAAACTGCGTATTTCATGATCCTGAAAATCCAAGATGATGGCCGCTACAAAATGGCGGACTACGTATTTTATCAAAACCCCTCAATATGAGTATCAAATGAAAGGGATTGACTAGTAGAACACAGTTATTTATGAAAAATGCAAATTCAAAATGGCCGGCATCATAAAATGGCGACATTTTTTTCAATTCATCAATATGGGTATCGAACGAAAGGGTTTGACTAGTAGAACATACTTATTTGTGAGAACACAAATCCAAAATGGCGATATATGTTTTTTTCAAAACCCCATGGATATTAAATGAAAACGCCTGAATAGTAGAACACATTAGATCATGAAAAATCCAAGTTCAAAATGGCCAATTACTTTTATTCATACAACCGCCGTGTAGTACAATTCCACCCCAAATCAGCCGGCTGTTGACCCGACCCTCTACGAATATTTTAAAACTTGGTTCAAATGATGGAAACCACTTAAAATTACAAATTTCATTATTATATGACTAATTTAACCCTCAACAGCCCAAGCCCGCCTTTAGATGGGCTTCGCGAATTCTCTTTTCAAATTATTCAGACATTATTTTCAATGTTCACCCCCACTAGAACGTCTTTTGATTATTTTCATCTATCACACATACACATTGTTTTTATGCTGGCAGCTTTCTGCTAGGAGTATTTTATGTTGAAAGTCGGAAATTCGAGATAAAAGTGGAGTAGGTTTTTTTAGATAAATAAAAAACTTGGGCGGTAGAGGGTTAAATTACGACTGGTTTTTTAATATGGCGTATTTAAAATGATTGATCTTTTTTTCAAAAAATTGTAACTCAAAAACCAGATATCTGATTAAAATATGATGTTTGACAAAGATGTTGGAGGGGGTCTTCGTAGCCAGTTGGTTACGCGTTC
The DNA here is from genome assembly GCF_029784135.1 of Toxorhynchites rutilus septentrionalis. NCBI lineage: Eukaryota > Metazoa > Arthropoda > Insecta > Diptera > Culicidae > Toxorhynchites > Toxorhynchites rutilus. The sequence continues at coordinate 332,907,671 of NC_073745.1, read as the reverse complement.
TCTTACTATGCGATCGGTCGTGAGTTCAAACTCAGGACCCTCAATTGACCATCTTTGTGTTGTTATAGAATAACTACGTCCACGCAAACATCATCAACGATGGAGATCAATCCACGGTCGAAATTAGATCGATTCATCCATGCAACTGCTCTGCTCTGCAAGACACATCGGGCTGCTGTTCTATAAATAACCCAACAATGATCAATATCAACTGTCTCCGCTGTCCGGTCTGCTGAACAATGGAAGAACAGATAGAATACCCTTACGCCGAAATGGCTATTAGAGTGTAATTTACCATAATGTAATGGAACAGAAAACTTAACGCCTAAATGGCTACTACTAACTACTGTGTAATTTACAGTTTATAGAAACATAAACATATGTACATGTACACGATTAAAATCCGGCTCTGTTACAGCTAAAATGCTAATGAGCCTAATAAATAAATAAATGGGATAAAAAAAAAAGATGTTGGAAAATCAATAAACCATTTGAGAAAAATTACATTTTAAATGTACTGTTGAAAAATCATTCTCAAAAATTAATTTTAATATTGAAAATTTCTATATCTTTATGTCGTCTATAGTAAGTTCTTCTAACATATCGTCCATGTCTTCACTTGCGTATAATTCCTCAATATCCGAATCGGAACTCGATGAGATAATAATCGAAACTTTTCTTCTAACGCTTCGCAATAATTCGTCGTCACTACTCGCTTACAGATTTACTATAACGCCGTCCGGTGAACATTTTTAAGATGAAAAAAAAACACATGTGCGTCTAAGAAAAAAACTTTTTGGAATTAAAAGAGGTCTATCCGAGTTGCGCAATTATTATTCTCATTCTCAGAAAAAAAACTAGCAACTTGCTTCTTTTTTTAGCTTGTTATCTACTAAGCGCAAAGAACAATGAAAACGAATCACGTGAAAAGTCGAAATTGCCAAATGTGATATAGTTTATGATGATTATTTCCCCACAAAAGTGACATATGTTCTTGGTATGATATATTCAAAGAATCGTCGCAACCGATTGAACAGAATATTCCATATTAAATTAAATTGTAGTTATTCATCGTCATCGAATATAGTGTATAGAGCAAGTACGTTCGGTTGAATTTCATTTTTTACGTAGGACTACGTCTACGATTACGTCTACGACTACGTCGATAAACACTTCATTCGAAAGATAAAATGTCTACGCGTTATATACTTGTTACTTTCTGTACCAAAAACTTGTTTAAAAAGTCCTAAAATTGCTTTCAAAACAGTCTATTGAAATCACACCAATCGGTATACAAGCGAGTGCCGCTCGGAGATCCACTCAGTTATGATTGCGCAACGATTGAGATACGATCGCTGGAATGGATGGATATTTCCCTAACACAGACTTTAAAACCATGATGCTTAGGGAAATCGGCATTGCAAAATAGATGCGAGCTGCGGGTACTTTTGTATTCGCTTGTGTTTCTGCAAATCGAAATGTTTCCCTAATACAGACTTCAAAACGATGGAGCCGGTTGGCTCGATTATTCAAGACTGCTTTGGAAGATATCTCTTCATGTCGACAGCTCACTGAACTCCTACGCTTACCGTTTGATGATTAGGCAAAATATTGATAACTATTTGCTGTGATAATGACTACATTAATGCATGAATTGACTTGAATTGGGATTTGTTTGCAATTGAATTCGTAAATAGTTTCATTCATTCACTAGTTTAATCAATAATTTAATCAATACACATAAAAGATAGCTCTGAGCAGCGGCGATACCGTACCCAATGATGAACATCCGAGGTGGGATTATTGCTAATTGAAGAAATACAATTGTTTACTAAGCCAATGGTAGTTTTACGTCAACCTTGCGGTTATATCATAGGGTTTAACCCATCTATAGTTTTTTTATTATCATTAACAACAACAATTGGCTGAAAAATGATTTTCATAAGTTTTCTAATCAGCAGTCGGTTGATTTCATTCGGATTCAACAGAAAAGTAGTTCTGAATCGAACCCGAATTGATTATTATCATTGCCCGCTTATTTCTCTAGCGCACCGACTGTTGAATTTGGGCCCCGCCTGAAACTCGACCGAATCGCGCTGGGCGACGAAAGTGTTAAATAGTCAATAACGACGCCGGCCACGTTCTTGCAGTCACCTGGTAAAGTGAAGGAATGTTAGTATGATGTTCGCGGCCAGAATGGTCGCCCCTATAGCGTGGTTCCCTTGCGATTAAACCATCCCCTTCCCCTTTCTTAAACATTTTACGGGCCGGGTCGTAGTTTTCATTAGCTCGGGGGTTAAGTCATTTCTTCCTTTAGATATTAGTGATGGATGAAAGCTATTACAACCAACCTTCTTAGGGACTTTGGACTTTCTGCTCTGGTTCTCAATAGTTTTAGGTTCATTTTGGACATGCTACTTAAAAGATCCGTAATTCGCAGATGGAGTAATTAATTATTTTTAAATATTATAGAAACTTAAAAGTTCATTCGATACCAGCCTCTTTAGGTCTTGAGATCAGACCCATGTTCGTTCGATTGGTGGAACATCAAGGTCATACGATTCAAACGTCTACTTTACTAAACATGTCAATTTACTTTAAGAAAGGTTTAGGCCAGTTTCTTGAGCTTCATCTCGACTCCAAATATTACGTACGCTATGCCTAATAAGGTGTTTTTTCGGGCGTCCTCCGTTTGTTGATAATCAAGCAAAATGTGGCTAACGGCTACCGCAGTTTAAGGTTTCGGTTTTTGTATTATAGACTCTTTAAATTTTATAGTTATTTCGTCTCTAGCCTTGAGAAAGGCCCTTTTTGAAAACTTAACTCAAACTCCGCTCATGCCTTGAGAAAGGCAGTTTCAGACTCGTTCAACGCACGCCGGCAACCGATGTTGACACGATGACACGCTGAACCACACTGTATATCTTGTTTCTATTTGGTATCTTACTTAGGATAACAAATTCAACTAGTCTGTTGGCTGTTTTGTCGTTATACTTGATATAAAATCGATATATTTGCTCCACTGAAGAGGGCCAACGTCTTACTGATAAGGACATCTCTTGTTCCATATCTATCTTCTCCGTTAGTGAACTTTCCGTATGAGCCAGACAATGGCTCAATATTTGTATGCTCCCGGCTTTGCTATCCATAAATTGTGGTGCCTTATCATAGAGGTGAGGCTGGATCACAGGTGCTCAGCATCCAGTTCATCTATCGATCTCGATCACTCAGAAGTTTTTTGTACAGTGATAGGTGTATCTCATGGAGATATTCTATTGGCGTTCGATTGCATTTCAAAAATCAACCTCATATAAAAGAAATTACCTTTCTACAACGACTTGCGAGAGAAAATGAGTCCACAATTTGCCATTACGTAATTACCTCTAGAAATAACAACCCAGCGCCCAGCGTAATGACTCTCGCAAATGACTGTTCAGTAGAGATTTTCTTAGAAAAGTAAACCAGGCTTGCGACCTAAGACAACGTTATGAAGAAGGATAATTCTCCATCCTGTGAGCTAAAGCAGTGCCTAAGAAAATAATGAGTTGATCCCTGGCCCTGGCAGCTTGTATTCCATCGATCTAGCGTTGCTGAAAAACTATCCTCATTTCAGTAATTACTATACATATTCATCATCTTGGCTTGCTTTTATCTCATTTCCGCGGAAGTGATGCTGCACACTGCTGCTTCTACTGCTCGGTCCATTTATCGTAATGATGCTCTGCAGAAGTCATACCCGTACAATGCACAATGCCTTTAGCTGTGGCGAAAGCTTTACAGCATCTGCTTTAGTTTTCCCAGCGCAATCAAACCACAATTTTCCCCCGCTATTGCAATGGCCGAGACTCGAGTGCGCGAGTTCCACAGAAAGCAGCTAAAAGGGGAAAAAATAGTTTAAACTATAAGCGTTTTTTGTCGTGCCTTATCTAGCTTTCCAGTTATAGCTGTTCACCTTTACTCGTGGCACAACCGGTGCAGCAAAAATGGATTAGACATCAATTTTCAATTATCAGTTATAGGTTGCATCGAGCTAATCTCGAGTGGTTCGCTGGGGGAGAGATTGCTAATCGAGGCAATATTTATCTGATTCATCACCGTCATCGTTATCAATAGGTTTATGTTGTCATGCAACGGCATGTACCATGTGCGTTAGTTTTTTTTTCTTCTTTGGACTTATCTATTATACCCACTAGAGAAGGTGTGTGTATTCTCTTCTAATCCGGCGATAGCCACCATCAGAAGATGCAAGACCCTGGCGGCTCACTTATGGGTGACTGCTATTTTTCCCTTCCATGGCTGTAACTGGCGCAATCAGTCTCACCCGGCCTGCCCTGACCATGTTTGTTCCGATTGGACATCAGAGGTGGTCTGCGGGACCTGCCGTAACACTGACGACAGTTAATTTTTATGCGACTGGCGTGACAAAGCATAAAATGACCTATCATCGATCATGGAGAAATTGAAATTAATGTGGACATACAATTACTGTCCACTGAGGTTGAAAATTCATTTGATGATAAGAAATCTTGGCACTCTCTATCGACTCTAGCCAATAATTCAAGAAAAACATCGACAATTAGTTTGGGGAACTAACCAGCCAACAAATGGTGAAAAGTTATCGTAGCGGAAATTGAAACAAATGGAAAACTCGGATTCTAACTTCTAGCTCAAAATTTCTACGAATAGCTTTGGAGGTAGCTAGCCAGCAAGTCCTGCTGTGAGTTTGTGTTATTTTTTTGAGGAAGTGATAAGTTTTCTCGTTCAAAAGGCAATAGCAAGGCGGCGAAAAACAGAACTGGAGAAATATAGAGAGGGGATAAAAAGCATCCAATGCTACATAATTTCGTTCTTCTGCTACATCCCAGCGTATCTATCGGAATAACCATGTTTGCACTCTCGATTCTTCCAGGTTTCCGGCTGGCGGAGATGCCGCTGAAGCAGGCTGCTCGGAAAGAGGGGGTTGATAACCCGGAGAAAACATTGAATTTTATTGCTGAAAACAATAAGCGAGCTCGGTGAGAGTTTTGCTCCAGGAGTTCGTTTTTTATGGCGAAAATAACATAATGTATCCTGTCCGTATGCTAGGAAGTGCATTTCCTCTTTTTGCAGCTGCAAGAAATCGGACAACAATCGCAATGTACGCTTGAGTACGCTGGTGAGTCGTGCAGCGGAAAAAGTTTTGAAATTAATGATTTCCATGAAAGTGAATTTATTTTAACTGAACAAAGCGCATCCAGCCAGTCTCCTGCCGAGCATTAAACGAGCAAAGTTCTTTTCAATACAACCCCAAAGATGAAGCACTGGTCTAATTAATTTGACATAACTAGAGAAAAAATTCTCATATTTGCGACTACCGGCTAATAAGCCGGTTTATAAGCGCATAAAAACAATGCCAGTATGACATTTCTGCTTGTTTATAGTTGGCTTTCAAAACGAATCGCGCTATTTGAAGAATGAGTTCGAAATGAATTCGTAAGGCTCTTGAATGCTTTAGAGTTGGAAAGCGAGAGGAAAGCGGGTGAGAAGTTCATAAGGATGACGCCTCTTGCAAAAATTTACTTGACTATCACAAAGCACCATCTTTCAATAGATACGTGTCAAAATTTAACAGCAATCGGTCGATTGGTTCGTGATTTACAGCATTGAGAGTGAAGCAACTTTTGTTATTGTGAAAAAATGGAAAAATCACAAATCAATGAAAACAATGGCAAAATTGCATGAATTGGGCTTCGAATTGCTTCCGCATTCACCGTATTCTCCAGATCTGGCCTGCAGCGACTATTTTCTGTTCGCAGACCTGGAGAGAATACTCACTGGCAAGAAATTTAAGACCGATGATGAAGTGATTACCGAAACTGAGGCCTGTTTTGAGGAAAAACCGAAAGAGTACTATAAAAATGGTATCATGTTGCAAGATCGCTAAAATCGCTGTATCGCCTTCGAAGGCAATTATGTTGAATAATAAAATTGAATTTTGCAAAAAAAATTGTTTTACTGTGTTACCTTATAAACTTTTCAGCCGAACTGTTTCTGGTGTAATCCAGTTTCCCGATCAGAAAAGCGAAAGGCGATTAGCTGTAGTTTCTCGAGAATATTTTAATAATAAGTCAATAAATTCCATTGCTGTAAAACAATGGAATAGATTGACTTTGATTACAAACAAATGGTTATTAATGGTTTTTTGAGAGTTTGTGAAATTATTTACAAATTACAAATTTTTCAAAATCAAAAGAAAAAAAAATATCTATTAACACAATTTTTTATTTCAGTTCAAATAAAAATGGATAACATCATTGTCCGATGATATTATTATTGAAATTATTTTTTCAATCTATTTCAATATTCTATTTGAATTATATTGTAAAGTTATTTTCACTTTTTTTCCGCGATTTTTTCACTATAATTTTCATATTCACGTCGCAATAGTGAGATTCAACTAGGCCTGAAAGGATTATTATGCTTCAAATTATATTTGAAGCTTTTCACTTGATCATTCAAAAATTTGGCGACATAATCGATAACGACCTTATATCTTCAAAGCATTTTTGCGGAGCAAGATTCTGACTATCTAACAAATTAGAACAAATATACGCCGAATTGGTCGTTTTAATATGACCAATTATAGTCACGCCTAATTTTTATGAAGGTGTATCCACCATCGTAGACAATCTTTACAAAAATCGAAATCTAGCTGCCTGAATAAAATAAAGTTGTTGGAAAATCAATGAATATTCTAGGAATAAAAAAAACATCAACACTGAATTTATTATGAAACATTTTTATATCTCACTAGCTGACCCTTCGTCTTCGCCCAAAATATGATTTTTGTTATCAATACCTTCAAACATTCACGTTTTTTACCAAGCGCAAGTTCATGGGTCCAATCGCAGAACTGTTCATTGATTGATCTTCTAATCGACACCGTTGAATTTACCTTTTACTATAAAATTCCTAGTACTTCTACCAACACTCATCATTATAATATCAGATTATTTTCAGACACAATTCTCGTTCAAATTTTCAACCACTTGCAAATAACATGTTTCTCCGTTAAATGGAATAAATGTTTGATACCGAAAATGGGCCTGATTCTCGAAAACACTTCACGGTGAAAACGATAGATCATAATGGATTTCATGCAGAATGAGCACTTTTCAAATAAAAACTATCAATGAAAATTAACTCCGTTTCAAATTAGTATTCAATGTGAATGGAAAACTTTGTTTTCTTCATGTGATAAAATAATCTCATACAAAACATTTTTTCTGAAGATAATTTTATAAGTTTTAGTGGGAAAATAATCTCGAATCCAGATGTCGACACCGTACCGCTTTCATAGCGGATACACTTCATTTCGTTTCCACCGTGAAGTGTATTCGAGAATCAGGCCCAATATAATAGAACAAGGACAGCCCTAAATTGGACAATTCCTTCCTCGAGTTTTGCTCCTATCAACATATTCAATCCATTTTTATTGGTATAGATAGAAGAAGATAAAGATATTTCGTTAGCGCAAACATCAAATGGACTTTGATTTTGACAAACATCAAACAACGCTTGTCACTATATAATTGTAGAACATATGGGAATTTAATTTTCCGAGTTTTCCCTTTTTCATTCACAGTTTTCCGAAAGGTTCCCGGAATAAATCGCCACAGAAAACGACTGCAACAGAAACCACCGCTTATAAAATGTGTAGTAGGCTATAAATATTGTGGCGCGGTATTGTATTTCAAAACAAGAATTAACCGGGCAAACGTATCGCCCCAGGCAAACGTAACGCCCCGGGCAGACGTATACCGTCCGACGCTCGCTAGAGCTCGGTCGGACATTGCTAAAGGATCGTATCCTATGTTTCAAACTAACCGGGCAATCAGTGGATCCCAGGTTTGCGTGCGAGACACCGCCGCTTCCGACGGCGGGTCGGCGGTGGACTCGGATTGCGTCATCTTGGCGGCATGGGCCGCCTCGATTCCTTATCCTCGCCAAATGGGGACTTCGTCCCCATTACATTGTCCTCAGAATAAATTTCGAAAAACGAGAACAAGAGAATAAATTTATAATAGAAATGTGAGGCACATGATGTTTTTCCCGCGCCAAATATTTCTAGCCTACTACACTTTTTCTAAGCGGTTGTTTCTGTTGCAGTTGTTTACTGTGGCGATTTATTCCGGTCACCGTAGTGTCTAACCACCGTAAAAACATTTATTGCACCCTAAAACCTCCACATGCTTAATTTGGTTTCATTTGCTTGATTAATTCTCGAGTAATGCATAAATTTGTGTTTCCTTTGTATGGCAGCCCCTCTTAAGAGAGAGGGAGGAGTATCTAACTACCATAGAATCATTTATTGCACCCTAAAACTTCCACACGTCAAATTTCGTTTCATTTGCTTGATTAGTCCTCGAGTAATGTAGAAATTTGTGTTTCATTTGCATGGCAGATTCATTTCTTTAACACAAAAATCACCACTTTTAAATCGTCCAAATTATTCTCTGCGAAATCTAGCCGATGGTGCATAGTTACCATAAACTTTCACAAGTATTCGATGCGCTTCAGCTGCACTTTTTTTCCAATGGAGACATAACATCAGAACTTCCCACAAATGATGCTTAGTTGCAACGAAACTCAACATTTTCAACGTAGTAAAAATTAATCTATATATATAAAAATGGAGTGATGTCTGTCTGTCTGTCTGATTCTTATAGACTCGGAAACTACTGAACCGATCGACATGAAAATTGGTATGTAGGGGTTTTTGGGGCCGGGGAAGGTTTTCGTGATATTTTGAGACCCCTCCCCCCTCTCTAAGGGGGGGCTGCCATACAAATGAAACAAAAATTTCTGCATTACTCGGAAATTAACCAAGCAAACGAAACCAAAGTTGGCATGTGAAAGTTTTAGGGTGCAATAAATGTTTCTATGGTAGTTAGACTCCCCACCCTCCTTTCTAAGGGGGGCTGCCATACAAATGAAACACAAATTTCTGCATTACTCGAGAATTATTCAAGCAAATGGAGCCAAATTAGGCATGTGGAGGTTTTAGGATGCAATAAATATTTCTATGGTGGACACTCCTCCCGCTCTCTAAGGGTGGGCTGTCATACAAATGAAACACAAATTTCTGCATAACTCGAAAGCTAATCAAGCACAATTTGGGATGTAAGGGTTTTTGGGTATGAGAAATGTTTCTATAATGGTATGATACCCCTCCTTCCTCTGGAATGGAGAGGTGGTCCCATAAAAATATTACACATATTTCAACCTAAACTATTCCAGCCATACGTGACAATTGAAAATTATCGGAAAACTCCGAAGGAAAAAGGGAAAATTCGGAAAATTAAATTCTTATATGTTCTACAATTACAAAACTGGAAATGGATTTTAATGTGATGAAACGCACTCCTATATCTTCTTCTATCTATACCAATGAGAAAGTATCGCCGAATGTGTTGATAAGAGCAGAACTCGAGGAGGGAATTGTCCGATTTAGGGCTGTCTTCATTCTATCATATTTTCTGTATTAAACATTTATTCCATGTAACGGAGAAACATGTCATTTGCAAGTGGTTGAAAAATCTTGAACGAGAATTGTGTCTGAAAATAATTTGATATTATAATGATGAGTTTTGTTAGAAATACTAGTAATTTTATAGTAAAAAGTAAATTCAACGGAGACGAATAGAAGATCAATCAATGAACAGTTCTGCGATTGGACCCATTAACTTGCTCATAGTAAGAAAACGTGAATGTTTGAAGGTATTGATAACGAAAAACTAATTTTGGGCGGGACGAAGTTTGTCGAGTCAGCTAGTAATATAAATAAAAATAATATATCGACATTTCACGATTCACCAAAAATCAGCTTTCGCCGTCAATTATTATAGCACCTTGAGCCATCATGTGGAAACGGAATGAATTTTGCCTGTTTGTGTGGGTCCTAGATGGAAGATGTTGATGTTGATTGATCGTTACTTGCAAGTTCTAAGACGAGTTCTACTATGACTGGGTGGAAGACCTCTGGAACATCATCGTACACAGAACCGGGATGACTACAGGGTGTTGGGGGAATGGCTCGACTGCGACGAGAGGCTCAGGGATTTTCATGAAGTTTGCAGGCATGCATGCCGGAGACATCTGTGCTGTGGTGGACAGTACAGCCTGGTCGAAAGGTCGATTCCAGTTTTGAATGACACGAATGAAAGTATCCGTATCTCAGAAATAGCCATCGTAAGCGAATCATGCTCAGTAAGTTCAGTATGCTTCGAGATTATTTGGAAATGGAAATACTGGAACAAATTGTCGCAATCAACACACATCCAAAACATGTTGTTCTCGTTTGTTTGGCATTGGTCTACGACAAAGTACTGCTTCAAAACCCTGCATGATGCGGGAGCGGCCTTCAATGACTTTATCAATTCCAGAACTCGGAAGCTTTACGTAAACACGTTAAGCCTCGTCCGAGCGGAGGACCGACTATGCATTTTCTAACCGGCCCTCCGTCGATCCCTGTGGACCAGTTTAAGTTACCAGTTCCGACTTTCTCTTAACGAAAAGACTATTGTCGGTCTGCAGGGACCGGCGCGAACCAGAGGGTAATTTAAATGTCAGTCTCCAGGGATCGACAAAGGACTCAATTAGTAATCGTTTGTTGGGATGTTGTTTCTTGTTGACAAGAATGTGTTGATAAAAAATCGCGAATATTTATACAACCCAAAGTATTTCCGGACAACTCATTTTGAGTTTTTGATTCATTTAAATGATTCATTTAATATATCGTCCTTGTTCTAGCAGAATTCTTCGGAAGCTGGTCAAAGCTTCTAGCGTCCCACCGAGGGGTAGCTGGATCAACATACCTTGCATTTTCCATTCATCACAACTTCAACACTTCACAGCATCAACTCACCATAATTGCCTTGGTGATGTTGATGGCCCGAGAGAAAACAAGACAATCCTATCGCATCGGGAGTACCACGAATACCAAGCCCAAAGCAAACGGGACAAAAATAAAACGCGAACCAATGCAGCAGAAGCAAAAACCCTCTGCCCGAAACAAAGGAGAGTTTTCGCAACTTTTCAATTCCCCGTGTTAACCAGCTTGTTAAAAACACAACCTCTAATGTACGCGCAAGATTCTTCGGATATGCGATATTGTTAGCTCGGCGCGGAAAGTGCCCACTTAGGGGCACATAGATCGAATAGGCCAGATTTGTGTCTAGCATTCCAGCCTCTGTCGTCCGTGTCTGGTTTATGACCCCAAGGTGGTACGTACACTCTCCGTGTCCGGACGTCGCGCCTTCCGTTCGGGCGGACAGTGTCTGCGGTGGTAAGGTCGCTGCTTGCACAGTCGTGCGCGTCTGCGCTCGCCGATTTGTGCGGTGGATTATCGGTCGGTCCCCTTCGTATCAGGGCTGTAATTTTACCGCTTTTGACCTACCCACAATCTTTCGCGACGTGTTCACCCTCAAAGTACATCACTGGTCCGTCTTCATCGCATGCGACCAATCGTAAAGGTCGTGATGGTCCGCTGGCACGGCCAGTGGGGCTGATAGTTTACCATTGATTTATGTAAATCTATGTAGCACACGCAGCCTGGACCTGAACATGTGGACTTGTGTGCACTAGCATTATTGGTCCCCAATCAGAACAATATATTCTGGAAAAATGCACTTTTCACTCACTCTTCTTCTGACTTTGCTAATCGGCAGTTGCATGTTTCACCGTTAGCAGAGAATTCGCTTGTTGCTCACGCCAGCTCTAAGTGCTAATCAAATAGACAAATAAATTATGTCTTGAGATATCGGGGAATTCACAATGTCACACTTTTCTTTGTTGAATTCTGACGATTACGTAGAAACAAAATAATGCTATTTATTTTCCGTCACTTTATATTTGCTGCCGGTCACGATTGGTAATTTTCAAACAACTGCAGAGCCATTTTGTTCATCCGTTAGGTATCTATACAATCCATTTATTATTATCATATCCACAGTGACTTACAGTGACTCCTAAGAGATACCTAAATCTAGAACAACTATTCGCTACCTGACCGACCGATCAAGAGATTTTTGGCAGATGGCTATTGTTTCTCTCTGAATTGAAACATATTGTATTTGACTACAAAAACAAGCTGAAAACTGTACTTTAGTATCCAAGGGGCACTATAAATCCATTTCTACCTGTTATTGGTTCGATCTCCGTTGACATCGTTTGGACTTTTTTTTGGTACAATCCCAAGCTGAGAGGAAGAGATGTCTGCCCCATACATACAAACATTTTAAAGCTTGTGGAAAGGGTGCTTTCATTTGTTCATTTCACTCTTCAGCACATAAAATTTTTTTTTCTGCCGAAGATGAAATGATTTCTGCCAACGCTAGTTTGGGTGTACTTCGAACAGAAATATTTTGAGGTTCTTTTGAAAATTAAGTGTTTTGTTCAGCGAAAAACCAGATATTTTCGACTTACACACATAAAGTCTCCATTTTGTTTTACTGTATGTAATCGAATCTTACATATAAAACAATGTTTTTCCCACGTACGTATAACTCATCATTACAGGAGAACTATACAGAAATAAACAGATCAAGATAATCTAGATAGACAGAAAAATAAGAAAAATCAAAAAAATATGTTCTGCAGCGAAAAGTGTGTTCCAAAAAATCAATCACGAACTTATTCTGCAATGAATAAATTGTCCGATCGGGGTTAATTTCTTCAATTGGAATTAACTTTGACATACTTTGAAATTGAGATTCATGTTTCATTATTGTTAAAATCATAAGGGATGGTCAGGTGGAATATGTATATTAGGGTGCCAATGAAAATGGTCATCTCGAATTTCAAAAAGTTACCCCATAAAAAATGTTCACCACCCCGAAGAAACACCCTTTGCAAAATATCAGCTCAATCGGGCTAAAGGTGTGGCGCAAAGCGGTCAAAGTTTGAGTTTTTTGAAAATCGAAAAATCACCCAAGGGGGGAGTAAAGGGAATCGGGGTTTTCCGATTTTTTTTTGTGATGCCAAATGTCTTAAATTTGCATAAAACGTCAAGATCTAGTGTCATCTCGAAAAAAATCATGCAGACACTAGAAGCAAATTAACTTTCCAGTTTCAAGCAAATTCGCGGTTCGAGAAGTACGTACACTTGAGAGATGTAAAATTCAGAAAGACATGTAAAATAAAATAACCGTTTGATAATTCTTCCGTACATATATGTTGTCCTAGGCATCATACCAAACGTAAAAGGTCTGTCATTAATTTTACTTGTAACCAAGAACATGATTTCTCGGTTTTCAATGAACTCCCAACGCCGATTTTTGACAATTTTTTTTTCTCGAGATGACACTAGATTTCGACGTTTCATGCAATTTTAAGACAGTTGGCATAAAAAAATTGAAAATCACGATTTTCTTTACTCCCACCTTGGGTGATTTTTCGATTTTCAAAAAACTCAAACTTTGACCGCTTTGCGTCACTTTCCCTTAAGTCCGGTAGAGCTGAAATTCGGCATAGAGTGTTTTTTCAAGGTGGTGAACATTTTTTTATAGGATTACTTTTTGAAATTCGAGATGACCATTTTAATTGGCACCCTAATATATATACAGCCATTCCATGCCAAACCGATATAGTGGTTCTCAGATTTTCGTGAAAAGTTTTGTTCTTTATCGCTTAACATTAGATCCGCATTTTTTTTTTCAAAAAAGACTATCTGATTGGCTCTAATTTTATGTGTCGATCATCTGTTATTAATTTTTGTGTTGAAAACAAAAAGGAAAAAATTGATTTTTCGAACCATCGGTTAACTTTGAAAAATTTGGTTTAGTTTGCAGGATCAGCTAGTGTCATATAAAATGTATAAGATATACGTATGTTATACTGAATATAGTGGTATTACAATGCTCATTATATCAATATATGACTCAATCCATCAATGGTATATGAAATGGAGTATTTGCATTTCATACGATTTTGGATACACATAGTTTTGTTGATATTTCATACGATTGTGATTGGATACGAATTCATATGTGATTTAGCATGTGCAAAAAATAAACGATTTAATGTTTGCTGGGTAGCCACTCTTTCGCACCGCTTCTTGTTGAAAAGCTCAAATTTCGATTCGTCAGTGCAAAGTACCTTTTTAGAAAAGCTTTTGTAGAGAATCTGCTCTTAAATCCATGCTCAGCAAGTCTGCGGTGTACAGTTCTGGCCAATACAGCCAACGAGAGGTTTTCCTGAATGACTTTGACTGATACTTATGGAGATTTCTTCACTTCCCGGATGATTCGTTGATCCGTCCGGCTATCGGTCTTCCGAGAACTTTTCTGAAATCTTCTACAATCTGCTGCAAATGATCCGAACAACGAGATTTCGGACTTGTATGCTGATTTTCTTTGCACCCATTTTTATTTTGTTGCTTGTAAATAATATCGCACAGCCCTAGTTTCCATAACATGTGAAAAAGAGGGGTTACTTAAAGGTTTTCAATGATTTTAATATTATTTTTGTGGGTGGCCTTTCATTTTGTCATCGAATATATTTAATATACACTTTACACAATATACACTTTAAAGAATTCATGTAAATAAGTAAACAAACTCTAACAAAACTGGCAAAACTTGATAATTACCTGAAATAGTAATAGTTAATATACATTTTTATGAAATTACGGTTGTAGTTTTTGATGAAATAGTCCAGAAATTGAGAAAAGGTTTTCAATATTCAATGTGGGCTTTTTTATGCCTAAAGGGTGTGTCACATCAAATTGCATCACGGAAAAAACGCTGTAGAAATTTAATTTTTAGGAATTATATCTTCAGCTTTCGCTTTAAAATCAGATAAGAGTGTATAGATCACGTTGTCCATGCTTCACTGTCAATTTTTTGTAAATTTGGAAAAATGTCGTCGAACGAAAAAGAGCGTCGTGAATTAATCCTGCGCACTAATTTCGAGAATCCGGAGTTGTCACATCGGGACATCGGTAAGATGCTGGGAATCGTCCAATCCACGGTCAGCAGAGTACTAAAACGATACTTCGAGAACCTAACCATCGACCGGAAGGTGAAGAACGGCAAAAATGGATGCTCCGTCAGTGAAAAAGATCACAAGCGCGTAGTTAAGCAGTTTAGACGTGATCCGAGAAGTTCGGTCCGGGATGTCGCCAATAAGCTGAATTTGTCAAGTTCATTCGTCCAGCGGACCAAGCAGCGGGAGGGCCTGCGTACATACAAGGTTCAGAAGGCTCCTAACCGCGACGAAAGGCAAAACATGGTGGGGAAGACGCGAGCCCGGAAGCTGTACACCGAAATGCTGACGAAGCCGCATTGCCTGGTAATGGACGACGAAACCTACGTCAAAGCGGACTTTCGTCAACTGCCGGGCCTGTTGTTCTTCTCCGCAGAGGACAAATTCAGCGTTCCGGAGGAGATTCGCAAGCAGAAACTATCCAAGTTTGCCAAAAAGTACATGGTGTGGCAAGCGATCTGCTCTTGCGGAAAGCGGAGCGTCCCCTTCGTGATGACCGGCACGGTAAACGGGCAGGTTTACCTTAAGGAGTGCCTACAGAAGCGCTTACTACCACTATTGAAGCAGCACGAGGGCCCGACCATCTTCTGGCCGGATCTCGCTTCGTGCCACTATTCAAAGGACGTGTTGGAGTGGTGCGAAGCCAACGGGGTCACCTTCGTGCCAAAGGAAATGAACCCGCCCAACGCGACGGCTATGGCTATAGATTCGATAGCGGAGAATACGAAATGTTTGATATGGGATAGAGAATATTTCACCATATCAAATAAATTGCATTGTTTGCTGAAAGCAACAGCTCTATTATCGAATTTTCACGAATGTCACAATCGATTGATGATTTCAGTTCTCGGGGAGGGGAGTATTATTTTGCGCTAGGTATTACCGAGGAGGAATCGATTCACCTTTTGAGTTTAATAATTCTTTTCTAGGGCCAAAAAAAGTGGTATGATAATCACTTTATTCTAAAGATGAAATGTTCAAGAGTTATATGATTCTTCCTTATTGATCAAAAACTTGTTTCAATAGCTCAGAAATTGCTCTGAAAGTAAGCTTTTGGAATCTTAACAATCTGACTCATCTCATTTCTGGAGATCGGAATGTGCTCCCGAACACGGACGCAAAATAAACGCAACATGGTAAATCGTCTTAGCAGATACATGCAAGTTGCGAGATCTTTTTGCTCGCTGTCATTTGTGCTGATCGGAAAGAGTTCCTGAACATGGACACAAAATCAAGACGCCTCGGTATTTTCCAGGACCACCAAGTTGAAATGAGTTGAATTTCATGTGTTTCATGTGAATTATTTATACAGGAATATAAATAACTCTATACATATACTCATTGGAGGCGATCTGGCGTAGTGGTAACATCCATGCCTCTCACGCTAAAGGTCACGAGTTCAATTCTCACTCCCGACATTCTTCCAAAAATAGAAGTAAAAAGTGATGAACCAGCCAAATGAGTTGAAAATCACTATAATACAGATAAAAAAAAATATATATATATATACTCATCCACTAACCGCCCACTTACAAGAAAAAAAATCAGCGATCATTCAAAATATTCATTTATTCATTCATCGATAATTGATTCAGATGCAACTTCAAACAATTTTTTAAAGAACCAGTGGTAGTCCTACGTCTACCTTGCGGTTCTATCACAGATGTAAGCCACTCGTAGTTTTCGTTTTTTTATTTTGTTTTTGTTTTTCGAATACAGAAGAAGAATTTGATTTTTAATTATTTTTTTGAAGCCAGACAACTCCATTCTCACATGCAGAAAAAATATTATATATATACTGGCGGACTCGATTATACAAAGTCTCCAGTTTCATTCCACTGTATATAATCAAATCTTGTATATAATCGAGTCGAAAATATATTTTTTTATTTGTTTTCTATTCATATATTTTTTGTTTATTGATTATAAAAGAGAAATTTATTTTTTACTAGCTGACCCGTCAAACTTCGTCCCGCCCAAAATTTGTTTTTTGTTATCAATACCTTCAAACATTCACGTTTCTTTACTATGAGCAAGTTCATGGGTCCAATCGCAGAACTGTTCATTGATTGATCTTCTATTCGACCCCGTTGAATTTACCTTTTACTATAAAATGCCCAGTATTTCTAACAAAATTCATCATTATAATTCCAAATTATTTTCAAACACAATTCTCGTTCAAGATTTTTCAACCACTTGCAAATAACATGTTCTCCGTTACATGGAATGAATGTTTTATACAGAAAATATGATAGAATAAAGACAGGCCTAAATCGGACAATTCCTTCCTCGAGTTCTGCTTTTATCAACACATCCGGCAATCCTTTTATTGATATAGATAGAAGAAGATATAGGAGTGCGTTTCATAACATTAAAATCCATTTCCAGTAGGTAACAAAGATCAAATGGACTAACAGCACTTGTTACTATGTAATGGTAGAACATATGGGAATTTAATTTTCCGAATTTTCCCTTTTCCTTCAGAGTTTTCCGAAAATTTTCAATTGTCATGTTTGGTTGAAAAATTTTTGGTTGAAATATGTGTAATATTTTTATGGGACCCCCTCGCCATTCCAGAGGAGGGAGGGGGTGTCATACCATTATAGAAACATTTCTTTTACCCAAAAACCCTCATATGCCAAATTGTGCTTGATTAGTTTTTGAGTTATGCAGAAATTTGTGTTTCATTTGTATGGCAGCCCCCCCTTAGAGAGGGGGTGGAGAGTGTAACCACCATAGAAACATTTATTATACCCTAAAACCATCACATGCAAAATTTGGTTTCATTTGCTTGATTATTTCATTTGTATGGCAGATCCCCCTTAGAGAGGGGGGTGGGGTCTCAAACTATCACGAAAACCTTCCCCGGTCCCAAAAACCCCTACATACCAATTTTCGTGTTGATCGGTTCAGTAGTTTCCGAGTCCATAAGAATCAGACAGACAGACAGACAGACAGACAGACAGAAAGACAGACAGACAGACAGAAAACCATTATATATATATATATATATATATATATATATATATATATATATATATATATATATATATATATATATATATATATACATATATATATAATATATATATATATATATATATATATATATATATATATATATATATATATATATATATATATATATATATATATAGATTCCTCCCCTTAAGGCAGTAATTTAGTCTATAAATTTGAAAAAAAAATCCCTCATATTTCTGTAGTTTAGAAATTCAAGAATATACCCTAGAAAGGACTTATCGAAAATCCTATTATTTATCGAGTTAGAGCCATTTTAGTTATGCGGTATCTAACCTGCTACGGCCATAACAATGAACTTCAAACGCGTTCTTCTCGAAACTAGTTTTTTCAAACTGGCGTACACGATATCTCAAGTTCTACTGGACCGATTCGTGTCTAATGTATATACTTACAATCTGCAGGCATCTCTCTATCGCATGAATCTCTTAAAAAATAATATTTTTCAAATTTTACTGTTTTTTAAAAATTGGGAAACGTAAGAAAAAATGTTTTGAGCCATATTTTATTTTTTAAACGGTCGCCATTTTGTCAAAAAAGATGTTTTTGACTTGTCGGAGGTTCTGCAATAGTGGCATCTTCGCTGATTCAGAATCTGTTCGATTTATTTTAAGATAACCAGAAGGGCTGGAATCATGTACGCCATGGCACAAATTTTTTTTAATCCTTTCACTTCATCAGCTTGTAACTATTCTAATTATGAATTTACCGTTCAATGTTTGCTTTATTGTTAAAAGATAGATGAACAAATAATGATATAATGGATAGTAAAAATATCCTTTGTTTTATTTTTATGGAGCTCGAAGAAACGTCCGAAATTCGTGTTTCTACACTGGAATACCCCCTTAAATGTAGAAAACATTTTTCTTACATGGAATAATTAATTCATTCAGAATCTCTCAGGAGGTGATAGACGATCATTTTGATGAAAAAAATCCTTCTACACATATGGTCGAATCTCAACAATGACAGAGTTATTGAACTTCTTTATTATTCCGGGTTTTGTTTGCCTTAACATTAAACCTACCGAAGTCTACCCTTTTGTAAATAGTTAGTGAACAATGACTCGATTTGACTCGATTTATAAAGTTTTGTTGAGAAACGTGACATACCATATTTTTCCTGTATATTTCAACATTTTGGGATAACAATTATTAGCAAAATATTGAAATTACAATTTTTGACACGCAAAACAACACTGTAGCTGGGAATGGTTACTGGTAGCTCGCTTGGATAGTCAGCAATACAATTCATTCTGATCATTCACTATTCATTCACAAATACACCAAAATATATAAAGCAATGGCAAACAATGTGTAATGCAATGGTTTTGTATCACAACCACACATACAAATCTTTCTGATATCATATAAACGCTTGCAAGGGTCAAATGACCCGTTGCGGTAGTTAGGGCAGATTACATACACTCGACAAAAAAATTAGAGGAACAGAGTGCGAAGTCGGAAATTTTAAGTGATTTTTGACATGTTGTATCTTCGCATCATTTTAAAGCTACTACGTTTTTTCTAGCCGATAATTCAAAGTTTGGAGTAAATTAGAGGAGCATTTGATCGCAATCGTTTCAGAAGTACAAAATCTTACGCGACTCTCAGAACGAACGATTCGTAACTTTCGTTTTCATGCATTTGTAGTTACAAAAATTGTAAGGAGTGATGATACTCACACATATTCATACGCATTTCCACACATACACGCACTCTTCACCCATAAACTCATAGAGACGAAAGTTACGAATCGTTTATTCTGAGAATCGCGTAGGATTTTATACTTCTGGTACGATTTGCGATTAAATGCTCCTCTAATTTATTCCAAACTTTGAAAAATCGGCTACAAAAAACGGCTAAACGTATCAATATGGAACGTTCACAGATGTTTAGGAAATACACTAGGCTAAAAATTTCCCTGCAAACATTAGAACTTACTGCGATATTTGCAGAACTACAGTGAATTTTGTAACTTTTTTTTAAATCGATGCAAAAAATTTAACTAATTTTGTTTTCGTCAAAGTAATAAATTATCCTTGTGCAGAATTTATTGGAGTTTTCAAAACTGCCTTTCGATTTGCGGTGCGATGGTTGTTTATTGAATTATTCATTATCAAAGACGAAGGGGTAATTTTTCATTCAAACTTAAATATCTCTGTGGGGGAAGGTCCTACAGGAACGTTGTTTGAAAAAAAAGCTGATTGATGAGGTTAATTGGATTTGCTGTTGAGTTGGTTGGCAAAAAAATTGTGTTAGTCCAGAGTATTCTTGAAAAATTACAAAAAATCGTTTTTTCGTTTCTTCCTGATATTGTTGCCCACTACACCTGCACACACCAAGATAAAAATATGTACAAACTATATTCTAATACTTGAAAGTTGTAGCTTCAAAATGATGCATCCCCCATCGATATGCGTTTATTTTTCACGAAGTTACAGCATGTCAAAAATCGCTAAAAATTTCCGACTTCGCATTCTGTTCCTCTATTTTTTTTTTGTCGAGTGTATATTTCTCAGTGAAAAAAATTGCAAGAGAGGAGTAAACGCTGAAAAATACATTCGATGTATGTTTTAGGAAAAGTAGTGTAGGCAAATGATGTTGTGACAATGTAATTTGCAAGAAAATTTTGATTAAAAGTTTAAAATGGGTCATTTGACTCCTCGTGGTAGCTTTAGTGTTAAACTGGTTCTACTCTAAAAAAAAAACGCTACATAGGACGATTCTGTTCCTTCCGTTTGAAAGATGAAACAATTTAGTACAGGATATAGTTGTTAAACGTCTAAATTAGTGGATTTTAATAACATTTTGGAAGTGAAAGCTTTAAAAAAAAACTTTAAGGTGCTATTATTAATTTTATCCCAAAAAAATCGCAATAAACTTTTTTTTTGTCAACCAAATTAAAGCTCTCCAACCACTCTAAAGTTTGTACTTTGACACCCAACTTTTTTCTTTCTTAATTTCACTGCAAGCCTATTAAATTTCTCCTTAGCGCTGAAATATTACAATTTTTTTTAAATAAGTCATATCTGAAATATAAAAAAATATTTTTTTTTCAAACCGCATCATGAAACCGCATCCAAGGTTTCAGGTAGCTGAAAGAGGATCATATTTTAAAAAAATCGTTTTAAGCCAGTAACAGGTCTTTTCCTCATTCTACTCATGTGATCGCGTAATGTCGTCCGAAGTGAAGCAGCAGGAGCAGCATATGTGAGAACGTAAGTGAAACAGGTTATCTAATGCAGCACATACTAAGCTCAGAACATCATCAGTTGAGGAGAGACGACGTTCTAGGCAGCATGTTACATCATGTGCTTCGGTTTCCCCAACTGCTGTAATCAAGAGAGGATCCTCTCTGAGTCACCAATATTGTTTCAGAATACTGTTCAGTACTAGTGGATGTATTTTATCAGTTCTTGGATAATTCATTGATAAATATTTGAAACCTTCAATTATCGCATCATGCAGAACTGTCGATCAACAATCATTCCATTTAAATTGTTACTTGTTTTATTTGCCTTGAATTGAAAAGGTCTACTTACAGATGAAGACGATAAAAAATATAACATTATAAACAAAAAGCGTCCTTCCCACAATCAAAACAACAACTGCAATTAACTTTCATCGCGCGCAAACGTTCCGTTCTATCAAAACAAAAATTCGACGTCGCAATTTTCCGCCTAGGCTGCTGGTGGTTTTCCCTCCCGATTCTGATTCTCTCGAGTGAGTGCAGCATTCGGCGAATTGCATCCGTCCGAGAGAGTGTGCTCTGAGTGACGCTTGGAACTCAATGATGCATCGCATCGCGCTCTTGACGATGATGATGATGCCCCACGTAAAGTGTATGTATACCACCCCACACCGGGTGCCGCTTAAACTCACAGAAACATGCTCTACGAAGTTAAGCCTATCGTGGATTTGTTTTACTCGCCGATTCGGGTTGTTGTGGCGAGCTCTCTCTCAGGAATGATTTAAGAACACGGCTAACGGTGCGCAAGAATAGGTATGTTGTTTGATTAAGAATTTCTGTCGATTATTTTTTTTTTTCAGTGTGTAATTTGATTTACCGTATAATAATAGATTATAGATGAAATTCTTACATGTTGTAATTTAAACAGATCAGTAAATAGTTTAAATTATTTTTACCACGTTTAAAGTACTGTCCATATTAATTAGGACTACTGATCAAGATCGAACCATTTAACCTAACTGAAGCTGTAGTAAGTATATGTTTTCAAGACACGGTACGAGAGTGTGATGTTGAGAATGATTCAAAGCGCTCGTCATCATCATCACGTAGCAGCAGCGGCAGCACGCTTACCGGCTTATGCCGTGGCTATGCTATGGGTCTACATAGGTCTCGTGGCTGGCTGTTTGGTACGAGCCCACCACCTTCTCAAGCCGAATTATGAAAGGAACTCTCCTGAGAGATGAAGTGAGAGCACGAGAGGAAGTCAGCAAAAAAAAAACGGCGAACATGAAAAAAAAACATGTGCACGTGTGCCGCACAGAACTCTACAGTTGTGCAATGCTTCCTTTTAGAACATGCTTTCGCGAATAAATTCTGCAGGCTGCTGTGGAAACGGTTCGTGAAAGTTGTAGAGTTCGGTTCACTTTCATCTAGAAACAAAGATGGATTTCAAATATTGGATCAAATGTTTCTTCGTATGTAAAACTTGTATAACTAGTGACCAAATCTCAGGTCCAACCACATGTTTAGTTTACTACAAAAACAACATCTGTATTCAGTCGGGTTCTTTGAATTTCGGTGTATTGATAAAGTATTGATGAATGGGAATAGCTGAAATTTAACATTTTTTAAACCTACGAACTTATTGAACTTACGAATTCTCAAATTTGCAAAAAGTAGAGACTCTATCACCGTTACTTTCTAGTAGTTTGTTGAAATATTCTCTCTTTCTGTTGCAAAAAAATGTATTTGCACAAGGATGGGAATAGAACACCGAGACTACCTTGCACGAGAAGCGAGGTTTGCTGGAGTTTTTCTTTCAGCTCCTTGAAGAATTGTTCACTACTGTTAAAAATTAATGTTAAGAGTTGATGGGTCTGATTCTTGAATACACTTCGAATACACTTCACGGTGGAAACGGAATGAAACGTATCTGCGATGACAACGGTACGGTGTCGACATCTGGATACGAGATTCTCACTAAACTTATCATTATAATATCAAATTATCTTCAGATGAAATTTTTGTATGAGATTATCATATCACATGAAGAAAACAAAGTTTTCCACTCACATTGAATACCAGTTTGATACGAAGAAGTTAATTTTCATTGATGATTTTTTATTTGAAAAGTGCTCATTCTGCCTGAAACGTAGTTCAATGGCGTGCCATTTATTTTGTTTCCACCATGAAATGTATTCGAGAATCAGGCCCGATATTAGTTAATTTTGAAAAAAAAATCTGGCATCAAACCTTGTTTTCAATTATGTATGAATGTTTCAATGCACTATTTTGTTATGTTTTGTCTTATTGTTTTTATTCTAATATTCGGTATCCGGTCGTTTAGTAAAAAGTTCAGCTCTTACAATGGATACGTTTGATGAATACCGGTTCATATAACAAACAGTTTTTTCACTACTAAAAGTGGGGTTTTTGAACAATTAATAGAACTCCATTTAGAAGCAATTGTATCTAACAATTACAGTCCTACGTCAGACTTGAATCTGCGCCCCTCGGTGCAGATCCTTCTATTTTTTCATTTGTTTCAGTGTTTCAAAACAGCTTTGAATAGTCGATAATAAAATTACAACCGGCTGATCTCGCCAAATACAGAAGCAGAAGATTCGATCCAGATCCTCAATTACTGATTTTGCTTTACAAGATACACCCGCATGAGCTGCTGGCTCTCATGAATCACTAAGATGTGGGAACAGGCCGTAAAATCTGTTAGTGGAACGCCGAAAAAGACCAAATGTATCATCTAGGCTAAGACCACTTGATCCCGTGTTTAATACTCAAAAAGAGGGAGAGTTTGTACGGAATTTGTTTGATTGGAGAAAGGCTGTATGAAATGCGGCCGAAAAAAAACCCGATTACATCACATATTCAACAAGCTAAGCAACTTTCTGAAATGCAATCTCAAATTGTCATTCCGGGAGCCTTCTGCTACCTATGCAGCTTGATCCAGGGGGTTAAGTAAACTATTAGTGTCTACATTTTTCGATTCACTGGAAGAAGCGCTAAGCGGACGCCTGAATACCGAACTCAAGCTGACGGAAACCGCTGCAAATTAGACGCACGTAAATCTGTCGCTCGACCAGAGCGTAAATGCAGATTGTTTGCAAATTAAATTAACCAGTCTTGTTCCTGCCAGCGAGTGGTCAACATCACTTTGGAGGGACCATTCGTCGTTTGCAATTTTTCTTCGCATGCAGATGCACAATGCTTTAAAGACATGAGTAACACGTGGAAGCAGTTTTGCATGCCATGCATCGGTTTACATGATAGTCGAAATAGTCAATGTAGTGGCTCGTTATCTCCATCAACAGAAAATACTTGAAGTTGTCGGTCAATATGACATTGCAAAGTTTATGAAACCAGCATTCAATAAAGCGTTACCACAGAGATTGCCGATGGGTTCGAAAGAACAGGAAGTTTTTTTGAGAATTTTCTGAAAAAGGCCTGGTCTAGATAACCCACCACCAACACGAATGAACAGTCAGAAGTGCAACAAAGTACTTCAGAATCATTTACGGCTGTTTTTGCATCAAAAACAATGTGATAATTGGGTAATTTGGCATCAATTGGTAAAATCTGGAAGGTCATGGCATGGTTTAATTAATAGGGGCTTCAGATTCTGGACTGGTCAGCTCGTTTACCAACTCAAAATCCTATCAGGAACATATGAGGAGTGATCGGACAAATGGGAGATGCAGCATACCTACAGTATGAGTGTATTGAAGAGCTTAAACGATCAGTATCCTCTGCGTAGAACGAGATATCCACTATAACACGGCGCAGCTTGCTCGTAACCCCCCCGAACGGGTTTTTGAACTAATTGAGAACTAAAGATGACCTACGAATTAGAAATTTATCGTAATTCATGTTAAATTGGCTTTACTTCTGTAAAGGAGTGAGAGTTATTCCATCTGGTTCTATAGTTATGAAACACTGGAGTTTCAGTTTTTTTAATGTTTCGCGCTTGAACACAACAATAAAGTTGAAATGGCCAGGCTCATAAATGAAGATAGTTATTGTACTCTACACTATATACTTCAATTCAACCGACTTCTGACATATCTATGGAAACTCAGAAAAAATGAGTGGTTCTATAGTTGTGAAACGCAGTGTACTAACCTCGAGCCAACCGCGAGTAATCGGTTACATATTACTAATATAGATGGTATTAAAAATTGTCAAAATATGGAACTCCCGGCCCCGTCGGGCTAACGCCATATGAGCCTTGCTAAAAATACGTATATTTTGGAACAAAAAAAACTATTTGCCAGCATTGTTCTGAACAGAACTGAAAACGAATCAATTTCATGATATATCACTATCATTGAACATTTAAATGGTTTTAAATTTTAAATTAACTTGACCACTGGTTGAATTTTTTTTGTTATGTTTTATCGATACTCTACCGCTATGTTGAAATATTTTGAAGTAACTTTTTTATTATTTAATTGAAACTTCACTTTCCTGACGGGTCATTCACACTATATGTACAGCCATTCCATGCCAAACCAATATAGTGTTTCTCAGATTGTCGTCAAAAGTGATAGTTTTGTTCTTTATCGCAAATTATTAGAGTCGTATTTTTTATTTTTTTATTAGGGTGACCATTTCCATTTTAGGGTGGTCCGAAAAATAATTTTTTTCGCATTTTTTCCAAAAATGACTTTGTTAAAAACAATTTAACTTTTGAACCACTGTACCAATTCAGATGTACCATATTGTAATTAAAAGCCAATTAGCTGGACTTTTTTGGAAAAATACTACAGTCGCAGAAAATTTGAATTATGTTTTCGTTATTATTGATTGTATTTGTTTTTTATAGTTTTCATGGTCTCGGGACCAAAGGACCAAAATTTTTTATATTTTTTCCTGAAAGCTGAGGTTTTTTCACATAATACATTCGAATACCAGAGAGGTGTTATTTTTCGTTTTTAAGTTATGACTTTTCTAAGTTAACATGTTTTCAGTTTTCGTTCAGTATTTCTATGCGACTAGACTGGATGTATGTGACTTTAATCCAATTAATTGGCAAGTGCGTTATTTTTTCAAGAAAGGCTAGCTAGTAGGCTTTAATTTGATATATCCATCATCTGAATCGGTCCAGTAGTTCAAAAGTAATAATTTTTTGAAAAAAGTCATTTTTGGGAAAAAAGGGAAAACATGATTTTTTCAACCATCGGGAAACTTCGAAAAATCATTACTCAAAAACGGAAAAAACGCCTCCCTGGTTTTTAGATATGTTATTTGAAAAATCCTCAGCTTCCCATAAAGAAATATAAAAAAATATAGCGCCCTTGGTCCCGAGACCATGAAAACTATAAAAACAAATACAATCAATAGTGACAAAACCAAAACCTGAAACTTTTGCATGCATAGAATTTTTACAAGAATGACTAGCTTATAAGCTTCATTTTAATATGTCAACCGTCTAAATCGGTTCAGTAGTTCACAAGTTATGAATGTTTGAAAAATGTCATTTTCGGAAAATATATTTTGGATCACCCTAATGAAAATGTGCACCCTAAAAAATAAAAAAATAAAAAAATACGGGTCTAATAGTTTGCGATAAAGAACGAAACTACCACTTTTGGCGAAAATCTGAGAACTACTAAATCAGTTTGACATGGAATAGGTATAGGTTTTTTGGCGATTTTAGATCGGACAATTCCATCCTCGAGTTTTGCTCTTGTCAACACATTCGGCGATCCACTTTTATTTATATATAGATGAGTTATTTCTGCAGGTAAGTAATAGTGATAAATGCTTACATGTATAGCGTTTCTACTTTTTGTTACAGGTTTGCGGTGTGACCTACAATCTCATCAGATATGCGGCCAACACTAAAAGTTGTAATTGTAGGTTAAAAATTCAGTAAGTAATCATATTAAAGCTACTGCAAAAACAAACCTTCGATATTTGTTCCTTCTCCGTTTACTGCATGGGTGGAATACTACTACAAATAGTAATAATACTATTCCGAAATATTACCACTAAATAAAATACAGATTTGAAACAACGCTTTAACTTGAACTTTCGCTTTCTCTAAATGTTCCAATTCACATGTCCAAACATGAAAACCAAACCAATGAGTGCACCCGTGGCTGAGTGGTTAGCGTCGCACATTATTATGCCGGGTGCTCGGGTTCGATTCCCGTTCCGGCCGGGGGATTGTTCGGCACTGTGGTCACGCGTATTCTAGAGCTTGCCCCTCGGAATACATTCAAGGCGTGTTATTTGGCTTAAGAAAGCTCATCTAAATATTTATAAATGACGCTAGTTAAGGGGGTATTCTAGTGTAGAGACACATAAAACAAAGGATATTTTTACTATCCATTATATCATTATTTGTTCATCTATCTTTTAACAATAAAACAAAAATTGAACGGAGAAAAAATATTCATAACGAGAATAGTTAAGAGCTGATGAAGAGATGGGGTTCAAAAAAAAATTTGTGCCATGGTGTACACGATTCCAGCCCTTCTGGTAATCTGAAGCAAAAAAATCGAACAGATTCTGAATCAGTAAAGATGCCGCTATCGCATGAACCTCGGACAAGCCAAAAATCTGTTTTTTTGACAAAATGGCGACCGTTTGAAAAACAAAATGCGATTTCAAATGTATTTTCTGACATATCCCGTTTTTTTTTAAATAGTAAAATTAGAAAAAAATATCATTTTTAGAGGTTCATGCAGATTATATTCATATAAATTCGACATGAATTGGTTCAATAGAACTTGAAATATCCTGTACGCCAGTTTGAAAAAAAACTAGTTTCGAGAAAAACGCGATTGAAGTTCATTGTTATGGTCGTACCAGGTTAGATACGGCATCACTATAATGACTCTAACTTGGTAAATTAAAAGATTTTCGATAAGTCCTTTCTAGGGTATATTCTTCAATGCCTAAACTACAGAACTATGAAGGAACAAATTTTTGATTTTTTCCACATTTCTAGACTAGAATACTGACTTAATGCATACGTTGAGACGGCAAATGTTCCACATGGAACTTTAACGCCATTCAAGAAGAAGAAGAACATGAAAACCAAACGTCATTTTTTTTCGTGTGCCGTCCACTCTTTATTTGTTCAACAACTCATGGAACAACTGCACAGACGCAATTTAAGCCTGCAATATATCTTTTTTACACTTTTACATTTACACTCTGCCATACCGACACGAACCCTTCATTAGATGTAATAGAATTAATCTGTTTAATAATGGTCGAACAATAGTATTGAGTGCTCAATGAGACAATATGCTTAACTATACGTTGTATAAAAGCTTATTTAGACCAAATTGAAACTTTTATTCAACCATCGATGTTTACTTGGATAATATGCCACAGAAACGATTTGAAAAAAGTTTATTCAACTGCAAAGCAGCTTTTGTACAACACATGACGGACTACCAAAATGAGCATTTGCTGCCAGTGTTTTTAGCTCAAGTTCGACTGCTTGACATTACATTTTAAAGTGTTCCAACGGAGAAAATGGTTTGAAGGAGGATCATCAATGCAAAAGTCGTTGGGAAGTTGAAATCCGAGGCGCCAAAGCACATTTAATCTTAGTAGACTAAAATATTCAGAGAGAGGTTTTTTCATCCCCTTGGAAAATTCTTTAAAAAAATTCCGTGCAAGTGAAGGTGAATTCAATGTTTTCGCGTTATTCGTAATTAAAGCACATTTCGTGAATATGTGATACTTAATAGTTCTAAATGTAAATAAATAGAAACGTTATTCGCAGCTCTAAATAGACTGCTTTTACTTGGGGTAGAAAACATTCCCCCATTTGAAGAACATCCTCTTTTCAGCCGTCTCACAAGTGGAGTCTCACTAGTCCCGTCATCATCGTCGTCGTCATCCTCGCCGCAATCGTCTTCTCCTTGCAGCACCAGCAGGAAAGGGCTCCGCTTGAGTTTCGTTTCGGGGAGAGCAGCGCGCACTACTGTCCAGAGCAAGGCGGCATCATGCCGTCATCAGTAGTGGCAGCCAGTAGGTAGAGCGCGCGTCGTGTTCCGTCGTCGTAATACACACAACACAGCTCGGCAACAGCAGCGTGGCCCCTCACGTTGTATACACGCCGATGCGGGATTTGTGATTGTGTATACATAAGCAGTAGCACGACGGCAACAACAACAACAAAAAAAAGTAAAAAAATAAACGCCGATTTTCGCACTGAGACCTCCGAGAGACTTGACGACTGTTGATTCTTTTTAGCGTACTGCCTGCCAGTAATCGCACAGTTTTCCTTCGGCCGTTCGTGAGGTACAATCTCGCTCTCGCTCTCCGTATCGTCGTCTCGTCGTGTCATCTGAATTTGTGGTTGGCGCGCGACCCTTTTTTCACCGAGTTCTGAACTTTACGAGATTCCTTGGTGCAAGTTCTGCAGTTCTCAAGTACCGCTGGGACGGTCCTGTTCGATGTGTGTAGACGGTGAGGACGACTTAATGGTCCCAACTGCTGATCCTAAGTGTTGGCTTCAGTGTTCCCGAGAGGGCGTTCTTATCAAGACCGAATTTTCCTTCGATGAGGCAAGCGAATGCTGCGAACGAAAAACTATATGTGGTGAAAGTCTGGATTTTTGCGATCGTTCTTTTCCCTCGCTTGGGGCCGTGGTGTTTCGTGTGGAGATTTTCGCGTTAATGATTGAAGATTAATTTAGCCCTCATCCATTCCGCGGGTGACGAGAGAGCGCGAAGAAATTAAAACCGGGAGGATATAGATCGCGTGTGGTTCGCGTTTTTTTTTCGTCTGTTATTTGATGTGTTGTGCTCCATCTGCAGCACTTGGCGGAAAAACGGCGTTCAACTGACGGAGGGTGTCGGTTACGAACCGTTTGTGTGATCATGGTTTATTATCAGAGTGAAGAATACGACAAAGAGCATTAGTGACAAATAAGTGATGTGAAGAATGTGAGATCTTGGAATCGGGCCAAAAATAACCACATATTGTCGAAAAATGTGCACTTCTTGTTTACATGCTGAATGAAGGTATTTGCTTCTATGTAGAGTATACACAATGTTGAACAAAATATCCTGTCAATAAAAGAGTTTATTTTCGTTGTTGCTTTTAGCAAGGTGTAGGATTTGTGGGTATAGGTCTTTGGTTGTACTTCAACAATACACTAGACAAACTTTTGAAATAGAATCTTCAAAATATGGTTGTTGTTCTGAAATCCCTTTCCAATATGAGTTTATCTTTTCCAACAGATGATAATATGTTTCATTTGCTTAATTGTAGTAAAATAACTATCTGAATGAGTATTCAACCGATTATTTTTATCGAGATCATTATGAATCAGCTCTATCGTTCAGTGAGGGTTACAGGAGGGGGTTATTTTTCTGTTGTATGCTGGCCCATATTTGAATATAAAATCGCATTGTGAACTGATTGCACCCATAAGCAATAATAAAATGCACATATTGTCGTCAGTTAGTCATATTGTAAGCCCTTTTGTTGTTTTGCCAATTTTGCGTTTTTTGACTCGTATGAGTTATGAAATTTCGTGTGCTGTTGATCAATTTTTTTATGCTGGGACGATTGTTTCTATTATTTGTTGAGAGTTGTTACAAAAGAAAATTTCAATGCTTGTGTACAAACGAAGACGAAAATTGGTATATGTGAGGCAAAAGCTTATGAGATATATAAACGTTGGATCTGCAGTTGGTCATGCGTTCTAGACGCCGATAATGACAATAACGTGAAAGAAGTGAAGAAAATTGTTTTCAATAATCAGTGAATAACTAAAGGGTGTGTCACATCAAATTGCATCACGGAAAAAACGCTGTAGAAATTCGCCCAGTAGACCGATCCTTTTGAAAATTTTAGACAGTAAAATAAAAACTATTAAACAACTTTTGGCATTTTCTTTTTATTCATACTTCGAGCCCAAGCCCGTATGCTCGCACCTTCCTCTTTACCCCGTCCATAAGGTTCTGTACAACGTCAGGTTGTAGTTTTTTTTGAACAGAAATCCATTTTCTCTTGAAGTCCGCCTCCGATTTGACAACTTTTGGGTTCTTCCGGAGGGCCTGCTTCATAATCGCCCAATATTTCTCTATTGGGCGAAGCTCCGGCGCGTTGGGTGGGTTCATTTCCTTTGGCACGAAGGTGACCCCGTTGGCTTCGTACCACTCCAACACGTCCTTTGAATAGTGGCACGAAGCGAGATCCGGCCAGAAGATGGTCGGGCCCTCGTGCTGCTTCAATAGTGGTAGTAAGCGCTTCTGTATGCACTCCTTAAGGTAAACCTGCCCGTTTACCGTGCCGGTCATCACGAAGGGGGCGCTCCGCTTTCCGCAAGAGCAGATCGCTTGCCACACCATGTACTTTTTGGCAAACTTGGATAGTTTCTGCTTGCGAATCTCCTCCGGAACGCTGAATTTGTCCTCTGCGGAGAAGAACAACAGGCCCGGCAGCTTACGAAAGTCCGCTTTGACGTAGGTTTCGTCGTCCATTACCAGGCAATGCGGCTTCGTCAGCATTTCGGTGTACAGCTTCCGGGCTCGCGTCTTCCCCACCATGTTTTGCCTTTCGTCGCGGTTAGAAGCCTTCTGAACCTTGTATGTACGCAGGCCCTCCAAATTCAAATTCAGCTTATTGGCGACATCCCGGACCGAACTTCTCGGATCACGTCTAAACTGCTTAACTACGCGCTTGGGATCTTTTTCACTGACGGAGCATCCATTTTTGCCGTTCTTCACCTTCCGGTCGATGGTTAGGTTCTCGAAGTATCGTTTTAGTACTCTGCTGACCGTGGATTGGACGATTCCCAGCATCTTACCGATGTCCCGATGTGACAACTCCGGATTCTCGAAATGAGTGCACAGGATTAATTCACGACGCTCTTTTTCGTTCGACGACATTTTTCCAAATTTACGAAAAATTGACAGTGAAGCATGGCCAACATGATCTATACACTCTTATCTGATTATAAACGAAAGCTGAAGATATAATTCCTAAAAATTAAATTGCTACAGCGTTTTTTTCCGCGATGCGATTTGATGTGACACACCCTTTATCAGGGCATTTGCTCATTTTGTCAGTATTTAGATTCAATTCTACAAATCCAAATACCAAACACGAATGTTATTTGGATCATTTGTAGCAATATCTCAATCATTTTTGTTATTACATGTTTGGTCCAAAACTGATGAACTTCGATAAATAATAAAGAAAAATGACGATTGTTCTGGAGTTTATGAACAAAAATTCATTATTATTTTTATCAGTGAGGTAATATAAGTTTATGGTTGAAATGAAGCTCAATTTCAATAATCGGTAATTCGTGAAGAACCGAGACTGAAAAAAGCGGGAAATCGTTTTGGGAGTTACGGATTCGATTCCTCTTCTTGCCGGATTATTTCGTCAAAGAAGTTCCTCCGATTTGTGCAGGAACAGACGTTTTCTCGAATTTGCTGCTAAGAATTACGTATTGTATAACACTTTTTTACTGAGTACTAATTTAAAATTACGCAAACTCGTCTAGGAATATTGCTGAACAGAACGTTGAGTTTTTTCCCGTTTTTCACAACAGGCTCGTATGCTTACATAGCACCGTATTCTCACGATCTGGCATCTTTATATTCTATGACATCTTTCTATTCTTGAAAGTGGAAAGAAGAATGATTCAGTGTTCAGATGGTTTCGGATAGTTCGTGTTTACAAATTACATCACTTACCTCAGTGAATCCTGATGCTTATCTCTCCCTAATTTACAACTGTCCCTCCCAAGATAATCGCAAGGGAACCACGCTATCTGGCCGCGAATATCATACTAACATTCCTTCCTTCGTCGTTATTGGCTATTTAAAGTTTGAATCACCTACACTTGCACAATGAGAAAAGTTTGCTACCCTCAAGCGTCATTTAGTGTGTTCTTTGTTGATTTAGGTCAATTGATTCGTTGATTTAGGTCAATTACGGAGAGCAACTAGTTCAAGCTCAAGTTCGAAATTGGAGTGAAGAATGAGGGATGACACAATGAATTAGGCTTTAGGACGAAGTTCCTTAATGAACGACATTTGAAAAAAATCGACTACAGTATAATTTTCGTTATTTCCGAATCAAGTTTTGTATTTTAATTCTGAGTCAATATGGGAGATGTGTAAAAGCTTTCTCTTGTTCAAGTTGACAACATTTATCACAGCATAAAAAATCATTACTTTTATATTTCAAATTCTACATCAAAACTGTCTTCGCACGACTTTTAGAACTGATCAACCCCAACATTTTTCGATGCAGAACACTATCTCAATCCTACTCAAAGTTATTGAGGGTTTCTTACCCGAAAAATCATGATTTCGATTTTAATTTACTCAAACACGAATAATAACATAGTTTTGAAATCACACATAATGTAGAGTGAACTATGTTCTTTCAAATGCCGCCAATAAACTTTGGTTATGTTTGCCCCAGAAAGAATGACAAACAATTGCAGAGAGCGTATTTTTTGTGAAAAATATCAATAACTATGAGTGAAGTTGTGATATTGACAAGTTCTGCATCACAAAATATTTGTATTAGTAAGCTCTAAAAGTCTGTCGAAGACAGTTTGTATGTAGAAATTGAAATATGAAAGTTAGAGCAAAAAAACAGTTTTTTTCATGGTGACCCTAACGCAAGAGATAGGAAAAAACTTTGTTCTACAAGGATGTTTTAAATAACTGGGACTACAATATTGTCGAACTATGTTTACCTCTATATACAGGTCGAACTGGATTATCCGGAGATTCGATTATCCGGTATTCAATTATCCGGAATTTGAGACTCGATTATCCGGAGTATTTTATTTTTGATTTTCGGAAATTTGGAATAATTTGTATAATAATTCTATATTGAATAGCTAATATGGGTATCAAAAGGAAGGGCTTGATTAGTAGACTGCAGTTATTTATGAAAAATAGAAATCCAACATGGCGGCCGCTACAAAATGGCGAATTACATATTTTCTCAGAACCCCATCCATATGGGTATCTAATGAAAGGGCTTGACTAGTAGAATACAGTTATTTATGAAAAATGCACATCTAAGATGGCGGCCACTACAAAATGGCGTATTACCTATTTCCTCAGAACCCCATCAATATGGGTATCAAATGAAAAGGCATGACTAGTAGAACAAAGTTATTCATGAAAAATGCCCAAAAATGTATCAAAAGAAAGTTCTCGACTAGTAGAATATAGCAAAAAATGATAAATTCAATTTCAAGATGGCCGCAGTCCCCAAACAACTAATTACTTTTTGAATGGTTTCATTCAGCTTGACCTGTTTGTATGTATGTTTGAATGTTTTTTGGGTTGTCCCACATTAATTGACCCCGTTCCTGTTGAATGATTGATCTAAAATTTGGAACATACATTTAATTCTACTGTCATTATAAAACTGCGTATTCCATGAGCTTGAAAAATTCAATTTGGCCGCCGTAAAAAATTGCTGAATGGCTTGATTTGGAGAATACACTACACTATGAACAACATAAATTCGAAAAGGTCGCCGCCACAAAATAGTCGACTATGTATTTTTTGCAATCCCCTCAATATTGGTATCAAATGAAATGATTTGACTAATACAGACTCGATTATATGTGATTCGGTTATATACAATTTTGGACTCGATTATATTCAGTTTAGAAATTTTTTTTTTTTAATTTCAAATATGGCTTATTTCATGAAGAAATGAAACCTTTCAACGTTAAGGTGAAGTTTAAGTGGCTATTACATGTACAGTGGTGTAAAAACCGCGATTTTTGAAGATTTTGCTTGAATTTTCACCAGGAATTGTTTATATCGATATTGCAGCCAAATTGAGAAAGATAGAAGTTGTGCGTCAAAGAACAAATTGTGGAGCGGTTAAAGAACTTTATTTTAATTGATAGAAACAATCTAGTTTAATATAAATTTTTAGGATAAAATTAATAATTACACATTAAAAATTATTAACTTTTAAGTGTTTCACTTCCAAAATGTTATTAAAATTCACTAATTTAGTTGTTCCACTACCATATCCTGTACTAAATTTTCTCATGTTTCAAATGAAAGCATCATAATCGTCTTCCGTAGCGTACTTTTTAATGTAGAGCCAGTTTGAAGCAACCGAGTCCGAAACAAAAAAAAAGTTCTGTAACTCTGTCATTGTTGAAATTCGAACGTATGCGTAGGAGTATTTTTTTCATCAAATATGATCGTCTATCACCTCCTGAGAGAATCTGGATAAATTAATTTTTTTCATGTGAGAAAGGTGTTTTCTGACTTTAAGAGGATGAATCAAAAATCATATTCCTCTTTTTTTTTTTTTTTCAAAAAACGAAAAATACATGCAAATAAACAAATAAAGAAAAAAGATTGTTTTGACTCGATTATCCGTAGAATTCGATTATCCGGAGTGAAAAAAAAATCAATACTGCGGATAATCGAGTCCGACCTGTATAAAGATAAGAAAGTTCGATTTTTTATTTCATCGACAATTATGGTCACCCTATTTTTGATAACATATAAATGAGCGCTCTATTATGTGTAACAACTTTTTTGAAGACTGTTTTTGTCTAGAGAGTAACTGTCGAGCTCTAAATGCTGATTTCCATTTAAATGCATCTCCTGGACCATTGTGCAATGGTAACACTGCATTCCCCACTTCGGGACGATAATATTCAGTTACTCGTTCAGTCTGATCGGATGGTTTTTAGTGTAAGAATGTACAATTTACAAGAACGTGTATTTTTAGTGAAATCGTATTACTCGAGCATCCGAAGCCTTAATGAAACTCTGTCCTCTTATGGTAAGAATCTCAACATTTATCGTCGTCGATTACTTCCTCTGGGGGTACATGAAGGACCGTTGTTAATAATGTTAATAATCCCCAAAATTCGGAGGAACTTAGAGCAGAAATAACTGGGATTTTCAACAGCATCGAAGCATGAAGAATTTTGTTCGCCGTTTCTAAAAATAACGATGTTTAAAACATATTAATGACAAAATTGATAAATATTCCTTGCGAATACACCAAAAAACTCGTAGATAAGGCCAAAAGCAGCTAAAGATAGTTGCAATGAACGAGGGATATCATAATAATGATGGAATTCGGAAATTGGCCAAAGCCTTCGAAATCGAGTAGAGATTTCAACCAGCGTACGATTCAATTTTTTTTTGAGTCAATTTTCATACATTAACACATACATTCGTCATTTTTAGAGAAATAAAAACCATTACTCTGAAAACAGATAGCAAACCTTTTAACTCTCATACGACACTATGATTTTATCTAAATAGAAAGTTCCGAAAGCTTATTTTTAATTTTTAAAAGAAGGGAAAAGAGATCTGCATGGTGGAGTACGATTACGGGTTTGAGTCACTGTATATTTTTTCGTCAATGTAACAAATTATCCTAAAACTGCCTTTCGATTTGCGCTGCGATCAAGTCTATTGGGATTTGCTATTGTATTAGTTGGCAAAAATTTGTGTTAGTTCACAATTTTTTGCAAAATGCAGAAGAATTTTTATTTCTACCCGACATATTTGCCCCCTACATCAAGATAAAAATTTGTTCGTAAAATATCAAAAACTTAAGAGTTAAAGCTTTAGAATCTTGTACATCCACTATTTATGCGTTCATTCTATTTACAAAAAAATGTATTTTATTTGTAACCCAATATAAATACACTCGACAAAAAAATAGAGGAACAGAGTGCCAAGTCGGAAATTTTGAGTGATTTTTGGCACACTGTAACGTCGTGAAAAATCAACGCATATCGATGGGATGTGCAGCATTTTGAAGCTATAACTTTCAGGTATTAGAATATTCTACGTATATATTTTTATCTTGGTGTGTGTAGGTGTAGTCGGCAACAATATCGGATAGAAATGAAAAATAGTTTTTTCTTTGTATTTTCAAGAATATTCTGAACAAACACAATTTTTTGCTAACCAACTCAATAGCAAATCCAATGAACCTTATCAACCAGCTTTTATTTGGTTCTAAGAACGTTTCTGTAGGACCTTTCTACACAGAGATATTGCAGTTTAAATGAAAAATTACCTCTCGACTTTGATGATGAATAATTCAATAAACAACCATCGCACCGCAAATCGAAAGAAAGTTTTAAAAACTCCAATAAATTTTGCACAAGAATTATTTGTTACTTTGACGAAAAAAAAATTATTTATATGAAACGTTCACGGATGTTTAGGGAATACACTAGGCTAAAAATTTACCTGCAAACATTGGAACTTACTGCGATATTTGCAGAACTACAGTAGATTTTGTAAAGCACTATAAAAATCCTGTTTTTGGCACTTTTTTGAAATCGATGCAAAAAATTTAAATAATTTTCTTTTCGTCAAAGTAGCACATCATCTCTATGCAAAAATTTTTGGAGTTTTCAGAACTGCTTTCCGATTTACGATGCGATATTTGTTTATTGAATTATTCTTTATCAAAGGCGTAAGAGTAATTTTTCATTCAAGCTGAATTATCTCTGTTTGGGAAGGTCCTATAGGAACGTTCTTGGAACCAAATAAAAGCTGGTAAGGTTAATTGAATTTGCTGTTGAGTTGGTTAGCAAAAAATTGTGTTAGTCCAGAATATTCTTGAAAAAAACAAAGAAAAATCCACTTTTCATTTCTTCCCGATATTGTTGCCGACTTCACCTACACACACCAAGATAAAAAATGGCTACGTGAAATATTCTAATACCTGAAAGTTATAGCTTCAAAATGATGTGCATCCCATCGATATGCGTTGATTTTTCACGAAGTTACAGCATGCCAAAAGACACTCAAAATTTTCGACTTCTCACTCTGTTCCTCTAATTTTTTTTTCGAGTGTAGATCAATAAACCGACTTACAAACTCAAGAGCCCAATTGTACAAAATTGGTTATAACATAATAATATTAGGCTGTCAAAAAAGTCCTGCGGTATTTTTTTTTTAATTTTCATTTGTTCATAAAATTAGTTACAATCATCTGTTTTAAGTCAAATATGCGCCGTTTTGTTCGATGACTTGTTCCCAATGAGATGCCAACTTCATAATACCCCTGTTATAGAAGCTCGCTTCCTTATTGGCAAAAAACTCGGATAGCCAATTTTCACAGGCCTCTTTTGTGGCTAACTTCTGACTACCTAGCTCGTTTGCCATGGACAAAAACAGGTGGTAGTCACTTGGTTCAAGGTCCGGACTATACGGCGGATGCAAAAGAACCTCCCATCTGTATCGGGTTCATAAACTGCACAAATTTTATTGGCAGCTTGAGATGCATTTTTGCCTTTGTCATAGTAGTACTGTAAAATATGTCGGATTTTCTCTTTATTTTGCTCCATATTTGCGACACTATAACTCACGAACGACTTAACCAAACAAAACACTGTCAAGGACTATATTATAGCGCGCAAAAATACCTTTCCAACAAGCTATAGTATGACTCGATACAATGAATACAACTAGAACTACGCGCTTACAACGACACCTCGCGGAAATACCGCAGGACTCTTTTGACAGCCTAATATAAAAAATTATAGTTGTAGAACTAACGATAAATAAACAATACAATGATAATGCCTTTTAGCTGCAGCAGCTGTTCACAAAACATTACATCGAGACAATTGCAAAATATCGTAAGCGGTACGAATTCAGAACTGTTAAATTGAAAGCTTGCCTCAATCTATTAGCTCTTTCGCTACGAGCGTCGTCTAGAGACGACATCAGAGTGATACTGGACATCGATCACACCAGCGCGATATGCATACTTTTCGGCGCAATGCTCCGTTCAGTGGTAGCTCTCCGAGGGAGTACACTGCCGTAGAGAAAGGGTTAAGAATTGCAACTGCTAAGGACAGGGAAGGAAAGACATTCACTCAAGAGAGATGAAGAGAACTCTACGATTTCCCATACATATTTCGGGGATTTAGGAAATGTGTCAGTAGGGAAGGTAAGCCATAAGATACATGCACGCTACTCGCTGAGTTTTCCGATGTTGAAATGATATCTTCTTAATCCTAAATTAACGAGTCTTATCAGCCAGAGAGGAAATGAATTTTCACAACGAGCGTCTCTTTTAGTTAAATTCTGGCTACCGATAATCAATGATTATTATCTGATTCTATTACTTGCTATTAATTTTCACAATTTTGTGCTTCATTTCTATCGATTTAATGATTCGTCCAATTGACCGATTTCTTCTTGAACACTCTATGGAAAACACTGAACTGTACTATTATACTATTCTTGGAAAGCTTTTACACTTCAATGCCACTTGACCGATTTCCGATCTTTTTACAGCAATTTTACAGGTCTTTAAATGAACTTTCTACAAAAATTTGTAAAATTGCATACTAAATGTCTACTGCAAGACTAAAAGAAAATAATGATTCGTATAACATAGAAAAATGTGATGAACTTCTGAATGAGGTTCGTGATTGAAATTGGATATGTATCCATAGTATATATCTTAAAAGGTATTGGTAATGTGGTTCCTCTCTGTACTTCACTTGGAGAAACACAACTTTCCTACTCTGATACACAATTTCCCGGCTGAGTACATACTATTATACTATGGAACCAACATTCCTAGAGTAACTTTGGCTTGTTAATGTTACTTACGACTTTTTTTTCCAATTCCAATTTCCGCAATACGCATGTACAAATGAATATCAGAAAAACCATTCTTGACGAAAAAATCACCCGACTTGAACGGAAATAGAAACAAAACGATTTTTTCAAAAGTTGTTCATGTGAAGTGCAAGTAAATCCACACCAACCTTCCATTTGAATAATAAAAATTTTAATAAAAAATTCAGTTTTCTAGCAAAATCGGTGATATATGAGGGCAACAAGTTGAGATCCGATAACGACGTAAAAAAATCGATGAAAAACTTTCGAATAATTCTATCATTTCTCTGCAATAATGCAATAATCAGTAAGGCCAATACAGCCCTATGGGCATGTTCTAAAATGATAGGAAGAACATGGGGTCTTAAACCAAAAATGGTAATGTGGGTCTACACTGCCATTGTGCGGCCTAGAATAACCTATGCCTCATTAGTCTGGTGGCCAAAGACCAAGGAGACTGTAGCTACAAAAAAGCTAAACAAACTCCAACGACTAGCATGCATTGTAATTACTGGAGCAATGCGAAGCACACCCTCGAAGGCACTGGAGGCTATCCTTCACTTGCTACCTCTGAACCAACATGTTCATCTAGAGGCTAAGAAAAGCGCTCTAAAGCTTAAACAATGGAAAAAAAATACTAGACGGAGACAAAATTGGTCACTTGAGAATCCTGAATCTCTTACCCGTAGGACCATCCTCAGAGATGAACAGTGATTGGATGGAACCTAGGACTAACTACGACATTCCATACAGTGTAATCGAACCTTCTCGTTCAATATGGGATGAAGGCGGTCCCAGTGTTCGTAATGGTTCAATCATGTTCTACACTGATGGGTCAAAAATGGGAATCAGAACAGGTGCTGGAGTGTATGGTCCCAGAACAAAAATCTCTGTAGCTATGGGAAACTGGCCAACAGTTTTTCAAGCAGAAATAGCTGCGATAATAGAATGCTCAAATGTCTGCCTTAAAAGAAAATATAGACATGCTAACATCTGCATATTCTCAGACAGTCAAGCGGCACTTAAAGCTCTAAATGCTTTTAAATGCTCCTCAAAAATTGTCTGGGAATGCATTCTCCTCTTACGGCAACTAAATCGGATAAGTTCGGTACAACTGTACTGGATTGCTGGCCATTGTGGAATAGAGGGAAACGAGCGAGCAGATGAACTTGCCAGGAACGGCTCAAGCTCACCTTTCACTGGTCCAGAACCATTCTGTGGAATATCTGACTGTGTGTTGAAAGGTGAGCTGAAGAACTGGGAAGACCGGGAAGTGTTAGCCAACTGGTTGGCGGTACAACTTAACCAGCCAAAAAAATTTATCACGCCGAGTATTAAAATTACTCAACAATTGCTGAGTCTTAATAAGAAAGACTTAGGCACAATCACAGGTCTTATAACAGGACACTGTCCGAGTAAATACCATCTCAAAAACATAGGTTTAGTGCAAGATGATATTTCTCGTTTTTGTAATACCGAAAGCGAAACCTCGGAACATTTGCTCTGTAATTGTGGAGCTCTAACTAGACGCAGACTTCAATACTTTGATAAGGCTATTCTGGAGCCCAAGGAAATTTGGTCTGCGTCGCCGATCAGGATTATAAAATTTATCAAACAGAGTATTCCTGATTGGCACCTATCTCGCTATAGCTTTCAGTCTACTTCTTCATCAATAAGCAGTAGGTAAGCTTGAAGCGGAGTACAAAAAAAATGGGATATACCACAATAGTTCAGAATAATGGACGCAGTGGTCCACATCCAACAGGGGGAAAAAAATCATTTCTCTTTTATTTTAGATTCCACAGAATCTTCTGTTCTAGTGTTAATATGGTTAATGATGTGAGGCATAAAATTATTAATTAATTAAGTGCAAAATGAAGTTTTGCATTGTACTAATTGGATATATGAATTAATGGATTAATATTTTCGTACTCCTTGGTAATAACAGATCTAATCGTCGATTGGTATAAGAGTTTTCCAGGTTATACAGGGCATATAGACAATCAAACAAACATGGCGGTGCAAGTAAGGCGTGAAGCGGTGAAAATTCACGCAACCTCGCGCTCAGTTTTATTCCTACGGAGATTTAACAATTTGTCGCGAATAAATCACGCTAATTCAGTGTGTCTCACACGTTCGCTTCCACGAACAGTCATAGTGGCCATCAACATTCTGATATCATAAGCTATCCAATAAGGTAAAAATAAGAAATTCGAATTATTCGTTTTTTTTGCTCGGGATAATTACCATACAGCAATTCCAAATGAAATCGTCCTAAAAATGCAGAACTTGTATTTTAAAATTTTAATTTGCGATATCAAAAAATATGTATTTTTTAATATTTTTTTTCAATTTTTGCATATAAAATGGAAGTCATATCGAAAATTTAAAAAATGGGCCCAAGATGGTAAAACTATTTTTGACGAACTTTGTGGAACATCGAATTTTTAGGAATTTTTGTATGTTAGCAGTCATTTTCAATCACAAATTATGAATCCTGGTGTTATTTAAAACAAAAAATGTTATTATCAATCTCCTTCTAAATGTAGCCATTCTCGAGATATTTAAAAAAATATTTGTAATTTATTGTCTTTTTAATAGTAAATAGGCCCATTAAATAAGAATGTCGTGTTATACCATCGTTCATGAGATTTTATGAATTCGCTTATAATTTCCAACAACTTTTCCAAATACCTCGTTATGGTAAAGACATATGTTTAGGAGTTACGTTACGAAACATTCGAAGACATGTGGGTTAATACAAAACGTAGCGAAACTAAAAAATCTTTTTTATCTTAATACAAGCTTCAATCAATCAAAAAAAAAATGTCTGAAATTATAAGAAAATTCATAAAATTTCATGAACATGACGGTATAACACGACAAACATATTAAAAGGGACTATTTACTATAAAAAAGGCAATAAATTAGAAATATTCTTTTAAATATTTCGAGAATGGTTACATTTAGAAGGAGATTCATAATAACCTTTTTTGTTTTAAATCACATCAGGATTCATAATTTGTGGCTAAAAATGATTGTTAACATACAAAAATTCGAAGTTTCGAAAATTCCTAAAAATTAGATGTTCCACAAAGTTTGTCAAAAATAGTTTTACCATCTTGGGCCCATTTTTTAAATTTTCTACATGACTTCTATTTTGTATGAAAAAATAAAAAAAAAAATTTAAAAATTTGTATTTTGTAAATAAAAAAAAGAGTACTAATTTTTTTTCTCAGTGTACATTTTTTTCATATTCAACCATCAATACTCTATAACTCTTTCTAAGACACTATTTCGGTACAAAACTATTTCATAGTTTTTGAGATATAAATTATCGAAGATTTCTCTTTCTCGAATCGATACGCCCTTTTCAAAAGTTACGCTTGAGTCAAAAAATTCCCAATTGCTGTGGAAAACTCATATTTCCTCTAACCCAAACGGAATACACACTTTCATTCGAATCAAAAATACTCATGTTTTGTCATTTGTCGATTTCATTTGGAAATACTCCATAACACTGAAAAGTATACTCATTTTAAACCAATATTTTGAATCTTATCGTTGTTTTGTACAAGAAACTTTAATTCCATTTCACAGAGTGTGTGATGAAGAAAAAAATCCAGAATACAGAAGCGTAGCCAAAATTATTCTCAAAGACAAGCTTCATATCTCCCGTCATCGCTTGACGATTGAAACTAAACTAAGCTAATCTAATCGCTGAACATGGAACGGTTCCGAAGAAGCAAGTTACCGTTCCCTTCCGCGGCATCGTCGTAATGATTTATTCAATACAAAAGATTTTTCATAATTTGAGCTTTTTCTAGATATTCAGAGTTTTCCTGTCATCTTGCAGATGCACAAGTATGGATTTTTTGAAAGAAAAAAAGAATACAAACAGATTTTAGCATTGAAATGAAAAACTCTACCTCTTTCACAGTATTTTCCGTCGATAACTGTACAGTTTTCTCTAAGTTTTGACAATCATTTGATGCGATTCTGCAATCTTCTTTGAATTGTGCCAGGAGATCAATGCTGACCGCAAATTATACTTTCCAGGCACGATAGTCGATATGTTCAAAGCTCTCCGTACCTATACTAAAGAGTAAAACTTGTTTTGTTTTGAGTTGACATCCTTTGCTAGATGTAAAAAAAAAAAAAAAACAATAGTGCATTGAGAATTACATTGACAGTTAGAGCCATTTTTTGACATGGTGCATAAATTTATGGAAGCTTTCAATTCCAACCATATTTAACAGATTACCTATTGAATATTTTACATTTATGTTGCAATAGATTGTTAGTTTTCTCTATTATAGTGACTTTCAACATATTTCGGCTGGTTCCTCACTCTTACTCCCATTTTTGGAAGAATGTCGGGAGTGGGAATTGAACTCGTGATCTCTGCGTGAGAGGTATGGATGTTACCACTACGCCAGGTCGCCTCCGATAATTTTCTTGACGTGATCGATATTTATTATTTTGCGATTTGTACCCCCCATATGTAACCGAAAGACGTAACCCTTCATCAAAAAATGTTTACACTAGTGGAAAAAGAACTTTGTGTGTTTGTGAGCTAAATGTGTGTGCAATGCATCATGCAAATCAAAACCAGTCGATTAAAAATTGCCTTTTCACTAGGTTATTCCGGCTTGGAATGCTCGAAAGATGAATGAATAAGCAGGGACTGAAATGTACCAGTGATTCAAGAGAAAATTATATCGCAATACAGAGAAAACTATATTTTACTTCACTCGGAAAATCGTTATTCAAGGGAAGAAACAGCATCAAGTCAAATCTTCACTTGAATCGGCTTTCTCCAGTGGGTAGTGAATTGACATAATTTAAGTTTCAAGATATAAACATTATCCATCGTAGTAAGATATTATGTAGGTCTACTGAGAATGAAGAATTGTTCAAGACAAAAATGATTCATTCAATTCTGTTCCCAAGAAAATATAATTCCGAGACTCAACGTTGAATGACATGCTCGAAA
Source organism: Toxorhynchites rutilus septentrionalis (assembly GCF_029784135.1). NCBI lineage: Eukaryota > Metazoa > Arthropoda > Insecta > Diptera > Culicidae > Toxorhynchites > Toxorhynchites rutilus. The sequence continues at coordinate 332,862,800 of NC_073745.1, read as the reverse complement.
TGGAAGTTCATTCAATAGGCCAGATAATATCCCCTTCTAGGTACTCCTCATGGCTGTACGTTTACGTTTGATGCAGTTTCGAAATTATTTTCGGTACTCGATTTTCGGGTTTCCCTTCAGCGTCGTTTTCTAGGAATATCACAGCGAGTGATGAGAAGTGTTCAGTTCTTCATCGGATACTGATAAATTGGTTGACAACGTAATAGGTTGGTAACGACTTCTCTTGAAAATCGTTAATGGAATTAATCTCGCGAATAGAAGCTTTGAAATAGTGTAATTTCAGGATTATTTTACAGACATTCGCAGAAATAATTATATCGTGTCAACAGTTTCTTACTGCTTACTGCATCTCACGACTGGGATTAGCAGGAACGAAATGGATTGAAATCCATGCATCCTACACACAAGCCAATAAATTCAATTCACTTATTTGCAGCCTAGCCCCGATCAACAAACACTCGAGAGGCGTATTCACACAAACGGTTCAGTCAGCAATGCGCGCGACACGCTCTGTGGCATAGCTGGCATTCTTGTTCAATTTATTTATTCAGATTTTCTGCTGATCTTATAATATCCTCGCGGCACTTTTCTATTAATATTTCCTCCTCCATCACAATGGTCCTCATAATCATCGCGATGATCATCATGATTATCAGAGGAAAAATAACAAACTCTACGAAAACAACTCACCCATACTTGACACTGCGGCCTAAGAGGTTCCTCCATTTGGACCTTTCCCAAACAAAACATATTCGTGCATGAAAATGTCCACAAATAGCGAACCAGGTGAAACCATGTGGCATGTGTTGTTCTTGCAGCTAGTGTTCGGGGCAAAGCTTCTAGATTTCGCACTCAAAGAGACACTGAATCTGTACTCCCCTGGAATTTGATGAGACGAGATAAACTATGAATGTAAACATTCGATGTTTTGTCTACATTTATGATGGACTTGCACAGGATCTTCCGCACAAATGCCATTCACAAAACGCTGTTATTTTGAACGCGCTGGGGTCGGTTTAATATTTGTTTATCGAGTTCATTTCCTGAAACAGCTTAATGCTTTCAGGAAATTGATGAGGTAAACGACCGCTACACTTGATTGTGAGCCGTTTGAACTCTAGAGATTAGAGGGCTCGTTGATGTCAAGTTTGTCTAAGAGTTTTCTTTAATCTTCAGAAATACAGCAGATGAACACGAAATAATATTAAACTCTATTAATAACTGTCTGTGATTTTCAATTAAACGAATGAAAACTGCAAAATCTGTATGATTTTTTAAATTTTAAATGCCAAATTGATGTCTGCCATTTACTTTCTGGAAATATTGGGTTATCTGAAAAAATCATGCTGATTTTTTAGAAAAAAAAACGGAAGCGTCGTTTTATAGCTACCGTTCTGAATCATATTTCGGACACTTTGTTCTAATATCTTGAAATGCTTAATGCACTGATGACATAACTATAAAATTAATATCACAATTGCTTCTTTAGAGTAATTCTTTGGTTTCACTATCATTTCATATGAGAACTACATTTGAATTATAACACAATCGGCAAAAATCTGACAACACTACTCATTATCGTTTGTGTTTGACGTTCCCTTAGCGTGAGCACGTAGAATTTGCCCGTTCATAAACATTTAAATTTCTCCCGTGTCTCATTACCACTGATTTTTCATAAGATCGTATGCAGAAACATTGAAATTTTTTCGAAAAGATGTCTAGTTGAAATATTATGTACAGCGAAGTTGTTGCAAAATTATTGAATCATTTAGGAAAAATAATATTTCAAATACCGATCTGAATCATATTTCGGACGCTATGATATTATTCGGTTGATATTTTTAATATATTAGTTCAATATGCCTTCAAGCTTTCTACTTCGGTACCTATTTGATTAAAAACATAAAAAATCATCGAATAATTTTATTCGATGATTTTTTTTATGTTTCTATTCAAATCAAGCGAATAAGAATGAAACTTCGGACACTAATTATAAAACAATCTAATTTCGGACAGATTGAATTTAAATTTCGGACAGTTTATTTTGTAATTTTTTTAACTAAAATTACATTACACTTGATTACATTTTATTGTCAACTGCGAAACACTTACCAAGCAATCACAGTAACCTGATAACGACGATGAGAACTGATGAAACACGAGAGAAATTTAAATATTGATGAAGGGGTAAATTCCATGTGCTCACGCTAAGCAAACGTCAAACACAAACGATATTGAGTAGTGCTGTTGGATTTTTTTTCTACTATGTAATAATTCAATTGTAATTCTCAAATGAAGTGATTGTGAAACCAAAGGATTACTCTAAAGAAGCAATTGTGATATTATTTTTATAGTTATATTATCAGTGCATTAAGCATTTCAAGATATTAGAACAAGGTGTCCGAAATATGATTCAGAACGGTACCCCTTTAGAAAATATTACTCAGAAATTGAATTCGATGGTAAGAATGTATCTTCAAAGACCTCTCCTTCGATATTTTTTTCAAATATTTCTTTTAGAAAACTCCTTCAATTCAAAAAAAATTGATATGTAATGGTGCGTTGTCGGAGATATGATATTTTTTTTCAAATATGGAATTGTAAAAAAGTATTGAAATTGCTTAAATTTTAAAAAGATCATATCTTTTTTTAAGAGTGCGATACCGAACGCACTTGACGTGCTTGATATTTATTATTTTGCGATATTTACCCCCAATATGTATCCGAAAGACATAATCCTTCATCAAAAAATCTTTCGATTAGTGGAAAAAGAACTCCGTTTGTGTGCTAAATGTGTGTACAATGCATCATGCAAATCAAAAACAGTCGATTAAAAATTGCCTTTTCACTAGGTTATTCCGGCTTGGAATGCTCATAAGATGAATGAATAAGCAGGGACTGAAATGTACAAGTCATCCAAGAGAATAACGAAATGGTTCGTTGTCGGTCTTTTAAAAATGGAGATATGATATTTTTTTTAACATGGAATTGTAAAAAGTATGGAAATTGCTCAAATTTAAAAAAAAATCATATCTTCATTTTTAAGAGTGCGACACCGAACCACTATATGTCAAAATTTGTTGAATTGAAAGAGTTTTCTTATAAAAGTATATTAAAATGTATCGAACGACCCATACGTTTAGATACTAAAGTTTTATATATTGAAATCAATTTTCGATTAAAATTTTTTAATAGTGTATTCAAAATATTATTTTTCCTAAATAGTTCAACGATTGTACAACAATTTTTCAATGCATCCTATTTTAATCAGTCATCTGGATTTTCAACTATGATTTTTTGAAAAAAAGTTCAATTTTAATTTAAGTTAATAAAAAAAGGTCATATGATATTGAAAATTGTGATTTTGGGTAGCAGCCATGTTATGCACAAGTTTAAAAATAATCGGAGGAAATTGCTACATATACAGCCATTCCATGTCAAACCGATATAGCGGTTTTCAGATTTTCGTGGGAAGTGGAAATTTGTTTTTTGTTGCAAACCATTAGACCCGTATTTTTTTAATTTTTCTGTTAGGGTGACCATTTCAATTTTAGGGTGGTCCGAAAAATCAAATTTTTGCACTATTATCAAAAAATGACTTTTTTCAAAAATTCATAACTTTTGAACTACTGAGTCGATTTAAATGATCGATATATAAAATCAAAGACAATTAGCTGATATTTTTTGAAAAGAAAAAATATCAGAGCTGCAGAATATTTTAATTTTGATTTCGTTATTATTGATTGTATTTGTTTTTTATAGTTTTCATGGTCTCGGGACCAAAGGTGCTATATTTTTTTATATTTTTTCTGGAAAGCCGAGTATTTTTCACATAACATATCTCGAAACCAGGGAGGCGTTGATCTTCGTTTTTGAGTTATGATTTTTCAAAGTTAACCGATGGTTCAAAAAATATTTTTTTCCCATTTTTTCCACTACAAAAAATCATAACTTTTTATCTACTGGACCGATTCAGATGATTGACAAATCAAATTAAAGCCAATGAGCTAGTCTTGTTTGAAAAAATATTACTTTCTGAATAAAAATGGATTTTGTTTTCGTAATCATTGATTATATTTGTTTTTTATAGCTTACATCGTTTCGGGACGAAGAGCTCCATATTTTTTTATATTTTTTTCTGAAAGCTGAGATTTTTTCACATAATATATCTGAATAAGGACCGTATCGTTAATTATGGGTACGCTCAAAACACAGCTTTATTTCAAATATTGCATTTATTTTTCAGTTCTGATATCAAAATATTGTATCTTATGAATGAAAGAAAGGAGTAACAGTAAAAAATAATCAAGATTCTGATTTTCGCGCCAATGATCGCACCTGCTTCTTGATGTCCCTCATTAGGTTCTGGACAACCGTCTCATCGACTTGTTTGCTCACATTTATCCAATCCTTTTTGAACTGCTCAAGGTCATCGGCTGCCTTGTCCTTCTTCCGCAGTCGTCCCTTCATCAAAGCCCAAAATTTTTCAATAGGTCTTATTTGCGGACAATTTGGAGGATTCATCTCCTTTTCCACAAAATCGACATTATTCTCGCGATACCAATCCAAGGTCAAACGTGCATAGTGGCATGATGCCAAATCAGGCCAAAATAGTGTCGGACCAGTGTGCTTTCGGATGAGCGGTAACACACGCTTTTGGAGACATTCTTTCCGGTAAATTTCACCATTCATATTCCCGAGAGTGAAGAAAGGAGATGATTTCATGCCACATTGACAAACAGCTTGCCAAACCAGCACTTTCTTACCGAATTTTTCGCAAAAAATTGACTTCTCCGCGTTCGGGACATCTGTTCCTTGCTTTACAGTGTAAAACTGTGCCCCAGGAAGAGTTTTGTAGTCCAGTTTGACGTAGGTTTCATCATCCATGACGATGCACAGTTCGCGTTTGCTTAAAATCCCATCGTAAAGCTTACGGGCACGGGTTTTCACGGAACTTGCCTGAATTTGGCTGCGTTTGGGACATTTTTGCTTTCTATATGCCTTCAGTGAGTTACGTTCTTTGGCACGTTGAACCATACCGATTGATGTTCCATACTTTTTTGCGCAATCCCGTATCGATAATTCCTTTTTTCTTTCAAATTGCCTGCAAATCTTTTTATCCAAGTTTGGCTTGGATGGCCCAGGTTTTCTGCCGCGACCGGGTAGATCCTTCAATGTATTATACATACCAAATCGCTTGATAGCGTTTTGGACCGCATGGACGCTTACTCCTTCCGCCTTCGCCAATTTTCTCATTGATATTCCTGTTTCGGAGCAGTATCTGGTCACAATGGATTTTCGTTTTTCTTCTGTTAGCCCTCTCATGATTGCACTTTTAGGAAAAAACGATCTTTTAACAATGCTAACTGAACGCTAACTGTGTCAACAACAGGAGAAAAATAAACAGCTGTCAAAACAAGCTATAGTCTTTTTCAGACGGAGACTCTAAGGCGTACCCATAAATAACGATACGGTCCTTACCAGAGAGGTGTTATTTTTCGTTTTTAAGTTATGATTTTTCTAAGTTAACGGAAGTATATGAAAAAAAATTATTTTTTTTCGTACGTGTAACCCATCATCAACTACTCGACCATTGTTTTCGCACACTTCTCATCAAGTAATATCAATCAAACTCTACTCGATTACTCACAAGATATTAAATTTTCATCTGTCGTCGTAATGTATAATGAAAAACATTGCACTTCCAAAAGAGCCCCAATTCGCATGTGTTATAAATTTGCTCATGATACACTCGCGTGTAATCAAAATTTTACTTCATATGCAAATACACCTTTTATATATATTTATACTAGCTGACCCGGCAAACTTCGTCCCACCCAAATTTTTTTTTTATTTGTTTTTGTTTTGATTAGTTCTCGAGTACCTACCCTTAGAGTGGGGGGGTGGAGTACCCTTAGAGTGGGGGGGTGGAGTGTCTAACCACCATAGAAACATTTTTTGCCCCCTAAAACCTCCACATGCCAAATTTGGTTTCATTTACTTGATACATTCTCGAGTTATGCAGAAATTTGTGTTTCATTTGTATGGCAGACAAGCCAACACCCCCCCCCCCCATGTGTTTCATTTACTTTACATTTACATTTTTTGTTTATTTAATAATAAAACTCTTTAATACAAATGATAGCATTTTTTTTATTAATCCGTTCATTTTAACAGGCTCAGTTATGTAGGTTTAAAGGAGCCAAACTCTCAACTATATGTTTACTAGAATATATTAACATGTTTCTTTAATTCTATCTATATTTATATAAATGGATTTCTGTCTGTCTTTCTGATTCTTATGGACTCGGAAATAACGGTACCGATCGGCATGAGAATTGGTATGCAGGGTTTTTTTGGGGTCGGGGAAGGTTCTTATAATACTTCGAGACCCCTCCCCCTTCCCTAAGGGGGGCTTCCATACAAATGTAGCACAAATTGCTGCATTACTCGAGAATTATTCAAGGAAACGAAACCAAATTGGAGGGTTTAGGGTACAATAAATGTTTCTATGGTGGTTGGATACTCCTTCCCCCTCTCTCTAAGGGGGGGTGGGGTTGGTCTGCCATACAAACGAAGCATAAACTTCTGCAGAACTCGAGAACTAATCAAGCAAATGGGATTTGGGATGTGAGGGTTTTTGGGTACGATAAATGTTTCTATGATAGTATGACACTTCTCTCTCCTCTGGAATGGACAGGAGGTGCAACAAAAATAATACATATATTTCAACAAAACAAGGCAATTGAAAATTTTCGGAAAACTCTGCAGGAAAATGGGAAAATGGGAAAATTCGATTCCATTCGATTCGACAAGCGTTGCTAGCCCATTCGATGTTTGCGCTAGCGAAATTGATCTTTATTCGAAAGTGGAAATGGATTTTAATGTGATAAAACGCACTCCGCACGCATCTTCTTCTATCTATATAAATAAAAATGTATCGCCGAATGTGTTGATAAGAGCAAAAATCGAGGAAGGAATTGTATGATTTAGAGCTGTCTTTATTCTATCATATTTTCCGTATCAAACATTTATTCCATGTAACGGAGAAACATATCATTTGCAAGTGGTTGAAAAATCTTGAACGAAAATAATTTGATTTTATACTGATGAGTTTCGGTAGAAGTACTAGGAATTTTATAGTGAAAGGTAATATTAAAAGGGTCGATTAGAACATCAATCAATGGACAGTTCTGCGATTGGATCCATGAACCTGCGGTTAGTAAGTAGAACGAGATTGATAACGAAAAATAAATTTTGGGCGGAACGAAATATGCCGGGTCAGCTAGTTCACTATAAAATCGTTCTCTTTTTGGAAATCATGTAATTAATCATGAAAATGCGAACCGTCAAACCGTTGTCATGTCACGCTGAGATGGGTCATAAGTAAATTTATAAATTTAGTTTGATGTAAGCCATTGAAAAATAACTTCTGTGTCGCCTCCGCCCGCCTCATTTTGACGCGATCACACGTTCAGCGCTATTAATAAAGTACATTATGTGCAATAAAGCTATAAAACAAGACTATAAACGTTGTTACTTGGTCAGTTGAATTACGAGCTGAGAAAATCAATTTTTAACCCCCGTCGCGGACATTCCAAAACACCACGAAGTCATCTCCTCTGGCTTGCTGCAGTAGGTAGTAGGCAGTTAGGGAAGGTAAGCTATGAATTGAAATCCAATCCGAAGGAAACGATACCGGCAAGCAGCGAAATGCTTGCCTTTTGCGAATCTCGATGTGTTTCGCGTGCTGAAAGTGCAGAGAACCAATTATAAGACAAGCAAAAAAAAACTCGACAATTATTGGCGTTGGCGATTTTATGGGCGAAACGGAATTGCTTCTTAAACAAGTTTTTATCGACTTCGATCGTAACTGGATCAATTAGGTAGTTCACTCAGCAATACACGTCAGTTCTGGGAAAAATGGTCGTCGCGAGTTCCGATTTCTCACAAGAAATCTCTCCGAGTGCACCGCAGCCTCCGGGTGGATTCAAATTCCGGTTCCCTTACCCCGTTGATGCAGTGAACGTAAAAAACGCGACGTACCAATCCCCGATCGCTCGCTCATATTTCACCGGCCGGCCGCCACTATTTCTTTTCCGAGGTGTAACGTGACATTCAGAATAAATGAATTTACAAATTCCACGAGTTGCGAACCTCGCGGTTCGCGGTTGGCCGACTCGTAACAGAAGACAACTGCATGGACCACGACCACGGTCACCGCCGTTTGGTCGTTGCACGTCTCGCAAACCACGACCAAACAACGGTCAGCGTCACAGTCGGTGATTGTTTTTTTCCTTTTCGTCACTTAAAAATACATTCAGTTTATAAAGGTTTTTAATTGAATTGCAAGTTGGTCAACGTTACTGCGTTTGCCCTACCTCTCGGTGCCCGGGTATGTACGGACCATATACAACAACGAAAAACTGCTTACTCCGTGCCGTCAGAGTAAAAAAATAGAGGATAAATGGACGGCGAATGGCCGATGCAGTTCAGCTTTGCTTCACGCTGCACAACTGACGACGACGACGGCGGAGGCAAAGTTCTGCCCCAACTCGGGCCGGAGAGACTTATGCCGTTGTGCCACTAGAGCATGATAGAATACGAAATGTAGGTCTGTAGTTCACATGGTCCTGGTTGCGTGCATTTTTGCTTTGTTTTTCGGTGTCCCATCGCATACAGTGATGCAAGACGAATTCCGTGTTATATTCCTGAACTACAGTTCCAACAAACATGGACGTTAAAACGTCCACATTGTATCGCTGGCTAAGAATATCGTTCCGTACGATCTTTTGCGTGTACTGCATTCACGCATCCTGAATTTGCGGTCGACAGGACAGACCCCGAAAACCACACAAAACAAACGACGACGCAGAAATGGGGACCATATGACATGTGTGTCAAAGATTTCTGTATTAGATTACAGTTAACCTGAGCCCATTGAATGTAAACAAGAATTTCATCCCAGAGCAGTATCTCACGTGGGGGGGGGGGGGGGGGATGTAGGACACTTTTAGAGGACAGCAGAAAGTTCGTCGCAGCAATATGACGCAACAAGTACACGTACACGTATAGTACCAGTTTTGGGTAATAGGGCACCGAGAGGACATTCCTCGCAGCGGATCAAATTGCCTAATCGAGGGAATGTGTGTGAGTGTGTGAATGGTGCCTGCTGCGCTCTTCATCCTCCGTTTTCACGAAGGTCAGGAATGTGGCCACACCGTCGTCGTCGGTCGAGAGTATCAGCGTTTTATTTTCGTCTCGAACGCCTCCCGTCATCCGTGCTTCGATTATTATTATTATTTTCGTTGGTATCCGTGTGCAATACGGGTTTGAGTGGCGTCGGGAGGAAGATGCAATGAGAAAAAAAAAGTAAGAAATAAACAACAAGTACAATAAGCAATCTGTGTTTGCGGAGTGAAAAGACAGGAAAGCATGTTCGCAAAAAAAAGGGGGATGTAAACAACAAATCCGGTTCAAGTGCATTCGGGCAAACGATTCCTGTGGGGGGCAGTGTTCAGAGACGACGCGCGAACCAAGCCATGAATCATTTGTTGATTTAATTGCTCGGGAAGGAAGTTTCACAAATATTGCATAATGACCCATTGAAAGGATGTGTCAATATTCTGCGTGATTTCATGCATAATTTATAGCGGTTTTTATGATGTAAGACGATTCAAAGAGTTGAATAAATCCATTCACGACTCCAACTAACAAGTCAACTGTGAAATGCTACACTCAAACTAGCGTTGGCAGAAAACATGTCATCTTTGGCAGAAAGGATGCCATTTAGTGTGCTGTTGAGTCAAATGCGCAAATAATGAGCTGTTTTAAAAGCTTAATAATGGTTTGTATGTATGCGTGCAGACATCTCTTTCTGTTTTCTTTTCTCTTTTCATTTAGGATTGCGCCAAAAAAAATCCATAGGACGTCAATGAGGATCGAACCAAGGCCGGCTGGAATGCAAAGCTATTTTACACGACCACGCTATCCCCATGGTTAATGATGCTTCAGCAGTTGTTCAGCAAATACGTAATAATATTGCGCCTGATTATGTAATGAAATTGGGAAGTGTTTTCTAAGAGTAAAAAAGGAGCGCATGAAGGAGAACAATATCTATCTCGGTCTGGGCCGTGTATTTTAAAGCTTATTTGTCTTTTGTTTCGCTCGCTCATATTAATCTTATATTGCTGTACCATGTATATTATACAAATGCTTACCAGTATTTGTGAGTCATGACATTTTCTGTTATGTTATGTCTCATTTAATGTCTTAAATTGGGATGACAAAACATGAACTAAAGTCAATTTTGGGTGTAGCGTTTAATGTTCAATGTAGCAAACCAAAATCAAGTATAAACTATCATGCATCTCATTCATATTTCTACAACCTACAAAGCCGCCTTAAAATTTAAATAATTTCATATGCTAAGAGGGATTTTCCGCTCATTATTTTCTAAATAAAAAGGACTAGTGGAGTCACATCCGACGAAGAAGCTGATCTCAATTTATTCGGCATGATGTACGGTCAATGATTTTCACACCAGTGCGATCTTCTTAAATAGTAAGAGCATGCTTCATCAAATATCAGCTATCTTAAAGACATTTACTCAAATGTTCTATTTACAGCTATATTTATTCAAAAGGTATGCGTTATGAAAATGATCACATTCATACGTTTGTCAGATTTTTTTTTGCATTGAAATATGAATGATGATGTTCAAAGCAAAAATTAACCAGGGAAACGTAAAGCACCAGGCAAACGTATGCCGTCCGACGCTCGCTAACGTTCGGACTAAAGGATCGTCTCCAGTGTTCAAAATTAACCGGGTAATCGGAGGAACACAGATTTGCTTGCGAGAGGTCGCCGCTCCCGATGGCGGATATTTTTTATGTTAAAATTACCTGCCTAGTTTTCGAAATATTCCATAGCCCATGTTCATTTCCAAAAAAAAAAAGTCTCTTGAAGCACTAAATTGTCTTTAGAACGGAAAGGAAAGAAAACCACATGTTAATTGTACCCAGAGATGCCAACATTCCTGATTTTTCAGGATTTCCCAGACTTTTTAGCACGCTTCCTGATATCCTAACGAAAACTCAATTTATCCTGATTTTTCTGAAATGATCCTGATTTTTCCTGATTGTTGTACTCTTCATATTATTCGTAATAAATGTACTTGTTTCCATGCCAAATATTTCTGTCATGACAGTTCTCCGGTTACGTAAATGTATCTCACATTAAGTTAAACTGTGTACTTAACTTTTTCTATCTCTTCCCTCAATTGTTCCGTGGCATCCAAAAACAGTGCTAGAAAATTTTATGAAACCAGATTGTCTGAAGAATTTATGAAATTACAACGAGATTTAGTTTGAGTTTGTAATGTGTATGTAGATGTATCCCCAGAGTTATTAATGTAGGAATACGTTTCAGAATGTAAAATTACTCAAGAGAAAATTTTTGAATCCACAGTCAATATAAAAAGATCTGATTGAAAGTAGAATAAACTTTAATTATGGAACCATGGTAAAAATATCTATAACTGTACTAGATATCATAAAAATTAGGAAGAATTCAACAAGTCTTCCACTGCTGATATGCTTTCCTCATTTGTTGAGTAAAGATTTATTCCAAAGCATGGATGATGAATTCAGTGAAAATTTGAATATTGATTTCTCTGCAATTGACTGTATTTTTCGGAAAAAATATAAACAATCAAAAAGTCAGGCGGAACACTAGAATTTCCGCTTATGCGAGGATTTATACCATGCTTATTAATTCTTTTACATATCCGGTCTTCAACCGAAGGAAGATATACTCTGTTTCTGGAGAGATTTGGAATGGATTCTGTATTATGAGCTATTACCAAGCAACCTCTTTCTCACATGTATGGCTCGCAGTCGTGTGAATGTTGCATTCGGGAAATTGTCGCATTCGGATATTTTTTTTGCATTCTGATAAACTTCTGATTGGGGTAAATGTTGCATTCGGATATTTGTTACATGCGTGTAAATGTTGCATTCGGGAATTGTCGCATTCGGATATTTTTTTTTACATTCTGATAAACGGTATATTCGGGCAAATTTTACATTCGGGTAAATGTCGATTCTTGTATTATCTATTTTGTGTTTTTTTAAGAGACTTTCAGCCGTAGGCTCAAATGATCTATCATTTATTTTCGAATAGAGGTTTCTTCCATATTGTTTTCACTCGTCTTGACTTCGTTGATCAGTTAAATTGATGGCACAATATTGACTCGCGGATCAAATTATCTGGTTTAGTGTTATCACAGCAGTGGAACTCCATGCAATCCACTCACCAAAAAGTGTCCACATTTTCAATCCTTGTTTTTTCTTCAGGCATACTTGATTTGAGAGTGTATCGATTCCTAGCTGTCTTGACGCAATGTCTTTAATGAAGAATGATAAGATGGGAAAGTTTATATAAACATGTTTATGATTACATAAGTTTATTCAAACATTAATATTGCCCTTATATTAACTATTCAGTGCAATTTTATTAAAGGGGGTCTTCGTAGCCACTTGGTTACGCGTTCGCTTACCAAGCGATCGATCGTGAGTTCAAACTCAGGGCCCTCAATTGACCATCTTTGTGTTGTTATAGAATAACTACGTCCACGCAACCATCATCCGCGATGGAGAACGATCCACGGTCGAAATAAGATCGATTCATCCATGCAACTACTCTGCTCTGCAAGAAACATCGGGCTGCTGTTCTATAAATAACCCAACAAAGATCAATATCAACTGTCTCCGCTGTCCGGTCTGCTGAACAATGGAAGAACAGACATAATACCCTTACGCCTAAATGGCTACTACTGTGTAATTAACCATAATGTAATGGAACAGAAAAAACTTAACGCCTAAATGACTACTACTAACGACTGTGTAATTTACAATTCATAGAAACATATGTACATGTACACGATTAAAACCCGGCTCAGTTACAGCTAAAATACTAATGAGACTAATAAATAAATAAATGAGATAAAAATTTTTTTTATTAAAAACTTATACAAAATTTAAAAAAGTAATTTGTTTTTTCAATATTTTTTTCTGATATGATTTGTTCGGATTTCCGGTATATATTTATGCAGCAGTTTTGTTCGTAACAGCTCGAAACTGTAATAGTTTTATTTTAAATAAATCGATTCAGTACTTCTTTCTTCTTGAATGGCGTTAACGTTCCCTGTGGAACTTTTGCCGTCTCAACGTATGCATTAATTAGCGTCATTTATTAATACTTAGTTGAGATTTCTTAAGCCAAATAACACGCCTAGAATGTATTCCGAGGGGCAAGCTCTTGAATACGCGTGACCACAGTGCAAGTCGAAGGAAATTTCTTTGACGAAAAATCCTCCGGCCAGAACGGGAATCGAACCCGAACACCCGGCATGACAATGTGAGACGCTAACCACTCGGCCACGGGTGCACTCCGATTCAGTACAAATATAATGTCACTTACATTCTTTGGTATAGTAACCCGAAAATCAAACAAATTTCTAGCTCTACTAATTCAAATCTATTAGCTCCCAAAATAATAAATTTCAGTATATATTTCTCAAAAAACTAATAAATTCACCTTTCTTCTTCTTCTTCTTCTTCTTATATGGCACTAACGTTCCTAGAGGAACTCCGCCGTCTCAACGTAGTATTACTTGCGTCATTTTCATTAGTACTTAGTTGAGATTTCTATGCCAAATAACACGCCTTGAATGCATTCTGAGTGGCAAGCTCTAGAATACGCGTGACCACAGTGCAAGTCAGAGGAAATTTCTTTGAAGAAAAATTTCCCCGACCAGAACGGGAATCGAACCCGAACCCCCGGCATGTTAGGGTTGACGCTAACCACTCGGCAACGGGAGCACTAGCCTTTCACCTTTCTACTATTTCTAATTTAAATTTTATTACTTTTCCAGGCTCCTATTATAGTTTCTGTTCCCTATAACTTTATTCCTTTTAATTCAATTATAGTTTAATTTTCTTTCGCTTTCAGATTTCAACCAACTATAGTTTCCTGCTCAATGCACTGTATGGACCCTTTTCTTTTATAATTCAAATACTTTTTATCTCCTCCTTCATTCGATTATTCTTCAGTTTTCCATCTGTCTCTATCAATGTGCTAGAAACAGTTTCCTATTGCTTCACGCGCAGCATCTTGGTCCATTCTAACTCCGACAACTCCGATAATGGGATTCGGTGCATGGCTAACATGATTATTAAAAATCCATGATGACCTTTGCTTTAGCATTTACCCCCCATTATTTGTCAAATTTTCCTGCTTTTCATTCTTTCACCTATCATTTTAAGAGGTTTAAAATTGCAACAAGATGGAAATTTGTTGTGAAAGAACAAATTGTCGAAAATTAAGTTAAATTAATTTTGCCAGATATATAATTACAGTTTTTCTGTAGTCCTAAATTTCTGAGTTTGTTGAATGACAGATTGAAGTTGATTCATAGAAGAATATGATTTTATTTGATATATTGATTTTTGAATTCGGCTCAATGGTTAAAAAGTTATGAATTTTTGAATGAAATCATTTGTTTTAAATGTGTTTTTTTTAATTCTTAACTTTCAAATCATCGAGCTTATTTCAAGGATCGACATATCACATAGAAACTTATCTCTCTATGAATCCGGAAACATGCCTAGTAGTTACTTAAAACTTAAAACTTAAAAAACGTAACTTAAAACGACAAATGGAGTTTCCGATTTTAGGAAATGTAATGATAGAAAAATATTATATGATAAAATTTAATTATGTATAAAAAATATTACACTTACGATGGCGATATCCAAAAAATTAAAAAAAAAAACTTCAGCCATTCCATGCCAAACCGATGTAGTAGTTCTCATACTTTCGCCAAAAGTGATGATTTTGTTCTTTATCGCAAAACATTAGACTCGTATTTTTTATTTTTTTTTATTGGGGTGCCCATTTCCATTTTGGGGTGGTCCGGAATACCAATCTTTTCCACTTTTCCCAAAAATGACTTTTTTCAAGAAATCATAACTTTTGAACCACTGAACTGATTCAGATGATCGACATATCAAATTGAAGCAAATGAGCTTGTCTTTTAACCCTTTCACGACCACGGGGACGCCGATGTCCCAAGCAAAAATCATGGATTAATTAAATATTCACGTAACCATTGTAAATTATTTTTTTATTTTAATATTTCGGAATGTACCTTTTTATTATTTTTACTGGCAATACATAATAGCGACCATAGGGACATATTTGTGCCATAAATTTAACAAAAAAAAAGGTAAAAGTTTTTTGAATTTTTAGTATAAATTATGTTTTTAGGGTGCCTATTGATTCATAACATATAGCTAAATTGATTTAATAAGGTACCGTAACCTTATGGTCCTGAAAGGGTTAATAAAATTAAAAATTGAACTTGCAAAAGATATGGATTCTGTTATGGTAATTATTGATTGTAGTCGGTTTTTATTATATTCATGGCTTTGACTGAAGGGCGCTATATTTTTAATTTTTTTTTCTTTAAAGCTGAGGATTTTTTACCTCACATATCTAGATTTCGAAGAGGCTTTTTTGCGTTTTTAAGATATGATTTTGAAAAGTTAACCGGTGGTCCGAAAAATATTTTTTTTCCCTTTATACTTTCCCTTTCCTTTTATCACACTATATCGGTTTGGTATGGAATGGCTTATTACTTATATTTACTTATTTTATTGTCAATGTTTTCTGAACTCCTTATTTCCCAAAATTCAAGCCACTAAGAACAAAATCGACTAGGGCTATAAATAAATCAATGCAGTTTATCGTGTTTACATTTGAATGAAATTGAAGTTTACCGTCTTGTCTTACTATAGAATGAATCGACTCTTGAAGTAAAACCATTGACACTTTCACAGTTTTCGACAGCACATATTTTCTTTCCCATTTTTGTGATTTCATGAATCTTTTTCGATAAATCTGAAATACTACAAATACTTCGAAATAAAAATGGCTTTTTACGGAATGTGTTTGAAACTGAAGAATGAGATTTATTCAGAAATCATATTTTTATGTTGTATTTTAAGCGTATATAAATTATTTAGTCTTATAATTGTTTGATCATTCAATTTATTCCGATGAAAATACTTTTAAATATTTTTTTTCACAACTGATGCTCTTATCACGTTTCGATTTTTTTACTCAATGTCCACTTTCTATGGTGCAGCTTTATTCGTAAATTACAACACATTTGTTCTCATTGCTGAAATATGACCATAAATGTTGTTATGAATAGCTCAGCTAGTTAAGACTACGATATATATGTGTTTATTTTGATAATTCAAATATTAACGATATCATACATAAACCGATTAAAATGTGTTATAATATTTGTCCACAGCTCTGCCAGCATCTATATATATATTTTTCATTCAATGTTCAGTTCGTAACTTCTATCCTATTCGCCGTGTTTGTCATGGCGATGCTCACATTAATAACATAATATACGAACCTCCCACCTTATATATGATGTCTTCCACCGTTTTAGAAACATCTCAACAATCTGTTAAATTTTTGGAGCGTAAACCGCCTGTCAGTTTTTTCACTGTTTACATTTTCTTACCACAAATCGTTGCCACTTTTTTTCTCTCAAGTTCCACTTCGCTTCTCTGGTGTTATTCTAGACAGCTTCGACTCGATGCCAAGACATATTAAACGTGCAACAACACTTACAGAATTTAAGAGGCACTGTATTTCACACGTGAAAGCTGTGTTTCATTAACAGCCGACCGATATATTTTTAAATTTTATGACGAAGATTGTTACTGACAAAGTTTTATACGAACGGATAATTTAATGTGGGATTTTTTTGCAATTTGTTTTTAATATTTTCAATTAACCTAACGAAGTTTTTTTTGAACGGATTCTATTATGCAAACTACTTAATTTTTTAAATTATCTTTTTTTAATTTGTATTTATGTCCTCTCTATTATGTCCGTCATGATCCTGGTGATGATGGACTATTTTTATTTTTATTTTGTTGTTTTATATTATATTAGTTAAAAAAAATAAAAGTAGTCTACATAAGTTTGAGCGTCGCGCGTAACGCAGATATAAAGGATATTGAATTGAAAGTTTTCTAAGTGCCGGTCTAGAAATTTTTCGTTAAGGAAATTTTCTCGATTTCTCTGGATGAGGATATTCATAGTCAATCCAATACAAGGCTGGCGGTTGGGCTTGTGCTCTGGTGGACCACTCGGCTGCAAGGGCCTCGTCGGGACCGTATCGGCTCTGTTGCGGACATGACTGAATATTGGCTTGTCATTTGACATTGCAATTTTTTGAACTTATATCTGTAAATAAAATCAGTTCGTTGTTTTTTTTTATCTTTTAGATAACTCGTCTTGCTCAAATCTCTGTAGGGGAAGGAGGCGGGACCTTCATCATCATCTTTAAAAAAAAGGACATAGCTTATTAAAAATTCATTACTTGAATAAAATTTCAAATAAATAGTGTAAGCACCAGTAAGCTTGTTGTAATTTAGTCACAATATGCAATCAATTATATCCACTATGCAACACAAATTGAGCGTAGGCTGCATAGAAAGGGCTCAAGTGTACATGTTTCTTTTGTTCTTTTCGTGATGTGATTGTGGTCAATTTAGTCGTGCTGTCAACTACCTTTTTTTTTGGTCACAATGTGAGTGCAGTTGGAGTAATTTCTATGCTTATGATTTTCTATGCGAGTTACAAAAAAAAATAGCGACATACCAGGGCATTGGTCAGAACGAACTTTTGTTTTTGTAACCTACGTAACAAATATTTTTTTCTGTGTGTTCTGCCCCAGTTATTGTTTTCACAATTTTTGGATTTTTTGACAAACAGTCTTCCGTGTTTCACATTGAACACTGGGTACGAGACGAACAGTGTTCTCCCTACTCACGCAGTTTTATGTTTGCAGACAAACATTATTTTTTGTACCCGTTGTTTAAGAATGTGTCATGTTTGTTTCCCATGATGTTCAAACATGATGTTCAGTTTCTCTCGCATTTTCATCCCAAGCAACAGCAGTGTGTAGAGTAAAAGAAGCGAATTAGACAGCACACCACCACCACTCAACACACGGTGTGTTGGTGCGTTGATATGAAAAGGGAAGGGAAGCATTTATCATGACAATGGTGCAGTCGCTTCCCCAGACTTCAATTGGCAACATGCACGCAAAAAAATCTCATAGAAACTTCTTTCTATTCAGAGAATGTTTTCTTTGCACGAAACCAAGGATTATATAATCAGACTTGCAAAATGTGCATGAACTCATAGCCTCTTAGTTCATGTAATTTTTGTAATGCGAACTAAATTTCAAGTTCGTTTCTGTGAAAAAGTATTCTACGAAGAAATATTTTAGGATGAATAATTTCTTTCCGTGCGTGAAAAGAAACGAAACGAAAGCAATGAATACTGCGACATCGGGTGATATGTTTGTACATGATGTTCGTGAATTATGAACATCGTGTTTGTTTACAATGTTTATGTTTGTGTATCATTGTTCGCGTTTGGGATAGACATTCAACACTAGCGAAAATCATGTTTGAATTCAAACAAAGACATGTAATTTTCACATCGGGTGGACATGTGTAAGTGTTTGTCGGAAGACTGTTGACAAATATGACAAGTTGGGCCAATTTTTAGGTGTGATCATAAAGTTCAATGATTCGTTGTAAATGTAAATATTCTGTTATTTGAACATTGACTAATTGCAAAACCTTACGAAGCAACCATGAATATTTGCAGATAAGGCAGATGCATCACGTTTTCTTAATTTGTATCTTATTTTATTGTAATGGGAATGTTTTGTGTACTGAGGATATGTGGAGGAGATTACGGCGAACTGAAGTGAATAATGTAACATATCATTTTACATAACTAATCCAACGATTTTTAACAATTACTGGCTTGGGTCATTTTACCCCACCGGTGCGTTTTGTACAGTTCTCCCCTACTGTGTATTTTGTGCAATCTTTTTTTTAACGAGAAGTTGTGCGCCTCCATCAGAATGTGACGAGATTGTGGTGACGCATCATCTTTTTTCAATAGAACATTGAATGGGACTGTACCGATTGTTTCAGCCTCATACAATGACGGAAAATTCCCAATAATATACTAGCCATTTAAACGGTCTGTCAGTCTAATCTACTATAAAATCATGATACAGCTTACAGATCACTTTTTTCGTTTCTATCAGGGTTTAGGCTTTGGATTGCTTAGCTAGCCTTTGCTCAACTCAACTCAAATAGCTATCTCTGCACTAATGAGCATCTTCAACAATTATTCATGTTCGAGGAAATGTATTCATAAATTTATCAAGAAACTCAATTCAAATGAAATAAAAACATATTTTATACAAATATACTGAAAAGTAAAATATCGCGACCAAGCATTAGTCACAAAGAAAACTTTGCTCCATATAAATACAAGGGAGCAAGGAGGACCTTTCACTTTCAAAATGAATTGATCGTACATCAGCAATTTTTTTTTAATTTCCAGAAAACATGCTAAAATAATAACATCGCTTAGATCTTAATACAGTATGGCTCAGCTACATTCGAACATATGAGACGAGCCATAGAAATGAGTACATGAGGCGAATGTTGTGAGCCAACGTGAAGTAATTTAGTCGATCTTATGACAAACACTCCTCGCGTATTCCAAGACTTAGTGTCTGATTGGATGAATTGTCGCGTGTTTTCGTGACATTTATATTTTGTATGAGTTGATTTTTTCAATAATGAATGGTGCGATTTTCAAAGCCAATTGATAAATAATAATATAATTTGAATGTTGTCATTCTTTTTTCAATAAGTGTAAGAAAACAACATGGTTACTGTTGAGTCTGTATGGATAAATTATAAACGGTTGAATGTGCATTGTTTTTATTTATTGGTCTAGGAATGAATAAATCCATAATTTTTCAATACATTGCCTGTTCTCTCTATGCACGGTTGGGTTACACTAGGTGGCATATGAAGGGTGATATCCCATATCAAAAGGTGCACATTATTCTAATTGTTGCCATAGATTTGACCAGAGTTCCCCAGCGAAAATCGACCAATCATTTTTGGTATGATTAATTAGTAATTGTGTGTCTATTTGATGATAGATACGGTTACATATTTCTGTCATTTTTTTGTCATTTATGTAATTTTTATAAATACCATACACATATTTTTTGCAACGTACTCTGCCCTTGTTTTTAAACATTAAATAAATATATTTTATTATTTTTAAATTAGATTTGGATAATCTCTTCAGTTTAATTTGTTTACTTTTATTACGTTTACATTCTATAAATGCGAATTTTTCTTTAAATGAGTACACCCGGGGTTTTCTTACGCGGGAGATACGTACCTCGTAAAAAAACCGCGTAAATTGGAAAATCCGCGTAAAAAAACAGCGTTCATTCCAAAATCCGCATAAAAAAACCGCGTTAATTGGAAAATCCGCGTAAAAGAAACCTAGTCACCTAATGATTGATATCGAATGGGACTATCCTTGTACCGCTGAAATATTTTGTAGCGCAAGTTAATTGCGATTTCTATCTGTCCCAAATATTCCAATTGGAATTCTATTGTTTACGTCCTCTGTATGTTTTTTTTTCTTGTCATACTTGTCTTGTTTCAATACACAACGTAGAACGGAAGTAAAAAGTGTAGTGTTGTGTTGCTGTTGGACCGTCCAGAGCTAAGTAAACAGGGAAAGACATTCAGGAATCGATGCCCGTGAAAACCCCTCATCATCGATTCATGCATTTACGTTCGACACTTGTTTTCCCAAAACCGCGCCGTGACCAGCTAACCGTATAGCATTACGTAACCGCCCAGATATATTCGCGATATTCACACATTCCCAGCCGTCTGCGCGCCTATCGCGTGATCGAGAAACCCCACGAAAACAAAAACTTATTCAATTTCGCGGTAGCGGCCAACCGTACCAATTTTTCGAACAACAACTTTTTGTTTTTCAAGTTCACCACAAATTAAACTTTATCTTTCTCTTCTCCCCATTGCAGATATCTTACCGCGCAGGCAGCCAACAATTTTGATGCCAAACATTGGCACACAGCCGAGGCCATCGACCTCTCTGTGTCTGTCTCTCTCGCGCTTCATCTCTTTCTCTCTGTGGTACTTTTCGCAAACAGTGGAGTCTGTGCTGATGTCGAGGCGGCGGTGGCGGCGGATGCGATACGCGCCGAAAATGTTGCGTGCCGCGTACCGGTTCGAGCCGGCGTATATTTAGCTCTATTTCATCACTTTCGCTTCGCATCATCCCAACCAATAATAAACAATCCGATCCAGTCGTGCTTTGGGACGGTGGAAGAAGCTCTTTAAATCTTAACCTACGCAACGCGGGACGACAAAATTGGTGCTCGCTACTACTGCTACTACTGGAGAACCTCGAACCTTCCTAAAACAGCAAGCGACTCAACGCAGCCGCCATCGAGCGATGAATGGCGGCTGAGCTCATCTGTTACTCAATGAGTGTCGTAGTTTTTTTAAAAATAGGCCGCATCGTGACGCTACGAATAAGAGACGTTGTTTTGGGTTTTCTCTGTTGTGTCCCATCCTACAGTGTGCGAATGATGGATCTGAATCGGTCCTAGGAGCCGGAAGATCAAACGATTGAAGAGTTGTTGGCGTGTGGCGAAGGTGGGACCACGAGTTCCGCGAAACTGGAGCAAAGCCGGGGAAGATGTTGTCGCCGAGTTGCCGCATCGCGACCTGTAAAAATGAGCGTTCCATCGTATGTCGTTGCTGGGCTAAAATTAGACAGCGACATAAATTGTGCAAAATGTGTTGCCCAAAATAACGCGTCGATCGAATCCATGTATCGGCCAGCCAACAACAACAATAGCAGCCACAACAGATTCAGTAAATCGTTGCAATTGTCGAATCGAGGCGCATCGAGTGTTACGGAAGAGAAAGGAAGTATTAGCCTAAGTGATCCCACGGGTGACGACCCAGTGCAGCGAGACCTCGGCGATTGCAGCAGTCCTCAAGGTAGAAGAAGACCCAGTGGTCGTAGTCGTTGTCGTCACCGTCGCAGCCACCGACGGCTAAAGTGTGACTGGATGTGGTGGCGGTGGGTGAGCTCTATTCCGTCCTTGGTTTCTTCCCTTCTTGTTTCAGTTACCCCTGTCACGAGACCGTCATCGGCCGACCATGTTCTTCGTCAGAAACGGCGGGAGAAATATAGGGCCCGCCAAATCGGTGCCCCAAGTGAGTGCTCGACGACGAGTAACGAAAACAGAGAAGATGAAAATCGTTACGATCTGAAAGGTGTCAGTGATTGTGGAAATAATAATAAGCAGGTGACAGTGAGTGACGATGATGGTAGGAAAATGTGCGGCAGCAGCCATCGGAGGTGCCATCGGGCAGCAGCATCAGTGTCCCCATCGTCGCAATCGCTTCTCGGCGGCATCATTGGCATCGATGTGAAGTTGGTGCTGGTGATTATGGTGTTAATTGGCGTTATTGATTACTCGGAAGGTAATTTTCTTCAGTATTTCTCATTATTTGTATATTACTGCTATTTGCGTATGCAAATTATGGCCAGAGGGGACATGCAGGCTGGGCGGTTAATTGGAAAACGATATTCCCATGAAAGTTAACGCATATATCCATACAGATTTTCATTCGAACTACGAATGTCGAATGCCATTCACAGATATTTTACGCGACACAAGCGATTCGGTAGACGTTCTTCTTTCTGTCTACTACTTTCTTTGTTTGTTCTCTCCGTATTTGGTTATCCAAAATTATCAAAAAGTGTCAGTGTTTTTGCCACGGATTTCTTCAGATAGCTTAGTTCTATAGACGGATCTCGCGCCAACTCGTCTATGGAATTGGCATGACCCTCTCGCAACTTAATGAAACTTTCTGTGCGTGAAGACCTTATTTAATAAAGCAACTTGGCATACTCAGTTTTCCGAAAATTTATCTAGACTAACATATGGAAAAGGGCTAAACATTCATGATAATTTTTTTCTAATTTTTTTTACCCAAAAAATGTAAGTGATCTATGGGAGGGGGAAGATAATTGAATTTTCATAAAAAAATATTGAAAACATATTTTTTTATAATCCAACACTGAAAAAAATCGATTTCAAAAACTAAAAGTCGATTTTCTCAAAATGGTCATATCAGATTTCGATGAAATGGTAGATAAGTAGTAGATTAATATGTGCCATACAACTCATTCATACATCGCAACTTGTGCATATTGAGGGCAAAAAAAATTTTCTAACAAAAACTTTTTCAATATTTTTTCTAGAAATTTTTTTTTGTGTACTGTTATACAAAAAAATTAATAGCAGGTATGGATTTACGGTGACCCTAAAGTTTTCAGTTTTCAGCTTGTTTTTGTAGTCAATATGTTTCGATTCAGAGAACAACGACAGCTCTCAAACAATAGCCATCTGCCAAAAATCTCTTGATCGGTCGGTCAGGGATCGAATAGTTGTTGTAGATTTATCAACATCAACAGTAATAGAGAAAATACGTTTACTGTGATATACTCATCCGTTGGATTATACAATGGAAATTTGTGAATCTTGTTTGGCAGTGATTTGGCACAATAGGTGTGTTCCAAAGAAAAAACGACGTATAGATGAGGATAAAACTAACCAAAGTATTGAAGATTCACAAGCTTAATCAAGTAGTCTGGAGTTCGATAATGCAGAAGGCACGTAAATGAGTAGCCGACCGATCAAGAAACTTTTAGCAGATGGCTATTGTTTGGGAGCTGTTGTTGCTCTCTGAATTGAAACATATTGTATTTGACTACAAATACAAGCTGAAAACTGTACCTTAGCACTCTAGGGCCACCATAAATTCATTTCTACCTGTTATTGATTCTTTTCTATAACTGTACACAAAAAAAAGAGAAAATTTTCGAGAAAAAATCTTGAAAAAGTTTTTATTAGAAAAACTTTTTTGCCTCAAATATTCCAAAGTTGCGATGTATGGAAGAGTTGTAGGACACATATTTATCTACCATTTCATAAAAACCTGAGATGACCATTTCGAGAAAATCGACTTTTAGTTTTCAAAATCGATTTTTTTTCAGTGTAGGATTTCAAAAAATATTTTTTCAGCATCTTTTTCCGAAAATTCAATTATTTTATAGCTCACTTTTTTGTAGAACTTACCATTTTCGAGTAAAAATATTTCATGAACAAATGGTCAACAATATTTGGCCCTTTCCAAATGGCCGGAAAACTAAGTATGACAAGTTGCTCAATAAGGTAAGGTCTCCACGCTCAGAAAGTTTTATGAATCTGTGAGAGGGTTATGTCAATCCCATAGATAGATAGTTGGTGCGAAATCCGTCAATACGCCTTGAACGTGTTCTGAGTGGCAAGCTCTAGAATACGCGTGACAACTGTGCAAGTCGGAAGAAATTTCTTTGAAGAAAAATCTCCTGGCCAGAACGTGAATCGGATTATGTGAGAAGCTAAGCTGATAGCCACTCGGGCACGGACACTCTTGTGTGTTCGTTGCATCAGTCAAAACGGGTGTTTCAATAAATCGAATGTTCATTTCCAATATCCTTACGGAGTGTTTTGTCACTTTTTTTTATTAAGTTTTCCTTTCTAATCTAAGCTTGGTTTTTGAAGGTTTGATCGGTTAGACAGCTTCAAATTTCAAAAACAAGTGTTTCGAGTGAGTATCAATTCGAGAAATTTGATATTGGCTAAGTAGATCGGGTAAAGAAGTAAGAAACTGTTTGAAGGATCCAGATAACTATGCTATGCTCAAACGGAAGTGAGAAAATCCATATTGTCAGCGAAGCTTAATCGATCCATTGTGAAATTAGCTCTAAATTTCGCCAGATCAGCTCCAATTTTAGATCGATTTAGATAGATATTCTAAAATAATAATATCATAGAGAAAAATGTTTGAAATTCGCCAAGCTTAACACGACACGTTAGTGGACCCGGTAAAATTTTGAATTATTTCGATATTTTTTTCAACTGTAGATTAAATTTTCTGATGAAAAAATCAATTTTATTTTTGAATAGTCAGATTCACGGATTCACGGCTCTTTGGCAAGATCTAAGGAAGAGTTCACCGTACTTCTCTTCTCGCAATTTTGTAGGTGGACTTATACTGCCGTTCTACGTATAGTTGTCCCATTTTCCAAAATCAGTAACTGAGAAAAAAGCAATTAAAGATTTATAGCATATTTGTCTACCAGAAGCTTTAAGTATTTCAGTTTAGCAATAAACCGAGCTTTTTATGAACAGCAAAGTATTGTCCAATGAAATGTGTAGGATTCCCCTCACTTGAGTCAATCAAGCTTGATTATAAGTTTCAAAATTCATGGTGGGACAGTTATGCCTAGAATATCAATATGGGACAATTGAACTTGATGTTGTTTTTTGAAATACTGGGAGCAAACAATAAATTTTTTTATGTTTTTCCGAAAGATTATGCATAAAAACATCGTTCTTTGAAGAAGGGAGTTAACTTGCAACACCTCTGCAGAATATAAATATCATTGTTAGTAGGCATTCACTAACATGGTTTACACGTGTTCTGTAAACTTTTTTTTTTATTTTTTTCGAGAATCAGTTCTTTCTTCCAAACCAGAAATGAGTGCATTAGCCCTGTTGAAAGCGAGGCATTAAATTCATGTACTTGAACCTATTCATTTATTATGGATCTACAAAAAATATATGGCGGGACAGTTATGTCTAGAATTTCAACATGGGACAATTCAGCTTGGTGTTATTTTTTTTTAAAGCTGGGAACAAACAATAACGTTTTTTGTGTTTTTCCAATAGATTAGGCATAAAAACATCGTTTAATGAATAAAAGTAAAAATTGTCCAATAGTAACATGGGACAACTATGCGTAGAACGGCAGTATAATGGTTGAGACTGTATTTTGTGCGACTGGGATGCTTAACCTGACATTCACATCTTGCAAGATGAACTTGTCAAATTATGCCAAACTGATATAGTGGCTCTCTGATTTTTACGAAAATTTGTAGTTTTGTTCCTTATTGTAAAATTTTAGACCCAAAGTAAATATGTTGAATTCAATTGAGTTCATTCAATCAATAATTTAATCACATCTAAGCCAACGGTAGTCCTACGTCAACCTTGCGGTTACATAATAGACACCCCATTCCGTTATGAGTTATCGCATATGAAAAACTAGCGTAGTTTTATAGTCTAGTTGTCTTAACGTTTCGGGAGAATTATTAAGTTTTGCTGGTCTTAAATTGTAGGTTATTTAGGTTATGAACAAATATTATTTGATTGGGAAATGTTGACTACAAGTCATTTTTTATTTGCAAAAATTGTGCATTTTACATGCATTTCACTATTAAATAAATATCAAATATTCTTCACCATATTTCGCCAGTGCAGTTCCCAAACCTCGGACTACATGGTTAGTCATTCAAAATGTACTACACTCTGTCCAACTTTTATAAGACCACCCTGATTCTATTTCGTTGCAACACAAAAGTTAGAATTTCAAAAAGATACATCCATACATTGTTGAATACTTAGAATAAAGTATATTTAACGTCAATTTCGTTCAAAAGAGCTGTTTGTTTATTTATTGTGCCTAAATATGATAATTTCAGCTGTCCAGTTTCTATAAGACCATTTCAAAATTATCATATATTATCGCGTAAATCACGCCAGTACCCCTTGAAACAATCAGGACCATCCAAATTGACTTTTTTTCGTCACTGAAGATAACCTATACATTGAGGAACTTTTCGTTATGGTATATAGCAAAATATATTCCTTTGGAAACATTCTTTGTCACAACATACCATGTCCCACTGTCGGTTTATGTGAGCTTTGGCGATACTCAGACGTCTTCCGATGTGAGATGGTGTATGATTAGGAGCCTTAAAATTTTGAAGTCCCTTTTTATGTAAGGATTTTTTACCAAAACTTGACACATTGTCACCCGAGTAACATTTAAATTGAAATATTGATTTATTTGTATAAGCGTTTGTAAGATATTCGAAGCTTTTCTAGCTATTTCCCGCTTATCCCGGTCAGAGAGCTTCGATTAACGTGGAGCTCTCTTTTGCTTCCCGTATCCTTGAGAATTTGCCAAATAGTTGAACACTACTTGATGGGATCGTCCAATCCGACTAGCAATTTCTCTGATACCAACATTTCCCATTGGCATTTTCCAGATTTTTTAATCAAAACAACTAAAACAACGGAAGATGTAACTGGTCTTATAGAAACTTGACACTTGAAAAATACAAAAAACATTCTTTGACGCTCAGCGCTTGCACACAACACATATGAAAATCATGCAATGTATGGTAGACACCAATACTTACACACTAAAATATAAATTAGAGTCTTGTTTGTTTACAATGACACAAAGCAGCAAGATCATCATCTGGTCTTATAGAAGTTGGACAGAGTTTATGTTGTGCACCTCTACTTTGAACTACTCAGAAGACTCACGGGTACTTAGAATTGAAATGGTGGGAAGATTCATTGATAATAGATCTTGTATGGGGGCAAGATTCTGTATCGCATTCTATGGTGAGTTTTATGAACTAGACTTTCCAATAACTGAGTAGAACAAATCATGAAAAAAAAATAAAAATTAAATTGTTGCAATACGAGAATTGCCGATGCATCCAGCAAAATGCGTTATTTGGTGCGGAAATGGCCCACTCATTTTAAACCTGTAAATTGGCCACCTACATCGTGCGATTCAACGTTTATAGACTACAGGGATTTTCAAATTCAACGCTCACGCAAAAAATCGAATATCTCCATATAAATTTTTTTTTCGCTCCGTCGATGGTAATACTGCATTCCCCACTTCGGGCCGATAATATTCGGTTACTCGTTCAGTCTGATCGGATGGTTTTTAGTGTAAACATGTACAATTTACAAGAACGTGTATTTTCAGTGATTTCGTGTGATTTCTCGTCGTCGATTACTTCCTCTGGGTATACGTGAAGGACCATTGCTATGTTAATAATCCACAAAATTTGGAGAAACTTAAAGAAGAAATAACTCGGATTTTCAACAGCATCGAAGTTGTAATGTTAGAGGTGTGCATGAAGAATTTTGTTCACCGTTTAAAACGATATCGAAAAGTCCTAAAATAAGCTTTTTTTTTCGTTTTTTTAAAAATATTTTTATTTTTGTTTGTTGTTTATTTGTTGATTCACATTTGTAGAAGTTATTTATATTTGTTGCGCGAGCGTATAATCTGAAAGACCCTGTACTTGTTGTGGGGTTACGTAAAGTCCCTCTTCTATACGGATGAACCAGCTAGACCGAACCAGCAACAATCTTCAAATCCGGCCGGCTTGGGTTCAATTTTAGCTGGCGTCATTTGGATTTTCTGAGTAGAAAAAGCTCTGGTTACATTGTCTTTCGGAAGGGAAGTGATGTCGTTATCCCGGCCCATGAGTTGTTGATTCTGATAGGCAGGAGTCGCCTCCCTGATGCCGATGATTGGCACTAAGCGTGGCGGAAATATACCTACGGAAAATAAGCGAAGATAAAGATGAAACAGCCAAAAATGTAATACTATAATACAGAAACAAAAATAATGTTTTTTTTTATTTTTATGAAATTCATTCCTAAACGAACAGCTTACGTGCTAATTTATAACTTTTTTCATAAACATGAACACATAAATTCAATAGTAATTACTATGAACCGTTACCGAACAACTGCACAGCTATTTTCGATCACTGCATAAATAAAAGTTACGTTACCCTCCCAATGGCTCCAATCGTCTATCCAAACCAACGATATTTTTGATTAATGAACTTGTTTTCAATTGCGGGGAGACATTTACACCCAAGTTACAAACGATCGCTGCAATCAGCAGGCGCTCATTTGCACTTTCTCGTGTGAACAAACAAGTGTATGTACCACCGATTGCCAATTGGCCGCAAAATGATTATCATCGGGAAACTTTCCTCCTCCTGTTGCTCTAGGGAGACGAGAGATGGGTGAAGCCGCAAGGGGTACTTTTTCTTTTAATTAATTTAATGAATATCTTTATTTGCAATTAATTTATTATGAGCTTACATGATCGTTATCTTAGATCGAGGTCGAACAGACCCATTCGTGGGGACTGGTTTGGGTTGGCAGCCCCATAGCGGATAGCGGTACAGATCCGTTCGATTCAACCGACTGAGAGAGTGTCAACATTTTGACGAATGGGGCCGATTCAAATTCCAAAAGCGTGATGATGAATACGATATGCATACGGTCCTCTTGCGAACCACGTAACATAGTTCGACGATTGCCGCCTAGTACGAGACCTCATAAAAATCTCGCTAGATGTGTGACATCTCAGAATGGCACTAAATAATAAGTTGTTTTTCTACAATAATAGCAGCAGAAACTGATGAGGTGGGACGATTCCACTCTCGCGTGTAATAAACTTGTGCTCCCTTGGCCGAGTGGTTAGCGTCATAACTAACATGCCGGGTGTTCGGGTTCGATTCCCGTTCTGGTCGGGGGAATTTTTCGTCAAAGAAATTTCCTCCGACTTGCACTGTGATCGCGCGTATTCTAGAGCTTGCCACTCAGAATGCATTCAAGGCGTGTTATTTGGCATAGAAATCTCAACTAAGTACAAATAAAAATGACGCAAGTAATACTACGTTGAGACGGCGAAGTTCCTCTAGGAACGTTAGTGCCATTGAAGAAGAAGAAGGAGAAGTGTAATAAACTTGGTAAATATTACAAGGGGGGAATTGGTACGACGGTGGTTCCATTTCCTCTCCCCCCACTGCCATAAACATTCGGGTGGCCATCCGTCGCGTACTTTACCGCGCGCGTTCACAATTTGCGTCGCGCGCTGTGGCAGTCGTTGCACTTTCCGGACATGCAACTTGCACTACTCGCAAGTAAGTAAGTACACACCTCTGAGGCGGCAGGAAGAACGAAAGAACGGAAAGGGCAAAATAAACGGCACGCGGCCATAAAGGAGCGAGGCATTCTCTCCATATACACATAACCCGACAGAATCGTCGAAACAAAAACCGAATACTGCGGGGAGGGAGCGGGTAGACGCTCAGCAAAAAAGAAAAGCCGGATCGCCCGTCAAGCAAAATAATTAAAATCATAAAAAAGTGTAAACCACGAATCTGACCGGCCGGTTTCTTCTTCCCCGTTAACCTTCTCACCCTCGACCAGAAGTTTGGTCGTCCCTTGCAGGTTGGGAATAATGCTTTTTTATGGCCGCTCACTGGGCCGAGCGTTGCTGTTAAGTGTTCAGTGTTCCCAGCAAGACTGTGTTAAATTTGCATTTTTTTAGGAAAATCCACAAAAATTCACAGATAGTTCTAAAATCTATTTCCATCAAATTCCATCAATGTTCCTTAAGGAACTTCGCAGTCTTAACGAAGTATTTCTTGTGTTGTTTATGTAGTTCTTAGTTTGGGTTCCCAGGCCAAAGAACACGCCTCGATTGTATTCTGACTACTTGCTGGTAGATGTAAGCGTGGCTGGTGTGTTTGACCTAGCATGACTACTCGAAGATTCCGTATCAGCTTCAGCCGGTGGGGGCTAATTTCGTAGAATCGGCATCTCAGGTTCGGTTTGTAAGTTTGTTCTCACTTCACACAGTTGGTCGATGTGGCGCTTGCAGATACTATGATTGACTAGCTGTAATCGATAGTGTAACTCTTCCCTAGATTCTCCAGTACACGGCCATAATTTAATTTCTCCTGGTTCAAGGAGTTGCCGGCAGCCACTCTCCCTATTTCGGAAATAGGTCTTACATTGCTATCTACTTTCACAGTGTTCGAAGAACCAGGCAATGTTCTTCTGTAGGGCCCTTGAACCATTGCCAGGCAACATTGGATCGAGAAGAGAGCAAATGTGGCGATTAAATAAGTAACATTGACACTTGTCTGTCACTGGGTGGATAGTCTTTCAGAAACTCACAAAAATCCCGCATAGTTAACCGTGCATACCTGAATTTTCGCAGCGTATATCTTTCATTTTGTACTAGAAAGTCTGGACGAATCTTTATACTGGACCATTCGTCGCTGAGTTTTACGGCGCGCCCATTTTATAGAAGATGAAATTCAACTAAGGTGAACTGCACGTCGTGGTAACTGACAAAGTCGCAAGCTATTCTATTGGTGGCGAAAAATTCTCTACATGCATCATTTTTAGTAACAGTTCGGCTGAAAAGTTCATAAGGTTGACGTCTAGATGGCGCCAAAACTCTACTTGACTATCACAAAGCATGGATACGTGTCAAAATTTGACAACAATCGGACGATTGGTTCGTGAGTTACAGCATTGAGAGTGAAGCAACTTTTGTTATTGTGAAAAAAATGGAAAAATCACAAATCAATGAAAACGATGGTCAAATTGCATGAATTGGGCTTCGAATTGCTTCCGCATCCACCGTATTCTTCAGATCTGGCCCCAGCGACTTTTTTCTGTTCGCAGATCTGAAGAGAATGCTCGCTGGCAAGAAATTTAAGACCGATGATGAAGTGATTACCGAAACTGAGGCCTATTTGGGAAAAACCGAAAGAGTACTATAAAAATGGTATGTTACCTTATAAACTTTGCGGCCGAACTGTTATGAGTCCACGAAAATGATGATGTATTTTCCAATGAATGTCCCCGCGTCAAGATGGCAAGACGCGCAATTCTTGACCAACTCCTCGATGTCTCAGTCAATTCGGTTGTTGTGAATCTTATTTTACTGCGCTTTTCGCGCTTAATGCCACATGCAAGCATACAAAAGGAATAAAGGAAAGGGTTGCCCCTGCACTCACCAGATTTGCCTTCCAGTTTCCGTCGGCCAGGTCGTCATCAGTTGACCAAATCTGCGCTCGTCTGCGGAACTTCCGCGATGTTATTCGCGAGCACCACCTGCGCGCAGGTAGTGGGGAACTCGTTCTCGATTAAGCTTTGATGATGCGGGGATTTTTCCACGTGAATCTATCCAGCGGGGCAAAGTTCATCGATCTGAACCAAATTATGCTTTTTGGAAAGCTTACGCAACGTACCATAGCGTACCTACGGGGATTTTTAACGTTCCTCAATAGTTTCGGAGTTATATAACTTTTTAAGTGCGCGCTGGAGTAAATTTTGATCGTCCATAACTTCTTAACGGATTGACACAGAAACACCGAAATAGCAAATATCGAATGTACCAAAATTGTACTTTAAGAAAATGTGTGGGTTTTGTAACTTACTTAAAAAATTAACATACTTCTCTTATTAAAAATTCTTAAACATCTTCATATGTGTTATATGACAACAGATTCGGATTCCTAGTCGAATTCTAACCGGATTTCATGTATATATGTCTATACTTAAGTGATAGTAACAGTATTCATGATAAAAATGTGTGGTACTCTTGAAATATTTCAATGAGGCAATTGAATTAATCTAATTTGTCATTTTTTTAATCGACACATTCACAAGACGTTAGATTAGATCAATTCTAATGATTTTGATCCTGTTCTGTGTAATATCTCCGAATTCGCTGAAAAAATCTTTTTAGAGACCCGTTTCGACATTACAATTTCATTCTGAAGACCAATTGGTATTTATATGATACATTCAAGAAAAGCTCATTGAACTGCACATTCGAAGCAGGAAAACTAATGATAGATTATCCGCAAACAGAAAGGTTAGGCCACGTACAACGTACCTTCCTAGTTTTGGCTGAAATGTGTATGCGAACTTATAAATTTTTCATGAAATATTTCAATCAAATATACCATCTAGTATTTTATATTGAGTTGTTGGAAAAAAAGTCTTCAATTTTTATGTCCGAGGCATAGAAATTTACGTTAGATCATCCCCAATCAGAATTGGTATGTCACATGCAACGTACCTCGTTAGTTTTTGGTAAAATTACAAATTAGATTAATTCAATTGCCTCATTGAAATATTTCAAGAGTACAACATATTTTAATCATGAATACTGTTACTTTCACTTGATTATAGACATGTGGATTCAATTATTTTAATTGAGACTTTCGTGGGATCGGAAATCGATTGTAATAACACGCGTAGATGTTCGAGATAAAAAGAACTAGTTTATTTTCTACACGCTCTCTTCTTATATAGAAATTGGAACAATCATGGAATTCTCGTCTATAGTCCTGACCATCAAAAGGGTTATAGTAAGGCAGAACAATTGTATATTCAATTTGAACAAATTGATTCGCATTCGTATGGAACCTAAAGCACTTTCGTGTGCGACAAAAAGTGTTGCACTTCGGATGTCACACAGGGGCTGCAACGGTATCTCAGATGGCACTACAGACATATATACATGAAATCCGGTTAGAATTCGACAAGGAATCCGAATCTGTTGTCATATAACACATATGAAGATTTTTCAGAATTTTTAATAAGAGAAGTATGTTAATTTTTGAAGTAAGTTACAAAACCCACACATTTTCTTAAAGTACAATTTTGGTACATTCGATATTTGCTATTTCGGTGTTTCTGTGTCAAGCCGTTAAGAAGTTATGGACGATAAATTTTTTTTTTTTTTTTTTTACCTGTATTATAGTGATTTTCAACTCATTTAGCTGGTTCGTCACTTGTACCATTTTTGGAAGAATGTCGGGAGTGAGAATTGAACTCGTGACCTTCAGCGTGAGAGGCATGGATGTTACCACTACGCCAGATCGCCTCCACGCGATCAAAATTTACTCCAGCGCGCACTTAAAAAGTTATATAACACCGAAACTATTGAGGTACATTAAAAATCCCCGGAGGTACGCTATGGTACGTTGCATAAGCTTTCCAAAAAGCATAATATGGTTCAGATCGATAAACTTTGCCCCGCTGGATGATTGACGTGATTTTTCCTGCTTGCTGCTCGGCAGCTCTGTGCCGTGAAATCCGCCACGACACGAGCCCGTGAGGGGGCATTGTGAGGGTCATCCACAACTAGATTCGGATTTATAGTTTATAGTTCTTCAAGCACTCCAAGCTGGGGAAAAAGTAATCCATTATTTTCTCGATAGCTGATTGTAGTGGTTGATATCATCGATCCAAAAAATTCAAGTTTAGGCTCGCTGTAAAGATTATATTTCACACTAAAACAAATTCTTTAGCCGTTTTTTGTTTGTTCAATTCAGTTGTGATTTACAGGGAGTTTACAATGGAAGTCAACAAAGAGAAAATTCGGTACATTTTACATTTTTTATTTTATAAAAGCGAAAATGCAAGCCAAAACGCTGTAACTGTGAACGGTGTTTATGGTGCCGATACTGTAACGGAAAAATGTGTGCATCTTTTTTTGCAGACTTATCTCACTTCTTAACTAGCTTAACTAACTTAACAGAATTTTCACCTGCCCCCGGGCTTCTGAATGCCAAAGGGGGGCTAGGCTTTGCAGAATGCACGTATCTGCATGCTCGTGCTTTTTAGTCCTGATCGAGGGATTGTCGGACAATCGCGCAGGTGGTAAGGTTGACCGACTTTTGCATGTCGGCTCATTCCTTCTCCATGTTCAACACCTTTAGCGCTTCCAGAAGAGAGTCTTCGGGACAATTTCAGTTCCAGAGAGAACAACTGGAACAATTCTTGGGACCTCTCTTAGCCCCCACAGTTCCTTGAGCTTGACGGCCAATGGTCGGTACTTTCAAATTTTGCGAGCGTGGGTCTTCTCCAGATACTGTGGAATCAGTGGAATAGCGACACCGATGATGGTGACGTGTCGGTCGCTTTTGTCATACACCATAATATCTGGACGGTTGTGGTGGATCGAAAGGACGGTCAGAACAGTGCGATACCAGTACAGCTCGAAACGGTCAT
The DNA here is from genome assembly GCF_029784135.1 of Toxorhynchites rutilus septentrionalis. NCBI lineage: Eukaryota > Metazoa > Arthropoda > Insecta > Diptera > Culicidae > Toxorhynchites > Toxorhynchites rutilus. The sequence goes on along the minus strand of NC_073745.1, from coordinate 332,827,984 downwards.
TTTCCAGGACCAGTGCAGGCAGGTACCAGTAGTTGGGTACGTTGTCTTCCAATAGACCACATTGGAGCGCCAGTCGTCGATGGACAATGCGGGCCACTTTGTTGTGGCGCTCGGTGTAGGCTGCGTTGGCCAAAATGGGACAGCCTCCCATACTGTGCTCTATGTTTTCACCTGGTTGATGACACATCCGGCCAATGTCATCAACGTCTTGATGCCAGACGTACCGCCTGCAGTTTCTTGTCGGCATTATCCTGTCCTGGATGGGTATCATGTCGGCTTCTACTACTGAAGAGAGTTCACCACGCGTTAGCCACATATTAGATGCGGCCTTGTCGACGTGTGGCCGGTCCAGTTGATGGGGGTGGGCACCATGCACTTCCTTCTGCTTCCAAGCTGCAATCTTCTCCTCCACTGTCTGCAGATTGCAGTTGAGTTGGTAAGATCAAACTAAGTTTGTAGACAACTTTTATATGATCTAGCAATATTTTATTTAATTTGAAAATTAGTTGACAACAATAACACATGCCAAAGTCATATTATATGGGTTTCGCAAAAAGCTGCAGTACAAACCATCCGCACTTTAAATTTAAATAAAGCATAGTATAAACATTGTAATAATATGGTTACAATTTTATTATTTCTCTACATGTCCTAAGTTACACTTAGGTGCCTATTCTATGAAGTTTCTTTTAAAAATCCTATTCAATTTGAACGAAGAAAGTGTCACCCATATTTGGGTGACGGGGCGACGAATGTGTTAAGAGTGATTCTACACTTACCGACAGCATTTCTTCTTCTTGTATGGCGTTCCCTGTGGAACTTTTGTCGTCTCAACATATGCATTAACTAGCGTCATTCATTAATACTTAGTTGAGATTTCTTAAGCCAAATAACACGCCTTGAATGTATTCCGAGGGGCAAGCTCTAGAATACGCGTGACCACAGTGCAAGTCTGAGGAAATTTCTTTGACGAAAAATCCTCCGGCCAGAACGGGAATCGAACCCGCACACCCGGCATGATAATGTGAGACGCTAACCACTCGGCCACGGGTGCACCCTACCGACAGCATTTATCAGAATCAAAGAAGAAGAGACGACTTGGAAGATGGCAACACTCTATTATCCCCAAACTTTCGATGAGATCACGATTATATTGAATATACGTTGAATACGTTGGTAATGTTGAATATTGAATGTACGAGTTAGCGCAACAGCAGTCAGCCACTCACAATAAATAAAATGCGAGTCATCACAATATCAATCTGCGAAACATAAACATTCACACGCTGCATCAACGACCACGATATCCGGACCGTTCCCGATAATATAAACATAAACATCAGGCCACCCAGAGCGTTCTCATCAAATATGCTGAATTAGGATAAGTTCAAATATTGTAAATTATTGCATTAAAGGCAAGGATAATCTTTGTGAAGAGTCAGTTCAGTTCTGAGTTATAATTCAAATAGTGAATAAAGGAGCTTCACTCCGAAATTTATTTTTTTTCAATAACTTAAGTACGAAAAGTATTAACCATACGTTGAATACATTGGTAATGTCGAAAAATGCTATGAAAAAATTAAACTAGCTACCGATTGAAATGTTCGGAAAGGTGCTATTACAAGGTGCTATTACAATTACTTAAGTTTAAGAATCCCCTGTAAGATGATGGTCTCTTATAGTCTTCTACTAAATTGAATAAACGAAATAAAAAGGCAACCGATCATTTAATATTTTTATTGCGACGGTTTTATTAGTAAGAATTTTTGTGTACATTTTTGAACATCGATACAAGGAAACCAAAAAATGTCGAGTTTTTCGTTTTAATGTTGGGCTATATATGTGATTTTTTGTTTTTAAAAGTACGCTATTGAAAAACAGAAAGTATTAATTATAAAAGGTTCCGAATTCAACCGCTAACACTTCAGTTCAGTTTATATAACAAATATTTTTTTCGAGGGCGGAGTATTGAAAGAGATTTTTGGATTGCTGAACAGTTACAAAAACTCAATTTAAAAGCAATTGTCCTCAAAGTTCTACGATAAGTTTCCGTCCGTGTCTCTAGGCACGAACATCACGGAAGAAAAATTGTTAGTGGGAATGGGTAAGAAGAACCAGGATTCACTTTCGTCATATGATCCTGAAAACGAAATTCAATTGGGCGGAACGAGATTTTAGGAATTGAAATTTTGGTATTTTTTTGACCTTTTAAGGTCGCTGAGAAAACTCATTCAAAAACATTCAAACTATATATTTTTATTCACCAATCGTATTACGTTTCGAAGTTTTCAATGCATTCGGCACAAAAGTCACTTGTAATTCCTCATTCTGCAAGATACTGCAACATACGTTCAAAAACGCTTCCGTGAGCGGGTGACTATTGATCAGAAATGAGGATCCGGCGGTAGAAATGAAGAAAATTTAAATTCTAAGAGGAATGCAATAATCTGAATGATTGAGCAAACACTAAACCATCCCGTGTGAGAGATGGTCCAAGAGGTTAAGGTGTCATCATCTTACGTTCAAAAAGTTTTGAAGTTAGATATAACTACACCTCATTAGAACATGACAAAATCATCGATTTTAATATTTTTGTATAGACAATATTCAAATAATTCAACCGTTGTTCGTTTTTCCAATCAAAACTTATTTATTTTCGTTGTTATATGACAGATAGCGCTACGTCCGTTTCATCGAACATTCATCTATACATGCACAAGTAACCTCAATTTGTCTAAAGTCAGGTATTTTTGAATGAATTATTGAAGTACTTCACATCACACTCGCTCGAATTATAAAAAGACAATCACGTTATTGTCTTCAATTCTGATGAAACAAAAGCTGAGAGGAGAGCAGCTGTGTAGATTTATTGCGCAAGTGCTGCTGGAATCATAGTAAGCGACTGCACAGTGACGCGAGAGAATGTGATTCGAAGAAAAAACAATAATCGAAAATTCATCTCTGACACACACGAACGACTGCAATTTCTACGACACAATCAACAAAAGCGGCGTGACGAAGAATACATTACCTTGCGAGAAGCTATCATGAGCAAAGCCGACACAGTCTTTGCTATCGCCAGGCCTAAAATGCATTATCATGACATTATAGCGCGCGTGTTCAAACAACGAATGAAGTCCGGTCGGATTCGCTCCTATTGTCAGACACAACTTGCAACTTGCCACTTGCAGGGAATGTGTTATGTACTATGTATCATAGATCAAAAGAGAGCTAATTTTTTTTTAAATTTTCGTGTTAAAAGCGTGATTACACCCATTGCAGAATTTACAGAAAGCAAGGGTTATTCCGTGATCCATCCGTAACAGATGGAACGTGAAAAACGAGAAAATTCGTGATCGGTCCGCAACAGATGAGACGCGAAACACGAGAAAACTCGTGAGCGGTCCCTCATATGTTAATGGAACACAAGAGTCACAAACGTTTCACTCTGGTCTTGTGAATCCCAATGCGCACCATCATTTCTGGCAGCATGAAATTCAAACACACTTCCGGTCAAATCGTTTCATTCGTTCTATTTTATCGATCACATTCGATTAATTTTACATTTAACATTTAAACACACTTACGATGCATTAGTTATTTTTTATTTAACAAACCAAATTTTTCACCAGAAATAATTTATATGGCAGAGCAACGTTTGCCGGGTCAGCTAGTAGGAAACATAATAAATAAATGTGTGTATTTGGAATCAAAATCCATCCATTAATTCAAGAGATGTTAACGAGCAAAATACCTTTTCCATCCAAAACGTTGAAATAGCCGCCTTTATTGAAATGTTAGAAGTTCCTCTACCTCTGAACTAACCTGTGTTAAGAATTGATTAACATTCCCTTTTTATTTAGCACGATAAGATTCTTTTTGCATCGATGTTTGTATTGGACCTTCAGCATACTTTTGATCGCTTCTCACTACGTGTAGGCCAGTTTACCTTTCAATTAGTCTGTCCTTGAATTGTTGAAAACCTTGATTGTTTTTCATGTTAAGAGCCCTACTAAGTTCAAAAACGTTTTTCTATACATTTTCCGCATTCCGCAAACCATAACCGGCAAAACACTGGCGACAGAAAAAGGTTCGGGAAGCCTGATCTGGAACCACTGCCGCAAACCGGTCAACCTCCTTGCAGGATGACGCGTTGCTCAGCTGAGACTGAGACGCGAACAGTCAGTCCTCGGCTCAACCGGTAACTGTACTCGGTGGCGCAAGACGGCATAAAGGTGAACGGTAATCGCCTTTTTTATACATTTATATGTACCCATCCACCAATCTCTTCCCCCTCGTCATCCCTTTGGTGCAGCCAAACCGAACCGCTGGGAAGTGGCAATAAAAATGCTTCTTAGCGCGACTTACTTCCCGAGCGAGGATAAGAAGACCGGGTGGTGCGTAGGATGGTCCGGGGAGTGAGTTCTCTATTGCATCATCATATCATCACCGGCCGGTAGGGTCACCATGGTCGTTTCTCCCATTAGCGCGCGATGACTTCTGGCTCGAAGGAAGGGAAAAGATGAATTATTACCAAGTTCTGTAGGATTTGCGCGCGCGGCAGTGGATTCGCGTGGTGATTTATACCTCTGAACGAGTTATTCATTCGTGTGCTAATAAACGAGCGAAACAAATTGAGTTTGTTAGTATTACGTACTTCACTCGGTCGGCAATTGACAACACAATTGACGCCATTTATGTCCAACTAATCGAACTTCCAGCGCAGACTTCCTGCAAATTGCAGAAAACATCGGAAACAAACAAGTCTCGGAAATTGCAAATCGTTGCATGGCACTTCCTCGATTAGAAACAACGAATAGCAGTCAGACCGATGAGAACAGCATGAAAGTGCATCATAGCATAATTGCACTCTCGACGTCGTCAGCTTTTGTGGCGGGAATGGATGGGTCGGTTGGGGGGGGAGGCAAGTGGAGGAAACCACACTTCATCAGAAAGTGCATATACGTGTTCGGGAAAGGATGAATGAAAACTAGCTATAAATATCGTTCCACATTTCACACATTCCAAGGGGTTTTTCCCTATCCGATTGTGGCAAGGATTCTTGACATCGGTTCTGGCTACTGGAGAGAAGGTTGCGAAAGGGGTGGCAATAAAAAAAGAGGTAAAAACGGTCTGACGTTCGCGCCAGTTTGCAGAAGTGATTTGTTAACATTTCACTTTCCGTTCTTTGCTACCGTTCGGTTGCAGCAACTTTTTCCTGTGTTTTTTTTGTGCTCCTCCAACCATAAGGATAATGAGAATTTAAATTGAGATTTTATCTCTCCGCTTTCACTTGCGCGATTTTTCCTTTGCGGTGGAAAAATCATGCTCCATTTCGGTGGGGAGGGAATTGGGGTTGGCACGAGAATCACGACACCTTTTCTTTTCAACCGGTGATTTACAATGCTCAACTATGAAACTGCATGTCGGAAGAGGCGGTCTACGAGTTGCTGTGGAATCCGAACAGGAGGGTGGGAAGATGTAATGCCAAGCACACATATTGGGGGAGACAAGGATGTACAAGTTCTACGAAATGTAATCTTCTAGTGGGCGGACCACATAAACTGCAAGTCCGGAAGAGTCTTCATGCTACACTAGTACAGGAACTCGCTTTGAGGCCGATCTTCAAACAGGAGCAAGAAAGCAAAAGAGTTCCGCACTCGGTTTCATTTTCAAAGGGGCGACCACAAGTGGTGGAGGCATGTTGACTTACAAGAAAGTGGTTTGCAAGTGTAGCTTGACGAAAAATCTAGGTTTTCCATCGCTTTTCCCCACTGAACCAGATTTTCACGTGGGGTTGGTGCGGCTTGGATCGGGCCTTACCCGTCTCGCTTCTCTCCGCTCCTCTGCGCGCTGCATGCTGCACACTGCGCTAATGACGACGAGATGGAAGTGTGTGAGAATGAAAAATTAGGGCAATATTCATCGCCGGCAGGCCGGGAGCTTTGTTTTTCGTGTTGAGGAAGGTTCGGTTTCGTGTTCAAGTGTGTATTTCAACTGACCGGTTTTGAGGGCTCTTCGCGAAATAATGACTCGCGGAGATAGCGGCGGAAAAGTTTAATCTACCGCACGAAAACTGTCTTCAAAGGGTTGCCACGGGTTACGTGTTTCGAAGGTTGTGTCAAGTCTGTATTTGAGTATTCGTGTTTGTAGGTTTGCAATGAATTATGTTTCTTAACACACGCTACCATAAGAACAACTTTTCCTTAAATTGTATTCTATCCCCCAAGCAAGGCATCAAAGAGTTTACAAGATGTTTTTTCTAGTTTGAATTTTGCATGACATCAATTTCTGCTGAAGCGTTCTGGAGAAAAAAAAATGGGATGGTTATATCTAAAACGTGAAAATCTGGTTCAGTTATATCTGATATAACCGCATGGTTGACGTGGGACTACCTTTGTCTTAGTAAGCATTTGTATTGTATTGATTAAATTATCGATTGAATGAAACAATTTTCGAATTCAATTCAATTCAACATATTAGCTTTGTAAGTAAAAAGTTTGAACAGTTGCCATGTGAGATCGATTCATAAATTGTAATAGATTATGTTCTTCGTCACAAGTAAATTTGATGACCCTCCTTTTACGTTTGATATGACGTCTAGGACTACCAAAATATGTGAACGGAAGAATTGTCAAACGATCATTGTATTTTAAATTTCACTCTGAAATTATTGCATGCATGTTTACGTAATTCTCGAACCGCGAAAATTCTTTCACCTCTAGTATCTGAAATGACGATTTTCCCAGGCTTCTCAATTCAGAAGTACATCACTGTTTTGAAATTCATCTTAGGGTGGATTGCTCGGTGGGAACAACAATACCCCCAACTTGTATGTATTTGCAAAGCGGATTCACATTGATTTTGAAGTCCGTGTTAGGGAAACATAGCTCGGTGGGAACAAAAATACCCCCAACTTACTCGTACTGCACGCCCAACATCATTGGACTCTGAAGTGCGTTTTCCTCTTCTGGAAATTTAATTAATTAGATCCATTGTCCTTAAGTATTACTTTAACCAGCAAACTAAGAAGCAAAAACTTGCAAAATGTTATTGTGTAGACAAATCATTTTCAACAAAACCCGTTTCTTCAAAAAATGGTTTATTTTAAATTATTTTTTACTGGTAATTTATTGGTAATGAAATTTTCATTACCGGTTATTGAAATTTTGGCACGGTAATGCAATCCCTAGTTCCTGCAGACCCTGTCGATAGGAATTGCTTCTTTGTATCCGAAGAATTGCTATTTAGAGCGGCGCACAAACTTAAGTTAAGCCAGGACCCGACGATCTATCAGTTATTGTTTTGAAACGATACATTCAATTATATCAACGCCACTCCTGAAGATCTTCAGACTTTCAATGGATCGAGCAAAATTCCCTGCAGAATGGAAGAAATCATACATGTTTCCAGTTTTCAAAAAAGGTGAGAAACGGTCTGTAAGTAACTGCAGAGGCATCAGTTCGTTGTGTGCTGGCTCTAAATGGCTGGAAATAATTGTGAGTGAAGTAATTCGCTTCCACTGCAGGAGTTACACTGCACAAGAGCAACATGCGCTCGTACAAGGCAGGTCTGTTGATACAAATTTGATGGAGTTCATCATGTTTCGCATTGACAATACTGGATCCGGTCACCAAGTTGATGTCATCTACACTGATCTGGAATCAGCTTTTGATAGGATTGTTTACCACGTTGCCAAACTCGCATTTTCTAGTAACCTTTGCCGTTAGTTGGAATCATACCTGAAGGATAGAACGCTGCAAGTCAAAACAGGTTCTTCGTTGTCGGATGTTTTCGTGAACGAAACAGGTCAGCAATCTCGGTCCCTTGCTATTTGCGCTATTTTCAAACGATGTCACTGTACCACTTGATGGAAGGTGCGAGCTGATATATGCTAACGACCTGAAAATATACATCGTTGTGAAAAGTTTAGACAATCGCTACTTTCCTGCCATCACTATCGTATCCTAGATTGATATGTTGGAACCAACAATCTGCCGTAGCCTAAAAAACCAATAGATAGCTTGGATTTATGTTCAAGATTGCGAGAGAGTTCGATAATCCGCACTTTTCCACAATCATGTGGTCGCCATACCACAATACGCCCTTCGAATAACCCGCAGAAAGAAGAAAAATGGTTAAAGCTGTTATGGCAGCTAAAATTCTCACGTCTGATGTGGGCAGCCCAATATTACTGGAATCGTTGCAAGCAAACGTGTTACCCCGGAATCTTCGTCAACGCAACGGATTTCTGCGTAAGCCACAGAACCGTTCGGATTTCACAAAAAAACACTGTTTCAATCTATGTGTTAAGCGTTTAACGAGTTTTACCATTTGTTTGAATTCGATGAGTCCTCACCGGTGTACAAACTGCAAGTGCTTCATCTGCTTAGCTTATCTAGATAATTTGAAGTGACCCCAAATATGTTTAATGTCTTATTTGTTTATATTTTAACCTAGTATTTGTTGGCCCATACATGTATTTGTAGTGTTTCTTTGGAGTAGACTAAAGTACGATGAATGTATAAAATAAATAAATAAAAAATAAATGAAGAAATAAATATTTTTCCACGGTAAAAACTTCACAAGAGACCCCTGCAAGATCAGAATGTGATAAGGTATATCAACTTTAGTAAACAGAACATTGTAAGTCGTTATTCACGACTGCCCACTTTGCCCCCAAACATCAAAGTAATTTGAAATTACTCTCCAAGAATATGTGAACAGTCGTACAAACTGATGATTTTTCGAAGATATCAGAATGAGTAAACTAAATTCTACGAGAATTTCCTTAAATACGATGCGCATGAAACTATGGTCGGATGACTACCGAGTGAGCGATACCTGTTTTTATTTATATTTGACATGCGACAGCTATACTGAAGTACAGAGTGACTCAAAAGTCATGAAAATCTTCTAACATATAGATGACCACTTTGCCCTCACTACCCCTAAAGCTTGTATTGAGCTGAGTGAATAATCGCAAAATGAGTCGCAAAAAGCCAATCTGATTTTTTTTCAAATTAACTCTCAGCCTTAACATATAGTGTTGGCTACTTGGTGTCTAGAGCGAAATGTGGAGAGAAATCACGAAAATTATGATTTATATCCTTGTCTGGCTGCCGCTTACTAATAAACCTGAACAATTCTTTTCTACGCCAGCATATTTTCTTGGCGGCTATTCAGTTTTGTTTACTAAAAAAAGTTAACCATTCCAGTCTCGTCTTCAATAGATTAACCCTCTACAACCTAACCCCGCCTTTAGATTACGTCTTTCGGGAACATATTGGGGTACAAATTGAAAATCGAGTACATCGTGAAAATTGTCCAATTTCAATCGCTTATTCCTCAGTCAATTCATGAAGGATTGATGACATTTTTGCGGCAATCGATTTCGGCACTCCATAACAATTTTTTATATTGAAGAATATAATATATGTCATGAAACTAACTATCGAACAATTGAAAAATCTCAACCCCTATCCTAACGGAAATACCCACTTCTGATTGGCCGAAATTGACGACACATGCGGCGGGTCCCTAACAGAGACATCAAAACCAAGCTGCCTGGGGAAAATCGGCATTGCAAATACATGAAAGTAGGGGAAGCTTTTGTTCCTACCGAAATGTATTCCCTAACAGAGACATCAAAACCTAACTTCCTGGGGGAAATCGACATTGCAAATACAGGGTGGGCCATTTAAAGTGGAAGCATCTGGCAACCCCATAACTTTTGACAGAGATGTCAGATTAACAAATGTCATACCGCGTTGGAAGCGTCATTTCAGTACAATTGTAACCATGGAACAATACACACCTAAACAACGCGCTGAAATTGTTCAGCTGTACATTCAAAATAACTTCTCAATTGTGTTAACTAAACGTGCGTGGAAAAATAAAAATAAAGTTAAAACATCGCCTGGAGACAACACTATACGTCGATTATATGCCAAATTTATATCGTCTGGTAGTGTTGGTAATGCCAGTCATCTGTCCAGACAACGACCAAGACGTTTCGACGAGAATATTGATGCCGTTCGAGCCAGTGTTGCAGAGACTCCATCGACATCAGGTCGCCATCGTTCGCAAGAGTTAGGCATCTTTTTATTGTTCCATTTGTTCGTGAAAATGAATTGGACAATTACTGGTTCCAACAGGACGGCGCTACATGCCATACAGCGGCTGCCACGACCAAATTATTGCGCGAAATGTTCCCCGGAAGATTAATATCGAAAAACGGCGATTATGACTGGCCACCGAGATCACCTGATTTGACGCCTCCTGACTTTTTTTTTATGGGGATATTTAAAATCCAAGGTATATACTGGTAAACCAAGGACCCTGGTTGCGCTGAAAGACAATATCCGACAAGAAATTGCTGCCATATCGGCCGAAACATTGGGCAAAGTGATGGAAAATGCCGAAAAAAGGGCACATTTTGCGGTCAAGGCCAGAGGCGGTCACTTACGAGATATCATAATCAAAAAGTAGTTAGAACAAATCTCCTTGGGCCAAAATAAATGAATTTCAAAAAAACAAATTAAAAATTCCACTTCTTTACTTTGCTATTGCAAAAACAAATCCTTCTACTTTAAATGGCCCACCCTGTACATGAGAGTAGAGGGAACTTTTGTTCCTATCGAAATGTGTTCCCTAATAGAGACATCAAAACCAAGCTGCCTGGGGGAAATCAGCATTGCAAATATATGCAAGTCGGGGGCATTTTTATATTGCAAGTAAGGTGAGCGATACGATTAGTTCTAGTAAATAAAATTTAAGTTTGAAACTTTAATGTTGGTTGCTTCGTGAAATTTCATATCAATGACCGATCGTGCATTGTGAAAAATTTAGCACAAGTGTAAGTGTAAAATTGTATATGGTAGCAGTTGTGTTAAAAATGACTTGACATATGAAACGATTTATTTCAATTTTCATAAATAAAACCAAGGTGTGTTCCCGCTCGAGAACGGGTCGTTTGGTCTGTTTTCTGTCTGTTTTGTTGTGTTCATTTTCACCCAAGGAAAGTTCATACGGCGAGAAAAATTGGAAAAGAAATATTAGAAAAAGTAATTTCCCATATGTTCTATTTATAGTTTTAGGTGCTGTTAGTTCAATTAAAATTCGCATTGAGTTGAATAAACATTCAGAAAGTAAAAAATAATAAAAGAAAATTACCTTTTCCATTTCAAATATGTTTCCTCTATATTAAAGAAACCTGTTTTTACCGATGAGAAAAAATGATAATTGTGTTCGGTATTGGTAATTATCATTTATTACATTGGTGATTTATTTTTTTTCTTTATTTCATCCATACATATCACAGGAGGCATCTCGTCTAGGATCACAGAGGGCGGTTTCATAATATCTCGTTCCACTTCGGTATTTTTTATCTGATATGCACCATACAACGACTGTTTACAACCCTTCTATTATCATCACTCAGTAAACACTGGTGGAGTGAACAAACAATACCCAACAACCAAACAAAACGGCCCTTTTCAGGGCCACCAAATCATTATCAAAGAGTGTAACGATGTAATTCTTCAAACATATCCAAAATTAACAGATAGCCTAACGGAATCCTATGTCAACTATGCGGTAGTGTCTTGGACATAACCCTCCTGTGACTTTTTTATATTTTTTAAATAAACCTTTAAAAAAAATTTAAAAACAAACCGAATTTTTGAACATTTCATTGGAGGAAAAATTGTTTGGTAAGTTTATTTTGATTAGCATTTTACGTCCGACATCAAGTTTTGTTGCTATGGTAACACAAAATTACAGTTTTTCGGTAAAAACCATAACCCGCTTTGAAGCGGTGTTGGACAGTTGAGCGAAAAAAATCCGACCCCTGCTGAAGTGTAACCTACTGAAAATTAACATCGGATACAGCTGTTTTGCAGGAATTGTTTTTTTGTGTTTTTTACAGGTTTGTCAGGCATGATATAATGGATCATTTTTCAGATACTAAGGAAAGAGGACTTGCAAAAACCCGTGATGCACATCAGAAACGCAGGTCATATACCTTCAATGCGACAACAATTTACACCTGCAGCCAAACCAGATTTGTTTTTATGCTTTCCATCATAAGGAAAAACTACTAGGAGCAGTTCAAAAGAAGGATTTTTTTCGACCAGATACCCAACCCCGCCTTAAGGCGAACTACTGGTTTTGTGACATAAATAAAAAAATCCGTGATTTAAAAAAAAAATGCCGCTATGTTTTTCGATTTTCTCATCAAAGATATGATCTGCTGTAGTTTTTTCACGCAAATCAAAAAATTTGGGCTTTAGAGAGTTAATAAGCGCTGCTCCAACAGCGATATCGGAAGTGTCTAACTCGAACGCAAACGGTAGGCTCAAACCTGAATTGGGTAGTATAGGGACAGAAATTAGGACGGCTTTAAGCTTTTGAAATCATTGTTTGCTGCTTCTGTCAGAAATAAATTACTTTGGTTCGATTTTGAGCAGATTTGAAATGGAAGGCCCAATACACTCTGTCCAACTTCTATAAGACCACCCTGATTATATTCCATTGCAACACAAAAAGTTAGAATTTTAACAAGATACATTTATATATTGTAGAATTCTTAGAAAAAAAAACATTTATATATTGTAGAATTCTTAGAAAGTTAAATATACTTTAACTTCAATTTCGTTCAAAGGAATTGATTGTTTATTTATTGTGCTTAAATATGATAATTTCAGCTGTCAAGTTTCTATAAGACCATTTCAAAATTCATAAGTATTATCATTGCAAAATTCAAAACTATTGCGTGATTTACATGTCAATAATAGGCAACCTTGCCATTTTGGGCTAATAACCTGGAAATTGGAATACTATTTACCAAATTTTTCTGAACGGATTTCGCGATATTTTTGCATTTTTCCAAAATTGCGACCTTGTGGATCCCCCTAAGATTTTCAACAGGATTCCAGCCTGAAGAGCGAACCAGTCAGTCCAAAAAAATAAGTTTTGGTCATTAATCCATTGTTTTTCTGCTGATTTCTTGCTGATATCAATAGTAGCATTGTTTCACTGGAATGTGATTTTTCGTGACGATATTCACGCAAAAGCGGTAGGAGAGAAGATTTCAGAACATGTATGTAATCCTTGAATGATGTGAAACCTATCTTGAGCTTTCCGGTTGCACAGAATCCCGCCCAAACCATGCACGAGTTTCCACCAAAATTCCTGGTTGAAAAATACTGTTCCTCCTTTCGTAAATCACGCCAGTTACCGTAGAAACGATCAGGACTATCCCAATTAAACTTGTTTTCGTCACTGAAGATAACCAGCAAAGATAAAAGTAAAAAAGTCACAGGAGGGTTGAGTAGGAGACACGACCGCATAGTTGACGTAGGATTCCGTTAGGCTATCTGTTGTTTTGGATATGTCTGAAGAATTACATTGTTAAACCCTTCGATAATGATTTGGTTTCCCGGAAAACTGCCGTTGTTGTTAAGTATTGTTTGTTCACAGCCGAGTGATGAGAATAGAAGGATGGTTATTAGACATTGGATGGTGCGTATCACGATAGAAGACGCCAAAGTGGAATGGGATATGATGAAAGCCGCCTCCTATGGCCCTGAACGAGATGGCTCCTGTGTTATGTATGGATGAAATAAAGAAAAAGAAACTCATGGAACTGCTTTTTTCCAATTTTTCTCGTCGCATGAACTTTCCTTGGGAGAAAAAAATCGTTTCATATTTTGAGTCATTTTAACACAACCGCTACCATATACAATTTTACACTTACACTTGTGCTAAAAGTTTTACAATGCATGATCGTTCATTGATATGAAATTTGACGAAGCAACCAACATAAAAGCTCCAAATTTAAATTTTATTTATATTCTACCAAACATAAGTTCAGTTCAGTTCATTGAAACATCATTCTTCAATCAATCCATCGAAAGATTGTTGGAACGAAAATTAAAAAAAAACACTCGTTCAACGCTCCCAACTTATTCGCCAGCACGTATGCAATCAGCAATGCACACGCCAAACAAAATGAGCACTATCCATTTGTGTGCGTCATTTGTTAAACTATTGACCACGAGGGTATTTATATGCTGATTTCCCCCAGGTACCTTGAATTTGAAATCTCTGTTATGGAATACATATCGGTGGAAACAAAAAGGTCCCCCTGTTTTCAAGTATTTGTAATGCCTAATCCCCAGGCAGCTTGGTTTTAATGTCTCTATTAGGGAACACATTTCGATGGGAACAAAAACTCCCCCTGATTTCATGTGTTTGCAATGCCGATTTCCACCAGGCAGCTTGGTTTTAATGCCTCTGTTAGGGAACACACTTCGGTGGGATCAAAAGTTCCCTTTACTTTGTTGTATTTGCAATGCCGATTTCTCCGTATCTTCAATTTCGACCAATCAGAACGAGGTATTTCCGTTTGGAGATTTTTCGATTGTTTGATAGCTGGTTTCATATAATATATTATTTTGTGATTAATTGTTATGGAGTGCTCAGATAGATTGATGCAGAGATCTCGTAAATCCATCAGGAAATAACTGACCACTAATTGTAAGTACATGAGCCATCGCATGTTTCGTCAATTTCGACCAATCAGTGGGTATTTCCGTTAGGATAGGGGTTGAGCTTTTTCAATTGTTCGATAGCTAGTTGCATGACATACATTATTTTATTCAATTTAAAAAATTGTTATGGAGTGCCGAAATCGATTGACGCTAAAATCTCATCAATTCATTATGAAGTGACTGAGCAATAAGCGTTTGAAATTGGATAATTTTCATGATGTGCTCGATTTTAGATTTTCAATTTCTCCCCCAATATGTTCCCGAAAGACGTAATCCTACGTCAAAAATAATTGAAGCACTTTTCGTTATGGTGTATAGTAAAATGTATTGTTTTGGAAACGTTCTTTGTTGTGACATGACTCATGTGAGCTTTGGCAAAACTCAGACGTCTTTCGATGTGAGATGGTGTAAGATTAGGAGCTTTAAACTTTTTAGCCCTTTTTATGTAAGGAATTTTTACGAAAATTTGACGAATTGTCTCCCGTGAAACATTTAAATTCAAAGATTGCTTTATTTGCATAAGCGATTTTGAAGTATTCGAAATTGTTCTAACTATTTCCCGATTATCCCGGTCAGAGAGCTTCGATTTACATAAAGCCCTCTTCTTTTTAACCGTATCCTTGAGGATTCGTGAAATGATTAAGAAGTACTTAATGGGATCGTCCAATCCGATGAGCAATTTCTCTAATTCCAACATTTTCTTGGTAAAATGCATTGATTTGTCCTTTTTCTCTATCCGTGAGCACTTTTCCTTTCGGCATTTTTCAGATTTATTAATCAAACTAACTAAAAACAACGGAAAACGTAACTGGTCTTATAGAAACTTGACACTTGAAACATACAAAAACATTTGTTTACGCTCAACGCTTGCACACAAACATATGAAAATCATGCAGTGTATGATAGTTACCAATACAAATACACAATAGAATATAAATTGAAGCATTATTTGTTCATAGTGACACAAAGCAGCAATATCATCGCCTCGTCTTATAGAAGTTGGACAGAGTGTATCGTTGTATCGTTGTATGGGCATTGATAAAATCCGGAAAGTCAAGGCATGGTTTGATGAATAAGGGCTTCAGATTCTGGACTGGTCAGCTAATTTACCAGATCAAAACTCTATCAAGAACTTATGAGGAGTGATTGTTCGAATAGTAGATGCGGCTTACAAACAGTATGAGTGATTTGAAGAGCTTGAACGAATCGTATCCTCTGCGTAGAACGAGATAAACACTACAATATGGCGCAGCTTGGTAAAAACCACCCCGAAGGGGTTATTTGAACTGATTGAGAATTAAAGATGACCTACGAATTAGAAACTTATTGTAATTCATGTGGAATTGATGTTAATTTTGTGAGGGAGTGAGAGTCTCTCCATCTGGTTCTATAGTTATGAAACACTCGTCAAAGTCGTAATCGTCAAAGTTTCATGAAATAATGAGGGAATTGCTGTGTGGTACTGAATAAAAGAACATTAAAATTCAACGATCAGAATCCAGTTCCAGACGCACCTAAACATTGTGGAAGAGAACAACGAAGCATATTCGGTGGCTACCTGTCGTACGTCTTCCTAATGCTAAAAATTAAGCACTGTTAAAGCGGCAGCCCCAAAAATACGACGATCCCCAACCGGTCAACCGTCGGCCATCTGTATGAATTTGTCTGGAGTCGTGCTTGAGTGGGAACCAGGCTACGTTACGCAATCATAGTAATACATTATCCGGATCCTCGCTTTACGCCGAGATTCTTTTCTCGTTTTTATTTCCTTTTTTTTTTGGGTATTTAGGTCTGTCTCGTCAGCAGATTCCTCGTGCTCCACAGCTTCCCACCTTTTCGCCACTGGCTGCCGGACGGGGGTTTGTCTTTATGGGATTTGTCGGCCGAGAGGCAGCAAAAAAAAAACGTTCCGACCAGCCGCACTTATTGGATGGCGTGAAACGATAGGTGTCTTGGAGAAAAAAGAAAATTAGAATGAATTTGTTGCTGGAAGTGCCGCCGTCGCCGCCGTCATTCGCCGGCTACTCATTGCGAACGACCGCTTCCTATGGATTCGTCCGTATACGTGGGTAAGTCTCGGTTCAGACGGTGGTTTATAAATATTTAACGAGCAGAAGAGACAGCAGATTTGCACCGTTTTTTTTTTGCTGCTGCCGTAGCCTCCAGCCTCTTTGCTGTTGGTCAACACGGCGTCCCGTAGCCCCCGTCGCGCAGCAGCCAGCTGTAGGCCCATTAGACACGAGAATACATTTGCATGCATAATTTGCGTGTAAGCGTGTGTGTGAATATGCGTTTTTGTGGTTAGATGGACATCAGGCGGGCGGTTGGCCAGCCGGTGGAATTCGGGCTCGAGTGGCAGTAATGTGTAAGTCATGTGTTTGCTGTGTAAAGAGAGATAACGGTTGTGCTTTTTCAACTCGGGAATGCCATCTCTGGACCACAACGATGAGATGGTATTTAGGGTTATTATGTGTGTTCACTTGTTTCGCCACATTGGGGGTTATTATCTTGGAGTAGATAAATATGACAGGGAAAAACTAACATTGGATGGGGACGACAATGGAGGATTCCGTATGGACCACACTTCATCTCGCGAAATTTAATTGCTGTTCCTCTGATTACACCTTGTAGGTGATTCTCAGCGAGGCTGACATTCATATTGAGGCTTACCAACTAAATGTTTTAATTGTATTCATTGCAATCAAGATAAGTTGATACTGGGGAGACTGGAGATTCTTCCACATCGAAATCAGTGAAATATCGAAAAAATTAGCAATGGCATTGCTGTTCTGGTCTGATCTGATCTGATCTGAAAAAAGTGGCTTCGGAATAAGTTCTACAAGGAAAGCCCTGAAAGGATAGTTCGTGTATTTTTACAACCACAACAAAAACCCCCACCATCAGGCAGCCAACCCTAGCGGCAAGGCGGAAGTTGGGACATATTCGGGATGACCTAGATCTCCTAGTTTACGTCAAAATTTGATATGCATATGTATGTGCATTGAGAAAATGGTTCAAGTGACAGAGTGTAATGGCTTCAGAAGCACTTTAGCGGCGCGAGACGTGTGATTGGCGGCCAAGTGTCAATCAATGCCGAGGCTAACTGACTTAGATTGGAGTTGTTTACACTCTGCATAGAAAGGCAAGTTTCTCTCTGGGAAAATATACATATGTCAGCTCCTAAAATAAGTGAAATGGTTGAAACCCGACAGCGCAAAGCGCTGCAGTGCATTCGTTGCAACAGCAGGACAGCTGGCAGGAAATATCAATACGATGGAAATTTGTAAAATGCTGCGCATTTTGCTCCCAAAAATAAAACATCAATTGGCGCCTGTTGATATTAATAGCAATATTTACATTAATGGAAGCTGGCTAGTGATTTCGGCACCCACCGGACGAGACCTTGAAATTGCGCCAATTTTCTTTTGCGTCCAAATACCAGAACCAAATATTTTCACCGCCGGATATCGACCACCTGGAAGGCAGCTGACACCGAGTGCAAATGATTCGGTTTTCTGAGTTTTCATCAGGCAGATTGATGAGATGAATTGTGGCGTTTCCATATTTTCGATCCGTACAAATTATCTGCATTTGATTCGAACAAATGAACACCAATCACGTCCCATTACAGGCGACTGTCCACAAAAACTCGCCTCGCCATCTCAAGTACTCACGTTTAGCGCCAGCTGAGCGTGCGAGGTGCGTCATTTCACCGAATGGATTGGCGTCAGAGTGCAATTGCTCGTGCTGCACTTTTTCAAGGGCATTTATTTCCATCGCCCGCTGCCAGTGGTTGTGTGGCTGGTGCTGCTGCGTCTTTTCGCTTCTAGCAACTGGCAACGAATTTCCTCTGGTGGTGGTTACGGGTTTCGGCGCCGTGGAAATTGGTCTCACAAAAATTTATAGCCTACCGGCTGCCGGCGGCTGATTAAAAACAAATAAACGGCACGAGATCAAGGCGGCTATTATTTGAGATATTCGCTGTAGATTACTGTTAAAGCGTACAAGATAGGATGAGTTATCTAGAGGATGCCTACACGAAGAATATTCTTTTGCTTGTTATGATGAATTCAAAGTTTTTAAATAGCTTAGCATCAAAATGTTTTAATGAGTCGTGTTTGCGAATAGGTTAAACCGTTTTCAAGAAGAACAACAATCATGTCCTTGAGTTGAAAATATCCTTTCATTTTTAAACATTATCGAAAAAAAATTAATAAGGTACACCGGAGCAAGTTCGCACGTCAGGTAATCAAATAGGGGTAATCAAGTGTAGTGGTTTTGAAAACTAAACTGAAAAATCTTTCCCCGTATAGCTCTGAGCATTTAAACTCACCTCATGTTTCTTTGAACCCTGAAATCAGTAAAAATCGACTATTTTTTAAACATTACTGCACATCCCGGACGATATTTGTCGATGATTGCTGTATGAATGAATGATGATAAATTCCATATTTCCATATTCCATATTTTTTTCCATATATCCATATTTCGTTCTTCAGTATGTTCTACATAATTTATGAATACACAGACATGATAAAAGTAAAATTTGTTAATTTTGCAACTAGGGTTCGTTCAAATATTACGTAACGCATTTTTTTTACCATAGTGCACCCGTGGCCGAGTGATTAGCGTCTCACATTATCATGCCGGATGTTCGGGTTCGATTCCCGTTCTGGTCGGGGGATTTTTTGTCGGAGAAATTTCCTTCGACTTGCACTGTGGTCACGCGTATTCTAGAGCTTGCCACTCGGAATACATTCAAGGCGTGTTATTTGGCTTAATAAATCTCAACTAAGTATTTATAAATGACGCTAGTTAATGTATACGTTGAGACGGCAAAAGTTCCACAGGGTACGTTAACGCCATTCAAGGAGATTTTTGTACCATTTTAAACTCCCTCTTTTCTACATGACATGTAACAAATGGTCATTTGGATAAAAATGTTTAGATTTGGTTGGATTCGAGCTTGAGCTTGAGCTTGGGTAGACTCAACAATTCGTAGTTGCTCTCCGTGATCGACCTGAACCAACCAAATTGCACAAGAACACACAGAATGACGCTTGGGACCAGCAAATCATTCTCGTTGTGCAATTTTCGGGGATTCGAGCTTTAAATGGTCAATAACGACGCCGGCCACGTCCTTACAGTCACCAGGGGAAGGGAAGGAATGTTAGTATGATATTCGCCGCCCGAAGGCCAGAAGGGTCGCCTCTATAGCGTGGTTCCCTAGCGTTTATCGAGGAAGGAATAGTTGTTAGTGGGAAGGGATAACAATCAGGATTCACAGCGGTAACACCCTCTTTGATAAAACAGACCAGACGTTGCATTCTTTCAAACTTTTGTATTTTTTAACTATCAAGTGCGAGATGTCAGTAGAATTGAACTGATATCTCGAAAATCAGTATTTTCCGGACCAAAAGTGGTTTCCTTCGCAGTTAAAGCAAACTGCAAATATAAATTTATTCCACCATCACCAATACCACACACAAAACACAATATCCCATCATAACTCTACGATGAACAATTTTTTTTTTTTTTTTTTTTTTTTTTTATCTGTATTATAGTGACTTTCAACTCATTTGGCTGGTTCGTCACTTTTATTTCCATTTTTTGGAAGAATGTCGGGAGTGAGAATTGAACTCGTGACCTTTAGCGTGAGAGGCATGGATGTTACCACTACGCCAGATCGCCTCCACATGAACAATTCAATCTCACTCTGACAAAGCTTAAAATCAACAACAGTGTGAATGAGTGATGCAAATATAGCCAAACATACTTCTCCAATTCATCGAACCTCCGTCACGAGTCTGAAATCGCATTCAAAATTCAGAATTTTAAAAGCATATGTTTTCGAGAAAAATAAATTTTCGTTTTCAAAATATATTTTTTTCAATGATATTTTTTTCCAAAAATTTCTTTGATAATTTTTAATGAAAATCAAAATAATTTCATACATTCCATTCTTTGACTAAAATTTTGTTGGTCTGATAGATTTTTTTGTAGTTTTTTTTTAATTTTGAGTTTTTTCAACTTTTTTTTTTCGAAAAATCTTAATTTCAAAACTATAAGATTTATTAAAAGTTGGTCAGAGAATGAAATGTAGGAAATTACTTAGGTTCTCATTAAAAATTATCAAAGAATTTTTTGGAAAAAAAATTCATTGAAAAAAAAATATTTTGAAAATTAAAATTCATTTTTCTCGAAAACATGCTTTTAAAATTCTGAAAAATAGATATAAATAGCCCTTAACATTTCCAACAAGTTTTCCGTACATCGGACAATGGGCACATTTACATGGAAAATTTTTTTCGAACAAAATCTTTTTCATTTTTTTCTTTGTATAAATACTATTAATGTTTAATTGATTGATCTTCTAATCGACCCCGCTCAATTTATGTTTTACTATAAAATTCCTAGTATTTCTAACAAAACTCATCATTATAATATCACATTATTTTCAGACACAATTCTCGTTCAAGATTTTTCAACCACTTGCAAATAACATGTTTCTCCGTTACATGGAATAAATGTTTTTTACAGAAAATATGATAGAATATAGACAGCCCCAAATCGGACAATTTCGGCGATACTTCTTTATTGGTATAGATAGAAGAAGATATATAAGTGCGTTTCATCACATTAAAATCCATTTCCGATTTAGAACAAAGATCAATTTAGCTAGCGAAAACATGGACTAACAGCACTTGCCACCATGTAATTGTAGAACATATGGGAATTTAATTTTCCGATTTGTCCTTTTACTTCAGAGTTTTCCGAAAATTTTCAATTGTCATGTTTGGTTGGAATATTTTTGGTTGAAATATGTGTAATAATTTTATGGGACTCCATTCCAGAGGAGAGAGGAGTGTCATACCATCATAGACACATTTCTCATACCCAAAAACCATTAAATTCCAAATTGTGCTTGATTAGTTCTCGAGTTATGCAGAAGTTTGTGTTTGTGTACCCCCTGTAATTTGTGTTTCATTTGTATGGCAGTCCCCCCTTAGAGAGGGGTGTGGAGTGTCTAACAACCGTAAAAACATTTATTGCACCCTAAAACTTCCACTTGCCAAATTTGGTTTCATTTGCTTGATTAGTTCTCGAGTTATGTAGAAATTTTTTATTACTTTTTATGGCAGCCCCACCTAAGAGAGAGGGGAGGAGTATATGACCACCATAGAATCATTTATTGTACCCGAAAACCTCCATATGCCTAATTTGGTTTCATTTTCTTGATTCATTCTCGAGTAATGCAGAAATTTGTGTTTCATTTGTATGGCAGCGAGACCCCCCCCCCTTAGAGAGGGGGTGGAGAGTCCAACCATCATAGAAACATTCATTGCAGCCTAAAACCTCAATATGCCTAATTTATTTTCATTTTCTTGATTAATTCTCGTGTAATGTAGAAATTTGTGTTTCATTTGTATGTCAGACACCCCCCCCCCCCTAAGAGAGGGGGAGGAGTATCTAACCACGATAAAAACTTTTATTGCATCCTAAAACCACCACATGCCAAATTTGGTTCCATTTACTTGATTAATTCTCGAGAGATGCAGAAATTTGCGTTTCATTTGTATGGCCGCCCCCCTTAGAGAGGGGGCGGAGAGTCTAACCAACATAGAATCATTTATTGCGTCCTAAAACCTCCACATGCCAAATTTCGTTTCATTTGCTTGACTAATTCCCGAGTAATTTAGAAATTTGTGTTTAATTTGTATGACAGCTCCCTCTTAGAGAGGGAGGAGGGAGGGGTCTCAAACTATCGCGAAAACCTTTCCCGGCCCCAAAAAGCCCTACATACCAATTTTCATGTTGATCGGTTCAGTAGTTCCCGAGTCCATAAGAATCAGACAGACAGACAGACAGAAATCCATTTTTATGTATATAGATTATCGCAATTTACATGCTCTGCTAACTTTTCTCTATTTAGAAACAATTCTCCGTTAAAAATGCTTCAAGAAACATAATGAGCCAAAAAAAAATCGTTCAACAAAATTACCAAAACACATGTTAGAAAAACACACGCGAAATAGTGGCACCGGCGAGCAGTCTTCCATG
This sequence comes from Toxorhynchites rutilus septentrionalis, assembly GCF_029784135.1. NCBI lineage: Eukaryota > Metazoa > Arthropoda > Insecta > Diptera > Culicidae > Toxorhynchites > Toxorhynchites rutilus. The sequence goes on along the minus strand of NC_073745.1, from coordinate 332,805,368 downwards.
TTTCACAAAAAACACTGCGTCCGGAATAAACATGTCCACGCTGCTGTTCACAGTTTTGTGTTTGAGTACAAACATGATTTTTTCGTACCTATGTTAGAAAATATGACATGTTTGTATTCGTGGTATGTTTGGACATACGATGTTTAATCCCAATGTTTCACATGATGTTCGAACATGGTGTACAGTTTCTCTTGCATTTTCACCCCAAAGCACCGGCAGTGCGTAGAGTAGAAGAAGCGAATCGGACACCACACCACCACCACTCAACGCGTGGTGTGTTGGTATGTTGACATGGAAAAAATGCTTTCCTTTCATGACAATGGGTGCTTCATCAAAAATATTGGGCAAATAAAATAAACCTCTTCTTCTGTTCTGAACAAAATAAACATCGATTGATATGAGAGTTTTTCACATTTGATATAACATTTGATTTGATATTGATATTAGTGCACGCATCAATTTATATATTGAATTCATGTAACATTCGCTATTATTAGCTATTTGAACAAGTACTAAAATTGAATTATTCAACAGTGACATGTTAGGCGTGACGCTAACAACTCGACCACGGGAGCAACAATTTTGGCTGGATCTTTGAATACAAATGGCCAATACTGCTTGTTCGCGACGATCGCGACCCGAGCTACAAAACGAGCGGAGAAGAGGAGAAGAAAGGATGATGCAATCGCATGCACACATAGCATATGTAGTGCAGTGTAAGTGTAGCTTTTAGTTTTTTCTTTCATTCAGTTTGTGATAACATCGAGAAATTAATGGTGTGTTTTAGCCGCTGAAATTTCTCTGCTGGTTCTGCTGTGTGCCGCTGAAGGTTGCATCTAAAACTAATTATGGGTATTTATTTTTTTGGTCAGCATTTGTACGACGTCGCCCGCTATGCAGTCGGCTCCCCAGACTTTAATTGCCAACATGCACGCAAAAAAAAATAGAAAGCTTCTTTCTATTCAGAGAATGTTTTCTTTGAACGAAACCAAGGATTATTTAATCAGACTTGCAAAATGTGCATGAACGATCTATAAACTTTTACTTAGTCGCGGCAATACATACACACACTCTTTACAGATACACGGGCCGAAGGTTGTGCAGTCCACTGATGATTCAACAAGAGCCAAAGGTTGTACTGCTCATGACAACTCTACACGAGCTGGTGATTGCGCCGGTTAGTGATCATTCTATCCTGGATTCCTCGAGTCGAAAAAGACGCACCACGCTAGATATGGGGTGCAGACTAGGGGGTCGTTGCTGATTAACGGTCAGCTGCATCCCAATAGGAAGTATCCCATGTCGGGCACACGTACAGAGCACTGAAGACTGCAACATCCCAATTATGAGAACACTTGTAATACTTACCTCGAGCCAACCGCGAGTAATCGGTTACATATTACTAACATAGTTGTAAGCAAACATTGTCAAAATATTGAACTCCCGGCCCCGTTAGGCTGACGCCATATGAGCCTTAATAAAAATATATATTTTGGTGCATGAACTTATAGCATCTTAGTTCGTGCAATTTTTGAAATGCGAACTAAATTTCAAGTTCGTTTCTGTGAAAAAGTATACGAAGAAATGTTTTGGGATGAATAATTTCTTTCCGTGTATGAAAAGAAACGAAACGAAAGCAATGAATACTGCGACATCGGGTGATATGTTTGTACATGATGTTCTTGAATTATAAACATCGTGTTTGTTTTCACATGTCTATGTTTGTGTATCATTGTTCGTGTTGGGGATAGACACTCAACACTAGCGAGAATCATGTTCGAATTCAAACAAAAACATGGAATTTTCACATCGCGTGGACATGTGTAAGTGTTTTTCGGAAGATAGGATTTTTTTTATGCAGCTTAATTTTTTGGTTTTTCTGCGCCTAAATTTTCTCAGGGACCCCTGTGCGTCGGTCTGATCCGCGGACTGACACTGAATTATCCGTCTTTATTGTGCCGATCTCACCAGATCGACAGTAGACTTTGCGTTCGGAGAGTGTCGGCATTGGAAACGGCAACGACAAAGTTACAAAATGATGTTTAGAAAAGTCCACTATCGATACGCTGGGACCGACACGGGTCATTGTTCGGTTCATTGTCGGTCCCCTATTTCGGACGGGGCTCAACGTGTTAAATTCCGTCAATACGCCCCAACCGGCATTTCTAAGAAAGCCTAGCATCAATGATACTGTGAATATGACACGAAGAACTCAGCAGCCACTATCAATTTTGCTCTGGGTCGCAAAAAAAAACGTTTCGTTTTTTAATGAACACGACACAGCTGTATTCTAAAAAGGACGGTTGCATTCGTAACGCGTAAAATCTCTCAAATATAACAATACACATATTACCATTCACACATAATTCATCAACATATCACAATGTGCGATGGCATCCCGCGATGACGTTAAACTCGATTAGATAATAATAATAATAATCTGCTCGGTACCCAAACAAAACAAAACAAAACCAAAACGACACCCTACAATCGATTAACTTATAGACACAGTCGTCACCGGCGCAGACAGTGAGATATGTCTAAACGTGATAAGGAATGCGGGGCGACGTCGTCGACGAATAGTCGTAAGGAGGTAGGTAGGCGGAAAAGAGCAATCCAGACGCACCGACAGATTCTGTTGACTGTTCGGTGCGGTATGGCGTGGTGTGGATGCGAACACCAGCGCACCACGCAAAAGGAAGAAGACAAATTTGGACACCTCTTCCGTCTTCATACAGATCCTCCCTCGCCCCCCTTTTCACACCATCCCCCGTTCTCGCCTGCCACGTTTCCGCCTGTGTCGTAAATTGGCGAGCGCGGAGCTTTTGTTGTTGATACATAATCCATTCGAAGGCACAATCCAAGTCGTCAGACAGACCGGCGGGGAACGCTGTGGGTTGCCGGCAGGGATCGGCAGCAGTGGGCGGCGGGGTGCGTTAGTATAAACACGAATACGTTATACGTAAGAGCAGTGGCAGCCGCTCGAGACGACCTTGAAAATGTACGAAAGCGTGATGCATTCGACAGCGCGTGAAAGCTAGCAGGGGTGAAAAAAGGCGTGGAAGAAGTTTATTCTTTTCTTGGGCGAGATATCCTCCTAGCAGGTATGAAATCGAGTGTGTGGGGGTTTGGGAGCTAGTCAAGCACAGTTGCTTGCTGGCATCGATTGAGCAACCTGTAGGTATAACACTGTTTCAGTCATTCCGCACGAGGACAGTAATTTCGACGCGGTAATGCACCGCATTTTGGCTGGTTGGCCGTGAAAGAATGCTAGTAGCGTCGAGGCGATAACAGCGCAAAAGAAACCAAAGTCAGTGGACGGCCGGAGGATGATGAGGAGACCGGGAACCGCGTGTAAGTGGGTGGTAAAATTCTCTCTCCAGGCGAGACAAACGCAATAAAAATGTTTATTCAGTCGAACGCTCACACACACGCAATGGCTGAAGGAGCAGAAGAAATAAGGAGAAGAAGTCATGGAATGTGTATCAGGCGTAAAAATGGAAATGCATCTCGTATTTACGATATATATATATATATATATATATATATATATATATATATATATATATATATATATACTCTTATATTTAGGCTAGGAAGGTAGGAACGAATATTCAGATTGTGGCACAGACTGCAAAAGCAGCTATAAACATTATAAATGTGGATTATATGGGGAGATGCAAGTCCGGAATGGAACGCGTTACACAATACAAAGCTGGGTGCGGGTGGGTTGTGGTTCGTGTTGTTTTTTTTTCACAATTATGTAAGTCGATTTGACATTCCGGAATTCAACGAAGGGGAGATATTTTGTATTTGAACTGTTCGCAGCGGTACAATAGATTTCATAGCAGTACTGCATGCTGTGTAGTACAAATATCCAGGCCAGAAAATGCTACGATTTGGATTGTGTCGGTCAGCCAATTTTATTTCTCGGCTCATTCGTTCATGGTCATCAGCAGAATAAAACCAACCCTGTAAATTCGGAGTTCTTCAAATTGAAAATGTGGAATTTAAATTCATGGGCTGCAGATCCTCATTAGTTTCCCATTATAATCGGGAAAAATCTATTCGCGCTTCATATGTTTGTGTATGTTTATGTTTATGAACTAATCGAAAACTGACAAACTTTTTTCCGATTACAGTATTATGACAGTTTATGTCAATGTAATAAATAAGGTAAAGTATCGTATTGTACCTTTGCCGTACAAATGAAGCATACATTTCTGCATAACTCGAAAACTAATCAAGCAAATGGAACCAAAGGGCCTGGCCGGGTAAGGAAGTAAAAAGTGCCCCCAAACCAAATCACTAGCTGTATGGCAAATATTGTATAGGATATTAAATAAGAAATTTTGGCGGTTTATTTGAACCCCTATGTGGTTTGACGTAGTATCTATAGCGTTTATTTCACGCCAAAATTATCAAAAAAATTTCATCAAAAATTTTAGTACTAAAAAAAAATTGAAATTTTGAAATTTTTTTTTTTGGGATTGAGAGATTCAGTACTACTCTAATTCATATTTAAATGTGTTTCTACGGCTTTTCTAGATACGTGTGATTTTTTTTCAGATTTTTTTCAGTGTTGCGCGGTACTAAAATTTTTTTTTTTATATTTTCAAATAGTCTGGCTGGGTAAGAGAGTAAAAAGTCCCCCAAATCAAATCACCAGCTGTATGGAAAATATTGTATAGGGTACTAAATAAAACATTTTGGCAGTAGTACCATATATTCGAGTCCTTATATGGTACACCATATGATCTATGGTGAAAAAGGCACCTTTTGGTTCTTTTTCACGTCATTCTCAATAGCTTTGAGAAAAAAAATTTAAAAAAACCTGAAAGTGCATCTTACTTACGTGTATCGATCAATATTTTCAAACAATTTTTTCCTCAGAAAATAAAACACTAAAAAAAATTTTAATTAATTTTAATCTTCTTTTTAAATTAAATTTTTATTTTTTTTTATTTTGACATTCAGTACTACTCTGATTTGTATTCAAATTTCTTCCTACGTCTATTTTAGGGATATGTGATTTTTTTTTCAAAATGTTTAAGTGTTTTTCGCGGTACAAAAAAAAATATATATATATTTTCAGGTATTTCGAAATTTTGAAAAAAAATATTATAGACCTAATTTTACTCTACTTTTTATTTAAATGTGTTCGTATGTGTTGTTTTTTCCACATGTAGCTTATTTTTTTCATGAATTTTTAAGAGGATTGTGCGAAAGAATTGCTTTTTTGGCCTTTGGCCATTTTTAATTTATTTCGAATTTAGAAACCCATAACTGCTCTAATATTTTTTAAATTTTGTTTTTCATATGTCTAAATTTTGTCGGTATATTTAGAGTATTGCGCTGTACAACTTTTTTTCTTGCATCTTAAAATATATGAGATTATCTTTACATTGGATTTAGATGGTTTACCAAATTCATAGGAGTCAGCAGTACGATAGAGCTCTGTGAGAAAAAAAAATAAAGTCCTTGTGAAAAGATCATTCGGATTAATGAGAAGAACAAATCCGATTTGTTTTTTTTAATTTTAATCTTACAATTGAAAACCACGAATACAATAAAATAATCTATTTCGAGAAAATAAAAAAAAATAATGCAGACGATGAAGAAAATTATTTTTGTGCGCCGCAATGCTCTTAAAAATTCAGGAAAAATTACGCCACATGTAAAAAAGACACATAATAAAGCATTTAAATAAAAATTTGAACAGATGTGGGTCTCGAAGTTATTTTTTTTTTTAAATTTCGAAATGCCAGAAAATCTATAACATTTTTTTGTACTGTGTATTTATTTTTATTATTAGACGAAAAAATAGTTTGAAGATATTTATAAATCTAGAAAAGCCATAGGAGCACATTTAAATATGAATTAGAGTAGTACTGAATCTCTAAATCCCAAAAATTTTTTTTTCAAAATTTCAATATTTTTTTAGTATTAAAATTTTTGATGAAATTTTTTTTTTGATATTTTTTCTTGATACACCGTAGTAAGATGCACATTCAGTATTTTTTTCAAATTTTCATCTCGGATCTGTTGAGGATGGCGTGAAATAAACGAAAAAGTACGTTTTTCACTATAGATCCTATGTTCAACCACATAGGGGTTCAAATAAACCTCCAAAATTTCTTATTTAATATCCTATACAATATTTGCCATACAGCTGGTACCGCGCAACACTGAAAAAAATCACACATATCTAGAAAAGCCGTAGAAACATATTTAAATATGAATTAGAGTAGTACTGAATCTCTAAATCCCAATAATTTTTTTTCAAAATTTCAATATTTTTTTAGTACCAAATTTTTTGATGAAATTTTTTTTTGATAATTTTTCTTAATACACCGTAGAAAAATTATCACATTCAGTATTTTTTTTAAATTTTTATCTCGAATCTTTTGAGGATGGCGTTAAATAAACAAAAAAATACGTTTTACACTATAGATCCTACGTCAAACCACATAGGGGTTCAAATAAACCGCCAAAATTTCTTATTTAATACCCTTTACAATATTTGCCATACAGCTAGTGATTTGGTTTGGGGGCACTTTTTACTACCTTACCCGGCCAGGCCCTTTGACATATGGAGGTTTTAGGGAGCAATGAATGTTTTTATGGTGATTTGACACTCCTTTCTCCTTCTAAAGAGGAGGAGGGGAGGGTGCTGAGCAACTCGAGAATTAATCAAACAAATTGGATTAAACTTAGCATATAGAGGTTTTAGGGATCGGTAAACGTTTCTATGGTGGTTCGACACTCCTCCCTCCTCTCTAAGGAGAGGCTACCATACAAATGAAACACAAATTTCTTAGACACTCCTAGAGACGAATGAACTCTCAGAGTTTAAAGTCTCTCTAATTCAATACCTTCCTTCCTTCCTTAGACACTCCACCCCCACCCTGCATAACTTGAAAAATAATCAATCAAATGGAGCCAAATTTCGCATGGAAGGATTTTGAATATGAGAAATGTTTCCCTTCTTCCTCTGAAATAGAAAGGAAGTCCCATAAAAATAATACGCATATCTCAACCAAATATATTCCAACCAAACATGACAATTAAAATTTATTTTTAATGTGATAAAACTCACTCCTATACCTTCTTAAAAATATAAATAAAAATGGATCACCGAATGTGTTGATAAGAGCAAAACTCGAGAAAGGAATTGTCCGATTTGGGGCTGTCTTTATTCTATCACATTTTCTGTGTCAAATATTTATTCCATGTAGCGGAGAAACATGTTATTTGCAAGTGGTTGAAAAATCTTGAACGAAAATTGTGTCTCGAAATAATCTGATATTATAATGATGAGTTTTGGTTGAAGTACTAGCAATTTTCTAGTAAAAGGTAATTTTAAAGGGTAGATTAGAAAATCGATTAATGAACAGTTCTGCGATTGGACCTATGAACGTGCGCTTAGTAAAAAAACGTGAATGTGATAACGAAAAAAAAAATTTGGGCGGGACGAAGTTTGCCGTGTCAGCTGTCTTGCATAAAAACACACGTTCGAAACAGAACGCAAAATGTTACGTCTCGTACATCAGATGCGGACATTGTCTCGTGCGATAACCATCGATATGCCTGCTATCAGATTTAATGAAAAGTAGCTCGGAGCAGAAGCAAAAAGCGTGACACAAACGCTATACACCGCGCGTGGTCCCGCATACCAAACATTGGCAAAAGCACAAACAAATCGTAGAGTTGGCTCTATCAGGCGACCACTAACCATTCTGCAACTGCAACTTGTGGTTTGCCAACCTCGCAGCTCTGCGCTACGTTCCGGTTCTGGTATTCTTCTACTGCATTCTTGTTATGACTGCCATTGGCCGCATACAAACAGTTTGCAGTTCGCCAGACTAGGCGTTTTTTTGCTGGTCCTAGGCGCGAGGTCACTATCTCCCCGTTGGATTCGCTGTCAACGATTCCGTGTGACTGCACCACACCAGGATTCGATGATGGGGAAGGCTTCACTAGTGGCAAAAACGTGAATACATGTGGCGCGTCGATAGACGCGTCGTGTGTCGTTTTGTGTGGTTAGTCACTGTAAAACAGGCTCACATGAATTGGTGCGTTGTATTCAAGGCATGTCACGTTGGTAATTTGACATTATATTGTATAGATGGTACATTTTTTATACGGTTTATACGGTCCGCCACTTTGTCCCTTCCATTTCGTACTTGCGAAACTAATGCTATGTCCTGTGCATCTTTGTCCATGGGGACTTACAAGACGCCTGTCTCATTCGTCTGTTTAGTTTCAATATATTTGTTCTATTATTTTTAATCGCTGGGATTTTTCATCGCTTGACATCGCTTTGAGTTACAAAAAAAAATAATTTTTCATATCTTGGGAGCAAATAATTGAGGCAAAATCATTTTGATGTGTCTACAGGACGGAGAAATTAAAAAAAAAGTTGATGATGTGTCCGAAACACGATCGTGTAGTTGATACAGAATTACGTTAGAATATTTATTACATATCTGTTTGAATAACTTTGAAAAGATACACCACAGTTTTACTCGGCTGCTCGCAGCAACGCTCTTGCCGTTACTAACTTCTAGCTTGACTGACTGACTGACTTGTTCAATTTTTTTTATTCAAGGAAATGGCACATAAAGGGTGTGTCACATCAAATTGCATCACGGAAAGAACGCTGTAGAAATTCACCCAGTAGACCGATCCTTTTGAAAATTTTAGACAGTAAAATAAAAACTATTAAACAACTTTTGGCATTTTATTTTTATCCATACTTCGAGCCCAAGCCCGTATGCTCGCACCTTCCTCTTTACCCCGTCCATAAGGTTCTGTACAACGTCAGGTTGTAGTTTTTTTTGAACAGAAATCCATTTTCTCTTGAAGTCCGCCTCCGATTTGACAACTTTAGGGTTATTCCGGAGGGCCTGCTTCATAATCGCCCAATATTTCTCTATTGGGCGAAGCTCCGGCGCGTTGGGCGGGTTCATTTCCTTTGGCACGAAGGTGACCCCATTGGCTTCGTACCACTCCAACACGTCCTTTGAATAGTGGCACGAAGCGAGATCCGGCCAGAAGATGGTCGGGCCCTCGTGCTGCTTCAATAGTGGTAGTAAGCGCTTCTGTAGGCACTCCTTAAGGTAAACCTGCCCGTTTACCGTGCCGGTCATCACGAAGGGGACGCTCCGCTTTCCGCAAGAGCAGATTGCTTGCCACACCATGTACTTTTTGGCAAACTTGGATAGTTTTTGCTTGCGAATCTCCTCCGGAACGCTGAATTTGTCCTCTGCGGAGAAGAACAACAGGCCCGGCAGCTGACGAAAGTCCGCTTTGACGTAGGTTTCGTCGTCCATTACCAGGCAATGCGGCTTCGTCAGCATTTCGGTGTACAGCTTCCGGGCTCGCGTCTTCCCCACCATGTTTTTCCTTTCGTCGCGGTTAGGAGCCTTCTGAACCTTGTATGTACGCAGGCCCTCCAAATTCAAATTCAGCTTATTGGCGACATCCCGGACCGAACTTCTCGGATCACGTCTAAACTGCTTAACTACGCGCTTGTGATCTTTTTCACTGACGGAGCATCCATTTTTGCCGTTCTTCACCTTCCGGTCGATGGTTAGGTTCTCAAAGTATCGTTTTAGTACTCTGCTGACCGTGGATTGGACGATTCCCAGCATCTTACCGATGTCCCGATGTGACAACTCCGGATTCTCGAAATGAGTGCGCAGGATTAATTCACGACGCTTTTTTTCGTTCGACGACATTTTTCCAAATTTACGAAAAATTGACAGTGAAGCATGGCCAACGTGATCTATACACTCTTATCTGATTATAAGCAAAAGCTGAAGATATAATTCCTAAAAATTAAATTTCTACAGCGTTTTTTCGTGATGCAATTTGATGTGACACACCCTTTAGTACAAATATGGCTTTTTGTACCGAGCTATACAATACTTACATATACAAGCTATAACATATTACAATCTTAATAACTCATCCTACTTATAAATAACTTTAATCTAATTTAATTTAAGGTCTTAATTTTGTTATTTAATTTTGACTAACTAACTTTAACAAATTTTCAACGCCAGTGAGATCGTCTTCTTAGTTTGAAGTACTGATACCGAACTTTTGTCTCGCTTTTGCATATAGAGCGCAATCATCTAGAATGTGTTTGATTGAAAGATATGAATTACATCTTGTACCTGGAGGGCGAGGGGAATTATCGAGAAGATAACTGTGTGTCATGTGTGTGTGGCCAATTCTCATTCTCGTTAAAATCACTGACTCTTTTCGTGATTGCCTATATGACGTGAGCCATTCATAAGGTCCTTTTTTTATAATTCGTAATTTGTTCTCGGTGATGTCATTCCAGGTTTTCAACCAACACTCTTTTATTTTTGCCTTTATTTGAGCTTTACCACTAGATATGTCTAGAGCTGGATCATTAATGTGCAACACATAAGATTGTTTGGCCAGTTCATCTACCGTTTCATGACCATATAATCGAGAATGACTTGGAATCCATAAAAAGTTGATTACTTCGCCATAGCCTTTAGCGGTTTTTAAATCATCTTGGATATGTTGGATAATTGGATTATCACTGAAAATATTCTCAATAGCTTTCAGAGAACTCAGGGAATCGAATGCAATTAAGGCTTTGGTGATAAAACCTGCTTGAAATACATATTTTATCGCATGATGTATTGCTTTTAATTCTGCGCAGACAATCGTTGATCCTGGTGCGAGATGTTCTTGATACTGATACGACGAACTAAATACTGCGAATCCGGTGAAGTCGCCGGATTGAGAGCCATCAGTATACACAAATAAAAAATCACAGAACTTGTTTTCTATTTCACTAAAAAGCATACGATATTGATCATCTGAAGTACTAGATTTTTCAAACTAATGATAAATCTATGTTTGGTTTCGTTCCAGTCCATGGACAAATCGTATGAAAACCATGACGAGAAACACTTTCAATTTTCGATTGATATGTGTGTTTCAAAGTACCTTACATAGAATGGTCGTGCTAGACGAGGTCGAGATGAGTAGTGATTTGTGATTTCCGAATTATCCATATAAGAAAACAGAGGGTGGTTCGCTTGTGATTGAATTCTAATTCCGTATGTAACAGTCTGTATGTCTCTTCGTAACGTCAGTGGAATCTGTAACGTTTTCCGGTTGTTATAAATCAAAATGCATGAAAAATTTAAATGAATAAATTATAGCAACCAGTGCGGAATCAATAATACGCAATGCCATCTATGCGTCGTAATTTCCCAACTATTTCTTTGGGGTCCAGCTCCTCTCAAATAATTGCAAACGAGAAGGGAATATTCGGCGAATTTCTTTGCAAGAAATTTCACGGGCGGAAATCAATGGCCACTTGGCATACCACAAGTAGAACCTGTAATTTTTTGGAACTCTCGGCCATTTCGTTTGCGAAGCGGTCAGAGAGCGGAACGTTTTTTTTAAGTGCGAATAAGTACAAAAAGGTACATTTGTGAAATATTGTTTCGGAAGTGAAAAGTAGTATTATAATTTCATTTTATTTTTTATTAGATACAGCAGTTAGTAAAGTGTGAATTCAGTTTCAGTTTCGCTATTTTTACGTTGATTTTGAGAAACAAAGGTAAATTCCATTTCTTCCCAATCTAACCCAACACTGTAATTAATCACGCGTTTCCGTTGAACAGATTGCCTGTTCAACAGGCAGCATATCCGGGATTCTGGATATCCCATTTAACCGGAATAAACAGAGCTGAGGATTCTTTATTCGCAACGAACGGGTGTGAGTAATCGAGGATCGCCCGACCGGCACTCGGCGTGTTTCGCAGTGTCCCGCAGCGTCCGTCCCCATACGCTGCGTTTTTTGAGTTTCCTGACCGCGGAATCCTGGTCGGTAGCAACGAGCAACAACGGTGGCTTACCGTCAGCAAATTCAGCTGCGACTGTATCCAGCTCGTTTCCATCGCACGCTATCAGTCCGGTAAAAACCCTGCGCGCAGGTAGGTGACGAAAGTGAACGCATGGCCATAGCGTAGAAACGTAACGCTACTAAATTCCAAGTCTTATTGAGAGTGTTGGGAAGAGAGAGCTTTCGTTGAGAGTTTAGGATTTGAGAAATAGAGGAAGATTTTTTTTTTTTTTATCCAAAATATATATTTTATTAAGGCTCATATGGCGTCAGCCTAACGGGGCCGGGAGTTCAATTTTTCTACAATGTTTGCTTACAACTATGTTAGTAATATGTAACCGATTACTCGCGGTTGGCTCGAGGTTAGTATTACAAGTGTTCTCATAATTGGTATGTTGCAGTCTTCGATGCTCTGTACGTGTGCCCGACACGGGATACCTGCTATTGGGATGCAGCTGACCATTAATCAGCAACGCCCCCCTAGTCTGTACCCCATATCTAGCGTGGTGCGTCTTTCTCGACTCGAGGAATCCAGGATAGAATGGTCACTAGCCGGCGCAATCATCAGCTCGTGTAGAGTTGTCATAAGCGGTACAACCTTTGGCTCTTGTTGAATGATCAGTGGACTGCACAACCTTTGGCCCGTGTATCTGTAAAGAGTGTGTGTATGTATTGCCGCGACTAAGTAAAAGTTTATCGTTTGGATAGGAGGGATATGAAACGGGGACACAACGAAGGAAACATCATTAAACGTTGACATCGGCGTTTCTGAGGAACAGGTATAGATGAAGAAGAAGATCAGGATCACGGCTACCTAAGATATCCCGGACGGGGATATCCGATTGTCTGCCTTGTGCTCTCAGTACTCTAGAGAGCTGAGAGCGAGCAGCATGGAACCGGATACACGACCAGACAACATGCTCGATGTCGTGGTAGCCATCGCCACAATCACAAAGATTGTTTGCTGCGAGCCCAATGCGATAGAGATGCGCGTTTAGGTTGTAGTGATTGGACATAAGCCGAGATATCACGCGAATGAAATCACGACCTACATTCAATCCCTTGAACCATGCACTCGTCGAGACCTTAGGGATAATCGTGTGTAACCAACGACCGAACTCATCTTCACTCCACATGCGCTGCCAACTTACGAGCGTATTCTGACGAGGAATGTGGAAAAATTCATTATAAGCAATTTGCCTTTCAAAAAGTGTGCCTTCTGAAGCGCCCACCTTAGCTAGCGAGTCCGCTTTCTCATTCCCCGGTATCGAGCAATGAGAGGGAACCCATGCTAAGGTAATCTTGAATAATTTTTCGACCAAAACACTCAATAGTTGTCTTATACTTGTTAGGAAATAAGATGAGCATTTATCAACTTTCATTGAGCGGATTGCCTCTATTGAGCTGAGACTGTCTGAAAAAATAAAATAGTGGTCGATGGGCAATGTTTCAATGATCCCTAATGCGTAATATATCGCACCCAGTTCAGCGACATACACGGAACAAGGATCTTTGAGTTTGAAAGAGGCACTGGAATTTTCATTGAAGATGCCGAAGCCAGTGGACCCGTTTATGAATGAACCGTCAGTAAAGAACATTTTATCAGATCTAACTTTCCCATATTCTGCCGAAAATATCGGCGGAATAGAATCGGAGCGTAGGTGATCTGGGATTCCATGGATTTTTTGTCGCATGGACAGATCAAAAATGACAGAGGAATTGCAGAAGTATGGGAAGCAAACTTGGTTGGAGATGCCTGGTGAAGGGTGCACGTCGTGGGTAAGGTACTCATGGTATATAGACATAAAACATGACTGAGGAGTCAGTTGGAGTAGATTTTCGAAGTTATCAATCACCAATGGATTCATGATCTTGCAACGGATGAGAAATCTGTAGGATAATTCTGTGAACCGAAGAGTAAGCGGGGGTACTCCTGCCAAAACTTCGAGACTCGTCGTATGTGTCGAATGCAAACACCCCATGGCTATACGCAAGCAACGATATTGTATTCTCTCCAGCTTGAGAATATGAATCCTGGCAGCTGATCGGAAGCAAAAACTGCCATATTCTAACACTGATAGTATCGTTGTTTTGTACAACTGAATGAGGTCTCCTGGATGGGCACCCCACCATGTTCCGGTAATTGTTTGGAGAAAATTGATTCTTTGCTGGCATTTCTGTTTCAAATACGCAATGTGTCTCCCCCAGGTACATTTAGAATCAAAATATACACCCAGGTATTTGAAAAACATAGAGTGTTGGATCGTTTTGCCGGATAGGTGAAGCTGGAATTGGGCGGGTTCGTGCTTCCTAGAAAAAACGACCATTTCAGTTTTCTCCGTAGAGAATTCGATACCCAGCTTGAGGGCCCACGTGAACAGATTGTTCAGGGTATCTTGCAACGACTTTTGCAGAACGACGGGATTAGTACCCGTGATGGAAATAACTCCATCGTCTGCAAGTTGTCTCAACGTGCAGTCTCTAGTTAGACAATCATCCATATCATTGACGTAAAAACTGTACAAGAGGGGGCTTAGGCAGGAGCCTTGTGGTAGGCCCATAAAACTGTAACGAGAAGATTTCGAGCTGCCATGAGAGAAAATCATGTGCTTTTCTGACAGTAAATTGTACAGGAAATTGTTAAGAATTGGTGAAAGTCCACGATTATGAAGCTTCTCTGAGAGAATTTCCATGGAAACTGAATCAAATGCCCCTTTGATATCGAGAAAAACGGAAGCCATTTGTTCTTTGCGAGCAAATGCGATTTGGATTTCAGAAGATAGCAGCGCGAGACAATCATTTGTCCCTTTACCTCGGCGGAAGCCAAACTGCGTATTTGACAGTAAATTGTTCGTTTCGACCCACTTGTCCAAACGAAGTAGAATCATTTTCTCTAACAATTTACGAATACAGGATAACATTGAAATCGGCCTATACGAGTTGTGATCGCTAGCCGGCTTGTTGGGTTTCCGTATGGCTATCACTCTCACTTGTCTCCAGTCATGCGGGACAATATTCAGCTCCAGAAACTTGTTGAACAAGTTCAGCAAACGCTGTTTTGCCAAGTCGGGAAGATTCTTCAACAAGTTGAATTTAATCTTGTCCGACCCCGGAGCTGAATTGTTACATGAGAGAAGGGCAATTGAGAATTCCACCATCGAAAAATTCTCATAATCGCTTTGAAGTGGAATGTCGCGTACGACGTTTTGTGCAGGAACGGTGTCGGGGCAAACCTTCCTTGCAAAGTTAAAAATCCAACGGTCAGAGTATTCCTCACTTTCGTTTGTATGGTTCCAGCCACGCATTTTCCTAGCCGTATTCCAAAGAGTGCTCATAGCGGTCTCCCTTGACAAACCATTGACGAACTTCCGCCAATATCCACGCTTTTTTGCTTTAACCAAACCTTTTAGTTTGGCTTCTAGAGCTTGGTACTTTAGAAACCATTCCACTAATCCAGTTTTCCTGAATTTTTTGAAAGCGGATGATTTTTCAAGGTAGACCTTTGAACACTCCCTGTCCCACCAAAGTGATGGAGGACGACGTCGGAAAGTGGTAGCCGGTACACGTTTCTTTTGAGCTTGAAGTGTGCTTTCGTAAATCAAACTCGATATAAAGTTATACTCTTCGAGTGGAGGAAGTTCATGCATTGAAACAATTGCTTCAGATATTATTTCCGCAAATGTTCTCCAGTCAATATTCTTCGTGAGGTCATACGAAATATTGACTGACTCACGAAAGCTTGATTCATTAGCGATCGATAAAATTATTGGTAGGTGATCACTACCGTGGGGATCTTGGATTACCTTCCACATGCAATCCAGGGATAACGAAGAAGAGCATAGAGATATGTCTAGCATGCTTGCCCGTGCAGGAGGGTTGGCTATTCTGGTTGCTTCCCCAGTATTCAAAACTGTCATGTTGAAGTTGTCGCACAGATCATAAATCAAAGTGGCACGGTTGTCATCGTAGAGTGATCCCCATGCTGTTCCATGGGAGTTGAAATCACCTAAGATTAACCGCGGCTCCGGTATTGCCTCGATAGTATCAAAGAACTGATGGCGACCTACCGTAGTTCTGGGAGGGATATATATCGAAGCAATGCAGAGGTCTTTGCCATTGATTTGTGTCTGGCAAGCAACAACTTCAATGCCTGTCATCGATGGGAGAGTGACTCTATAGAAGGAGTGACATTTTTTAATCCCCAATAGTACGCCACCAAACGAGTCATTTCGATCGAGGCGAATAATGTTGAAATTGTGGAAATTCAGCTCATCGGCTGAAGAAAGCCATGTTTCACAGAG
This sequence comes from Toxorhynchites rutilus septentrionalis, assembly GCF_029784135.1. NCBI lineage: Eukaryota > Metazoa > Arthropoda > Insecta > Diptera > Culicidae > Toxorhynchites > Toxorhynchites rutilus. The sequence continues at coordinate 332,789,165 of NC_073745.1, read as the reverse complement.
AGAAAATACATCACAGTTAGAGCTGTGAACTAAAAATTTAAACTGATCTAGTTTAGGAATGATGCTTCTGCAATTCCACTGTATTACAGTGGTCAAATCCTTGACCTCTTGCCCTGAATCAGGCATCGAGGGAAATGAACGCTGCCAAAAAACCACATTTTTCTTTCAAAAATGTTCTCACAATCGGAAGCAAACATAATACTATGCTTCTAAGAGGGTCGTTTATATTTAAAGCATTTAAAATGTTGTCCACCAGGTCAGAAAGCGCAAGCAAGCCAGATTGTGGCTGTTGCCTCGACCGCGAAAAAGGAGCAGACGTGTTGGGTGCTGCTCCGGGAAGTGCTGAGGACCCCTGGTGCGTAGAAAAACCGCTTAAACCAGGAGGTACTTGCTTCGGTCTATTCTCAGCACGTTCGATTCGAGTTTTCATTCCAACTTGGGAAGTTTCGGTTTTCTTTCTGGGGAGTGATGGAAAAGAAGTAATTTTTCTTTTCCTGATGGCACCCTGCGATGTACCGGAACTTCCTGCATTGGGAGCGTCAGCAACAGGCTCGTCGTTCTGCAGAATGGAGTAGGGATTGTCCTGAGTCGTTGGAACGGGACTCTTAAGCATTTCTGCATAAGTCCGCTTGGAACGTTCCTTTAAGGAACGCTTGATTTTTTCCCCTCGTTGTATGTACACCGGGCATTGAGTAAGATCATGAGGAGTCCCGCCGCAATGAAGACACTTGCGCTCTTTCGGGCAAGGATTCTCATCATGGCTCTCTCCACAATCTGCGCAACGTTTTTTGTTGCAACAATAGGCGGCCGTGTGACCGAGTTGCATACATTTGTTGCATTTCATTACCCGGGGTACAAACAACCGAACAGGTAAACGAAGTGCACCTATTGCAACGTAGTTTGGAAGGGCGGAACCCTCAAATGTCACACGAAAAGAGTTTGTCCGATTGAGAACTCTTTTGTCATTTTTAAGTGACACAGATTTCAGTCGATCGCATGCAAGAATCTTCACACTTTTAAGTGAAGAGTTCTTGAAGCGACCGACTCCATCGAGTATCTCTTTTCGAGTCAAACCCTTTTCGTTTATTACACCGTCTATTTCAACGTTGCAACAGGGTACGTATACGCGATACTCGTTCGCAAAGAGATCACAGCGCGTTATTTCATTCGCTTGGGTTCTGCTGGAGACGACAACTCGTAATTTGTCTGGCCCCATCCGAGTAATCTCGGTAACTTCGGAAAATTTCTGTGTCAACTCTTTTGAGATGCGAATGACGTTAAGAGGTTTGGATTTTCGTCTAAAGTATACGATAAATGGGCCTTTGGCGCCATCAGGGTATTCTTTTAGACGAAAATCCTGCTTCTCGTCTTTTTCCTCATCTTCAGAGCTTTCTATTTCGTACACAGAATTTTCCTCCTCATCTTCTGTTTCATCCTCCTGCTCTTCAGGAGGAGGTTCATTATCTGAGATATTCTTTGGCGTGGGTGGGGGATCCTCCCCGCCCTCTGCCATATTAATAAAAACGAAGAAGTAGACAACTGTTCGATATGAACAGAAAATAATAATTTGGAAAATATAAATTAGTAAAAGAAATTATATTTCTATATTAGTTATTGTTGAAAATTTTATTTATTTCAATTTTTGTTATTATGTGTAATTTGAAAATGAAAAAAAGTTCCAATAAATGTTCAACGGTGATGTAAGAAATGAACACCCCTAATGCCAACGCTTGCCGATATGATAAACACAAAGATAAACAATGGTATAAATCGAGCACAGAAGCTATACAGAATGATGGAAGAGGTAAGAGGAAAATAAACTTCTACTTGCCCCGCTGCTGTGTAGCGTGTGTGATGATGTGACTTGCTGCCGGATTGTCTCGATAGCGCACCACTTTTTATGAGCTTTACTCGCTCGCAGCGCACCAGATGAAAAAATACACACTAGAAACGGATGTAAAAAAAACACCTGTATCGGGTATCGGAGAAGGAAATAAATTGTAAATAGGGATGTAAATGAGTTTTTTTTTCTTTCACGAAATAATATTTCGTTTCGGTTAATTTTATTCAGAATCTTTTCTGGTTGATTCCATCTCCTAAAGCTACCTACTCGAATTGGGAAGGTTCCTGAAAATTCAGGTATTCGCGGAAATCGGAGTTTTGGGTTATCGCATTTTTTGCAGGGAAGTTCACGTAGGTTTCGTGACCTTTTCCCTATATCGTGCGTGGTCGTTCGAGGCTAGCTTGACCCTGAGAGAAATTCCAATAGTTAGTCGGGCAAATAACACGACAGGTGGTCTCCCTTTGGGAGTGGCGCTAAAGCCACCTGATTTAGCTAAACTCGCGTGTCGGGACTTCGAACGGTTACAAATCAATCCAGAATCAGCAAGAATGCTGGAAATCGGGCTTGTTCTGAATGCTCCTATGGCTAATCTCATTCCGGAATTATGAACAGGGTCGAGTTGCTTAAGAATGTTCTTTCGAGCTGTGGAGTATAGCATCGATCCGTAATCCAATCTCGACAGGACTAGAGTTTTGTGTAATGTAAGAAGTGTTTTTCGGTCTGATCAACAGTTTGTGTTTGACAGAGTACGTATGATTTTGACTGCTGCCATTGAACGAGCCTTCAATTGTTATTCGGTTATTCCAACTGAGTTTTGAAGCTAGAGTCATCCCAAAAATTTGTGAGAATCCACAACATTCAGTGTTTGCCAATTTAAGAAGAGCGATGGACGAACATGACGTTTGTCTGCAAAAATGCATGACTTCTGTTTTTAGGATTGAAATTCTGAATCCAGTATGATTGCTCCATTGTTGGAAGCTATTCAACAATGTCTGCAAATTTTGTTGAATTTCTCTCAAGAATTTCCTGCGGAGGGAAGCTACTGAATCGTCAGCAAAGATGAGTTTTCTTATAGAAGAGGTGAAGTATCTCTTTATGGAATTCATTGCAACCAAAAATAACGTTACACTTAACACTGCTTTCTGAGGGACTCCGTTTTCTTGATTATGTAGCGATGAGAAACTGTTTCCGACGTTTATTCGGAATTGTCGATCACGGAGGAAATTATCTACGAATCTAAGCATATTTCCTCTGACGCCATAGTCAGATAATAGTTGAATTATCAAGTATTTCCACGAAGTATCGTACGCTTTTTCAATATCGAAAAAGATACACACTAAGTGTTCCTTGTTGACAAAAGCCTCTTGAATAGTTGATTCTAGAGTGATCAAATTATCCATCGTATTTCGATATTTACGAAACCCGGATTGTGCCGAATCTAGTATCTCATTAGATTCTAGATACCACATCAATCTTTTGTTGACCATTTTTTCCATCAGTTTGCAGAGACAGCATGTTAACGATATCGGTCGATAGTTAAGGGGATTCAAAGAACTTTTCAATGGTTTTAGAATAGCTATAACGATTGATTCCTTCCACTGATCTGGGAAAACTCGTTGTTCCCAAATCTCATAGTTCAATTTTAGTAGGTGGTACAGTCCTTCCAAAGACAAATTTTTAATCATGTCATAATGGATGTCTACTCCAACTGACTCCTCAGTCAAGTTTTATGTCTCTATACCATGAGTACCTTACCCATGAAGTGCACCCTTCACCGGGCATCTCCAACCAAGTTTGCTTCCCATACTTTTGCAATCCCTCTGTCATTTTTGATCTGTCCATGCGACAAGATTACATTCCGGGGATATTTTCGGCAGAATATGGGAAAGTTGGATCTGATAAAATGTTCTTTACTGACGGTTCATGCATAAACTGGTCCACTGGCTTCGGCATCTTCAATGAAAATTCCAGTGCCTCTTTCAAACTCAAAGATCCTTGTTCCGTGTATGTCGCTGAACTGGGTGCGATATATTACGCATTAGGGATCATTGAAACATTGCCCATCGACCACTATTTTATTTTTTCAGACAGTCTCAGCTCAATAGAGGCAATCCGCTCAATGAAAGTTGATAAACGCTCATCTTATTTCCTAACAAGAATAAGACATCTATTGAGTGTTTTGGTCGAAAAATTATTCAAGATTACCTTAGCATGGGTTCCCTCTCATTGCTCGATTCCGGGGAATGAGAAAGCGGACTCGCTAGCTAAGGTGGGCGCTTCAGAAGGCACACTTTTTGAAAGGCAAATTACTTATAACGAATTTTTTCACATTCCTCGTCAGGACACACTCGTTAGTTGGCAGCGCATGTGGAGTGAAGATGAGTTCGGTCGTTGGTTACACACGATTATCCCTAAGGTTTCGACGAAAGCTTGGTTTAAGGGATTGAATGTCGGTCGTGATTTCATTCGCGTGATATCTCGGCTTATGTCCAATCACTACAACCTAAACGCGCATCTCTATCGAATTGGGCTCGCAGCAAACAATCTTTGTGATTGTGGCGATGGCTACCACGACATCGAGCATATTGTCTGGTCGTGTATCCGGTTCCATGCTGCTCGCTCTCAGCTCTCTAGAGCACTGAGAGCACAAGGCAGACAATCGGATATCCCCATCCGGGATATCTTAGGTAGCCGTGATCCTGATCTTCTGCTTCATCTATACCTGTTCCTCAGGAACGCCGATGTCAACGTTTAATGATTTTTCCTTCGTTGTGTCCCTGTTTCGTATCCCTCCAATTCGATCTATAAACTTTTACTTAGTCGCGGCAATACATACACACACTCTTTTCAGATACACGGGCCAAAGGTTGTGCAGTCCACTGATGATTCAACAAAAGCCAAAGGTTGTACCGCTCATGACAACTCTACACGAGCTGATGATTACGCCGGCTAATGACCATTCTATCCTGGATTCCTCGAGAAGACACACCACGCTAGATATGGGGTTCAGACTAGGGGGGAGTTGCTGATTAATGGTCAGCTGCATCCCAATAGGAAGTATCCCGTGTCGGGCACAGGTACAGATCATTGAAGACAGCAACATCACAATTACGAAAACACTTGTAATACTAACCTCGAGCCAACCGCGAGTAATCGGTTACATATTACTAACATAGTTATAAGGCAAACATTGTCGAAATATTGAACTCCCGGCCCCGTCAGGTTGACGCCATATGAGCCTTAATAAAAATATATATTTTGGATAAAAAAAAAAAAAAATAATGGATGTTATCAGGTCCAGTGGATCCTCCCTTGCAGCTATGTAATGCCCATTCAAGCTCAGCGAAAGTAAACGGCAAATTGAGTTCATTTAAACCTCCAATTTAATTAATTATAGTATTATGTTGTTTAGATTGAATTTTGTGTTCCAAAAATTCGGGGGAATAGTTTTCTGAGCTAGATGTAGATGAGAATGTATTTGCGAGTGTTTCAACAAACTTACTTTGATTTGTTAAGACATTATTATCAACTTTCAGTGTCGTAATTGCTCGAAGTTTTCCTTTTCCACTCACTTTTTGTATTTTTGCCCACACTTCTCGAATATGTGTGTTTAGATTTATACTTGGTACGAATTTAGACCATGATTCATATTGTGCTTTTCTCGTTTCTCGCCAGGCCCTTGCCCGCAAGATTTTCTATTCAGCTTCGTTTTCAGTGGTCATGCATCTGTTGAATTTCTTTGAAGCCTTCTTTCGGGCTTCAATACACTTTATTATGTCCTTTGACCACCATGATGGCTTAACTTTTTTGATTTCACTAGTAGTCATCGGAATAGACCGCTTAGCAGCATCTACGAGACAAGAGGAAAACTGTTCTACTTTATGCAACACATCGCCAGGCTGATCATAATCAGCATTTAAGGATACTAAATGTTGATAGTTCGCCCAGTCAGCTGCTTGCGTGATCCAACGAGGGCGTTTCGTAATATTGAGATTACGTTGGAGAGGTGTCAGTATAATAGGGAAGTGATCACTCGAGCAAAGGTCGGAATGTACCTGCCACGAAGAGTGGGAGAGGAGACAAGGAGAACCGAATGACAAATCAATAGCTGAATATGAGTTATTGGCAACACTATAATGCGTAGGAGAACCATCATTTAAAATATTTAAATTGTGTTCATCAATTACACATTCGATAAGTCTGCCCTTAGAACTTGTATTGCCAGAACCCCAAATTACGTTATGTGCATTACATATGGCACAGGAAGCTGTTTCAAGAGATCATTAAGTTCGGTATCAGTAACTGGTTTGTTTGGTGGCAAATAAAGGCTACAGTCATTTGGATTGGAAAAGTAATCGCTACAGCTACAGCCTGAAGTTCTGTGTCTACGTAAATTTCTTCAGAGAAGAAGGTTTCATGAACCGCGATTGCTACACCTCCTGATGCACTTAAATGGAATTGATCAAGTTTATAATACATATTGAAATTTTTTAAAGTAGGTCTACGATCATAATCGAAATGAGTTTCTTGAATCGAGATTACATCCACTATGAGTAATTTGAGTTCATCAAAATTATTATAAAAACAGTTTTCATTCCATTGTATGATTGTTTTGTCCATAATAAAAAGGATTAGCGTATTATGAAAGAAACTCAGAGGATCTTTAAAATTCATCTAAATAAACCTCGTCAACAAATATGGACATATTGACAGCTTGTGATATTGTAGATAATTCGTTATCGTCCATTACGGAATAAGATATTGAATTTTCAAATAAGTTTTCTGTTGTTAGTGTTTCATCTTGTCCTTTCCTCACAATGGAGGATTGAATGTTATTTTGCAACATATTTGTTTCATTCACTTCAGTTAAATTAGTATCGTCCTTTGGTGTTAGTGTTGTTAGTTTACCTTCGTTTCTTTGTTTTGTAGTTGTTCTTATCGGAAATTCTTTAACTCTTTGAGCCGATAGAGCTCTCGACCATATCAGCATCTTTGGATTTGTCGTTCGGATTCATTGTCAATTCAGGTTTGTTAGATGAATGGGCAGTAGCGTCTGTAGTAGTAGCCACAACAATATAGCAGCAGCATCTTCGGGTCTCGCTTTCTCGGTGACCATGTGCAGCAAAACTTCTAGTTAAAAAACGTGGATGATCGTATCGTTTTTCCGTCCTTGATGCGATCCGAGAATCGTCTGATGCTAATTACGTGTTCAGTCTTTAGAACTTCCAAGATTTCTTCATCCTTGAGAAACATAACACCCGACAATTTATTACGCCCTTGGTCAAATTGAGGGTTGGGTGTTCTTCAACTTTAAAGCCATATTTCCCTCCCAAAATTGTTTGTTTCAACAATTTTTGCGCCTGTTATCTGTTGATCGATTTCAGTAACATTTTTTCGCTCAGCTACAAGAGCAGCCGCAGCTTGTTTGTAGCGTCAGATGATGATGTTTGAATCATAGAGGCTTTTTCTCAGTTTCGTTCACCTCTTGACTTGAAAAAGACCAATTTGGAAAAGTAAACTAAACTTTCGGCCTTGAGAAAAGCCGCTTGGAAAGTTTTTTTTGTTTATAGTGGAATTTTTGGCTGGTTCGTTACTTTACTTCCATTTTTGGAAGAATGTCGGGAGTGAGAATTGAACTCGTGACCAGTGTTGTCACATTTTAATCTGTACCAGAGGGGTTAAAAATCTTTCTCATCTGTACTTTTCCTTCAAAAAATCTGTACCAAAAATCTGTACCATCGAAAATATTTGTTGTAGAGAAAAATCTATTTCATTAGCATGAAAAATACTCATTTAATTGCTACAAATACTACATTTGTATTTGCAAGTCATTCGTGTGTTTGATAATGCTTATACATAGTTTTTCTGGATATAGATTGCATACTATCATTTATTAAAAATTTCGAGGTGTGTCACTATGTTTAATGAAATCTTTTGATCTCAGAATAGCGTTTACCGTATCGTGGCAGAGCCGATTTCGAACCTTATTTTTGTTCTGATTATGATTAGCAAAAAAATCGCTCGACAGTTGCCGAGGAATGAGGTATAGTGAGAACGTTACAAACAAGGCATCGAAACGCCGAAAAATTATCAAATGATCTTCAAATTTAATAGCATTGGACATTGAAACAACGGTTGATTCCTCGCAGATATTAATGAGAATGACAAATAAGAATTCTTCAGTTCTTCATGTAGCATCGTAAATCCAGGTTCAGGAAAATCTGTACCAATCTGTACTTTTTGACGAAAATCTGTACCCTGTACCGAACAGAATCTGTACCAAAAATTACGAAAAAATCTGTACCTTTCCAGATAAATCTGTACGTGTGGCAACACTGCTCGTGACCTTTAATGTGAGAGCTACGGATGTTACCACTGCGCAAGATCTTCTCCACACTTGAAGAGTATCGCTGAGCTGCCGGATGACTGATGAATCGTGATTGAATGAATGATCGTCAGTGATTGATTGATATTCTTCAATACAGACCCTTGAAACTACAAAGTTCACAAACTTTTTTTTAATGGGATTTTCAAAGGGACCTAATGGAATAGGCACCTAAATATAAACAAAGGATATATAGAATAATCATAACATCGAAGTCATTAAAATATAATGTTAATACTATATTTTTTTATCAATTCATATTACACAGGGTTTGCACTGCTGTTTCTTACGAAACTAATATAATATGTCATTGATATGTGTTATTGATGTCAATTCGTCTTCAAATTAAAAAAAAATATTGCTAGATCATGCCGGAATCCATTTATATCATTCTACAATTTAGTTTTGTATAATTTTATTAACCAATTCTTCCAACAGATACCACTTGCATCAAGTAATAGTGATAGTAATAGTAATAGTAATAGTAATAGTAATAGTAATAGTAATAGTAATAGTAATAGTAATATTAATAGTAATAGTAATAGTAATAGTAATAGTAATAGTAATAGTAATAGTAATAGTAATAGTAATAGTAATAGTAATAGTAATAGTAATAGTAATAGTAATAGTAATAGTAATAGTAATAGTAATAGTAATAGTAATAGTAATAGTAATAGTAATAGTAATAGTAATAGTAATAGTAATAGTAATAGTAATAGTAATAGTAATAGTAATAGTAATAGTAATAGTAATAGTAATAGTAATAGTAATAGTAATAGTAATAGTAATAGTAATAGTAATAGTAATAGTAATAGTAAAATAATTATTAAATACCGCTAGATTATCAGTAATAACAAGCTTTGCCAGTAACACCGGCTGAGTGTATCCTATGGCTTACCTTCCCTACTAACACATCCCTGAATTCCCGTGACATTTATGAGAGGTCGTAGAGTTCTCTGCATCTCTCTTAAGTAAATGTTGAACTAACATTCCTTCCATTTTCCTTAGCAGTTGCAAGGACGTGGCCAGGACAATTCTTAACTGTTGGAGAAAACATGTCTTCATCTAAGAGATATTACTAATCATCAGCAACGGATGGAGGCTAGTTTTTAACATAACAGTTCTGAATTCGTACCACCTACGATATTGTGCAACTTGCTCAATGCTAATGCTAATGCTAATGCTAACTACAAAAAATTATATAAGATCTTACCATTAGGAAAACAAAAAAAAAAACGAAAAGGCTTTCTTTTCCCTTAATGACAGCCATCAGTCGGCCTGATTAGGTGTCGTACACAAATTACGTAACGCTAAAAGTGCGATTTTTGAACCTCCCCCTCCCCTGTTTAACAAAAAGTAACGCAAGACAAACCCCCTCCCCCTTAAGTTACGTAACGCTAATCTGTACACAAAGTCAAAGTCGTTGTAGATTTTCTGAGTAATGAGAATTGGAATCAAATATTTTTGCCAGCTATAGTTTTCAAGAATCAGGAATAATGAAAACAATAGTCAGGAAGCAACCAGGTTGGGTTGTCCGGAAAATCCGTGTCGATTTTTAGGAAAATCATCATTCTTGTAGGCAGACTTACATTTTTAAAAATTTCATTCTTCATTCTTCTTGATTCGTTCTACAATCTTACACCATCTTTCAAACAGCTTAGAAATATTATTCTCGTATTTTTTATGCTGACCATACAATTGTAGTTCTCGCCATTGAGAGAATTTTGCAGATATCATTTCATCGTTTATATATTTTTTCCCCAAAACCTACAGCAGCGCTACAATGATTTGCTGTGAAATCAATATTCAGAATTTCGTTGAATTCATCGCCCATACTTTGGAGTGAATCTTTACTCATTAAACGAGGAAAGCAGATCGACAAAGGATGAATTGTTGTTTTTTTTAAATTTATGTTATTTAATTCAATTGACTATAATTCACTTTACTATGGTAACACGCTTCAAGTTGATTCTACTTTGAATCTGATCTGACGAGCGAATGTTATAAAAATATTATTACACTGACTATGAATTCAATTCGTATCTACACATCATACAAGGTCATAATACAACGTTGTTCCTCGGACATAATCTCATCATTATTTCTTAGATTTGTCAAATATTCTGGTAACATGAAATTATATAGCACTGTTTCTAAAATCCTTGAAATATTTGTGCGTTGTGAAAATAATTCGGAGCTTTCACTCTGAAAAATCTGAAAAGTAATCGACTGAATAGATTTGCAACGATCATGCATATTAATAAATAACTTTGGTAGAGCATTGTATTAGGAGAATTTAATTTAATGTAAGCAATATACATGTACAGACCGGAGATCCATTATGACAGTTTTCATTTCGAACCAAGAATATATTTTACGAATAATTTTTATTCTGATAAAGTAAAAAGTACAACAATCAGGATCCATTTCATAAAAATCAAGCAAAATTTACTCACATCTGTTGGAATTGGTGCTTTCAAAACATCTAGTGAAACATGGGCTGGTATAAATTGATGTTTATCTACACAAAAGTAACTAATCCTTCGTTCAATGCAGCAGTTCCTATTGTTACATTTCACTACTAGTTCTTGGGATGTCCTTACATGACGAGCGAACCACTCGGCTTAATACCAAATCAATATATTTTGCTTTGACGGAATATCCGTCGATCGCTAGGTTATTCCACTAATCAGCTAACTATTCCCTCGCATACTCAAAATGTTTTGTTTCCAGTTCCGGGTTTCTTGTTTTGAGTTTTTCATCCAAATGAGATTCCTCATGATCATGAGGAAGTATTGAACCGTCTAACTCCCGGTAAAGAGGGGCAATCCGACGTTCAACTCAGTTGAAAGCACTCATCTGTAAGAACTAATATTGCATCAAGATTCCACTGATTAAAATGATAAATGGAAAATATCTAGCTGCTCTGTAGCTGCTAGCTGCTCAAGCATATAGGACCGCATGAAACTATTTAGGAATAAAAATGGAATTTTGTTCCGAACCTTCCAGCTGGTTGCAATTATTTCTTCTTTGCACATGATACTTCAAGTACAGAAGAGGGACGAATTTCGTGAGAGCTGACGAATAAACGAAGCTGACGAATAAACTTCTGAGCTGACGAATAAACTATCATCTTCCGTCACAATTTATCCCACAAACTTATCTCAGCGCCTGATTGCAAAGTTTGACTCAATGGTGAGCGAATTGAGTGGTCCTCGCAGGTCACTCAACTTTCGTTACCATTCTACTCTTTCGATTCCAAACTACTCTTCAGCATGTGGATAAAGCGTTGCTCAAAAGTACAATTTTAATTAAAGCTTTATACCCGCTAATTTGTCGAAAATCCAGACTCTCCAGGCCTAATAAACTTGCTGTCCATAAGCAGATTGTCGCACTCGCAATCATTCGTGGCTCGCCAGTGTGGGATTCCTGTGCAGCATCGTAAGAAAGTCCAAAGAACTCGGAACAAGTCCCTCCGGATGATCCTAGATATGTCTCGTAGAGCTAGAACGTCAGAGCTCCACGAATTATCCGCCATCAAATCTGTGTAAACAAACCTCTCCGAAATGAAAATAAAATTGATTGAGAGTTTCCACCTCCTCTGAATTTTCATATACCATTTTGGAAATTACAGCAAAAATAAGGATATAGGAAAAAAATTATACTAAAGATAAGAAGCAATAAGCTCATCCATGAAAAGGAAAAAAAACAAGATAAGTGCGAACATTTGTTATCAAGGTGGGCCTAGAATAGTGAGATTGCTTGAGTTATTTTAAGTTATCAGTGGGAACATCGACATTTGACTTTTGTCAGTATCTGATAGTACAGCTCATGGCCTCGGATTTTTGGCCTCTTCATTTTGTTCAAGGGTCCGATTGGATTGTTTACTTGCTCGATACGACTTGTAGCTTGCTCTCTAACGGAATCGACGCATCATGCAGAGATCAGCATCTTATTTTTTTCGCCAAATTGTAAACTGAGATTTTGGAATTAGCCTTGATTGGGTGGATAACCGCTCCCGCAAAGGTAGAGGCATTATTTTTGAACGATTTTCCGAGCTCTGAATAAATAATACACCCTGGTTTTTTTTACGCGGTTTTTTACGAGGTTTTTTTACGCGGATTTTCGAATTAACGCGGATTTTCAAATTAACGCGGTTTTTTTTACGCGGATTTTCCAATTAACGCGGTTTTTTTTAACGCGGTCACCGCGTAAAAAAAACTGAGCAATATCAAATCTGTCCCTCATGCTTCCTGAGACCATATGACGGAACTTAGTGCTATTGACGGATATTAGTGCCGCACCTATGTGCCAGGTTCGATGCATCTGTAGCGAACACAGATTCAATTTGCCCGCGTTGTTCACCACCGCCTATGCCAGTTTCGATGGGAACGACCACGTCAAGTCGGAGGACAGATTTTGCAACGCAAATGCCTGACAGAACAGAAAGAATTAGACCAAAAGCTGTTAGAGTTGGAACAGAGGCAATTAGTGCTGCAGAGAAAGCATTTCCAGGAGAAATACAAGCTGGGTCGCTAGCTGATGAATCTGCAAGTGCAAGAAGAAGTATCTCGAGATAGCATAAAGCTTGTGCAAGAATGGGTTGATGAGCACACCACTGCGAAGCAGAAATCCTCCGTACGACCTTCGTGTGCAACGAAGTTTCATCCAACCCCACATAACGGCTGGGGGAAGAAAGATTCATGTACATGTATTTAAGTCCGCTCGTCGAGAGCCACACACAATGAAATTCATGCATAGCATCAATCCCATTTAGGAATGAAATAAGCGCGATTTTTGCGCGTAAACCTGAGCAACATCACTTTTCTCTCTCAGTTCATATCTCTCCCTTTCAAGCTCCCTCAGAGCGTATGCCGCACCCCATCACGATTCTCAAGAGGATTTTTATGTGACCTTTTTTTCTTTACGGGGAGTTTCCAATTAACGCGGATTTTCCAATTAACACGGTTTTTTTTACGCGGATTTTCGAATTAACGCGGTTTTTTTTACGCGGATTTTCCAATTAACGCGGTTTTTTTTACGCGGTTTTTTTTACGAGGTACGTATCCCCCGCGTAAAAAAAAACCTGGGTGTACAAATATTAGTCAGTAATTCCAAATCAAAAATACAAGTTTTTAAAATCTGCATTTTTAGGACGATTTCTAAAAATTCAGATTTTAAAAACTTGTATTTTTGATTCCAATGAAAGTGTGTATTCCGTTTGGGTTGGAGGAAATATGAGTTTTTCACAGCAATTGGGAATTTTTTGACTCAAGCGTAACTTTTGAAAAGGGCGTATCGATTTTAGTAAGAGAAATCTTTGATGATTTATATCTCAATAACTATGAGTCGTACCGAAATAGTGTCTTAGAAAGAGTTATAGAGTGTTGATGGTTGAGTATGAAGAAAATGTACACTGAGAAAAAAAATTAGTACTTTTTTATTTACAAAATAAAAATTAAATTTGCAATGTCTAAAATATATTTCTAAAATAAAAAATGGGCCCAAGATGGTAAAACTATTTTCGACGAACTTTCAATTTCCAACAACTTTTCCAAATCCATCGTTATGGTAAAGACATATGTTTAGGAGTTACGTTACGAAACATTCGAAGACATGTGGGTTAATACAAAACGTAGCGAAACTAAAAAAATCTTTTTTATCATAATACAAACTTCAATCAATCAAAAAAATTGTTGGAAATTTTAAGAAAATTCATAAATTTCAAGGCATAACACGACAAACATACTAAAAGAGATTATTTACTATTAATAAGACTATAAATTAGAAATATTTTTTTAAATATCTCGAGAATGATTGCATTTAGAAGGAGATTGATAATAACCTTTTTTGTTTTAAATCACATCAGGATTCATAATTTGGGGCTAAAAATGATTGTTAACATACAAAAATTCGAAGTTTCGAAAATTCCTAAAAATTTGATGTTTCACAAAGTTCGTCAAAAATAGTTTTACCATCTTGGGCCCATTTTTTAAATTTGCTGCATGACTTCTATTTTGTAGGAAAAAATTAAAAAATATGTATTTTGGATATTGCAAATTGAATTTTTATTTTGTAAATAAAAAAAAGAGTACTAATTTTTTTTCTCAGTGTACATTTTTTCCATATTCAACCATCAATACTCTAAAACTCTTTTTACAAAACTCATAGTTTTTGAGTTATAAATTATCAAAGATTTCTCTTACTCAAATCGATACGCCCTTTTCAAAAGTTACGCTTGAGTCATAAAATTCCCAATTGCTGTGGAAAACTCATATTTCCTCCAACCCAAACGGAATACACACTTTCAAAAATCAAAAACACTCATGTTTTATCATTTGTCGATTTCATTTGGAATTACTCTAGTTTTAATATCAATTTATTTATCGGATCGGTAGAACTTAGGATATCGTGAACACCAGTTTGTACAAAAGTATTTTCGAGAGAAATGTGTTGAAAGTTTTGTGTCATAGACGTACTGAATTAGATACCGCGACACAAAATTTGCGATAAATTTTTTAAGGTTTTGTTTTAAGACAATCTCATCAACGTCCGCTGAGTTTGAACCCAAGTTAGATGGAGTTTGAGACTGTGAAGCTAAACACTTATCTGGACATTGAAGGAAGTTTCGATATAAAATTATGTGTATATTTTGTAAACACGCATATTCAAAAACGTGCTCCGCGGGAAGGATCGATGAAACCCCGACAAGTCATAGCTAAATAGTAACAAATCCGTGCTATTCTTGCATCCTTGTCAGATTTATCGCTACTCAAACAAAATCCGGGGCCAGATTCCCTTCGATTTCCTCTCGTCCGTACAACCCTCGACGGACAGCCACTCGAAATTACAGGTCCATTGTGTAGCTGCTGCCTATAGCTTTTGAATTCCATTGAGCGAACCTAGTGAATGTCTGGTAAGGGCACATTGGTTCCGACTGCACAAAAGTGCATCCAATGCGGGCCTCTATGCTGGCTCGTGCCGGTTCATTCCCATTGAAAAGGGGTTTTCGCCCGCCCTACAAGCGTTTCGCAATGGATCACATTTCGGACGGGCATCAACACAAAATAACAGTCAACCTGGACGTGAATGATGGAAGATTGGCTTCATAATAGATTCTGTTGCACACACAGAGCCACTCAATTGCATCTAGCTGCAGTTTGTGGATGCTCGACGGTAAATAGCACCGTCTCGCTGGAGTGCTGAGAGGAAATGATGCTGAAATTGAGTTTGACAGACTTTTCCAAAGATTGATTAATGGACAAAGCGGTAAATGCAACCGAGCTGAGCGATGTTGACATACAGTCGTTTACGGTATTGATTTACTGTAAACATGGACAGCAGAAGAACCGTGCAAATTAGGTAAAGTGGATAATTGAGGTTTAGCTGCAGTTACGGTCTATTAATAGAGAAGCAGGATGACACGATGTGGAAACACTGCTTTTCGACGAATAGTCTCATCCAATCAAATCATGTGGTTTGTGCGATTAATGACAACCTTCTCTGCGAACGCATTAGGCACACTTCAGTTGCTTTTCAATGATTGCATTCTAGTTTCCACGCTTCCCTAGTCACGTTCCATTGTAATGCATCTGCCATCGATCCTACAGTCCATAATACGTTACTTCATCGCAACAATTTACTTGTTTTCAAACCCCCCTCAGCTAAAAAATTGTCGTTCATTGATGGGGTACATCAGCTCGAGTTTTTGTACACAAACATCATGCCGCTGAACCCACTGAACTCTACTTCGCGCAAACAATAATGAACTTCAAACCCTACCTCATCCCCTTCCAGATTCCTTCACTCCCAAACGATACATGCAATTACTACAGCTTCTCGTTACTTGCATCACACTTGGTTTTCTTTTACGACGATAATCCGAATCTGACCCTCATTGGAGGGCGGCAGCAGCGGCACAAACGACACAACCGAAGGAGTAGACAACACATACACACACAGAAGGGAATCACATTCAATCCATGGTTTTGCTCGTAGTACGTAGTTACTACGACCTCTGCCCGTGGTTCCACTTCCCTGCCTGCTTACGGGGCTCACGACGACAACCTGTTGAACGTACTCCAGAGTGTACCACACATGAAATACGTCTATCTAGTATTCTATTTTATCATTTATGCTCTGTCTTTTCCGTTTGAGTTCTTGTTCACCCCCTTCGCAGAGCATCACTGAGTGAATATTTTCAGAGGGACGAACGCGGGGGATGCTGCAGAAGCAGTGTCAGCAGCACTCCAGTAGAAGTGGTGTTGATGAGAGCAAAACGAGAGCACGTGAAAGTTTCAGTTGTCGAATCAAGACAACAGACGACAGTTTAAGGAAACTGACATATTCAACACAAGCAACGTTAGTTATCGTGCGTTTGTGTTTTTATGTTTACAAAAATTTAGAGCTCGAGCCTGTTTCTTTATTGACTTTTTGAGGATCAATGAAGTTCGTCAACTGCGTTTTTAACTGTACCCAATTTAACATATTGAGTCCCGAAATGTGCTCGCTGCGCTTTTCATTCGTGAGCATCAAGAGCGCTTGCACAATATCAATATCGGTCCCAGTTCTCAAAGATATTCACTGTAAAAGCAAGAAATTCCACTAGAAGGAAGTCACATTTTGTAACAAATCCGAAAACAAAATCACTTATTTTTCATTTTTTTACTCTCCAAATAAAAAGCTCGATGTCGGTCTCTAGAAACTGACGCGCGGTAAAACGTGTTAAAAATTGAAACTTAAGCCAGATATTCGATCGAGCTTGAGTTCAAAGCTTGTGTTGCAAATCGAGCAAATAATTAAGAGCTAGACACTGAAGTTTTATTTATGGTGTCCATTAACTCTTTGCGGTCGTATGTCTGCTCTCATCCACCACAGCAAGGAACTATACTAATCTTACACCCTATTCAAAAATGTAACAATTCGTACTTTTTAGGCGAATCCTAATGTCTAGTGAACCTATTATCGAATAGAAAAATGGTGCTATAAAGAACGGTACTCAGTATAAACAAAAAATGTCACCCATACTTGAGGAAAGGTTTAACTCTTTGCGGTCGTCTGTCTGCTCTCAGCCACCACAGCAAGGAATCATACTAAGCTTATACTTTATTCAGCCATGTATCAATTTAGACATTTTTTAGCGTATCTTAATGTCTGGAGAACCTGTTCACGAGTTAATATAAACAAAAGATTATTAGCGTAGAAAAATGAGAGGATAGTCACGACGCTGAATAGCTACGATACATTAGACACAACAGTTATAGTAAAAGAGGAGTAAAAAAAATTGTACGATAGTTGGTGGAATGCCTTGTAGGTTCATTGACTTTATTCGAGAGACTTTCAACCGTAGGCTGGTTCGTAAGACTTGTAGGTTATTCTCGTGTGATATACACGTAGGAGAATTATAAGATATAAGTGCTATATAAAAACAAATTGTTCAGTAGAGTAGTGCGGGGCAAAGGTGCGCACCTAACTGTTGTCCAAAAACAAATAAAATTCAGTTTGCTGACCTAATTGTAACTATATATATTACCTTCGAAACGTAGTACAATTATTTCTCGAGTTTCGTTTGTAGTTGGGCAAAAACCTATTTTAATACAAAATGACAAATGCGTACTTTTGCCCCATAGTGGGGGCAAAGGTGCGCACCGCACGGGGCAAATGTGCGCACTTATTGAATTGTACTTCTGAGGTAACTTGTAACAAAAATAAATGCTTTATCATAACCAGCGGGAGAAGCAACATTACCGAAGTGTGTAGGCACCATCCAGTGGGGAGGAGGAGCTGCTGTATGATGTTTTATGGGCGGAGATGAATGGGTGTTATGGTCGAACATACCACGTGGAAAATTTTTGGGAGGGAGGAAACTGACAATATAAGATATCTGGAAATGTCCAACATTTGAAACAGAATTCGTTTTTATTAACAAACTAGCTGACCCGGAAAACTTCGCCACACCCACATTTGACATTTGATATAAACCTGATGAAGACTAAAGGGTGTGTCACATCAAATTGCTTTCGCTTATATTCAGATAAGAGTGTATAGATCACGTTGGCCATGCTTCACTGTTAATTTTTCGTAAATTTGGAAAAATGTCGTCGAACGAAAAAGAGCGTCGTGAATTAATCCTGCGCACTCATTTCGAGAATCCGGAGTTGTCACATCGGGACATCGGTAAGATGCTGGGAATCGTCCAATCCACGGTCAGCAGAGTACTAAAACGATACTTCGAGAACCTAACCATCGACCGGAAGGTGAAGAACGGCAAAAATGGATTCTCCGTCAGTGAAAAAGATCACAAGCGCGTAGTTAAGCAGTTTAGACGTGATCCGAGAAGTTCGGTCCGGGATGTCGCCAATAAGCTGAATTTGTCAAGTTCATTCGTCCAGCGGACCAAGCAGTGGGAGGGCCTGCGTACATACAAGGTTCAGAAGGCTCCTAACCGCGACGAAAGGCAAAACATGGTGGGGAAGACGCGAGCCCGGAAGCTGTACACCGAAATGCTGACGAAGCCGCATTGCCTGGTAATGGACGACGAAACCTACGTCAAAGCGGACTTTCGTCAGCTGCCGGGCCTGTTGTTCTTCTCCGCAGAGGACAAATTCAGCGTTCCGGAGGAGATTCGCAAGCAGAAACTATCCAAGTTTGCCAAAAAGTAAACGGGCAGGTTTACCTTAAGGAGTGCCTACAGAAGCGCTTACTACCACTATTGAAGCAGCACGAGGGCCCGACCATCTTCTGACCGGATCTCGCTTCGTGCCACTATTCAAAGGACGTGTTGGAGTGGTACAAAGCCAACGGGGTCACCTTCGTGCCAAAGGAAATGAACCCGCCCAACGCGCCGGAGCTTCGCCCAATAGAGAAATATTGGGCGATTATGAAGCAGGCCCTCCGGAAGAACCCAAAAGTTGTCAAATCGGAGGCGGACTTCAAGAGAAAATGGATTTCTGTTAAAAAAAAAACTACAACCTGACGTTGTACAGAACCTTATGGACGGGGTAAAGAGGAAGGTGCGAGCATACGGGCTTGGGCTCGAAGTATGAATAAAAAGAAAATGCCAAAAGTTGTTTAATAGTTTTTATTTTACTGTCTAAAATTTTCAAAAGGATCGGTCTACTGGGCGAATTTCTACAGCGTTTTTTTCCGTGATGCAATTTGATGTGACACACCCTTTAAGACCCATCAATCCTGATACTGACTTGTTAAATCCGTTGCTCCGTTCTTGAGTTAAATCGTGAGGAACGAACACCAAATCATTTTTATTAATACAGATCAAGTTTATAAATACATAGTTACCTTCACTTGATTTATTTGGAACTCATTGTTGAAAAAAATATATTTGAAGTTCACTGTGAAAACATATACATAAACGAAACATAACCGTTATAGCATTCAGGTGAAAATGAAAACATGTTTCTTTCGAAATTCATTTTGAATTATTTTGAAGCAATTGTTTATTTTTCTTCTTCATCTTGGATTTCGGTTTTTAAGGATTCCGACGCTTTGCCTTGGAGCGCTGTTGCGCTGTTTTGGGGTTCGAAGAGACAGACGATGGTTTCTCATGAAGCTAGAAGCCCAATCATTTCCTGCTAGTTTTGCTACTTGGTTGAATTCGTACTGGAGACTGCTCACTCGTAAATACTGGTCTGAACCACCCTAGGTGCTCGCTGGCACATCCCAGCAGAAGTAGAAATGTCAATAAAAGAGGATTCAAATCATAAATAACTTACTGATATGAGCCTCTTCCTCAGAGTTGATTCAGAAATACCGAAGTCTGTCGCAATCGGAGGCTTCGAGACTTCTTCCCGAAGCCTCTGTCGGGCCATTTGAGTATTTCTGGAGTGCATTTCTTCAAATCAGTTTTCTTCTTGTGGGTCCCGTAAAAAATTTGGTTGAAAACATTTTTAAAATTTTTTTGAGAGCAAAATGCTGCTGTACCACTGCGCACCTTTGCCCCACAAGCAGTTTTTGAACTAATCGATTTTTTTAAAAAAGCTTTTGAACTTTTACACAAGAGAATACATTGTTCAATAAATACATATTTTACGTTAAAAAAGTTTAAAAAAACACATGGTATAATCATATTTTGTTTTAAGAACAAGTTCTACTAGCAACTCCTGCCGATCTAAACAAGTTTTTGAAATTAATGGTATCAACAGAGTGCGAATTCTTACACACTATGGTTTTAAACAGTATCAAATAGGCTCAGTTAATTTCAATATTAAGAAAAGGTAAAAAGCGTATAAATTTTCATGGTGTCTGCCGCTGGAGCAAAAGTTCGGGTAGATTGTACAGCTCGTAGCTTTTGTTCATTTTTCATGAATTTTTTCTTCATTGAAAATCAATTTTAATCGTGAATATATTGGCCATTATTGTTTATGACCTACGTGTTGTCTCGTGTTGCCATGATGGAAGACAATACTTTTTCTGTTGATTGCTTCTGGTCGTTTTTTTCTCAATAGTGTAATCGATCCGGTTAGCGTAAACAGTAGAGCATGTAGAGTAATTTCACTACTCGGCTGAACATCTTAGCGCCTTGTGAAATGCAAGTGCACCACGAGAGACACTCGATGTTGTACGTGGACGGGTTAATCATGTTCTTTTGCGGTAATTCATGTGACATTCAAATATCGAGTTTCGTTGCGTAGCCGGTCTTTTTCGATCGATTCCAAGCTGCCGCATTGTTGATTCATAGTGTATACTGTCTTCTGTATGCCGGTCTTGTTCGACTAGCTCGAAAATTTCATCAAATTCTTCGGTGACAGGCCGACTACAGCGAGATCGATCTTTGGCATTAAAAACTCCGAAACGAAATCGAACGAAAGACTATATGTTTTGCATCCGTTCCATTAAAATTGTCCAATTTCGAACGCTTATTGCTCACTCATTTTCTGATGGATTTAGGAGATTTTCGCATCAATCAATTTGGGCACTCGATAACTGTTTATTGCAATGAAGAAATGTATATATTTTATGAAATTCACTATCAAGCAATTGGAAAATAACTAAACGCAACGAAAATCCCGCGTTTTGATTGGTCGATGGGCACAAGCGATCTGTGCTCAAGAAATCCGCATATGAAACTGTACCGTGAAATACGCGATTTTCTCCTGACGTGCGTCACACATATCACATGTCTCTGATGGCCTGGAGTTTAAGTCGTTTTGTTTTTGTTGTTGCTGGAGTCAAATTGTTCCTATACTTTTTTATAATTACTTTAATTAAAAACATCATCATCCTCAAGCAAGATGCGACGGCTCTTGTACTCAATCGAGAGATTTTTGCACACATTGGTGCAGATCGTTAGGTGTTAAGCTCTTGAATAGAAGCGAAAACTGCATCACAAGCCTCGCCCCTTAGTGATTCATTCGCCTCTCAGAGATGCATAAAAGTCGCGGTCTAGCAGCGAGAACCATTTAGTATATTGCGAAACGTTAAGTAGAGGATAAATAATGGAAAATGCGAAAAAGTGAAATGAAAACCGATGTTCTTGTTATGTGAAAAAAATATGAAAATCAATTTGCTTGTTATTATTTCGGAATGCTTATTTTAGGATGCAATCCAACTTCTTGAACAAAACTCTTTAGTAAAACTTTAGGTGGTCCTGACAAGGGCCGATAGTCTGCGTGCGTTTATGGAACTAAAAATGACTGATTCATAATTCATTCATGTCGGAATCTGTATCGCTACAGCCAATGCAAATAACGCATTTCTTATTCTAGACACACCCTGCAGCCATAGGGATAATTTCTCCAGATTTCTCCAGTTTTCTCCAGATTTATCGTAATAATATAACATTTAGTATTCTGGCTGGCTTCAACTTTCGTGAACAGTTGATGATTTTTAGCAATAACTGACATCCTGGAGGTACCTTATATATGTGTCATTAGAGTTATAGCAACCGAAGCTGTAGTCCTTTGTAATGCAGCAAATTTTATGCGATTCATAAATTTTTGATTGAATCGTTTGAGGATGTTACATTTTTGTATGAAAAGATAACGGTTATTAGAAGCAGTTACTCAGAGAGTCCTTGGTAGTGTGAGTTTATAACTCATTGAACGATAATTTTTATCAGTTACATTTGACTTGTCATATAACCTCAAATTGATGAATAAAACAAACATTCTCTGGAAAGGTACGTATCCGGAGTTGTAAGGTTTATTTTCTAACATTTAACGACAGTATTGCAATGTATGATTCACATACCGTTCCCTATGTATCAGCATCTGACTAATACCGTTCCATATGTATCAGATATTTAAAATCTTTTAAAAAAATCTGTATTCGAATCGGAAGAAATCCTCTTGAAATATCAGGACGGATTCAGACTTTATATTTACACACATCCATACTTTGCTGAAAAACACTTGACAACGCTGCTTAGGTGTCATTTACATAAAAAGGTATGATAGCCGACCTGAAGTATTTTTTCATCGAGTGTCCATCTCGGATTTGGATACAAAAATTCAAAATAAAATAAGAATTGTAATGCTTTTGCAATGGTTTGACATATTTCATTCGCAACTCTCCCTGCGGAGCGATTCCACGTTGAGAAAAAAAACCCTGGCTGTCTGACTGAAGAACGAACGACTTTGATAATGTCTTTAATTAAACCTCTTCAGTTCATTCGCCTCTAGCCGTGTACCTTGAACTCACAGTTACTTGTTGCATTGTGAATGGACGTGAGCTATTTTATCCGTAAAGTTGGTTATTTATTTCACTCTTTTCACTATATATGTCTTAGGCTTATATGTCCCATTAGTTTTTGTGTCATCTATTATTTCATGAGATTATCATTTTTTCAAATCCATCTCCATAACCTCTATGTAAGTCTCTATACTGAAAGGTTAGGTGTTGTCCAACGTCACAAATTACCAAACCACGCGGTCAAATTTTGATCATTCCACCCTTTATGAATGTTTAAGCATGTGTATTAAAATGTCAATATTTTATTCAACAAACAACAAGAAATTTTAATGCACATTTCTAAAAATGACGGGTGGGTAATGTCGGGGACATAACCGGAGTGACGTAGGACTATACAAAGGGGACAGCTTTTGTTAAATATATATTTTAAATATATTGTTTTATTTTCTTCTCCTACGTGAATACCTACCTATCTACCTGAAAAATGGATTAGTTTACTGTTTACTCTTTATGAATATGTTGATGGTTCTGAAAAGAACCTTTGGTGTTGTGTTTTTGTTATCACTCGATATTCCCATCTTGTTCGGTTAAACCTTCCTGTTTAGCTATTGCGTTTGCCACTCGCCACAGCTTTCACAGTTGGAAAATTTCTTTCCATCCAGCTTGTGACATATTGTTCAGTAAATTACATTCAATGCGACGTGCCGAAGCGCCACTCAGTGTCGCATTGGAGGCGATTTTAACCTGTAATTGAACATTTGCGATGACAGTGGTACAGTGTCGACTTTCAATGTGGGGTCATAATTTGGATCTATATGTTTACAAAAATGTCCAACTAAATAAGTCGCATTACATGTCCGTCCAATTAACTAAATGTCGAACTAATTGTAAATTACTGTACTTTAAATCTGGAAACAATTTAAGAATTGGTGAAAATCAATAAGCTCAGAACAACTGCCTAATTCACATACTCATCATATCCTGGCAAACAAATTATGAAAAAATCAATTTGTGTTTTATTATTATTTTGGATATTGTTTTAGAAAGCATTGAACTGTATTTCCTAAACTCTTTTTTGGAAGGTTTAATGGCCCTGAAAAGCGCCTTGTTTTATGGCATGGTTCCAATTTAGGAAACTTAGTACTCGTGGTTTTGAAAAAAACCATTTCGAACGCCCTCGATGCCGCCTTGTTCTGGATTTGCCACCAAAGCAGTTTGTATAAAGAACAAACTTTTTTCTTCTGCTACCTGATGCCGTTTTGCGATTGCGTTTGCCACTCGCCACTCGCTGCAACTGCCTGTTGTCTTGATGTCCACCGAACCGAATGTGTTCTGTTCCGAATGCGGGTTTTCTTATCGTCGCGAGCAGCTTTGCCAGCTCGATCACTTCGGCGGCCGAAACTATATAACGCCGGCTAGGTGGACTGGTGCACTGGTACTAACGCGCTCGGCCTAGCTACCCTTGCGGGGAACTCCAGATCAACACGGTTCGAGCAGGATTTTGCCTTTCCCTTCACTTTTCCTCCTTTACCATGTCCAGACATGGCTGCTTGTGTTGGTTTGTTGATGTGTTGTGATGCGAACCGATGTGGTGTACGGTTTGAATGAGAATGATCGTTACGGCAGCGGAGCGGGGATTTTTAAGCTGACTGGCTGGCTCGAGAATTACGCATGTGTGAGACTGCGACCAATGTTTCGTTCATTTTTTTCTTTTTCCTTTCCAATCGTGCTTCATTCTATTTCGCTGCTGCTCTGGTTTGGTCGGTACAATTTGAGGAGCACAAAATGGACCAATCAAAAATGGGCACATAGTGCATTTTAACAATGCTTGATATTTCACAATTATTCAATTATTTATCTCAAGAAAAATGAAATGTTATTCGTAATGATAGATGCGTAGATATATTTCCTATCAATTGATGCAAAAACCTTTGCGATCTATTGAGAAATGCTCGAGTTATAAGCGTTCCAAATCTTGCATTTTTTCCTACTTGTTCAGTGCCTAGATTTCCATTTCACCCCCTATATCTTCCGGTTAGACGTAGTCCTACGTCAAAAAATATTTGCGAAACTAAGTGGAAACTTTTTGTTAGATTGTCCATCTTAACAGTAAGTGTGCCTCAACAATTACTTTTCCAAAGTTTGATTTCAAGATTAAGGATTGACAAAGATTGCATTCGAACGCAATCAACTATTGAAAACAATGTGATAACAATGATAATGATTCTAAAAGCTCGTTACCGGATTTACTTAAAAATTAATTAAACTACGGTGTAATAAAAATGAAGAAAAGTAAGACAGGAAATTTTGTTTGCAACTAATAAAAATATGTCATAAGAATTCGAAACGCGGTAAAGCCAGATGAAACCTATCCCAACTAAAGAAAAAAAATATATACCAAGGTTTATACATCGTATTTTGTGAAAGATATTGACAGCCTGGTATTTTTGCAAGCGATATTTACCAATTCCAGAAAAGGATTTGAAGCCAGCTGTGATTGGTAGAATCGATCGGAAAGGGTGAATAGGCGTGACAAATTTTTGCTCCATCATGACTACACCAGACTAAGGCAAGTATCGTTAAAATATTATTGAATTGGTAGGAGAAAAGTGTTCCCTATGTGCCGTATTCTCCATAGCTCCTTTTTTTGGGATTATCGCTCATTCCGGACGATGTAGTTAGAAAATATTGCTCGATCATGAGAAAATAGGGAATTTTCATATTTCTATTATTGAATAAAACATTAGGGGAAGGTTGCCCTAATCCGACCGGTGGCCTTGAACCGACCACCCCTTGGATCTCGGGAATAACACTACCTACCGATTTTTTAGTAGTGTCAAATGGAAAATGTCACTACGTTGACAATTTGGTTGAATGGTGAACTTTTTTCAGCTCTCTTCATTCTAGCGTTTTGGTGCCGTTTTTTGTTTTCAATGCCCAAAGTTAGATTTTTTACCAGTACGAAAAATGTGGTCAATATTATGGTAGATGTCGAAAAATTACAAAATTAGGAAATTTCTATTGCTTATGGTCTGCTCTTTGAAAACAAGCTAGCAAGCAAGCAATTGAACCTACCTGTTACCTATAGTACAAAACATGCCGTTAATTGAAAAAAGTCAGGGCGGTCCTAAATCGACCCTTTGTTTTTGCTATGTGTGTGGCCGTTTGTGTTTGGGTGTTGACAGTTGAACCGTGAGCGTTGAGCATTGAACATTGAGCATTCCGTTTTCGGTTCCGTTTCCGGTTTCGTTTCCGGTTCTGGTTCCATTTTCGGTTCCGTTTCCGTTTGTGCATGTGTTCTTTCACTACCGCCATTTCACCCTAAAACTTTCTTTGTCTCGCTTTAATACTTGTCTAACTCAACTCCTTTATCTTCATATCCGGTCTATCAGTGCCGATTTCAACTAACCTGAAGCCACCATGTTGGTTTTCAAAATGGCATCAGAGTACGATATTCGACTTCCGTCTTTTCACCCAATATCCACATTATATTTTTTTTTCAGTCGTCAGTTATTTTCATCCATTATCTATATAATTAGGGGTATATGTTATTTTCGGGTGATTGGGAGTAGAATCGCTGTAAAAAATCGAAGGCCAGTTCAGGACCATGGGGAGGTCTGTTTAGGACCACCATTTTTGAAGGTGTCGAAAACTGAGACTTCCGATTTGGCCTCTTTTTTCCCCTTTATTTAGCACTCATGAACCACACCGACCAGTATAAAACATAGTTTGAGAGTTACAGTATTCATTGTAATGCCGAAGTTGCCAAAAATGAAAGATAATTTTATGTGATGAATGGCCGTTGCAATTTAGGGGGTCGGATCAGGGCTAGCTTCCCTTTTATTTGTAAGAATGTCCCAAATTTAGGAGTTCTAGAGAACAACATTCGTCTCTACTCCCATTTTTTTCATGATTCCATTGATGAAGGGGTATTCTAGTGTACACCCAAACTAGCGTTGGCAGAAAACATTTCTTCTTTGGCAGAAATGATGCCATTTACTGTGCTGGAGAGTCAAATGCGCAAATAATGAGCTGTTTTAAAAGCTTAAAAATGGTTTGTATGTATGCGTGCAGACATCTCTCTCTGTTTTCTTTTCTTATTTCATTTGGGATTGTGCCAAAAAAAAATCCATACGACGTCAATGAGGACCGAACCAAGGCCGGCTGGAATGCAAAGCTATTTTGCACGACCACGCTATCCGCATGGCTAATGATACTTCAACAGTTGTTCAGCAAATACGTGATAATATTGCACCTGATTTTAAAATGAAGTTGGGAAGTGTTTTCTAAAAGTAAAAAAGGATCGCATTAAGGAGAACAATATCTATCTCGGTCTGGGCCGTGCATGTGGCAAAGTATGCGGAAAGCTTATTTGTCTTTTGTTTCGCTCGCTCGTATTAATCTTATATTGCTGTACCATGTATATTATACAAATGCATACCAGTATTTGTGAGTCATGACATTTTCTGTTACGTGATGCCTCATTTAATGTCATAAATCGGGATGATAAAACATGTGCTAAACATCAAATTTTCGGTGTAGAGGCGAAAATTTCGAACATTACTCAAGCTCTGTACAAGTGAAAGAGCAAATATATTTTTACCATTCGTTATTTTATGATTAATCGTTTGAAGATACAAAAAAGTGAACGAGCCACAAGCAGGTGAAGTAGGGGATCCAAAAAAAGAGTGGTTATCTGTGATAAAAATCTAATTGGTTTTTGATTAGAGAAGGTAATGCTATGCAGAGTTACCTTCTGGGTTTTTCTTGATATTTGCAGTTTTTTTTAGCATGCCAGCGAAACAGCCAAAGACATTAAATCTTCAATTTTTTTACTTCTGGAAGGAATATACACTTTCTGCTAATGACTGCTTTTGTGACTTGATTGCTGTTATCGACACTGACTACCAAAAACTATACTGCGGTTGCCTGCTTTCATAGACATGGATATAACTCCGTAAACAATGAAAGTTTTGAAGAATTCGTCCAGGAACATATTCTTGAATGCCTAATATGTAGAAATCTATATGTATATAAAAATGGATTTCTGTCTGTCTGTCTGTCTGTATGTCTGATTCTTATGGACTCGGAAACTACTGAACCGATCAACATGAAAATTGGTATGTAGGGGTTTTTGGGGCCGGCGAAGGTTTTCGTGATAGTTTGAGACCTCCCCCCCTCTCTAAGCCCCCCCCCTTGGCTGCCATACAAATGAAACACAAATTTCTGCATTACTCGAGAATCATTCAAGCAAATGAAGCCAAATTGGGCATGTGGAGGTTTCAGGGTGTAATAAATGTTTTTATGATATTTAGACACTCCACCCCCCTCTCTAAGGGGGGCTGCCATACAAACGAAACACAAATTTCTGCATAACTCGAAAACTAATCAAGCACAATTTGGGATGTGAGGGTTTTGGGTATGAGAAATGTTTCTATGATGGTATGACACCCCTCATACATGACATGACAATCGAAAATTTTCGGAAAACTCTGAAGGAAAAAGGGAAAATTTGGAAAATTAAATTCCCATATGTTCTACAATTACATAGTAACAAGTGCTGTTAGTCCATTTGATGTTTGCGCTAGCGAAATTGATCTTTGGTCGAAACTGTAAATGGATTTTAATGTCATGAAACGCCCTCCTATATCTTTTTCTATCTATACCAAAAAAAGGATCGCCGGATGTCAAAAAACTAATTTTGGGAGGGACGAAGTTTGCCGGGTCAGCTAGTATTGAAATAACATTTTGCTAATTTCTAGGCTGGAATTGACTTAAACAATCAATTGGTAAAGTTAAGTCCCATCTTTTTACTTCGAAATACTCTAAGCTACACTCAGTTCGTGGAACACAGTCCATTACTCGAATGCAACAAGTGCTATCTGCAGTGGACCCCTATCTCAGCTTGGCATCCCCAGTCTATGACTGAATGCACACAGCTTCCAGCGAATCGCTCAGATGCATTCTTCTGTTCGTCACATACTACCAGCCAGCCAGTCAACAACCAGCTGGCAATAGAAATAGCATACAATCACTGCATGAAATAAGATATCCATTCCAACAAATTTCTTTAATTAAGTTCAAACATCCAACTCTCTGCTGGGCAGCTGCCGCATCGTCGTCGGTCGTGACACGGAGCCAATAGGAAAGTGCATAGACACGGAGTGAAAGCTGTTCAAACAATCAGTGCAATCAACGAGTGAGGGGGGAAATTATCATCAGCGTCGAAACTGCCAGGAGCATCACAAGTTGGAGCTGTGCGCGCTGTCATGTTTACCGCTCAGCTTGTCTGCTATCATCATCATTATCGTCATTATTGCGGACAACATAATTGAAAAATATAACTCAATAACAACAGCAGCCGCTGAAGTGCATTCTAAACTCCACCAAGCGCTGCAACGGAGTAATGCACTCTGGCACAGATGGGTGTGTATGTAACCATGGGTCATCTCATCGCATAGCTATAGCGACCTGCTTTTTTATTCATTTTGAGCGGTGTTTATGCGATGCATCGGTCGGTCTTTCAAAAGACGTCGAGCGCTCTGATTATCGTTTGCACTAATTCGGAATTCTGTTATGTTCATTATGATCCAGCCTCTCGTTGATTGAATTAGGCCGTAAACATCACACCCAACCCAATCTACAACTTTTACTAATTTCGTCATCAATTAGGAGCGAGTTGTAAAAAACAAACTTTACAGACAACATTGACGACGGAGAGGCTTCTTCTGGGAGCAAAGTTTTCCTCTTTTGTCCCAATTATTTTGTCGAGACGAAGATAACGCAGGCAGACCCGCAACGCGTCTGCGGTTGTTTGTGATAAATTTGAACATTTTAATATATTCCATCAACAGAGCCGCAAGGCGTTTCGGAAACTTCCGAAAAAAGGGGGAAGCAAAACTTTTCGGCCGACTTTTCCCGTCTGGCTGCGGCTTTTTTTTTTTGCATGAGGACCCTCAGAAAGAAGGTAACTGGGTGAGTGAGTTTCTGAGGTAACGTTTGATAATTTCTGCACAATGGCGCACAATGTCTCGGAGCCTAAATTGTTCTGCCTCGAGCGGCAGAGGGAGACGCCTGGCGTTTCGAATCATAATAGGAGGAAGTGATTACTCAAATTATTGTCAAAAGCAATTCATTCATCAAGTGGGAAGCCTTGTTTTACATAATTTCACTTGCCTCTTGAGTGTCTCGAGGCAGCGCGTTTATTGTTTTGCCTCTTTCCGCTTGGCGCGACGCGACTCCGCTGATTGTAGTGCCGATGGGCCGCTTTGGGGGCAAGTGCGTATTATGTATGGGTGAGAGGGAGAGGGTGGAGAAAGAAGCTGGAGAGGAGGGCAGGAGGGACTCATAAAACATATTTCATTCTGAGCTAAGCTGAGTTGAGCCAGTGGAGGCAGATGCATGTCACGTTTGAGCGCACATCGCACTCCTCGCATCATCAACGCGAACGTCGTCGTGCTGTTATTTATCATAAGACAATCACAACGGAAGGACAGCAATCAGCTTGATAGTCGAAATTCAATTTGAGTGCGGTGACATGCTGTAATGTTGCTGTAATAAACGTCGACAGCCATTCATTTCGAGTGGTGGGAAAGTTTGGAGATATCAGTGTGGGAAATTTGTTGATAACTATTCAGGCATTTTCAGGTTTATAAATATTGAATATCCACTGGTTGAACTTTAGGCGAGTACACTCCATAGTTGCTCTCAGTGTTTCAGCTGAACATGAAAATTAGCCTAAATAACGTTCGAGGGAGGAATCTGTTCTCATTATGCAAGTGAAAAGTAAGCATCAGTACTCAATACGGTATGTGACGTGATTATGTAGAGGAACCTTCAACCCCACGTCGAAATGAAATTCGAATCGAATGCATTTCATTACAAGACGGTCGGACCGACAATGTACACTCTATCCAACTTCTAAAAGACCACCCTGATTCTATTTCGTTGCAACACAAACAGTCAGAATTTCTACAAGATACATTCATACATTGTTGAATGTTTATATATATATTTAACGCATATTTAAGTATATTTAACGTCAATTTCTTTCAAACGAGTTGTTTGTTTATTTATTGTGCTTAAGTATGATAATTTCAGCTGTCCAGTTTCTATAAGACTACTTCAAAATTCATAAGTATTATCGATGAAAATTTCAAAACTATCGGCTGATTTACATGTCAATAATTGGTAACCTTGCCATTTCGACTAATAACCTTGAAAATTCGTGTTGGAATACTATTTACCAAATTCTGCTGAACGGATTTCTCGATATTTTTCCATTTTCCCGAAATTGCGACCTTGAGATCTTCAATCGTGGTGTACCGTTTTCCCTCAGTGTAGATTCTGCGTACAAGGATCCCCCCTAAGATTTTCAACAGGATTCAAGTCTGGAGAGCGAGCCGGCCAGTCAAAAAAATTATGTTTTTGGTCCTTAATTCATTGCCTAATTTACTTGCTGGTATGAATAGCAGCATTGTTTTGCTGGAATGTTAATTTTTTGTGACGATATCCACGCAAAAACGGTAGGAGAGAGGATTCCAGAACATTTGTGTAATCCTTGAATGATGAGAAAGCTATCTTGAGCTTTCCGGTTGCACAGAATCCCGCCTGAACCATGCACGAGCCTCGACCAAAATTCCTAGTTGAAAAATAATGTTCCTTCTTCCGTATATTGGGCCAGTACCCGTTCAAACCATGAGGACTATCCAAATTGACCTTTTTTTCATCACCTATATATTGAAGAACTTTTCGTTATGGTATATAGCAAAATGTATTCTTTTGGAAACATTCTTCGTCACAACATGCCATGTCCCACTGTCAGTTCATGTGAGCTTTGGCAAAACTCAGACGTCTTCCGATGTGAGATGATGTAAGATGAGGAGTTTTAAGCACTCTTTATGTGACAATGTTTTACCAAAATTTGACAAATTGTCACCCGAGCAGTTGAGTAGTAGAAATATTGCTTTGTTTGCACATGCGATTTTGAGGTATTCGAGCCTGTTCTAGCTATTTCCCGCTTATCTCGATCATAGGTGCTTCGATTTACGTGAAGCTCTCTCCTTCTTACCGTATCCTTGAGGATTCGTCAAATAATTGAGCATTACTTGATGGGATCGTTCAATCCGACGAGAAATTTCTCTGATACCAACATTTTCTTGGTGAAATGCATCAATTTGTCTTCCTTCTCTCTCTGTGAGAACTTTTCCCTTCGACATTTTCCAGATTTAAACAACGGAAAATGTAACTGGTCTTATAGAAACTTGACAGTTGAAAATATGAAAACATTCGTTTACGCTCAGCGCTTGCACATACACATATGACAATCAGGCAATGTATGGTAGTCACCAATACCTACACTCTAGAATATAAATTGAAGCATTGTTTGTTCACAATGACACAAAGCAGCCAGATCATCTTAACTTGTTCTTATAGAAGTTGGACAGAGTGTATAGTGTGATTTATCGTGTGTCGAATTCTTTGTAATTTATTCATAGTTATCATCTGAAGATGTACATCTGAAATCTTAAACCACGTATCTTACTACAGAATCTATAATCGGAATCTGGGGGCTTTTGCCGTAGGACTACGTCTTTTAGTGAGGGTGCCTGAGGAAAAAGTCATGAAAATTATGAAATACAATTAATGTTAATATCCACTTTCGCTACGAATTAATCTTTATAATTTGCACACCAAGCGAATCGAAAATTATCTATGATTTTTTTGGTATGCTACATGTTATGATTTCCCAATCCATTCCAGAAGCATTCCTATTTTTTCATACATTTGTTCTACCCATTTGTGTGCTAACCTATCTGTGTTGTTAATATCGGCGAGTCACAATAGTCATATACCAGTGCGGTAAATCTACGGGAGCTGGTATTACTGGACCAGGAATCGACATGTCAATTCCAATGGGACAGTGGCCTACAGTTTTTCAAGCAGAAATACAAGCTATTCTAACATGTACAAACATTTGTTTGACTAGAAAATACAGGTATATATATATCTGTATCTTCTCAGATAGCCAAGCAACTCTTAATGCAGTAAAAGCAAACACATGTCAGTCAAAGCTAGTTTGGGAATGTATTTTATCCTTAAAACAACTAGCTGTTACTAACGAAGTTAACCTATACTAGGTGCCTGGTCACTGCGATATAGAAGGTAATGAAAATGCCGGTCTCTTGGCAAGATTAGGATCTTCAACTAAATTCGTCGGGCCTGAGCCATTTTGTGGATTATCTACATCATGCATGAAATCGGAGCTCAAAACCTGGGAAATATCAATGATTGAAGCCCAGTGGAGGGCTCTATCAACACCAAGACAATCCAAATTATTCATTACACCTTGTAACAGAATAACACGCAACCTACTCAGCTTGAATAAGGCAGATTTGAGTACATTAACCGGTCTATTGACCGGACACTGTCCGAGCAGGTATCACCATAAAAAAATCGGAAAACTGGCAGATGATAAATGTCGTTTCTGCATATTCAAAGCTGAGATTTTGGAACATTTACTGTGTGGATGCAGTACACTAATTCAGCGAATACTGCGAATTCTTGGAAAGGGCATTCTTATGCCTAACGAGATTTGGTCTGCTGAACCAAAACAGGTAAGGAATTTCATAAAGGAAGTCTTACCTTCGTGGGGGGATATGCAAAGTCCTGGTGTGACTCACTTATTCCCTGAGTGATGGAACGAACTGACACTGCATACATACCAAGCTGGAGTGCACTACAATAGATCAAATTAATGGTCGCAGTGGTACAATGCTCCTTCAGAAGAAGTGTGTATTCACTTCTTTGAATTTGAAAGCAAACGCTTTCCCTTGACGATTCAAAGTGGTCTATTCATCATCATTTGAATGGGCTTTATGTCGCTTTCAGTTTCACATGTGAAAGAACAATGACTGTTTTCAATTAATTTCATTTAGATTTCGTCGTTCAAAAAAAGTCTTACAACCGGCGCCGACAACTGATTACGTCGGCTAATAAACTGCATATTCTTTCACATCGTCAATTTCATTAGTTTCTGTGAATACGGTTCGAGCTCCATCGAAATTTTCATTCGAAATAAGACATTTTCTTTCGATATAAAAACCATTCATTTTCATTTGACGATTTAATAATTTAGCTTCGGTGTGAAGAATGAAAGCAATGGACGTGAAGCGAAACGAGACTGTGTGAAGGTGAAGTGGTATTTTGTTTATTGAGCGTGAACAGAGAGTAACACTATTTTCAGTCTGCACGAGTTTGCAGCATATAGGAAGGCGAAAGGATCATTATTGAGTGGCGATGTTAAAATTGAAGTGAAATTGTATGGCCCTGGTGAAGACATTTGATTTTGTGAAGACTTTTTGAAGACATGAATTTTGTGAAGACATAATTGGCATTGTATGGAACAAATCAACATTTCGTAGCAAGTTTTGAATGAAAAATCGAGATAACTATTTTTTAGCACCAAAACCATACTTTTCGTTTCGTACTCCGAAAAAACTAATTCCCAGATTGCCGATTCCTGTCAAAAAAAAAAAAAAAAAAAAAATTCGAGATGACACTAGATCTCGACAATTTCAAGACATTTGACTTAAAAAAAAATTGAGACCCCCGATTTCCTTTACTCCCTCCTTGCGTGATTTTTCGATTTTCAAAAACTCAAACTTTGACCGCTTTGCGCCACTCTCCCTTAAGTCTGATTGAGATGAAATTCGGCATAGGGTGTATTTTCGAGGTGGTGAACATTTTGTATAGGGTAACTTTTTCAATTTTAGGGTCGATTTTTTCCCATACATTCATTGGCACCCTAATATTGTCCCTACACCCAAAATTGATTTTCAGCTCATGTTTTGTCATTCCGATGTATGACATTAAATGAAACATTACATTACAGAAAATGTCATGACTCACATATACTGGTAAGCATTTGTGTAATATACATGGTACAGTAATATAAGATTAATACGAGCGAGCGAAACAAAAGACAAATAAGCCTTCCGCATACTTTGCTTTATACACGGCACAGACCGAGATAGATATTGTTCTCCTTCATGCGCTCCTTTTTTACTCTTAGAAAACACTTCCCAATTTCATTTTATAATCAGGTGCTTTATTATCACGTATTTGCTGAACAACTGCTGAAGTATCATTAGTCATGTGGATAGCGTGAACATGTAAAATAGCTTTGCATTCCAGCTGGCCGTGGTTCGATCCCCATTGACGTCGTATGGACTTTTTTTGGCACAATCCCAAATGAAATGAGAAAAGATAACAGAAAGAGATGTCTGCTCGCATACATACAAACCATTTTTCAGCTTTAAAACAGCTCATTATTTCGGCATTTTACTCTCCAGCACACGGAATGGCATCATTTCTGCCAAAGAAGAAATGTTTTCTGCCTACGCTAGTTTGGGTGTATAAGACATTAGTTCATTTACACTCGAGAATTCGAATGATTGTGACATTTTTACTATTTTGGGCTTATACTATACAATATATCAACCTAGGTCTATCAAACGACTACACAAATCGAAGGTTTTCCGGTTACATACCATTTCAATAATTAGTTTTATGGATATGGTTTGAGTTACAACCAAAACTTTAAAGCTGAAATAAACAAAATATATCAAGGCATCATTTCTGAACCCATAGAATTTAGTTCACAGTTGCGGAATATATTCTTTACTTCATAAACTTCAAACCCTCATGGTAAGTTCGATGAAATGCACTATATAACAATGCCAATTAGAATAAACATAGAATGAGCTATCAAACTTTGTTCAAAAGTAAGTTATGAATTTTAGTTTCCTTCGATATGATTGTGAAGACATTTGAAAAAATCACCTGGCATCCCTGGTTACTATGTCTACATAGGAATCTCTTTTTCTACAGTTTTTCAGCCGTTTTGGAAACCAAGAATCTGTAGTTACAGATCGCAGATTTTTTGGGATTTATACAAAATTCAAATAATCGAATAATCTTTCAAATAACGTTCTATTATCAGTATTGGTGTCTTGATTGCTTGAATGCGTTTGTAATCTCAACAATTTTATTCATATATAATTTGAAAGAGATTGAGTCAGACTCACTCATTACATTTAGACATTCATATGTAGCGTGATTTCCTGCTTTCTCATGTTCGATCTAACGCGAGGAGATGTAAAAGTCTGCGCCATCAGTTAGCGTTACAATAAATAAATAACATGGTTTATCTTTTTCTTACTAAAGCACAGCAGTGTGAGCTTTAAAAGTGCGCTCATAAGGATTGAAAATGTTATATAAGCACGGAAAAGACCATTGTAGGTTTAGTCTGTGTTAGAGACACGCATTGCTGTCTACACATTTTTACTTATTGAGTGAACAAATGAGATTAACTGCATTCATGAAATATTGAAACAATTGAAAATAATGTCAAAAGCTATCTGTATCCTAAGTATACGACTAAATTCTATGATGATATTTATACTAAATGATACTAAAGCTAAGATTAATTTTCAAAATTGGACTTAATTTTGGATAATTTTTTATACAGGTACGAGGGTCACTATTTATATTTCGTAAATTGGCAACACTGATGTCATGTGAGTCCATCTGACGGTTCCATCGTAAAGTTTGACATTTTTGACGATATACGTACTCAGAACATTTTGTCATACGGACGCTATTTGTTTATTTTATATTTAGTTGAAAGTTTGGTCTCGGCAAAAAAA
The DNA here is from genome assembly GCF_029784135.1 of Toxorhynchites rutilus septentrionalis. NCBI lineage: Eukaryota > Metazoa > Arthropoda > Insecta > Diptera > Culicidae > Toxorhynchites > Toxorhynchites rutilus. Next base: position 332,752,579 of record NC_073745.1, on the reverse strand, counting down.
TGGAACTGAATCGTGAACATTTTCGTGCGATGATTTTTTACGACTTTCGACGTGGATTATCACAACAAGAGTGCGTCAATCAACTTAATTTGACTTTTGGCGATGAAGCTCCATCAAAAACCACTGTGTATCTCTGGTATAGTGAATTCAATCGTGGTCGTAGTTCGCTGTCCGACGAGTTTCGTGAAGGTCGTCCAAAATCGGCTTTCACACAAAAATGCTCAATGTTGGCCTTTAGGGATCAACGCAGGGCTCAACATGTTAATACCGATTTCCTGGGAAAAAAACTATGATGAAAAGATAGATTAGATCAAACCCTAGGAGAGACAATATTTATACATTGTAAATTTATTTTACATAAAATGGGTAAAACTGAAGGACACATTTGTTACGGATCCTTACACCATACTTACCTTACCCTAGAATTAAAAGAAAGAAAATCAATACAAAAAGTCACAGCAAGGTTGTGTCCGAGACACGACCGCATAGTTGACGTAGGATTCCATTAGGCTATCTCTTGCATGCTGATTTTGGATATGTTTGAAGGATTACATCGTTAAACTCTTTGATAATGACTTGGTGGTCCTGAAAAGGGCTGTTTTGTTTGGTTGTTGGGTGTTGTTTGTTTACTCCACCAGGGTTTATAACCGAGTGAAGATGATGAGGATGGTGATTAGTCGTTGTATGGTGCGTATCACGATAGAAGATTTCGAAGTGGAATGAGATATGATAAAAGGCGCCTGGACGAGATGGCTCCTGTATTCTGTATGAATGAAATGGTGCGTTAGAAAAAAAATTCACCTATATAACATAAGACAATTACCATTATCGAACACAATTATCAATTTTTCTCACCAGAAAAAACTTGTTACATTATTATAGAGAAAACATATTCGAAATGGAAAATGTAATTTTCATGTATAATTTTTATTTTCTGCGTGTTTATTCAACCCATTTCCATTTATGCTTTAAAACCAACGGAACACGATGTGAATTTCAATTGGACTAACAGCACCGAATGTTTCTTCATTTTTCCAATTTTTCTAGTCGCAGAAACTTTCCTTGAGTGAAAAAAAATCGTTTCAAATTTCAAGTCATTTGAAAACAACAACTACCATATACAATTTTACACTTACACTTGTGCTAAAAGTTTCACAATGCATGATCGGTCATTGATATGAAATTTCCAAATCAACCAACATGAGAGTTCCAAATTTAAAATTTATTTATATTCTATCAAACATAAGTTCTATGCAGTTCAATAAAACATCATTTTTCAACCAATCCATCGGAAGATTCTTATTGGAACGAGAATAAATAAAAACCAATTGCTTTGGTCCGCACTCACTCATCGTTCCCAGATTGTTCGCCATCGCGTATGCAACCAGCAATACCCACGCTAGTTACAATGAGCACAATCAATTTGTGCGCGTCGCTTGTCAAACCATCGACCACGAGGGTATTTACATGCTGATTTCCCCCCGACACCTTGAATTTGAAGTCTCTGTTAGGGAATATATGAGCATGAGCCGCCTCATGTGTCGTCATTTTCGTCCAATCAGAAGTGGGTATTTCCGTTAAGATAGGGGTTGAATTTTTTCAATTGTTCGATAGTTAGTTTCATGACTTACTCAATGTGAAAAATTCTTATGGAGTATCGAAATCAATTGACTTAAAAATCTTATCTATCCATCACGAAATGACTGAGCAATAAGCGTTTGAAATTGGACAATTTTCACGATGTACTCGATTTTCGATTTTCAATTTGTACCCCAATATGTTCCCGAAAGACGTAATCCTACGTCAATATACTTACCTTTATTAAAACCTAGAATGAAGCCAACACGGAATCAATATAAAAATGTACTTACCTTAACTATACACTTACCTTATACATTATGACAGCTGAGAAAGAGATGAAACACACACACACATACTTACATTCATGCATTGTCAATCATACGTTGTGGAAGAAAGAACAGAGAGGAATAAATTGAATTTGCCATTGAGAGTTCATCTAGTGATGTCTAAATTTTTCATTTATTTGATTATCGATTAATCGTTAGGGCATTTTTCAATATACGATTCATTCGAATAATTGTTCTTCAATATTCGATTAATCGAACGAATATTTATTTCTTGAAATAATCACGTATCACGTTGTCATTCTGGTCGCGTGGTCTATCGGGTTGTCGATGTTAGATGGTTGGATAAAATATGTTGGATAAAAAAAATTATATAGCCTAATTCTTAGCCTAAAAATGCATTAACCTTGAGAAAGATTCCTTTTTTCATTAATCGCGATTACAGTGACAATTATTCGTTGTATTCATATTTTGATTTAAAATTATTCGATACAAAATTAATCGATTATAATTTCAGATATTCGATTATTTGAATCAATCGAATGATTAACCGACGTCTCTAAGTTCATCGAGTTAACATATTTTCTAAAGGCTATCCGAAAAGTATTTTTCTTTTGTTACATTCGTGTCCGCCATCGTGAGTTTTAGACCGGAACATTGCCGGCAAATCATTATCGAACATAATATTTGGTGCCGAAACCCGGGACAGTCCCGAAAAGTGAATTTTGTTCGAGTAACACCATGTGTTCTCGCGAACGATTGCCGTCACATAACCAACTCCGCCATTTTGGTCGTTCGTGCAATGCCGACTAAAGCCAACTCGGATTGCGTAGTTGCTCCAGAGTGAACGTAATCTTCGCAAAGACACCGGAAGAAAAATTTATTGCGGAGGAAGGAAGAATCGATGTACCATTGCTGTTGCTACTACAAACTGCTGTTGCTGATACAAGTTGCTGTTGCTGGTATCCATTGATGTTGCTGTTATCCATCGCTTCAAGACGCTTGCACTATTGTTGCAAGTCGCTGTTGCTGCTTCAAGTTACTGCCGCTGTTACTGCTGCCGAAAATCTTGGTTGCTCCCGGAATCTGGTTGTTGTTTCACATTCATTGCTGATTCCCAAGCGATTCTGAAAACGTCTACGACGTAGCGATTGAGGTTAAGTACCTGGAAATAAGGTGGGTGCTTTTTACTATATCTTCTGAATGCAAAATAAAATGGCGATGACCACACGGAGTAAAAAGGCAAAGCAACTTAAACTTTTACATGCCAAGCGTGCGTATGTCGTGGGGTCTATAGATTTGATACGTGGGTTCGAAGAACATTATGATGAATCGAAATGAAGCTCATGCCCTCAGAGATGTTGTCCTAAAAGGATTTTTCGATAGGATATTTGATTTCGCTGGAAAGTTACAGCTAAAAGTATGAAGTTACCTCAAGGAATATAGTATTGCTGTACGATTTTTGAAACGCGTTATTCTCGAACCACGTTTTTTTCAGCTGGTAGTATCGATATCTCAGTATTTACTCTACCGATTTGGCTGAATTTTTTTATCAGCATGTAAAAATGAATTATCTAAAGCGTTACATAGGCGTTTTTGATATCTCATTTTTCCGATTTTCAATGAGCTTCTATGACACCCCGTTGCTTCAGAACTGATACCACCAGTAAGGTACCGATTTAAGACAGCATATACGCATCCAGCTGTCAACAGCGTAATAATCATTATCGTGCACTCAAAAAATGGCATCTTCAAATATACCTTAAACAATAACTAAAATACCCGAACACTTCACTTTGTTCCCAACATCGGAAAATAAAATCACGGAAAGGGGTCCCCCCTTCAAGAAGTTTTCTCAATTATCTTATTAGGTTTCCTACAGTTAGCTCCCTCATCGCGATTGGATCTCGATGAAAAGTACGTGCGATAAATAACAGAATATATCCTAGTATTCCAATGCGCGATGTATTCTAGTATTCCAATTTTGTTCCAAATAATTTCATGGTTTACCCTCACAGATTACCGAGAGATCATCTTTTCCGCGTGTTGTGGCATAAGATTTTCAGAATTTCGTTTCGTTGAATCGTCGATAGATCGCGTTTATATAATCACATCACTTACCTCAGTGAATCCTGATTCATACCTCTCCCCACTAACAACTATTCTTCCCATGGTAATCGCTAGGGAACCACGCTATAGAGGCGACTATTTCACTGGTTCAGGTCAATCACGGAGAGCAACTACGAAATGTACAGTCTACCCAAGATCAAGCTCAGAACAGTAATGTAGCGACAAGCGTGAAACAATGACAAGGAATAAAGCAATGGAAAGGGAATAGAGAGATCGGTTCAGTACTAATTTTCGCGTAAGTATGGCACAAAATTATTCAAAATGTACACCACTGAAGCGTTAACGTGCTACTAGATAGTATATCTAGATGAGATACCAGCGGAAGAAAGCATGTTGGCCTAGCTTCAATTTATTATCTCTTCGGTTCCTCATCCGGTGTAAGGTTATGAACCCATTGGTGATCGGAAATTTTGAACAGCTGATCGAGCGAAATTTTCAATCTGGGTTCATGAGTCCATATCATGAATTCATCTCCATGCAGGTTAATCCTTCTTCGTATATTCCCAACCGTGTTTGTTTTCCTGACTACATCAATTCCTCTGTGCATTTTGAACTGTCCATGAAGCATGGAACATCAGATTATCTTCGATCGAAGATCGTTCCAACGATCTTCGATGCAAGGTATGGGGATATCAATTGTGATAATATGTACTTTACTAATGGGTCCTCTATGAATGAGTCCACAGGATTTGGAGTGTTCAACGAATTTTTTAGCACCTCCCACAGTCTTCAGAATCCTTGCTCAGTGTATATTGCTGAATTGGCAGCAATACACTGGGCGCTGGACAGCGTCGCCTCACGACCTGTTGAACACTATTACATTGTAACGGATAGTCTTAGCTCTGTCGAAGCTATCCGTTCAGTGAGGCCGGAAAAGCACTCGCCGTACTTCTTTGAGAGAATACGAGAAATTTTGAGTGCTTTATCCAGACGCTGTTATGTCATTACCTTTATCTGGGTCCCTTCACATTGCTCAATTCCGGGTAATGAGAGGGCTGACTCATTAGCAAAGGTAGGTGCAATTGAAGGCGATATTTATCAGCGTCAAATCGCCTTCAATGAATTTTATTCTTTAGTCCGCAAAAATACCATAGTTAACTGGCAACGCAAATGGAACGAAGATGAATTGGGCCGGTGGCTCCACTCGATTATCCCTAAGGTTAGCCTCAAACCATGGTTCAAAAGTCTGGACTTGAGTCGGGACTTTATTCGCACCTTCTCCCGACTCATGTCCAATCACTGTTCGTTAGATGCGCTACTCTTTCGTATTAATCCTGCCGACAACAATCTTTGTGTTTGTGGCCAAGGTTACCACGACATCGAGCACGTTGTTTGGTCGTGCGAGCTGCATCTTGTCGCCAGATCGAATTTAGAAGACACACTTCGGGCCCGAGGAAGGCAGCCCATGGTGCCGGTGAGAGACGTGTTGGCTCGGTTAGACCTTGATTACATGTCCCAAATATATGTATTCCTTAAAGCTATCGATCTTCGTGTGTGATTGTCCTTATACCCTTAGTTTTTCCTTTTCCTTTTCCTTTGTGAGAGATCGGATCCCTTCTTAAGAATAAGATGAAATGTAAATACATATTAGATATAAGATAGGCTTAAGAATTGAGTGTGATGAGTGTGATTGAGTGTGTGAGTGTGATCATTGTCAATATATCCTCATATCCCCCTCATAACTGCCATTTCCTGAAGAAAATATGTCACCCTTCTAAACTCGAGTCGACCGCGAGTAATCGGTGTCCTATATTATTAACATTAGAATTAAGGAAAAATGTATATATATACTAGTAACAATACAGTAAGGAGTTCGGCTCCTTTAAACCTAATCGATTTAAATTTAAAAAAATAACATCTTGTTCAGTGATCCTATGAGCCACTGGTTACAATACATCTCCTCAGCTTTCGCTAGTTCTGTTTCTGCCAATATTTGTACGGAAGTAAATCGTAGAAGAAGCGATACAAATCTTGATATTATGTTTGAAACAATGGTCAGGTTTGGTGAGATTAAAATCGCTGTGCACTGAAAAACAAATCTACAAAAGTATTGAAAAAATCGAAAGCAAAAAAATCGATTTTCTCGATTTTCTCGAGTACAACAGATTGATGCAAAAAATCGGAAATCGGCATGGAAAAGATCGATCTTCTATGAATTGATCTGAGATTGCCCAATCCTACGGCAAAAATCATCGGATTTTCATCCAAAGTTGTGTTATACACTTTTGAAACACAGAAAGTAGAAAGTGTTAGGTATGCCCGAATCGGACATTTCATCTAATACTGCAAAAGCATACATGTGAACAATTTTCTTTAGAATTAAAACTTAAAAATTAACTTTGAAGTACAAATTAAGCTGATAAGCATATAAAATCTTTCTCATATCTTAATTGTTTCACAAACATTGATTGTTCACCACATTGGATTATTCGTATTTTTTATTCAAGCCTCAGTATGCAACTGACATTGAAATTTAATAAAAAAAATCTCATTTTTTTTAATCTTTAAAACAAATTATGAGTCAAACCAGCAATGACATAGTGTAAAGCTTAATTGAAATCAGCTCATTTTTCATACCATATCATAGTAATATACACCAGCTATCATTCTTTCGAACAGCCGACAATCGTCACGTGAAGTAACGGCCGCAGATCGGGGATTTCACGTCCAATTATTCGCCCCCGATCGTCGCTATGCCGACAGCAATTTTTGCGTGGGAACCTATAAATATCGCTTCGCCGAGTAAACTGCAGCACTACCCTCTAGGTTTGGCGAGTCAAGCTCCATTAAGTGCACCGACGACAGATAGCGAGATCCTCCCTATCGCGCGATCTCGCGTTTTCCGAGGAACTCCGCAATGGTAGTGATCAAACGAAGTAAAAAGTCACCGTTCGTTCTGTCAGTCGGTGTCAGAATCGATTAGAACGACCCACCTTGTGCCAGTGTTCAATTAGACGTCGATTCGTCGCTTGGGAGTGTAATTGGAGCGCAATGCCGACAAACAACCGGTGTCGGCCATGTGTACGAATGTGGCCGCGGTTTCCATTAAATTGCACCGATCTCTCCGTAGCTCTTCTCGTGGCGAGGCGTGTGCTGGATGAGATGATGCACTACAAACAAACTGCACTTCTTACACCCCTCTCTGGCTGCACTCCTCTACTTGCCTGCGGTGAGCGAACTCTGGACGGAAAAAGGGCCTCAGAGGACCTGTCAACGGCTATGGAGACGCACGGTCTGCCAAGGTTAATTGTTTGAAAAATGAGATGAGCGTTGTCAATTTGTACGTCGTTTTCGTCGCTGGCTGTGTGCAGAGGCAGACGCTTTGCACCACTCCCTAATGAGAATAATTTAAAATTGCCAGTTCGAACTTGAAAGTTGTGCATTTTGGCTTGAAAGATGAAATTAATTAGGGGAATTTGTTTGATGTGTCCGTTTTTGCTGGCCGTGTCGTCGTCGATTCCCGCCGTCGTTGGACAGCGACATCATCAATCATGATCGCCGAATGTAAGACGGTCATGATCAGCAGAATTGTAAATACACGACCAGCACACTCATTTGTCCGCAATAACCAATAAAATTCCAGCTTTATGGTTATTTAGAACGCATCAGCAGAAAGTACAGAATTCAAATTTTTATTCCAAAGGTGTCCACATCACTCAGTAAGGAAGGTAAGGATAAGGTTTAGAAAGGGGGGTATCGATTGGTCGGCTGGATCGTCCAATAAATCTTAAATTTCGATTGTTCGTCACTGTCAGACTTTATGACTTCTTCGTACGGTTGGCTCCTCCTTTGGTGAGTTCCTCTCTTCGTACAGGTTGCGTTTCATTTAGTCCTAAAGATGCACAAAATATCCCTGCTTCTGTCCGCTGTCCGCTATGTGTAATGGCGTCTGGCTCAGCCGTATTTTCGAATGCATTTTCGTTTCGTTTTCGATTCGGCATATCAAGCAGGAACGCGATGGTGCCGTCGCAATATGGGAGCTTTTCGGAATACTTTCTGGCAGCATAAAGCAGCAGCATTGTTTTATTTTCAATTAATTTATGACGCGACGTGGTCGCTAATATTGCCGATGATGTATTTAAATTTTGTTTGAATGGTTCTGTGGAAAAAAAAGGCACGAAAGAAAGGGGCGCGCCTCTGGGTGAGCTGTTTTATTTTATTATTTTGTGCTGGGATTGGCCGAACATTTTTTGGTGTGTGGTTAGAGATCAGCACTAGTTGATTTGTGGTTATGTCATGGATGTTTGCATTGGCGTGGACTTGCATAGGGGTCACAGAACCCAGGAAACTTGTCAGTAAAGTTGGTCTTATTGTTCGTCTTTTTTTCTTTTCAGCTGGTACCTGTTGGCTGCGGCGGATGGAGAGCACCGGAAAATGCAACAAATTGTTTGCCCGCAACGTGACGAGAGATCACTGCTGTCACGCCGGTTCCAGTCTGGGCTTTAGTGATCGCGACATCACTGACGTGCAGATCTTCTTTGTGAACGCCTTTAACGATGGGATGGATTGCGCGTCTTGCTTGGGTAAGAGACGCCAATTGGAGGGAGTAGATTTTTCCATGTTCATTTTGAGTTCTCCGACCCTCCAATTGTTTCCATAATTTAACTATTTTCATTTATCCAGAATGGATTCAACCATCCTTAATTATCTCCAGCGTATCTTTCTTCTCCCTCAACAGACAATTGTGATCGGGCCAAATGTGGTCCAAACAAGCGCTGCGTCATGAAGAAGGGCCGCCCGAAGTGTATATGTGCACCCAGCTGTAAGGCCTCGAAGCAAGCCAAACAGTTGCCGAAGCAGAACATTAAAGTGATCAATTTGAGTGAGAGTCAACGAAACCGTGGACAGTATTTTTCGATTGGACCCCGAGCTGCCGCTTCCCGGTCCGCTCCGTCGATCCAGCTTAGCGCTTCGAGCAGCAAACGGAGCGTTCGCGTGCTGGGCGATGACCCTTCAACCCACCATTCAAGGACTCTAAAAAGTAGTAGTCTAAGTGAGAAAACGCTAAGCCAAAGAAATAGTAACCGTAAGCTTGATAGCTCTAAGCATAAGGATAACTTATTTGAATCTGTGACATTAGTGGATAGTAAGCATACAGACAACCGTTCTAGACGGAACAGAACTACCGTCGGGCCCAAACGGCCTACCACCGAGCGTATGGTATTTATGGCGGACGGCCCGGCGAAGATTGACATGCTTTCCGCGGCCAATGGAAGCCTAGCATTGGAAATAAGTTCCACAGCAGCCAGCGTACGCCATAGAAATCGAAAGGGTTCCGTCAGTCGAAACAGAACCCGTCATGAGCAACCGTTGCATCACAGTCGAGATTTCGGCACGCCACGATTGCTCCGGGTTGCGTCCCGAAAGGGCAATGCGACCACGTCGCCAGCGCGACTTCCCAGGCATCCCCAGTATCTGGAGGAGATGTTCTACGTGGGAATGGTCCCACAAAAACGGCGGGGTCGAATGCAAGGAAAGGATCTCGACATTGGGAATGACATAATGGTTAGTTACGCTTGGTCAAGTAGTAATGATGGTTTTTTCACTTATTTTTCTTTTTTTATTTTGATATTCAGCAGCAACACATGAGATTCTACAACCCGGTTTGTGGCACAGATGGCAAGACATACAAAACAGAATGCCAGTTGAAGAAACGAGCTTGTCGCCAAGAGAGCACGACTCTCACAGTTGCCTACAAGGGACATTGTCAAAGTAAGTAATCTATTATTATTTCATAAAATTAATAAATTTGTTTGCAACAGAAACAGTAAACGTTATCAGCCTTTATCCGCCTCTTACCGATGAAATTTCCAGAGGGCGTTTTACGTGATTTTTAAACCTTGAGTAATTTACCTTTTATTTCCATACCAGTATATTATAACTCCAGAGATCGCTAGCTGGAGTGAGATCGAGTGTTAGAAATTGCGAATAGTCCACTAAGTTATGAAGGGGTGGAGCTTAAATAGCATTTTTCCTCACTCCACAGTGTTTGTAGAAAAAATACTTTACTTGCATTTTGGAAGAGTGATTAAAGCAAGCAAAGCCGCCATGAGAAAAACTTTTGACCGCTCTTAGGTTGAAGCGAAATTGTGTATTAGTTGATGATGATAATGATGAAATCGGCGGAGCTTGAGTTGTTCAATCTTCTTTCTCCACAATGTCCGTAGAACGAACACTGTTTTGGAGCTCTTTCTGTATACAAAACGAGCATTCAATTCATTCCAGCTGAAGGAAACAGCTCGCGTCGGAGAAACTTTTTTCTCTTTTGACGTAGGATTTCGTGTTTCGGGTATATATTGAGAGTAAAATCTGAAAAACTACATATCGGTCGGTCACGAAAATTTTCCGATTTTAAGCGCCTGTTGCACAGTCAATTCTTTATGGATTTACCAAATTTTTGCGTTAACAAATTTAGACACCTCTTAGCTATCTATTACAGTATAGATAATCATTCAAATTTCAATAGTAACTGTGTCAACATAGGGTTAGCAGCATCATCAATCATGCGTCAAGTATGCAGTGATGCCTGGCACTCAGCTCTGTTTTTTCTCTCTCAACTCAGCTGTTCTTGTCATAAAAGTAAATCGGATCGAAAGTTGAGTGCATCGCAATGTCGAAGAAAATTACGCCGGAAACCGCTTCAAGTAGTAGAATACTGTTATGAAGTACTATGATTGCCCATATAGCTTACATTAATGTTCATTCTACTTTTCAAGCAAGGCCGTGGGGGGCATGTGGGGTTTATAATCGTTTCACAAACAATTTGACAAGTTTCGTCTTTCCTGTTGGGTATGGACCACACCATCCATTGTTTTGAACTATTGTGGTATGTCCCCGTTTTTCTTTCTGCACTTAAAGCTTACCTATTGCATATTGAGGAAAGAGTAGACTGAGAGCTATAGTGAGATAGGTGCCAATCAGGAATAACTTGTATGGAATTTTATAATCTAGGCCGGTGGCAAAAAAAACAAAAAAAAAAGATGTTGAGTTATGCGCCTTGTTAGAGCTCCGCAACTGCAGAGCAAATGTTCCGAAGTTTCGCTCTCAGCACTACAAAAACGACAGATATAATTTTGTACGAAGCTATGTTTCGAAAATGATATATGCTCGGACAGTGTCTTGTTATAAGACCAGTAAATGTTCTGAAGTCATTCTTATGAGAACTGAGAAAATATTGAGTAACTTTTATACTCTACGAGACACATTTTTTACTGTTTAAGTTGTACAGCTATCCCATTGACCATCACTTTCCGGACTTCCCATTTCTTCAGCTCACTCTTCAAGAGGGCCTTACAATTCCACTTCAATTGTCTCATCGTCACTCAATAATGAGCCTATCGCTTTTCAATTTCATGCAAACAAATGCCGGCTGAAAATAGTGCTACTCTTTTTACGGTTTAAAAATATAAACCGGAACGAATAAAAAATAAGCATAAAATTTAAAAAAAACAACTTATTAACACTAACAAGATTCTTAAATGTACCTACCTATGTTGAGGCACAGCATGTTGTCAAAAAAAAAATAAATAAATGATGTCAAAAAAAATAACAACATGGAAAAATTAATAACCACACCCATGGAAACGGTTGTGATATTTCCGGTCCCAACTGACTACGGTACAGCGGAAAGGAAGACCCGCAGGATACAAATGAGAGAGAGAGAAAGCGAAAAGAAAGGTTTGAGCTGTAAAGGAAAATTGAAGGTATTCGACGGCTTCTTGGCGCACGGACCGTCGAAGGAATCGAATCGTGATAGATTCAAGAAAAGAAATTCTAAAAGTGAAGTGCGAGGGAATATAAGGGATGGAGAAGTTGCTGCTCCCGGGAACCGTCCACGACGGGCGACATCCACCCTCCTCGCTGGTATACCGACGGAGAAGGTACCTAAAGAATGTGCCGGTGGTCAGCGAGCCCCATCGTTATCGCTGCTCCACACGCACACAGGTGAGTCGGTTGAACGTTTTGGAGGCCAGTACGGTGAGGTCTGGTAGAGCCAGGCCTCCGCTCATCGTACCTGGACCGATGAGACCGGCCCCTGTGTGCGGGCATCGTGCGTGAGTAACAAAACCCAAGCTAACCTCTCTCTCTACAAACCTTCGCCATACTTACCTGGTTTCTGCTCGGCCGCATCGATTGACTAACTACTAATCTGGAAAAAAAGAAAATATAATAAAATAAAATAATACTCACCATTCCCTTCTTATTAAAATACGATTCCTTATAAAATAGTGGTTCTATCTTCTACCGCCTTAATCGTGAGTCCGCTTCGTTCTTGGTTGAATGACGACCCTGAGGTTAACTTCCACCTCTGAGCTAGCCGCTACTTACACTCTCTCTCCACTCTCAATGAAGAGAATATCACTTCACCTTCGTTCAATTCCTTCATTCGACAAACTGAAGCGAAATTATCAAATCGTTAAATGAAAACGAAAGATTCTTATATCGAATGAAAGTCTTTTATTTTATATATAAAACAAGGTTTTTGTCACGTACGTTTGACTCATCATCACAGGCGAACGACTGATCAGACCTGCGTCGTCTTTATAGTTTGTGAGCCTGTTTTCACCCAAATTAGAATGCTAGAGTACGTTGGAGAATATTTGAGATTAATAGGAAAATTCGAAACGACACCAAATTAGGTATATGGAGGTTGTAGGGCGCAATAAATGTTTTCACGGTGGTTAAACACTCCATCCCCCTCTCTAAGGGGGTGCTGCCATACAAATGAACTCGACTCTCGAAGCTAACTCGAAAACTAATCAAGCAAATGGAGTCAAATTTGGCATGTGAAGATTTTAGGGGGCACGTTACGTTGCTATGGTGAATAGACACTCCTCTCCCCTCTCTAAGGGGTGTAACGGAAAAACATGTTATTTGCAAGTGGTTGAAAAATCTTGAACGAGAATTGTGTCTGAAAATAATCTGATATTAAAATGATAAGTTTTGGTAGGAGTACTAGGAATTTCATAGTAAAAGGTAAATTCAACGGTGTCGATTAGAAGATGAATCAATGAACAGTTCTGCGATTGGACTCATGAACTTACGCTTAGTAAGAAAACGTGAATATTTGAAGGTATTGATAAAAAAAACAAATTTTGAGCGGGACGAAGTTTGCCGGGTCAGCTAGTACTGTATATAAATAAAATGTATATAAATAAAAATTTCGAGTTACTGATTGCATTATGTTAAACATTTTGTGAGCTACATTCTGCATTCATCAGATTTGGAAAATCACGCGTACAGCAGAAATAACTTATCGAAATTGTTTTGAACGCTCAATAGAAACCCCTTGTAACACCAAACTTCAAACTCGTTTTTTCTCGAAATCATGAAAGTGTCACTTGGTCCGGTCTGACTTAACACCGACCATATGTGCCAATGAAATTGAACTTTGATCGAAAGTGAAAAAGGATTTTAGGCGAAATAACGCACTCCTATTGTCGGCGCTGATTGTAAGACTAATATGCCCCCTCTTATTTCCATTTTTCTAAAGGACCGTCTTTAAAATAAAATAATTTAAAAAATCTTTTTAAGTTCAACGGTTTAATTGTGATTAAACATAACAATGTACTAAAAGCTAGAAAATAATTAGGCAAGTAGCAGTTGGCAGTTATCACACCTCTCCTTCATTAGTCTAGGGTATTGATAAGAATAAAATAAAATCGGGGGCACGTTGGATTTCCATTATCCACGATTAGCGACTTCATCATTTTATTTTAGTCTTGTCAATGTCCTAGACTAATGAAGGATATTAAAATATTTTTATGTTATTCTCGCAGCAGGGATTTTCTTCCCAATGGCAATCCGTTTTTCCTTAGCCCAAATAATAACGTTTTCGATTCCACATAAGGGTGTTTCTTTTCAGACCTAATTGAGGGGCTTAGAATGGAAAGGGTGTAAGTGATTTGATCGATATCTCTACATCGACTCTTTCTTTTGGTCATAACTTAGCTGCAAATACATTCCCAGCTGTATTTGATAATGTGGAAGATAGGTCAGAACCACATCTATCGGATTCTATAGAAAACATAAATTGGAACATTTTTGCAATTGAGTTATTAACCAAAGAAAAAGTTAATGAAGAGAAACCGATCAAGTCACTTACACCCCTTGCATTCAAATCCTCTCAATTTTTGGACTCTTCATCATCATCAACCTGATGTAGTTCTAAAATTGATGAATCATTCACACCTTCGGAACTCGAAAATGAATTTTCATCCTTGTAGAAATATGTATTTGAACGCAAATCAATGTTGACTATGCCATCGTCGAACAGGGCCTCAAATTCCACATCCTCGTCATGTACGGCATTGTCCTAGTCAATCAATTTCCGCACAATCGAAAGTATGCGTTCTTTTACAACCGACAACGGGATATCAGCATTTTCCATGACTTGACAATGGAATCAGCCGGTACTTCGCTCCAAGCTTCGGTTACCCAAAACATGGCATCCCTAATGTTGATTCGCTTCTCATCGAACTCTTCTTCGCATCCAAGAAGCTCAAGTTTAAGACCCATTCCATGAGGTTATGCACCAGAAAACCAAATTTCAAATCTAGTTTTAGGAGAAAATTGAAAACGTTATTTGAATAAGCACTAATTATATCATAATTTTTTGCAACAAATTTAATTTTTATGCACCAACCTTTGAGAGAGGTGAGTTTAAAAAACTACTTAATTATATTTAAAATATTTTAGGTTTTCACTATTTTTGTGTTTTTTGAGATATCTCTGCACATGCTTAACCAAACTTCAATGTCTATATACCATTGAATGGGTGATTAAATGCTTGTATGAAGAGCCGTGGGTAGACCTACGTTTCATTTTGTAATTTATGAGAAAGAAGCATTTGAAAAACAGGTATTTTGAAGCGTTGTCACGTCACAAAAATAGAGCATTTTTTTAGTTTATCAAATGAACATAGGTTCAAACATTTTTATACTTGGGTTTCTCTGAGCAAACAGGGAAAGTCAACAACTCACAAAATTTGGTTGAGATCGGTCCACAAATAGAGGAGTATCAACTGTCTCCAGAAGTTGTTGTCACGTCACGAATAGATACATTACGATCTATTCAAACAATATTTTGACTCACTACAAACACTTTTTTGCGTTTTCATGAATAAAGCACACAAAATTAAACAATTTTATAATAAAATTAAGAAAATTTCCAACAATAATCATCAGTTGGAGAATATTTTATAATTAGGTTGGCTTGTTGTCAGTCAAATACTTTTGTGACGTGGCAACACCATTAATTACCGTTTCGTTTCAAAACATACAAATGATATTTCTCCTATGTTTTATCAACAATATATGAACGTAGATTCCATAATATAAAATATAATCTTATTTCAACTTCCGGTTTGCTGATGGTATTATTGAATGCTAAAAAAATATGGAAAACCAATACGATATGGGCTTACCAGCGGAAGTCGAATATCGTATTCCGATGCCATTTTAGAATCGAGGATGTTGACTTCCGGTTCGTTAAAAACGGATATAAAAGGCCGGGAATGGCATGAAATCCCACAATACGATCGTGAATGGTAATGTTGGCATACAACCATGGGTGCACGAAGAGGAATAAAAAAGAATAATGTTTGATAGTGAGAGATAGGATTTAAGTGAGAGAGAGATAATGTTTGAGTGGGAAGAACTTAGTCTTAGAGCGACGTGTGTGGAGTTATACAAAGAAAGTGCACATACAAATGTACACGTAAACATCAACGATTAACGATCAACGATCGAAGTCAACGTCAAAGTCAAAGTCATCTCCAATACCCAAACATAAACGCCCTTGCACAGGTATGTGAGTTTATCAAAAGTTTCTGATAGCAAAATCAAATGCGTTCCCTCTGTAGTGAACGCCACTCGATGAACCAGGATTGTGCTAGCCATTGATGGCAAGCGCCAGAGTGAACGTGTTAAACAATCACGATATAAAAACTGGAGCTCGGTTCTGGACCACCCCGACTTTTCCCAAATAAAGACATATCGTGTATTACAGGTAACAGGTAGATTCAAGTTATATAGCTTTTTTTTGATGAACATACCATAAACAACTAAAATTGCCTTGTTTCGCAATGTTTCACAAACTAAAAGAACATAGAACTCATTTTGCACACAGGTAGAATATATTTCTTTTCTGACTTTGGAGGAATGAAAACGTAAAATGGCGCTAAAACGCTAGAATGAAGAGAATTCACCATATTATTAAATTGTCAGCGTTATGACACCATTGAAAATTCAGTAGGAAGCACGGTTGCATTAGGACCACTTTCCCCTATAGGATGGACTTTTGGAAGGGGAAGGGGAGACCTCAGAGGAAAGTAAGAAGTATTCAGAGTAATAAAAAAAAATAAAAAATAGTATATCGCTTGCTACAATACGGTGAAAATCTTATTTAATACAACTTATTGATTGTATGACGTGACAACGCTTCGTGGAGACTGTTTATTCGCACAGAGCGCGTTGTCACGTCACAAAATGCATGCCGTCAAAATGCATGTTCTTGTGAGTTTTTTGAAAAACTGAGTATACAGGGATCTTCGTTCATCTTTCATTGCCAAATCATAGAACAATGTTTATTTGTATGTATTGAACTGAAAATACAACATTAATGTTCAAAAGTCGGAATCCGCAAAAATACAGGTGTTGTCACGTCACACAAGTGTTGGGCTGGCAACAAGCGAATTCAACTGCAAAATATTCTCCAACTGAAGATTCTTGTAGGAAATTTTCTCAAATTTAGTTTAAAATCGTTTACCTTTTGGAAATCGTGTGATGTATACATGAAAACGAGAAAAAACCTGTTTTTAGTGAGTCAAACCGTTGTCACGTCACGCTGGAATGGGTCATAAGCTTTTGCTTGTAGTTGGACTTGACAATTTGAATAATATATTGGTCCATGAGCTGTAACAAAGCGATGATTTTTTTTTCGGTTTTCAAACATAACCTCTCCCCCAGGAGACGTTAGATAATTTCATAGTTATAATCATAGTTATTTAACGTTTACCGACAGATTTTCTTTCATATTTTTTCATGATTCGATTATCCGGAGTGAAAAAAAAAAACATTCTGGATAATCGAGTCCGACCTGTAGTGGAGTTATACGCGTTCGAAATCTTGAGAAAAGTTCGATTTGTAAACCGATACAACAGACACATTAGAGAATAAAGAAACGAGGAAAAATTGCATAGATAATTGAGCGCACATTTAAGTTTGTGCCCATCCATCGCACAAAAAAAAACAAACCCATTCGAGCGGCTGCGAGCGTTCCCCTCCGTTCCTGGGCACGGTTCATTAATAAATTTAACACTTAATCTACGCCACGCGGCCAGAATAAAATGACCCTTCGCGCCGCGCAAACCCAACTCGACACAAGCGGCAGGCGCCAAATTTCTCACAGCCGCCATTCACTCGAGTCAACCGCTGCCGCAAGGCCCAACTCAAATGTCGTGTGTCGTATGAAGTGTACACTGATCATAACATATTTCAACTGCATTAAAGACACGGATCCCCATGTCATCGCAGTTGTTGTCTGTCGGGTCCGTCACCATTTTCCCTATGATGAGTATGATGATCGTGATGATGATGGTCAACGACTCGATCGTCATCATGATATTATTTTTGCGCAATTGCGAAACGCAAGGTTATTTAACAGCTCATTTAAAATTAACCATCAAGTCTCTAGGTCGAAGTTAAGCAATACAGGCCAGCTATCAATTACGCTTACGGTTCAGTTCAACTCGCTTTGTGACAAAGAAATCTCTGCTCAGCATCTGTCACCCAAAACAGTAAAACTAACATTAATTTGAGAAAACAGACGCTGCTCTGTTTTCCCCTCATTTATGTTTTCTGGCAGGTGTTCAAAGGCTTGTTATTTGCTTTTCATTCAAGAAATAATCCGTTCTTGGCAAAGATAAATATGGTATTGATTTTGTTCAGCGTTATGAACAGTTAACTGAAATTAAACTGTTCTCAGAAAGCATTGCTTCGCACTTGCGATCATCACGTATCGGAAGAACAGTTTCGAATGACAGGTTAATAGTTTGCAATGAGCCGTGAGGTAAATGTAGCACCTGAGCTGCTGAAACAAATGCGTCCCATGATCTCAATAGTGCATCACCATTCCCGTAACTGATGATCGACGAATAACAGAAGTCTATCATTTCAGCTTCTTGCCGTTTCGTGCAGTGCCCGGATGACAAGCACTGCGTGGAGGATCAGAACTCCTCCCCTCATTGCGTGACCTGCATAAAGGACTGCCCGCTGGAACCGAGAGCATCATCGGCAGCCAAATCCGTGGTCTGTGGCACCGATGGTACCACCTATCGGAGTATCTGTGAGCTGAAACAGAAGGCCTGCCTGTCGGGTCGAGCTATCCCCGTTGCCTATCGGGGTCATTGCATTGGTAGGTAATTTCCCTTTTTCACACAGCTTTTCGATCCGATCCGAATGCTAAGCCGCGGGTTGATCGCCCATGGCGACGGTCAGAACCGCTGCACACGAGATGCAAGTGTCAAAACAGAACCTGGAAATGCGCCAGATTTTACCCACACTGCCACTTAGCACCGAGTCGCGTGCGTCGACACAAACGGAAAGTCCGGTCTGGTCACATCCTGGAAGCCCCCGAGGATGAATTGAAAAAGGCAGAGACACTAATGATTGGCCTTCTCGTTTACTGTCGGTCGTCAATTTTGCAAAGTGAGGCGGGCGGACGAACAGACAAGCGGGACAAACTACTGGTTTAATTTCATGTTTTATGACGAATCTTCGCGTATAAACATAATCATTATGTATGGATCGTTCGGGTCCCACAGCGGAACGAGCCGATTGGAGTGCTGTCCAAACAGAATCATACACGCACACACACACATACACAATCACGGCTGTGGTTACCGATTTACAATGTGATACTTTTTTACGCTTAATAATGCCGTTGGGGTAGCCATGTGATCGGCAGGTTATTAAAAAGCAATTTGGTGCATATTACCGGCCTAATTGGGTAGTGAAACAGGGGTCGGGTGCCCACGGGGATACATGATCGTGTATTTTAAGTACTGCTTACACCGAGACGGTGGATACTATGCCTCGCAATGCAGTTTATAATTGTAGCATACATTTCAATCGAAGCTGGTTCCGATGCGATCAGTTGGAGAATGCACCAGGGTGAGTGGCTGATTGGGTTGTTCGTAATTTCGTTCTTTCCACCTAGATGACATATCAGTTGCTGTACACATTTCTTCAGAGTCAATTGGTTTCAATTTGATATATCGATCATCCGAATCAGTTCAGTAGTTCAAATCTTATGAATTTTCGAAAAAAGGTAAATTGGTGTGATATTATTTTTTCTTAGCTATAATAGGTGCGTTTTATAAATGAGCAGGCTCTGATCATTAATAAAAAAAAAAAGAATGACGGATCCTTCAGCTAAAGGAGGCCTCGATGTTGATAGGTCAGGAATTCAGGAGCACTGGTTTAAAAAAAGGGGTGGAATCAGTTTGCACTGGAGAAACAAAAACACTTTGGAAATACTTCTGGATACTCTTGGATTCATTCGGTTCTTGTTTTTTAAGGTGACTTCAATCCAAAGGTCATTTGTTCCTGGGTTAAAGGTTGGATTGGTATGCCTTACATATAGGTTCTGTTTCTTCTCTTTTATTCTGTATTTCAAACAATTTGAAAATTTCTAACACTTGCTTATCTTTAGCGCTGGTGATTCCGACACGGCACCACTATAGATAAAAATTTGTTAAATTGGAAGAGTTTGCTAATAAAAATACTTAGAAAAATATTGTGTGGGACATGTTTTGAGTTTGAGAATTTTTGATTTGAAATTAAGTTTTTCAATGGTGGATGGAGAATGTTTTTTTCCTAAATTTTGTTTTGCTTTGATTTGTTTTTTTTTTTTTTTGACGTAGAACTACGTCTTTCACTAAGGGTGCCAAATCAGAAAACAGACGTTAACTTTATGAAATAAAGTTAACGTTAACAACTATTTTTGCCGCGAACGGAGTTTGGCGATTTACATGCCGAACGAACCTGCAATTCCCTAAGATTTGTTTGATATTCTATACATCACAATCCCCTGGAGTGTAAATGGTTAAGTCATGAAAACTATAAGCCATTTCCATTTTCCCATACATTTGTTCTGCTGATGTGTGTGCTTTCCCGAACAGAGCTGTCAATAAAGAGCAACTTATCGACGACCGACGAAGAGGAAATCGTTAGACTTAAAGTCTCCGTGAACAAAGGAAAAGAAGAAGAATGAAGGGGAATACTTGCCTAGAGTATAAACAGTGGATCTCGCTGAGGCAAACTATAGAGGCGAATGAATTGCAAAGTTTAAAGCCTCTTAAAAACAAAGAAAGAAAGAAAGGCAAACTTTCATTCGGCATCGGACTGTTGAGCAATCCAGTTCACTTTGCGTTATTCGTATCGTGTTTTTCTTTCCGCGTCATAAATTGGACGCTTCGCATAGTGTGTGATGAGCAAAAAGAAGAGGAAGGCCCTGCGAGCCCTGCAAAAAACGAACGCATTGCCAGGGGCAATAAAATTTCGAGGCAAGCGTCATCTAATGATGCACGCGATGTTGGTGCAGTAAAAAGCGCTCGCACTGAACCGAGCCTTCGCATCGAACTACAGCGAAGTAGGCGAATTCGGCGCGTCGGTCGAAAATGTACACGCCGTTACCCAGGCAGCAACCAGCTCCCCCCCGCTGGTGGCAACCGCCTTCAGCTCTTGACAAACTCATCAGCGAATTCGCATTGAAGGGTGTTACAGTAGAGTACAAGCTGTGTGGCATAATTCAGTCTTTTTCCAAACAGTTAACATTGTTTGTTTTCCGTCATAAGGGCTTCGTTGGTGCTTTTGACAATGCATGAATGCATTAAACTGACGTTATGGCGAAGCAGGCGTTAAGGTTGTGCGCCAAAAAATCATTTGGAGAATACCAAGCATCTTGAATGTCTGGAATGTTATAAGTTATTTGGGTTCGCGTGCCAGTCGCAAAACTGCCTTCAGCTAGGATTGCATTTGCACTAGTCTTGATCATAATGAAGCAATGCTACTGTTTTCGAGTTTATTGATGTTAAAAAAAAGTTTATTTGGCTTGTTTAATCACCAAGAAAGTGAATGTCGTTCTGGAATTTTGTATGTGATTAGGTTTCGCCAGTAGCAAAGGTTTCGCCAGTAGTAAAACTTCCTCCATTAAGGGTGACAGCTGCGCTTATCTCGAGTATGAGAAAGTAATGCAACTTTTTTCGAGGTCAGTGATATAAACAAAAGTGTTTCTTTTGAGAATAGCACAAAATGATGAGAAGTGTTTATATTCTTAGTAGTTTCAAGCCACCAATGTATGGCTCTGTATGCATGCTATGGCGAACGCTTGTTTGGCGCTTGGTTTACGTTGTACGAACGATGCCTGAAGGTTCAATTCCACAGAGGTAATACTAAAAACATGTAGCATGATATTTGATACTTGCAAGTGTTGTATTGTTGTTGTTTCCTCGCGGTGCCAAAGATATATTGATAAAATCGACTGTAACCGAGTCTATGTCAATTGCGAAAAAGGCCACCGGAATAGCGTTCGTGGTAAATTTTCAATGCATTGACATGAAATAAATTGCGACATACGATCAGCTAGTGTATTGTTCTGCGAAGGCAAGAATGAATCATCAGTCAATTATCGTCAACTGATTCTACAATGAAAAAAAATAATTCAGAGATTATTCAACTAAGCAGTTGTTTCTAAAATTTCACAGCATTATAGAATAATATCCGAAGGTTTAAACAAGCGACTTTTATAATATAACAGCGTAGAACTACGCTGTTATATTATATATATATATATATATATATATATACGTAGAACTACGTCAAAAATGCGGTCGTATCTTGGACACAACATCCTATAATTTTTTTTGTTTAAACCGCATTGGTTTGGACATATAAGACGAGTTGCTTATGAAGTCCAATTTACCCTCTCCAATCCTACCAGTGAGAACAGTTGAACTGTTACTGAGAGAGAGAGAGAGACAGAGAGAGACAGAGAAAGACAGAGAGAGACAGAGAAAGACAGAGAGAGACAGAGAAAGACAGAGAGAGACAGAGAGAGAGAGAGAGACAGAGAGACAGAGAGAGAGACAGAGAGACAGAGAGAGAGTCAGAGAGAGACAGAGAGAGAGAGACAGAGAGAGAGAGAGAGAGAGAGAGAGAGAATACACGAACTAAATTGGATCGACAAGACGGCGCCACATGACAAACAGCACGAGATGATGGACCAATTCCGCAATGAACTTGGTACGACAATTCAAGCACTTGAAGACAACATCACAAGTGTTATCATCAAGATACAGGTCGGCATGCTCCAAAAAGTAACGCGAAATTGTACTTCGCGTATGGATCACCTGAAACGCAGTTGTGACCCTCATTTACATGAAATAATCTTAAAAGAGGCAAGGATTGATTTTAACCCCCAATAATGAATGTTACATTTCCTAACAAAAAATCTGTGTTTGTTCTGTTAAACAAAATCCAAACGCTTATAAAATCACCTTTTATTATTATATCCCTAAAAACTGCTGCGAAAATAGACCGACTTGATAACAAAATTTGGTTGGAGGGGTGACACCCGCCCCGGGTCACGCTACGACACTGGTTGGGTGTTTTTATGAAGTTATAGAATTTTAGGAACACATTCCATTATATGCGCCATTATGATAGCTCTTTTTGTGTTTGGTTTGATTCATCATTCCTTCAGTAATAGAGTGATTCCTAACAATATTGCAGATTTTTGACGTGACGTCATGATTTAGTCCGCGAAATTCATTGAGAATTTCACATAAATTTGTTTTAGAATTTCATTCAGAGATGTTTTTTTTAGGTTTAATGGACAGATTAATAGTAAAAACTGCCGCATTATGTGTGAAGCGAATTCTTGTATCAGAGTCGAAACACTATTGTACTCTGGAAAAGTCACTGCCGTTCAAAACATCACAGTTAACGGTGACTCACACAAGTCCATGATCACCGATATCAATAAAACGGTGCAACATTCCAATATTGCGGTTATAGCTCAATAACTGCAAAAAGTGGAGAGAATTGAAAATTTTATTCCAAATAAGCCAAATTTATAAAATATCGTTGAGCATGAGTTATTTGAGTAACCCCAATTGATAATATGAACTTTAAAAACAATTCTTCAATTGTTGAAAATCAGCAAAATAACAATTAGACTGTCGTGAATCGTTAATTACCAGCCATGTACAGATAACCCCCCCCCCCCTCGACTAGGGAGTGTTGAACAATCTGGCATGGTAATTGGTAATTAACACCGCACAAAGTGTAATGCGAATCCATTCAGCACTTCATATTTCCACCATGATACGATCAATCATTTGCTTAAAGTGAGCTGGCTGAGCGACTAATTATCAACACATTCCCTTCACTCGCACTGACCAGGCATCTTGGAGTCATGGGTAAAAGAAATGATATCAAGACGTTGATCGCATTCACAGTCATCACAAGCTGATTAGTGCCTCGATAACTACCGGCTCAGCGTTCGCTTCCAGCACTTCTCTAGTGCCGTTAATGATACAAGCTGGGAGAAATTTCGCTTTCGCTCTAGAATTATCACAATCCGTAACATTCGGTTCCTTCGCGAGACACACGAAATGATTAGGATGGAAATGAATGCAAATGTTTTGCGGTATTTGTTTTTTGCATATTGCATGATTAGAACGATGAGACAATGAGTGTATTACGACTGTTTACATGGGCTTTGTCTCGGGAGAATTGCGCATTTCGCAGATTCTTGTTATGCTAATAGGGTAGTTATTTAAGCGGGATAGATATCCATACATATCTATTTTTAGTCTCGTAATCACATGTCATTAACGCTGTTCAACTCCATTCATCTTTCCCAAAAGTACAATATTAATCATGTATATGGAGACAATCGATTATCTCCGTCGACCACCCTCTCTCCGCATTCTGCTGCGGGCATAATTCCTGCATCTCGCGCGCGCTAATGAAATAAGTGCTTTGTTTAATACACGTGCTCCTCCGCCAACGCCGCCCAGCATCCCAGCGCCGAGGTGAGGTGTTAATTGCTTATTTTCCACACGTCCTACACGCCTTGTTCGGCAGTAGTCACTCGAGAGAGTAGACCTGTTTTCAGAAGTCGCTTCCGATCGATTATTCATAAGTAATCATTTATATAATGGTTATAATTAACTTAATGTCATTCGGCGTTGTTGCAGCATCGTTACGGCTGTTATCGTGGTGATATGAATTCTTTCTGAAGAAAGTTGAGGAACAGAAAAAGCACACTGCCATTCGGTAGGACGAAATGAAAACGTCACACGGTATATATTCTTCAAACAAACAGCATTTTCGTAGCGCCTCGACAGCAATATTTCACCAATTTCCAATTCCATACCACAATGCACCATATTTTAGGCGCCGCGATCGTGGTTGTGGCATATGCATAAATATCGCGGCTTCACTGTTCCACTCAGGCGCGTCGAAATGAAGTTGTCACACTGTCAATACCTGGGAATGGGAAACATTGGTGCTATGACGTACGTAGCTTCAGCGGTTCGATGTAGGAAGAAGTTGAAAGGAGGAGAAACATGAACAAACTGTCCCATAAACAAGTCAAAGGTGCCGTCAGAAACGAAAAAAATAACCAAACGTCTGGGAGCATCTGGTTTTGTGTGGATTTATTGGAACTGGAAATTTAAAGCAGGATTCGTTTTGTTCAACTTATCTTAACGTGGAATTGATACGATAGTGATGTGATGCATATAATTCAAAACAATAATCAGATTCCTTGAAAAAAAATACACCGACTGTAAATATCAAAAAAAAAAAAAGTTGTAATGTTGTTCTTTATGGCAAAACAGTAGACCCGTCTTTTTTTTAATTAGGGTGGCCATTTCCATTTTCCGAACTTTTTCCTTTTTTTTGTTTTCCAAAAAAACTTTTTTCAAAAATTCATAACTTTTGAACTACTGGACCGATTCAGATGATCGTCATATCAAATTGAAGCCAATCAGCTGCTTTCTTGGAACTACTACATTAGTAAAAACTAGTTGAATTATGTTCTCGTTATTATTGATTGTATTTGTGTTTTATAGACTATGAGACAAGGACGATCTATATTTCTATATTTTTTCTGGAAAGCTAAGGATTTTTAACATAACATATGTCAAACCAGATAGGCGTTTCTTTTCGTTTTTGAATACTAACATTTCAAATTTAACCAATGGTCCATCATTTTTCCCTTTTTTCAAAAATTTATTACTTTTGAACTACTGGACCGATTCAGACGATCGATATATCAAATAAAAGCCAATTGGCTAACCTTTTTTGAAAAAATAACACATTTTACAATTAATTGGATTCTAGTCGCATACATTAAGTCTAGTCGCATAGAAATATTGAACGAAGACTGAAAACATGATAACTTTGAAAAATTATCCTTAAAAACGAAAAATCTCTGATTTTCTGATATGTTAAGTAAAAAAAAACCTCAGCTTTCAAGAAAAAAATAAAAAAAATATAGCATACCAGGTCCCGAAACCATGTAAACTATAAAACACTAATACAATCAATAATTACAAAATCAAAATCCATTTTTTAGCATGTCTGATATTTTTCAAAGAAAATAATCTAATTGGCTTTAATTTTATGTGTCGATCATCTGAATCGGTTCAGTAGATCAAAAGTTATGAATTTTTGTGTTGGAAAAAAGAGGAAAAAATTGATATTTCGAACCATCCGTTAGCTTTGAAAAATAATTACACGCCTTTCTGGTTTCGACATATGTTATGTGAAAAATACTCAGCTTTCCAGAAAAAATATAACAATATTTAGCGCACCAAGGGCGAAACTATGAAAACATTTAAAAAACAAATACAATCAATAATAACGAAAACTGAATTCAAATTCTCTGCAAGTGTAGTATTTTTGCAGAAAAGACCAGCTTGATTGGCTTTAATTTGATATGACGATCATCTGAATCGGTCCAGTATTTCAAAAGTTATGAATTTCATTTTTGAAAAAAAGAGGAAGAAGTTGATTTTTCGGACAACCCTAAAATGGAAATGGTTACTCTAATAAAAAAAAAAAAGAAAAAAAACAGTCTAATGTTTTGATATGAAGAACAAAACTTCCACTTTTCACGAAAATCTGAGAACCACTATATCGTATTGGCATGGAATGGCTGTATATTAGGGAAGATAATCAAAAAAATATATAAATCTCGTGTCACGATGTTCGTGGTCGAACTCTTCCGAAATTGCTAGATGAAATTATATACATAAAACTTGGTACGCATGAGAATAGCTCGTAAGCTATATATGTTACAGCTAGGATACCAATAACCGTACATTTAACCCTCTGCGGTTGTTTGTCTGCTCTCAGTCACCACAGCAAGGAATCATACTAAATACTTTATTAAACCATGTTATAGTATACATTTTTTCTAGACGAATTTTAATGACTAATGAACTTTCTCACGAATGTATACGGAGATTCTATGAACAATAGGTAACGGTATTCGGTATAAAAATATTATTAGCGTGGAAAGATAAGAAGATCTTTTTCAAGGGAAATAAATTCCGACCGCAAAGAGTTTTTTTTTATTAATCCGATTATTTTTACAGGCTCAGTTACATAAGTTTAATGGAGCCAAACTCTTAACTATATTTCAACTAGCATATATCAACATGTTGTTTCCTTAATTCTATGGTTAATGAAATAGGAAACCGATTACTCGCGGTCGACTCGAGTTTAGAAGGGTGACACATTTTCATTAGGAAAAGGATGGGATGTAAGGAGATGTGTGTTTACACTCGCACTCACATTCACATTCACATTCACATTCACATTCTCATTCACACTGACACTTCACACTCAATTCTTAAAACTATCCTTACATTTAATATGTGTTTACAATTTAACTTATTCTAATGTTAGTAGGAAGGGAACCGATAGCTCGCGAAGGACGAAAAGAAGGGGAAAAGGATGTATGAACAATCACACTCGAAGATCGATAGCTTTAAGGAAAACATATATTTGGGACATGTAATCAAGGTCTAACCGAGCCAACACATCTCTCACCGGCACATTGGACTGCTTTCCTCCAGCCCGAAAGGAGTTTTCTAAATTCGATCTGGCGACAAGATACAACTTGCACGACCAAACAACGTGTTCGATGTCGTGGTAACCATGGCCACAACCGCAGAGATTGCTGTCGGCAAGATTAAAACGAAAAAGCAGCGCGTCTAACGAACAGTGATTGGACATGAGTCGGGAGAAGGTGCGAATAAAGTCCCGACTCAAGTCCAGACTTTTGAACCACGGATTGAGGCTAACCTTAGGGATAATTGAGTGGAGCCACCGGCCCAATTCATCTTCGTTCCATTTGCGTTGCCAGTTAACGATGGTATTTTTACGAACTAAAGAATAAAATTCATTGAAGGCGATTTGACGCTGATAAATATCGTCTTCAATAGCACCTACCTTTGCTAATGAGTCAGCCCTCTCATTACCCGGAATTGAGCAATGTGAAGGGGCCCAGACAAAGGTAATGACATAACAGCGTCTGGATAAAGCACTCAAAATTTCTCGTATTCTCTCAAGGAAGTACGGCGAGTGCTTTTCCGGCCTCACTGAACGGATAGCTTCGACAGAGCTCAGACTATCCGTTACAATGTAATAGTGTTCAACAGGTCGTGAGGCGACGCTGTCCAGCGCCCAGTGTATTGCTGCCAATTCAGCAATATACACTGAGCAAGGATACTGAAGACTGTGTGAGGTGCTAAAAAAATTGTTGAACACTCCAAATCCTGTGGACTCATTCATAGAGGACCCATCAGTAAAATACATATTATCACAATTGACACGCCCATACTTTGCTTCGAAAATCGTAGGAACGATCCCCGATCGATGATAATCTGGAATTCCATGGATATCCTGCTTCATGGACAGATCAAAATGCACAGAGGAATTGATGTAGTCAGGAAAACAAACACGGTTGGGAATATACGAAGAAGGATCAACCTGCATGGAGACGAATTCATGATATGAGCTCATGAATCCAGAATGAAAATTTAGCTCGATCAGCTGCTCAAAATTTCCGATCACCAATGGGTTCATAACCTTACACCGGATGAGGAACCGAAGTGATAATAAATTGAAGCGATCTTTTAGTGGGAGTAGGCCTGCCAAAACCTCGAGACTCATGGTATGCGTTGAGGGCATACATCCCAACGCAATACGGAGACAAAGATACTGAATTCGCTCGAGTTTAATGAGGTGTGTTTTGGCAGCTGATTGAAAACAGAAACTGCCATACTCCATCACTGAGAGAATAGTTGCTCGATACAACATTATAAGATCTTCGGGGTGGGCTCCCCACCAGGTGCCGGTAATTGTACGGAGAAAGTTTATTCTTTGTTGACATTTTTTACTCAGATACCTAATATGGGCCCCCCAAGTACATTTGGAGTCGAACCAGACCCCAAGATACTTGAATGACATAGCATGAGTGATCGGTTTACCCAAAAGTTGAAGCTTTGGTTTTGCTGGTCTATGCTTCCTAGAAAAAACCACCATCTCTGTTTTCTCCGTGGAGAATTCGATCCCTAGCCCAATGGCCCAGGTTGAAAAATTGTTCAAAGTATCTTGTAAGGGTCCTTGCAGGTCGGATTCGTTTGATCCTACGACAGACACCACTCCATCATCTGCAAGTTGTCTTAGGCTGCAATTTTGTGTAAGGCAATTGTCGATGTCGCTTACATAGATGTTGTACAAAAGGGGGCTTAAACATGAGCCCTGGGGGAGTCCCATGTATGAGACCCGACTTACTGTCGAATCCCCGTGAGAAAAATTCAAATGTTTCTCACAAAGCAAGTTATATAACATATTATTCAATAGAGGCGGCAGACCCCGAGAGTATAATTTGTCTGACAGGACCTCTATTGAAACTGAATCAAAGGCCCCCTTTATGTCCAAGAATACTGAAGCCATTTGTTTTTTTCGGCGTAAGCCATTTGAATTTCTGAAGAAAGCAACGCAAGACAATCATTTGTCCCCTTGCCCCTGCGGAACCCATATTGTGTATCTGAGAGTAGGCCATTCGTTTCAACCCATCGATCAAGGCGAAACAAGATGATTTTCTCCAACAATTTCCGTATACAAGACAGCATTGCTATTGGGCGGTACGAATTGAAGTCGGACGCGGGTTTTCCGGGTTTTTGAATAGCTATAACTCGTACTTATCTCCAATCATCTGGAACAATATTATGTTCCAGAAACCGATTGAATAAATTCAACAAGCGATGTTTCGCCACATCAGGGAGGTTTTTCAACAAGTTGAACTTAATTCGATCCGATCCCGGAGCAGAATTGTTACATGAAAGGAGAGCAAGAGAGAATTCTACCATCGAAAACTCATAATCAAGATCGCACCTATCTTGTGGTATATTTCGAACAATTTTTTGCACGGGAGCGGAATCGGGACAAACCTTTCGTGCAAAATTAAAAATCCATCGATGTGAATATTCTTCGCTTTCATTCGTTGAAGAGCGATTTCTCATGTTTCGAGCCACTTTCCATAATTGTTTCATTGACGTTTCTCGTGACAAACCTCCCACGAAATTTCGCCAATAAGCACGTTTTTTCCCTTTGATCAAATTTTTGAACTGATTCTCAAGGGCTAAATACGTTTGAAAATTTTCAGGAATTCCACGTTTCCGAAAAGCTTTAAATGCATTCGATTTTTCTATATAAAGCTTGGAACATTGGCTATCCCACCATAGATTGGGAGGCCTTCGGGAAATGGTGGAACCTGGAATGGGTTTCGTTTGAGTGCGAACTGCGCTGTCATAGATCAAACGAGAAAGGAAGTTATACTCCTCCAATGGAGGTAAACCATCTCTGGAATTGATGGCTAGAGCAATCGCGTCCGCATATTTTTTCCAGTCAATGTGTCTTGTGAGGTCATATGCCATGTTTATAGATTCAGAAGAATTCGACCCAATGGTGATGGAAATTTTGATTGGCAAGTGGTCACTACCGTTGGGGTCCTGGATTACATTCCACTTGCAATCTAATGATAGTGAATTCGAGCAAAGCGAGAGGTCAAGAGCACTTGGGTTAGCAGGAGGTTTAGGAACATGTGTTGTTTCCCCAGTATTCAAAACGGTCATATTGAAGCTGTTACAAAGGTCATATATCAACGATGAACGATAGTCGTCGTACTGTTCCCCCCAGGCAGTTCCGTGAGAGTTGAAGTCTCCCAAGATCAATCGTGGCTCAGGAAGGAGTGAGCACATGTCAACAAGTTGCTTGCGGCTAACCGCAGCTCTCGGAGGCCAATACAAGCTGACAATACAGAGGTCTTTTCCTCTGATGTTTGCATGACAAGCAACAGCTTCAATCCCTCCAATAGGTGGAAGGTCAATTCGAAAAAATGAGTGGCACTTATTGATCCCCAATAGCACCCCTCCGTATCTGTCATCACGGTCCAAGCGTATAATATTGAAATCATGGAAAGAGAGATCATCTCGCGAAGAAAGCCAAGTTTCGGACAGAGCAAAAACATCACAATTGAATTTATGAATTAAAAATTTGAATGTATCCAATTTAGGGATGAGACTACGACAATTCCACTGTAAAACAGTGATATCTCCGACCTCTCTATTTAAATTAGACATCAAGAGAGATAATCATTGCAAGGAGGGGCCATGTTTGCATCAATTGTTGCAAAATTGTCTTTAATACTGGAAGCATTGAGATGACAATGGTTCTGATGGAGTCGGAAACATTAAAACACTTGAAGATTTGATCCAGAAGGTCAGACAACTTTATAAATCCCGATTGGGAAGTTGAACTGGACGAAA
This sequence comes from Toxorhynchites rutilus septentrionalis, assembly GCF_029784135.1. Classification (NCBI taxonomy): domain Eukaryota; kingdom Metazoa; phylum Arthropoda; class Insecta; order Diptera; family Culicidae; genus Toxorhynchites; species Toxorhynchites rutilus. Next base: position 332,721,667 of record NC_073745.1, on the reverse strand, counting down.
AAATAGGGACAGTTGGGGTTTTTGATGTTCCCTCGAGTGCTGGGTCGTTCGAAGGTGAACTATTCCCACGGAAGCCCGGAGGAACCTGATTTTGCTTGTCCGCGGCACTCGATTTTTTAGGCAAGCTAACAGGGGGTATCACCGGGGGGACTTGTTCTTGAACTTTGGGAGTGGTCACATTCTTGCGCCGGGGATTCCCTTTGGAAATAAACGGTGTGTCCCCGCTAGCTGTGTCCGCTTCCATTTCATCAACTGGCAACGAGGAAAAAGTATTGTGTGTTGAGATTGGTTGTTGTTGTTGTTGAGTCAGTGGAGAAGCGCCCTTTAAAATTTCCGCAAATGTGCGCTTCGAGCGTTCCTTTAAAGAGCGCTTCTGTTTCTCCCAGCGACTCTTATAAGTTTCACAAGCTGAGAGCGCGTGTGGAGTTCCCCCGCAATATGGACATTTATGCTCAGTCGCACTGCAGGATTCCCCCACATGTTGCTCTCCGCAAGTTGCACAGCGCTCCTTGTTGGCACAATAATCTGAAGTGTGACCAACTGACTTGCATTTGTTGCAAGTCATGGGCTTTGGCACAAAGAGTCGCACCGGCAGTCTCAATTTGTCCGCCATAACGTAGTCAGGGAGAGCGGAACCAGCAAAAGTTACTCGAAACGAGTCGGACGGCGTGAATTTAGTTTCTTCCCCTTCCTGGGAGACTTTGCCTAATTGGCGACAGTCCAAGATCTCGACTTCCATCGAGGGGAGCTTCTTGAACTTTCCATTTCCTTTTTTAATAAATTCACACGTCAGACCCGTTTCTGTAATCACTCCCGCAATTTCTACGTTATGGCAGGGCACGTATGCGCGATATTCTAAAATGAACCGCTTGTCGACAACAATCTCGTTAGCTTGCTTACGATCAGCCACGACAACACGCAGTTTGTTCGGGCGAACCTTGGAAATTTCGACCACGGAGGAATAATTTTTTGTCAAATCTTTCATGATCTGAATGACATTCAGAGATTTTCCTTTAGGTTTAGGTCGGAAGAAAACAACCCATGGGCCAGTTCCAGTTGCATTTTCTGGATAAACGTTGACACGGGGTGGAGACACAACAGGAGAGGAAAGTGGGGTCGATTGTTGAGCGGAAGCGGAAACAGCAGGGTTGGGTGGCGTGATCGGTAGTTCAGTGGGAGCGGGAGCGAGAACGGGAGTGGGAGCGAGAGGGAGAGCGAGAACGGGGGCGAGAGGAGAATCGGTAGCAGGAGACTGAGGGGGTGAAGAGGAGAGGTTTGCAAATTTTCTTGAGGGGGGCTTGTTTAGGTGGGTTAATTCCTCCCCCGAAAAGACTTCTTCTGAAGGGGGAACGCGTTTAAGCGACTTCCCACCTCCCGTAGATGTGGAGGGATAGACAGTGGATTCAATCTCCATGTCAACGGGTTCTCCGCATTCTGCCATAGAAAGTGGCAGATGTACAGTTTTTCAGTGATTTCTCAATCTTTTTTTCTGATTATTTCTTAAACTAAAAACCTTAATCTAATAAAAAATATACTTATATCGCACACCCGTGCGGTTGAATTAGAACGGCTCCCAGCGAACCGCGTGTCGATCGTACAGCACAGCTGCAACGGTGTATGGCTCCACAGTGCGATGATGATTTCGATGACGATGATATGGTGATAAACACGCCAGCACACAGCGCCCGCGATGCAGGTCTTCTTCCTTCCGCTTTGTTTGCTTCACACTATTGCTGTCCAAAAATCCCGTTTGGGTGAAACAATTATTTCACCAGCAGCGAAAGTAACGGTATCACAACAGTATCACAAGATAACGGTATCACCAGACGGGAGAAAATACACCCGGCGGCCTCGACTTCACGAAGACGAATGAGCAAAGAGTTAATATTGTAATATATTTTCTGAATATATATTTTTATTTTTGTTGTTTAAATTTGGCTTCAAATAATTTATAAAACCTAAAATTTTCACCTCGATCCCCTATTTTAGTGTTTGCCAAATGATCCACTCATTGAAAAAATCGCTTTCGATCGTTCAAATATGATCTTTCAGGAAACATTTCCCCCAGCGGTATTCTTTTGTTGTTATGTGTTGAAAATCACGACACAAAAGAGAACGAGACAACTCTGCATCGGCTCGCACTTTATTGCACACTAGCATGCAAGCAAAGCTAACATATACGCTTTTGGTCAGAAAGCTTATTTTCTTCTTTGCCTTCAAGGGTGGTGTTGGAATTATTTATAAAAAATTGTACCTTTATCCCACCGTTCAACCATAAGATACCGCTCGAAATGAAATGAACTATAATTGTAGTTTCTAAACCAATGTGTGAGAGATGAAAAGAGAACTGACCGATAGCCGACGGTCACTATATAAGCCACATCATTTGATAAGCTAGACCTCTTTTACCAAATATACGTTCTACACAACAAGTACGGTCGAATATTGTATCTCTTCATTTCGTTGGTCGGTCGATGACACTGGACATTGTCCTTTTCGCGTGGTTCTATTGTGCATTGTGCACAAGTTTTGGAGTGCGTGCTTTTCGGTTGCTAGTATCATCTAGCGAAGAAGTCCTTCGAGTGCGGTAAAGACGAGTGCATCGTCATCAGGTGGGTTTAGACTAGTGATATATTCATGTGAAGAAATATGATGAGATTTATAGAAATCGCATCAACCGTTTACACTAGCGTGAACTTCTATAATGAATATATTCATATTTTCGGTGAATTTATTCACCTGAAGTAGAACTGCATCCAACTTTAATGATTTCTCACCAGTGAGAAACTCACAAGCGTTTACATATGCTGAATTTATTCAAGTTATATATACCTCGAATAAGTATATCATATTTATTCTCACCCGTTTACACCTATTTTCACGTGAATAAATCCATCTATAGCTATAGATCTCCCTAATGTAAACCCGCCATAACATATGCATATCGACCTCTCCATGCATCATGAAACAGTAGGATCGTACGGACCACGCAAAGCGAAAGATTCATACACTGAGAGCAAAATTTAGTAAATATGACGATTTTTTTGGTACATGTTACCAATTCTCTAGTTATTTTCTACCCTACTAATCATTGGTACATGTTACAAAAAAAGAATGGTAGGCACATATGTCAAACAAACTACAAATTGTTGGTCCAACATTGGTGCAATAACAGTGAAAATTTTGCTTCATATTTGTGAGAGGTAATCATCAGGGAAAATGACAATATTTTTATAATAATTATTCTTAATTTAAAAAATTGTATTTTATTGCGTTTAATTCTACTTACTTAGAATACATTATACTAATAACTTATTCTATAAACAACATCAATAATTCTCGTTGGAATCATTCTATAAACTGCGTACAAGAGGCAAATTTTAATCGCAGCCACAACCACCTCAATTTGATGAGCATTTCCAAAGCAAGTTCCCGTTCCTCTTCCTGCTGCATCGCTCTGATTTGCAATAGCTGATTAGCAGCTGATTATCAGAGTGACGGTAGAATTAGCACGTTTCATCCGTATTTTGTTCTCTCGTGTCCCTATTAAGAAAAGAAATACATATGTTAATGATATTAAATATGCAATAAATTATGTATGTTAACCTTAAGTTTTTTACGGTCGATGATGTGTTGAAGAAAGATTCCAATCTTAGCGACAAACTCGTCGTTACCTTCAATCCCATAGCTTGGATGGTTTTTGGTAAACAGGTATTACGAGTCTGGGATCATGCCAGCTGTAAAGACAAAGAAAAAGGTCAATAGTGTTGTAATGTATAGAATATAACTGATGTTTATCCTTGGCGGGAATATGAAAATAGTTTCCCGACCGAGGTGACTGATGTAATGATGTAAAAAACGAATACTTATCTCCGATTTGTTTATGATGAATGATTGTACTGCATATAATTTTAAGGCCAACTAAAAAAGAAAAAAAATGGTATTAGGTCAATTATGTTAATATGGATCAAAATTTCTTGTGATATTTTCCCCGCCGAAAATATGAAAACAAATTCTCGGGGGAGATGAATACATAATTGAATTCAATAAAAACAAAGTGCTTACCTCCGAATCGCTTCGTCTCCAAAAGACAAAAGATAAAGTGCGCACATCACAGTTGTTAGGTATGACAATAAAAACAAACTTACTAATGGTATGAAGTAAAATATACGAATTCCTGGTAGGAACATTCATTGCGTCTGACATTTTTTTTACTCAATTTTAGTAATATTTACAAAAAATGTGTATATTTTACCAAAGTTTTTGCTACTAAAGATTTGATAGCTGCTTTTACTAAACTATTTCTCCAGTGTATTCAGCTAATGTAGCAGATCCTGATTTTTAAGTCTCAGAGAGTGCAAACTAACTATATATAGTGCTCCCGTGGCCGAGTGGTTAGCGTCATAACTAACATGCCGGGTGTTCGGGTTTGATTCCCGTTCTGGTCGGGCGAATTTTTCGTCAAAGAAATTTCCTCCGACTTGCACTGTGATCACGCGTATTCTAGAGCTTGCCACTCAGAATGCATTCAAGGCGTGTTATTTGGCATAGAAATCTCAACTAAGTACTAATAAAAATGACGCAAGTAATACTACGTTGAGACGGCGAAGTTCCTCTAGGAACGTTAGTGCCATTGAAGAAGAAGAAGAAGAAGAAGAAGAGTGCAAACTATATGATTATTTAGCTCGATAGAGTCTAAGGGAGGGTAGTCAGATTATATTTTCCATTTTTAACGCCGCTATCCCTTGAAATATGTATATTCATATAGACCGCATAGTTTTACTAGCAACACCGCTCCAGTGAGAAGCAAAAACTCTCGCGTTTTATCTCTTTTCCCATTCGTTGCTCTCCGCAAATGGTGACTAAATGATGACGTAATTTTTCTTGTATCATTTATTGCTTTGCACTTTTCTGTGCAGTGGGTTTCGCTGTAGTAAAATGGGACAATATATGTGGTTCAAACTTGTATGCAGGCTTCGAAAATGGTATGCGATGTTTGATACAGATCGGATATGCAATCAACAGTCTTCGTTCCTCTCTTAGTTTAATCACTAAATATTACACAAGTGATTACTGACATTCATACAAGCATCTGAATGATCCTCTCATATTTTGTTATATGTTCGTGAGAGTTTAGTTGCATGACACATTGTGTATCATTCGATTTTGATCGAAATCCAAACACTGCCCTATTTTTAATCGCGATTTTAGCCAATATTCACATAATTCAACCGGTGTTCGTTTTTCAAACAGAATGAATCTGTTTACGTTTTTAAATGACAGATGGCTCTATAACTGCTTCATCGAACTTTCATTCACACATTCGTAAGTAAACTGAATTTGCCTGAAGCCAGGCACATTGCCGATGAGCTGGAAATTAAATGAGCACAATGAATTCACGCTTAACTTTTCAATAGGGCATATCTGTTTTGATCGATTCTCTTCAACGGCTTTCTCTGCCATTAATAACTCAGCGATAAAAGTATTTCCTGATGTGTTCAATGATCTGAATCCAACAAGGTTCTCGTTTATCAAAATATCTAATAAAAATGTCGCAAAATCCGTTTACAAGGCAGTTGTTGTCTAAATAGAATGCCGATGAAGAGAATTGATCAAAACAGATAGGTCCTATTGAAAAGTTAAGCGTGAATTATCACACATGCTTGGACTGCAAAATAACAATTACGCTATTGTCATCAATCCACTGGCTGGAATGCACTCGTGTAGGTCCAATGCGCATGTGGTTGAAAACATTGCGACGATATGATAGGCGACTGCACAGGGCCACGAGAAATTGTGATTCGAAGAATAAACAATAATCTGAAGTTCATCGTCGACACACACCGTTCATATGACGCTCTGGTAACGTAAAATCCCACGACCGCTCTGAAGAGACAACACAGGTATTGCATGATCGTGAAACAATGTGATTATCACGAATTAATATTTATGAACATACGGATAGAAGAGACGAAACGGACGAGAGATCGCGGTCATGACAACGCCATTCTACGATGTCGAGAGCTGTGCCAACAATTCATCGTCGACATATACGCGAAGGTAGAGAGCGAATGACCGCGATTCTTACGACACAAGCGGCGAGAGGAAGAGTACATTCACTTACGAGACGCTATGATGAGCAACGCCGATACGGCGATACGGTTACGGCACATCTGTTTAAACGAAAGAACGAGCCTTTAAAGAGCTTCAGTACAATATTACATTATTCGGATGAATGGTAAAAAACGAGGATTACCTCATTCACACTTTTTAGTGTGGTTAGTTGGCAAAATAAGTCTTGAGAAAATCGAAAATCGTGCATTTTCCTTGGAAATTTCACATCTGACTAATGCTGAATTTGCCCGCAACAAAATGACTCTCACTGGAATAGTTTACTGTTTTTGAACAACATTTTGCTATTGATTGTTGAATTGGACAGAACAAACTGAAACACCCGAATTCACTTAGATTAATTCGGAAGTTTATCTTACTCTCTTGAGCAGTATATGCCAATAATAATACATCGAATTGTATGTAGCAGGACAAAAGGTTTGGAAATTTTGGGAAGCATCTAAATATATCGGTGTTGAAGCTGTAGGAACAGTAGCTACTGAACTGGGCGAGAACAAAACAATAACTTTTAGAACCATCCGCTGAATCATCAAATGGTTGAACGACGCATGTTTGAATAAATTTGAATTTAAATAATAATTTAAATAAAAACATATCCAATTAAATATTTAGAATGAAAAATTCCTGTCCTGTCCGTATCATAAGCATCGATAACTTCATTCTTTATCGATAAGTTTAACTTCATAGTAACTTTATGTCCCCTTTTCAAGCGTTGACAGTTTTGAAATTGTTACTGTATTGTGCTACCTTTGAATTCATTACAATCATTACCTTTGCGTATGTAATAGAAATTACGAGAGTACGTAACGTTCGGACGGGCTTTCAGTCGTAACACATGTTGTTTTTAACGGTTCTCAGTAGAATTTATGAAATGTATTGCTGAATCTTAAAACTCATGTGTAAAATAAATGTAAATGTTCCTATTTAAAAAATATATGTATTCGTGATTGGAAAAAAATGGCTACGAGAGTATATTGGAGAGGAAAATCGGAACTCCGGAAAAATACCCAATCGATGTAAGGGAGCCAATCTATAGAAGAAAGGCTCCCACATTCACGGCTCCCCTACACAAACTTTTGTTCAAATCGTTTAATTCGTTCAATTTTATCGCACATATTCGATTAATTTTATACATCGTTAAAACATTCAAACACACTTACAATACATTAGTCATTTTTTAATTAACAAACAAAATATTCACTAGAAATAATTTATATGGTAGAACAACGTTTGTCAGGTCAACTAGTAATCTAATATATTATAATACATTGAGTAGTGACTCATCAGCAAATAGTTTAAGTTTGAAAACATTTCATCCAGCGTAAGTAAAAAATACAACATATTAAGTGACAGTAGTTTTGGAGTCCCAAAAAATGTACAATTTCAATGAACAGAAAAGTTAAAGCATGATTTATCGCTATTTAGTTTTCTTATAATACTGTCAAATCTGTGAATCCTAAGCCTACAATAAATATATTTTCCGGAGAAGCTTACCAACGGCATAAATAAATATGTACACCACTTGCTAAGGATACTTAATTCTTCCTCGGTGAAACCAAAAACAAAATCTCTATCGTGTGATCCACACAGCGCCTTCCGCGAGTCGCGATTGTCAAATCTCCGAATAATCATTCCAAAAATTCCAGTATGATGCAAAAATTGCCCTTTCGAATGTCTCGACCGACCAAATGTACCATCCACAATAATAAAATAAAATAAAAACTGCAAAACGTCTAGACTTATTAATGATTTGACTGTTTTCCCCTCAGACTCCTCCTCCTCTCAAACCCATCAGAAATGCATGAGCTGGTGCATTTTTATTGTTATTATCTTATGCAATTTGTTTATGCCAGACTGATCGAAGAATGAAAACGAAGAGCATCATTCTGTTTCTCGTTCTCTCTCTCGCTATCTTATTCCCCTCATACTTATACCATCGCCATCACCTCCCCCCACACCTAAAATTGGAACATTTAGGAACATTTGTGTTCTCCGGTGAAACGAAACGAATGAATATCATATCAAAAACCTGGGCAAAAAGACGCGAAAGAAGTACTGCTTCCCCCTCGGCTGAGCCGTTCCCTATAACCTGCCTCGATGCATACACGAATATGTGGCCCGATTGAGTCGGGCTCGACTTGTGTGCATGATGACTGGCAGACGAATTCTCCAGCTGAGGATTGCAGTCGAACATGCATTTCATGACCGGTGGAGATTTTCCAAACATGTTTCTCGATTCGCGACTTGCCTTGCCTGTTTCCTCTTGTGGTGTGCGCCCGGCGATGGTTTCCCGACTGGTTTTCGTTTTGGGGAGACTCGAGCCCGAATTCAAACCCACGAACCCCCCTCACGATTCGCCCCAGGTAATTGTATCGAATTTCCTGCATTGCCAGCAACAGCAACAGCAGCAGTGGGCTCCGAGATTGATTGATGCTTATCATGACTACGAACGTACGTTCGTTCCTCGCACGAGTTCCTCCGAGGAATGATACGAACAGTTCTTGCTGCTCGAAATCAAAACAAATGCGAAGAAAGCGGATAAAAGTGAAAATGCTTCAATTAAAAATTAATTTGAAGCCAGAGGGAACCAGAACCAGCAACCGGATACTAACCGAACACAGAGCGCATTGAATTAACGGAGGAAAGAGAGGAATGTGATTGAATGTATCTTGTTCGAAACAATTCCAGCCAGTCTAAACTAAACTGTAGAAGCTTGTGTAGCTGCGGAAGGATATCTGTTCAAAGCTGCAAAAAATTCCGAAACGGGTACGAACTTGCAACGTGCCCACACGACGCAGAGTAGTGTTGCAAGCCGTAACCGAGCCGAGAGGAAGCGACCCACCGGGCCTATCAATTAGGCCAGATTACCTTCTCAGCCGTAATAACACATCATTATTGCTTATTCATGTTTATTACCGTCTGAGCAGCAATGTTGCACAAGTTTCGCTTACTGCATCTATCACTCGGCCATTCGACGGCAACAAGTTCTCTAGTGAAATGCAGTTATTTTCTGACATTTATCATGAGCAGCGAATGTTGTGAGACGTTTCGAAATACGAAATAGTTTCGGATTTGTAACCCTCAAAACAACGCGATGCTTCCTAATGTCGGTTTGATAAGAATTCATGTTCCCGATATGACTGTGTGACGGATGACACAAGGCCAAGATCTGTTTTTCGAAGCGGAATTGATCATCCAATCAAATGAGTCGTGAAGATGGTCACAGTTCCCGGAACTTATAATCTTATCAATCAATCCAATGCGTTTTGAATTCTCAAGTGTTCGATTGCAGCTGAGACAATTTGCATCGGAATTGCGGAATCCGTGTTTATGATTCTGGGAGTTACCTTCAAAACGACCTTCTATGCCTTTGCGGATAGATTTCAGACTAAAAAGATACCTAAATGTCAGAAACTCAGAGACATACAGAATCTGCTAATTTAAACGCTGTAGCCAAGTTCTACGTGTTGTTTGAACAAAATAGCTCAAATTGGCCCATACTTTCTTTTAGAATTAATTCCAGAAACAGTAGTAAAGATGTCAAATCACATTGATGCGCAGCTTATGCAATATTTTTTTTTGTTTCTTACCGGACCAAGATACAATAAATCAAGGTTTATAACTTCCTATCTGATTTTTGGTGTTCTGTATCGGCTAAATTCCCGGTAGAGGAGATGTGTCTAAAACGCCCCTGCCGGGTAATTTTATCCGCCTGATTTTCTCGTAAACCAGCAAGAATAGAAATGCATTGGTTATAGGCAATTGTGCTAGTCAATGATTGATGCCTACCATGCAAGTTTTACATTTGTTACATGCTTTAAAAAAAATAAGGAAAATAATTTTCTTTGGAAGCGATTTTCGTTGTAATTTTTTGTACAATTTCTATAAGGTTTTTGTTGCTTGAAACCGATTCCGAGACGATAACTGTGAGTCATATTTATTGAGTCGAGTTCTCAGTGGATATCTCAGATGAAGAAAACGGTAAGAAATGATTCATTTCCTTCTCAATTTGATATTTTCCGCATGGTTATAGGCAATCGGGCAGTATGGCATACCCTCGATCGGGGCAATTTGCTCGCTTTCGGTCGGATAACATTATCACGAGAGAAACAGCTTGTATGAGAGGGATGCCAGATGAGTTTTTCAAATATCTCTGCATGACACGAATAAATCAAGCCCCGGGCAAGGGGATATGATCCGCGAGTCAAGATGTGCTACAAATTTAGCTGTCATTGCCAAACCTATCAAATTACTCGGCGAACTCAAGGCAAATCTATGGAACAAGGTGCGCCCATTCGCTAACTAAAAAAAGAATTGTTTTTTGAAAAAAAAATTTATGTGAAATGTAATGATCATGATGATCACAAGGGTCTGAATGATAATATAAAACGTAGAACCCTAGGTTGATCACTTGAAATGTAGTATTATATTATAATGTAAACCAACTTAAGAAATTGAAAGAATTTAAGTGAAATAAAAGGGTTTGAATGAATTCTGCATTATTTCAATAATTTCAGTTGTATTTAGCTGCTGCTCATGCTTTATTCGAAAATTTGCGTTTTGCGTGCGGAAAAAATGAAGCGTTTGCCGAATAAAACGTTCTATTGAATAGAGTTCACAAACCGTGCACAAGTGTATTATGTTTTGTTTACAGGTAATTCGTATATTTTAAAAATGGCTACAGTATGGTTGTGAAATGTTGACCCACCACCATATTGAGATGCTTAGAAGTATACGCCTTGGATGAAAAGTGAAAACAAGCTAAAAAAAAACAACGGACGTGTTAAATTTTTGAATTTTGAGTTGAATTTTGCGATTTAATCATGAAGTGTCTAGTGCCGTCGTGCCCAAATAGTTTTCGGTGTATGACGGATCATCGTTCCTATTCGCGGCATCGGTTTCCGAAAGATACGAACAGACGACTGCAATGGGTGCGAGCTATTGCAGCTAATGACAAACGCATAATTAACATGGCCATTAATTTCGGAACGGCAGCAATTTGCTCCATGCACTTCTCCCAAGATTGCTTGAAAAAAACCAAACTGAAATTCGTGAAAATTTAAAGAAGGTAGTTTTGAAATCTTATAAATAGTATGTAGATTTTTAAGTTATTCGATTACTTAAAACACGTAGTCCTGACGCTTACTTAGCCATTTGGTTGTATATTTCCAAATATTTTACAACACAATAATCACAAAAACTCACCATTATAATATAAAATCAGCATCAAACACAATTTCAGTTTCATATTATTTCACAATTTTCGAGGAAACGTATTACTCTATTACATAGAATACATATTGAATACAGAAAAGTAAATTTTCATTCATTATTTTTTGTTCTAGAAGTGTGTTAATTTCGTCCTTAATTTCGTTTTCCAAATGGCGCAAATCATTATGGTGCCTTCAACGCAAAGACAATAAATGAAACGCTTGCAGCGTAAAACGTAATGAATATAATGAATATAGCAATGAGTATTTCATAAAGTATCAGTATATTCCACAAATTGTGCTCAATCGTCTTAATTTACTTTTGTGTATTTTTTAAATGGCTGCAGAAAACCACTTCACGTTTTGACCCACCTGGTAGTATGTTAAGTGCCTTGTTTTACACCAGCTTGAGAGTTTGGCAGTTCTCGCGAGTAACAGTGGTCGCAAATTGCATTTGCGACCCGGACATGTTTGACGCTGTCAAATCCTATGTGCTAGTATACGGATGCCCTCAGGCTGGAATAAATGTCTTCAAATGTAATCATAACGAACAAAAATGCGCAAACCATCACGATATTTCTGAAGCTGTTTCTCTGAGCATCATAGTCTCTGAGAGAAATAGCCTATGAGCATATTATACTGCTGCTGAGCCATTTAACACCTATGATTGGAGAATAAAGAATTTGGGCGCCTTACAAAATAAAATTCGTAGCACCTTTGTTACTCAATATCTAAAATACAGAACGATTACAGATGACTGATGGTTAACTAATCTACGTACTGACGTAGTTGTTACCTCAATTTTTAAGAGCACGGTCAAGATAAATCCAATATATATCCAATATATATTTGACAGAATGTATGCCAACTGGAAAAAGGCCGCCGCGATAGCTGTTATAGTTATCACCAATAAGTACATATGAGGTGGAGCAGTAGGCAGGGTATATTTGTATTAGAAAACAAAATATTGTGTCGTTATTATTTGAATTCAATATGGAATTTATATGGAACAAACGAAACAATATTTCAATAACTCACAATTTTATGATGTCATGATCCAAAATGCTCATGAAATCTTGTAACTGATTGTTTTTTAATATATAATAATTGTATTGTGATTTATTTCAAGAAATTCAAGGAACAAAAACGTCCAGAGAATAGTCGTGTTCTTAGTCCTCGGAAATAGAAGAATTTTCAATGAAATGTTTCTTAATTGTAAATTATTTTTCTCAAATCACATACACCGGTACTAGGAGCCTTCAAAATATCATCATATCATCGCTAAAATAACAAAAATTTGTTTGTTTCTATGAAGGTGAGAGAGTGAAAAGACACACAAAAATATCACAATTCATCTTTTTCGACATAATTTCAAAAATATGTGCAGTGGAGCATTATACGCATATTCAGTGGGAGCTTCACGAAAAGATCTGTTTTTCATTGAATAAAAAACATGCCGAAAAACATGTTTTCACATGGATGTGGAAGGCAATTGATTGTAAACACAAATATTGACGTCACAATGTGAAAAGTAGCTAGGGCGGCGCATGCTATCACGCACACTACGTTCGAAAATTCTGCCATCTGCTCCACCTAATAATCCTGCTCATGAAGCTATCACTAAGAAGAAGAAGAAAAAATACTTGCGATGCTTGACCAGTATTCTCGTGCTCGACGTATTGAACCATGACTCACCCATCATCAGCTGATTCAACAAATACACGCAAACCAATCGGTCCTTTCGAGGGCCAGAAAACCTTTCCAATAGAGAGTTTTTTTTTGTAATATTTGATTCTAGGGTAATATCCGAAGTGATAAATAGCTAATTGATTTTTATTATTATTTTTACCGGGAAAGAGCTTTTGTGAAGTGAGAAGAGTATTCGGATTTGACTTTTTTGATAGCTCATTCATCTCTTGTATTGTATGATATACTAGCTGACCCGGCAAACGTTGTTCTGCCATATAAATTATTTCTAGTGAATATTTTGCCTGATCAATTAAAATAAGTAATGTTTTGTAAGTATGTTTAAATGTTTTAACGATCTATAAAATTACTCGATTGTGATCGATGAAGGAGAGATTCCACGTGGGTATCGAGCCGATACGTGAAGGTTTGACCGTGTATTGCATTGGACCGTGGGAAAATGAACTTCCCGTACCCGAGTGAGATGTGAAGATGGAGATGAGATCTATGTGATACAGAGAAATGGAGCGTTTTAGACGATGACCGCTCACAAAAATTAAAAAAAAAACACAAAAATTCGTATATAATCTTATTGGAAAACGCTTTGTGCATTTTCCATCAGCTATGCAAGATGATGTAACATTTAAATCAGTACGTGGGTAACAAAATCGAACAGTATAGATCCATGTTTGCGGTAACAATATTGAACAGTCACTCATATTCCGGAATCCGATTGCTTTGAACCTCGATCGGATCTCACGATTCGTCTTTTGCATTCTGAAATCCGATCGATTTCAATTCATTCGTGTTTTGAAATGTGGTAATCTCGTCTTGGTGCAGAATAAACATCAAACTAATTAATCCATTTTCGTGGAGCAGTTTACTCTCTATCAGATAGGCAGGCACGAAATTTTTTAAATAATTAAAGTTGGAATGATAATCATTACTCGATGTCTTTGCATTTCCACCAAATTTTATCCATAAATTAAAATCATTGTCAGAGACAATTTATGCTCAATATTTTTCCACAATTGCAGAGAATGTGTTATCCTGTTACACAGAACACATGAAGGGTGTGTCACATCAAATTGCATCACGGAAAAAACGCTGTAGAAATTCACCCAGTATACCGATCCTTTTGAAAATTTTAGACAGTAAAATAAAAACTATTAAACAACTTTTGGCATTTTCTTTTTATTCATACTTCGAGCCCAAGCCCGTATGCTCGCACCTTCCTCTTTACCCCGTCCATAAGGTTCTGTACAACGTCAGGTTGTAGTTTTTTTGGACAGAAATTCATTTTCTCTTGAAGTCCGCCTCCGATTTGACAACTTTTGGGTTCTTCCGGAGGGCCTGCTTCATAATCGCCCAATATTTCTCTATTGGGCGAAGCTCCGGTGCGTTGGGCGGGTTCATTTCCTTTGGCACGAAGGTGACCCCGTTGGCTTCGTACCACTCCAACACGTCCTTTGAATAGTGGCACGAAGCGAGATCCGGCCAGAAGATGGTCGGGCCCTCGTGCTGCTTCAATAGTGGTAGTAAGCGCTTCTGTAGGCACTCCTTAAGGTAAACCTGCCCGTTTACCGTGCCGGTCATCACGAAGGGGGCGCTCCGCTTTCCGCAAGAGCAGATCGCTTGCCACACCATGTACTTCTTGGCAAACTTGGATAGTTTCTGCTTGCGAATCTCCTCCGGAACGCTGAATGTGTCCTCTGCGGAGAAGAACAACAGGCCCGGCAGCTGACGAAAGTCCGCTTTGACGTTGGTTTCGTCGTCCATTACCAGGCAATGCAGCTTCGTCAGCATTTCGGTGTACAGCTTCCGGGCTCGCGTCTTCCCCACCATGTTTTGCCTTTCGTCGTGGTTAGGAGCCTTCTGAACCTCGTATGTACGCAGGCCCTCCCGCTGCGTGGTCCGCTGGACGAATGAACTTGACAAATTCAGCTTATTGGCGACATCCCGGACCGAACTTCTCGGATCACGTCTAAACTGCTTAACTACGCGCTTGTGATCTTTTTCACTGACGGAGCATCCATTTTTGCCGTTCTTCACCTTCCGGTCGATGGTTAGGTTCTCGAAGTATCGTTTACCGTGGATTGGACGATTCCCAGCATCTTACCGATGTCCCGATGTGACAACTCCGGATTCTCGAAATGAGTGCACAGGATTAATTCACGACGCTCTTTTTCGTTCGACGACATTTTTCCAAATTCACGAAAACTTGACAGTGAAGCATGGCCAACGTGATCTATACACTCTTATCTGATTATAAGCGGAAGCTGAAGATATAATTCCTAAAAATTAAATTTCTACAGCGTTTTTTCCGTGATGCAATTTGATGTGACACACCCTTTATTAGAGACTATTTTTTTCCGTCGAGTTTTTTTTTCCATTTATAATTTTTGTTCTAAAACCGTGTCCATATCACCAGAAATTTCATTTCTATTTTCGTTTCACAGAAATAGATCAATATCGAATTGAATGGCAAGGCTGCTAGCTTTGCATAACTCGATTGAACTTGAGTTGCGATTCGTTCGGGTAATTCTGATTCGATCGGGTTTCTGAATACAGGAGAATAGTTCATCAGTAGACGAATCTGGAATCCCCCAGGAAATACAATTTTTTTTTGCTAATAGCGTATTTTGTCGACTAACCGAAATAAAAATGTGCGTATAAGGTAATCCTCGCATTCGAATACATACAGCAACATGTTGGACAGAATATGTGTAATTTTCTAATGGAGTTCTTCCAAGGCTTCATTTCTTTTATTTGTATTCACGGGCTGTCGTTGAAACAAAGGCTGTGTCCGTGTTGCTCATGATAGTGTCTCGCAAGGGAATGTATTATTCATCAAACCGCTTCTGTTGATTGTGTCATATAATTCGCATTCGTTCGCTCTCTACCTTTGAGTATATGTTGACCATAGATTATTGGCACAGCTCAAGACATCGTAGAATATCGTTGTCCTGACTGCGTCAATTAATCAAACGACACACATAACAATCCATCGAGCGCACTCTCTTGTTTGTTTCGTCTCCTCCAACCACATGTTCAAAAATATTAATTCAAAATGAGTAATGATGTTCTCAATGATTGAAGTAACTGTGGCGCATCTACACACATTTTCTCCAGCCAGTTTTTTTTCATCAGAATTGACGACAATAGCGTGATTGTTATTTTACATTTCGAGCATGCGTGTGATTAGTATAATTTAAATAATTCATTTTGCTCACCCAAAAAATCTTCCAGTTCGCTGGTCCGGCGCCTAGCTAAATTGAGGTTACTTGCGTATGTGTGGGATGAGGAGGATGAAGTGTCCTCTGGCATTTAACAACGTAAATAAATTCGACCTGTTTGAAAAACGAACGACGGATCAATTATTTGGTATTGTTTATATAAACATACAAATATCGCGGTTAAAATAGGACATAGGGGAGAAAATTGGTTGTATATGATTATATGTATTTTTTCAAGCCAAATTTATGCAAAAAAACACAAAACCAAAATTATTCTTCTTTTTTGCGTAGGACCACCCTAATCGGTATTAAATATACAGTAATCGGTATCCTAGCGGTATCATACAGGGGTTTCCAACTTTAAATTCCGAAAGTAAATTGAAATAAAACACACTTAGAATTCGAATTTCGATGAAACTTTTATTTCAAATTAAAGTTTGGTTTATGCCATTATGTGTGAAATACAACATCATTCAAATGTCCACCTAGGGCTTCCTCGCACACCTTGATCCGGAACAGGTAATTTTCGATGACTTTTCTGCACATATGGGGCGGTATCTCGGTCGTAGCTTCACGAATGTTGTCTTTCAAATGTTCAAGAGTTTGCGGAGAGCTGGCATAGACACGGTCTTTCGCATAACCCCACAAAAAAAAAGTCTATCGGGTACAAATCGCATGATCTGGACGGCCAATTGGCATCACCAAAACGCGAAATTATGCGTCCCTCAAATTTCGTTCGCAATATGGCCATGTTCGGTCATGTTGTGTGGCACGTGGCGCCGTCCTGCTGAAACCACATGTCATCCGTATCCATATCTTCAATTTGTGGCAAAAAAAAATCGGTTAACATGCGGCCATAGCGCTCACCATTCACAGTTACCGTCTCGCCGTCCTCATTTTCAAAGAAATACGGCCCGATGACTCCACCAGACCATAATGCGCACCAAACAGTGCCTTTTGGTGGATGCAATGGCCTCTCTACAATCACGTATGGATTTTCTGAGTCCCATATACGGAAATTTTGGGTGTTTACATAGCCCCCGAGCTCGAAATGTGCCTCATCGCTGAAGAAAATTTGATGCGAAAATTCAGCATTTTGCTGCTGTTGTTCGTTCACCCAATCGACGTATGCCCGACGCATTCCATGGTCACCACGCTCTAATTTTTGTACCAGTTGGACTTTATATGGATGAAGGTGCAAGTCCAAATGCAAAATTCGCCACAATGATGTGTTTGACAAGCCCAATTGCTGAGCACGCCGTGGAATCGAAACATTCGGGTCATCCTCCACACTGGCAGCAACAGCAGCAATATTTTCGGTCGAACGCACATTACGATGATGCACAGGTTTCACAATATCCGCTACGGATCCAGTTTGTTCGAATTTACGCACTACATTAGAGATTGTGTGCTCTGTAGGCCGTCCATGACGACCAAAATCCGTCCGTAATGCTCGAAAAACATTTGCCGGTTTTTTATCATTTTTATAGTAAAATTTAACAAAATTAACACGTTGTGCGATGCTAAAACGATCCATATTGTAAAATGGCAGACATTCAACTAACGATATGACGCTTTGGTTGACAGCTATGTCAAACGGTTGTCAGCGCAGGGCTGTATACTTTCGGAAGCCCGAAATGGAAAACCCTGTATACAGTTTACGACCTTTTCTCATGCCTACCAAGTTTTTTGAGTATAATTTCATTAAAATCGATCGAACCGTTCCGGAGGTGTTCGACCACGAACATCGTGACACGAGATTTTTATAATGATTAAACATTATAAATTGAGAGAAAACAATTGTAGCTCAGTATACAATATGACATTTTTTATTTACACCGTATTGATTTGGATATATTAGGCGAGTTGCTTAGGGGGTTCAAATTCCCCCCATTTCCCCTACACTTTCAGTTTTTGAAATTCGATGACGATGATGAATAATATATACAGCCATTCCGAGTCAAACCGATATAGTGGTTCTCAGATTTCCACAATTTTTTGAATATTTCGACTGCTAGAAATTGAACCGGGGTCCAATGGAACTTAAAAATTCATTGAAACGATTGGCAACGGTAGGACCATGTGAAGTTTACTGTCCATCCACTCCGATCATCACCACATAATCCCTATCTTTCAGTCCGATAATCCCGCTCAAGTTATTCCATATATTTTTCTGACCGGCGTTCCGGGACAGGTTATCACAGTTGCCCCTTTTACACTTATTTTTCATTTGTTGTACTCGTTGGGAACCGTACTGTAACAGGTTTCTTATATTACCGTCATGAGGATATTTTTCTGAAGAATATTATCTTTCATTCGCACCGTTTCCAAAGCCCAAAGGACATCCACGGACAGTGACCTTTGATTCCTGCTCTCACCTGAATTGATCTTGAAAATTTCTCCTTTAATCGGTTATACAAATTGAACAAACGTTCAAAAGCGGTCCCTTGAGGTATTCACACTGTGGCTGATGGTGATGGTTTTATTAAGAGTTCGACATGTGGCAGCCTTATGTACATTGAAGGTGGATAGAACAAAGTTGTGGTCGAACGAAGGAGGTCTATCAATAGCATGAATATGAAACGGGGCTCCACTGCATCTAGTCACAGGTGCACGTGATGGAAACCATTTGCATGTACATTTTCTAACACATCAAACATTACAGCTTCCCGAATGTAAACTGCTAATCCAACTCCAGAAAATTCAGGACGACAGAAAAAAAATTACCTGTAACCATTTATCTTGAAAAGATTTGTACGTTCACTTTGCACAGAAGTCTCTCCTGCTATTAAAACATCAATCGCTCCAATCAAAAACTCCAAATTTATTCAAAAACTCCTTTATGCCTCCTCCTACTCCGTGTGCGGGAAACACAGCTCAGTGGGATCAAAAATACCCCCGACTTGCATGTATATTTGCAAAGCGGGTTTCCACAGGTATAGTAGAACCCCGATTATCCGCGGAATAGTCTGGCTAGGTCACCGCGGATCACGAAAATCGCGGATAACGCAATAAATGACTAAAAAAGAAATCCAAACACAAAACGAAAATATTTCAGCGTGATAACTATGTTTTATCAATACAGGAATCATTTAACTATCTATCTATAAGCTCGCCAGAAGTCAAATAATGTGAAATCCATGACCAAAACACAAAAGTAAAATCCTACCAATCCCTGGATAAATTCCGGGAAAGTCCATAGCATTACTATGGAACTCGCTTTCGCGGATAAACCGCACCGCGGATAATCGAGGTTCCACTGTACATCGATGTGTTGAGGAAACCGTAAATCGGGCCAATCAAAACTTGGCAGTTAGGGCGTTTAGCTAACGCTTGACATTTTACAGTTATTCAATTGTTCATCTCATGAAAAATAATATTTTATTAATTGTGATGGACGCGTAGAAATATTTCCTATCAATTGATGCAAACATCTTTCCGATCTGTTAAGAAATGTTCGAAATACGGGTAAGTTTAAGTAATCATGAATTTAAACCGTTAAGAGATTAGCGAATTGTAATGTATAGCATATCAAACAAATCTTGAAGAATTTCCGATTCGATGGGTATGTAAATCATGAGAATTCGTTCACAGTGAAAATAGTAATTAACGTTAACTTTATTTCAAAAAAACGTGACCTGTTTTCTGATTTGGCACCCTTCCTGAAAGACGTAGTTCTACGTCAAAAAGTAACCGTTCAAGTGGGTTATTATAAACGTCATAGTGGAACTTGCGATCCGGGAAATCGGTCTTCGGGAAAATTATCGTTCTTTTTGTGTTGCGTCTGCAGAATCGAGCAACACTATATTCATGTAGCTTCCGAACACTATCTGGGGAAGAAAAACCGTCGGGTTAAAGCCCCTTAAAAACAAGATCTGAACTGAATACTTTATCAATGTGTAACAACTGTTTTCTTAATTATGTTTTGACTGATACAATAATAACGTCGCTCAAAGCACATAACAATTAGGTTAAATCAGGATTCCAACCAGTTCGAATAAGCATTCATAGCAATATAATGTGAATCCTCTTTTTGTAATGCTGTCTCCGTCGAGATACCAGCCAGTGCTGATTTATTCGCGTTTCGTACTAATTCTGACTTTGATTGACAAAACCAGCGAGCGTGCATGTAAACTCATCAACCATGTTTGCAATCGGCTTTGCACACCTGAGTGCAGCGGAGACTCATGCAGGTCCGCAGCTTTTTTTTTTACAGAGACCTGTCAAGTGATGTGTCACAACTCGAAGAGAAGTAGAAGCAATGCCATCGGGCAGCAGGCAACAGCAACAGTAACTGCGAAAAAGTGAACAACGAACGAGACAAGACACTGATCGATAAAGCTGTCCAATTGCGGGCCCCAGACTTTCGACAACATCCTTCCACGGGGGTTAAATATGAGGAATTTCGCGCGATCGTTATCTCCTACAGACGATCGTGATCTTCGCGATTCCGGGCCAAGACGTAGAATTCGATTTCGGCCCACATAAGCAGCTTTTTTTTCGGTGTGTGCTCCATCATCTCAACCGTCGCGCTCGCTTCACTTAAGGAGAACTTAAGAAGTCACGCGCACTTGTAGAGAGCGTCACTTTGGCGGAGGACGCAACGCGGTGTCAGCGCGAGAAGTATGCTATGAGCCACCCGCAGTTCCGGCAGAGTTCTGGCACCTTGCAACCAGCTTAGCTGTGGAGATACAAGTGTTTGGCTAACACCGTGTCAAGGAAGCTTTGTGTGTTCGATTGGTAATTCATTAGGATCTGAGTGCTGGAATTTGCACGGTACGGATGGCTGGACAGGCGTCCTTCGATTTTTGATGTGGGACTACGTCTTACATTAAGGGTACCAAATCAGAAAACAGGTCACGTTTTTCTTAAATAAAGTTAACGTTAATAACTATTTTTGCTGCGAACGGATTTTAACGGATGCATACCAATCGAATCGGTTTTTTTTATATTTGTTTTATATGCTATACATTACAATCCCTTAGTATTAATATGGTTTAAATTGATGAAAATTGGAAGCATTCCCATTTCCCCATACATTTGTTCTGAACATTTGTTTGCCTTCCCGAACAGAGCTGTCAATAACGGGCAACTTAAGCAGCCGCTGGAAAAGAAACAACGAAGGGGGATAGCGAAAAGAGAATATTTGCGAAGTAAACTCCACCCTTGCATAGTAAGTAAGCTGTTACTAGCGTATAAGTATTGCATCTCCTCTAAGGAATATTCTCAGAATCTTTCTGTGCCCGAAACAACAGAGGTCGCTTATTCCGCTCGTTTTGTGTTTTATGTTTCTCCTCGAGCTGTGAACGCTAGCGAATTTTTCACTTGAAGTGCATCTGGCATTGCAATTAACACAACTATCCTTTTTGTGTGTTCTGCTTGTTTTCGTTGCGCGAAACTCAGAACTTGTTCATTTCTTGTAAGGTAAATGATTTTGGTTTTTCCAGTCGAAAATATGATCATGGTTTGTCCACTGTTTTGAATGCTCTATATCAGCGCACCTGTGTCAAATCAGGTATTCGAATGTTTCAAAACATATAAATAAAATTGTCTTTTTCATGAATTGCATTAGTTTTTTATATTTTAAATTTTAGTATATTTTTACGGGTTCACATATTTAAAGGATTATAAAATCCACCTTCTATTGATGTCAATGCGCCCCTCATTTGAGCTAGCATTCAATCAATCACCAGATGATTATTTCGCACGTATTCAGACCTTTTCTGGGTTACAACACTTACAAATATTGTAAACATCATGCTTGCACACCATTTGTATCAGATTTACATAGCTAAACCACGTAATTAACGCATTTATATGATCTCAATTCTGATCATGAGTTGTCCGATTCACTAATGTTGTTTTGTCCACATGATTTCTATGGCAACCGCTTGGAACGCTGCAGTTTGTTTACGGTGTCTTTCGCACATAGCAGAAATAATGTTTCTCTGTATTGAGTGTGTTGAGGTGAACATTTTGAAAATGCCCAAGAAACGGCAATATTCTGAAGAAAGCCTAAATTATGAATGGATCAATATGATGACAGTATACTCAAACAATGATAAATGCAACATCTACTTGAAAAATCGATTTTTTTCATTCCAAAATGGTGATTTCTAAAACCGGACAAACCATGATCATTTTTTGGGCAAACCATGATCATAATTCCTCTTTGAGGAAAATCGTTAAAAAACATAAAAATTTGAATAATTACAACGCCTTATGGTCGTATTAGCTACTAGAAACTTGGGGCTTTTCAACAAACCCAAACTCGTATTGATTATATGTGATTTTCATGAAGAAAAAAAAAACACCCTAAATTAGACACACCCGGATCATTTACTCGACATGTGAATGGCACACCTTCGATACTTGCTATTCGTATTTGCTCTCGTGCGCATCGGCTCTGTTCTGATGCAACATGCTCCTAGCTTTGTTTGAACCGAGAGCCGAGAAACGATTTTTCATAAACGGTCATTCTCGCGATATTTCATTTTTATCGCTGCAACCAGAGATGCCAACCTTCTTGATTTTTCAGGATTTCCCAGACTTTCTAGCACGCTTCCTGATATCCTGACGAACATTCAATTTGTCCTGCTTTTTCTGAAATGATCCTGATTTTCCCTGATTTTTGTACTCTTTACATTATTCGCAATAAATATAGTGGCTTCCATGCCAAAGTTTTCTGTAATGATAGTTCACCGGGTCGCACTTGTATATATCTTACATTAAGTTAAACTTTGTACTTAACTTTTTTTATCTCTACCCTCAATTGTTTCGTGGCTTCCCAAAACAGTGCTAGAAAATTTCGTTTCATGTAATTTCAAAGTTATTAACGTAGGAATATGTTTCAGAGTGTAAAATTACTCAATAGAAAATTTTTGAATCCACAGTCAATATAAAAAGATTTTATATGTAATTTGTTCATCTGATTCAAAGTAGAATAAACTTTAATGATGGGACTATGGTACATATATCTATAACCGTACTAAATATCATAAAAACTAGGAAAAATTCAACAAGTCTTCCACTGCTGATATTAGGGATTGTTAACCGGTTTTACCGTTACCGGTTCATTTTTCATTACCGAATTATCGGTAATTTTACAATCGATAACCTGTAATTTTGGTAATTTATTGTTTACACCATAAATAATATTTGCCTTTATGCCGCTTCGAAATATTACTCGAGTATCAATAATAATACAACTGGCAGTGTTGCGCCGATTCTAGAACATCCGAGCTTCAGCTTCAGAACTTATTTCTCTGAAGACGAGGTACAGGATAAGCTTCAGCGATGAGGAACAGACAGTGATAAAGGAATGTGAAATTAATGCTCTCGAACCAGTTCTCGTCGCTGTTAAACTGCTATGGCGAAGGAACTGCACCCTTTATGAAGCTGATGTCGGATTGCAATTTATGTTAGAACAGCTATCGGAAAACCATCAGAAATCTCGAAGCAGCTTGAAGCCCTGATTGAAAGGATAAAGGAAAGGATAAACGTTTTGTAGATTTGTTCGCGTATATAAATAATCATTCTGCTCGTGGTCGTGACACAATTAATGATGACTTCGGCGTCTTCCATCAACCGTCACGGATTGCATTGATCAATCAGGCGTTTGAAATCGTTCGTGATTTCAGACTTCAGTAGCTGGACAACAGGAGGGAAAAAATCCAAAACCTGCAGAATAGTTGAGCATCAAGTGAAAACTTGAACGACCATTGCATCAATCAAAGGTATTAACAGGGGGTATCAGAGGCAAATACATGACAAGAGTATTCGATGCTTTTCGTACTGTACCCCCAACATCAGTGAACTATGAACGTGTGTTTTTCTCTTCTGGAAATTTCGTTCATGAGATCCAATTAAGATCAGAAGACGACAAAGTCAATATTATTTGTGTCCCTAAGCAACAAACTAAGTAGCAAAAACATTTTCTTGTAAACTAATTATTATCAATAAAAGCCGTTTCTTCAAGAAAATGGTTTATTTCAAGGTATTTTCTTACCGGTTTTACCGGTAAAGAAATTTTCATTACCGAATAACCGGTTATTGAAATTTTGGGCACGGTAATGCAATCCCTTGCTATTATGCTTTCCTCATTTGTTGAGTAAAGATTTATTCCAAAGCATGGATGATGAATTCAGTGAAAATTTGAATATTTATTTCTCTGCAATTGGCTGTAGTGATGCTGTAGGGTTTACGGAAGAAAATATAAACGATCAAAAAGTCAGGCGGAACACTAGCATTTCCGCTTATGCGAGGATTTATACCATGCCTAATAATATCTATTTACATATCTTCGCCCGAAGGAAGATATACTCTGTTTCTGGTGGGATTTGGAATGTATTCTGTATTATGAGTTACTACCTAGCAACCTGTTTTTCACATGTATGGCTCGCAGCAGTTTTTGACGAGGAAGCAAACATATTCTGGGCTGCCGTGATCTCGCAAAGTGACGTAAGCGCCAAAATTGACATTTTACTTTTTTTTTTTTTTTAGCGCCCTTTTCTACTGTGATGTGGCGCAAACGCCATTTCCCTTAGAATGTGACGTAATTTGAATCTGACGCGATGTGATTTTTAATTCGTTCCGATGGCATAGAATGAACGAGAAGGGACAACAAATTTCAAATAACAACATCAATCAACGGACAAAGCATCTTGACGATGTTCACTTACCTCACTTGCTCAATGTCTTTTTCGGATGAATTGAAGCTGAGAGTTGATCGAAGGGTAAATGTCGGATTTGCTGAACAGCTGCACTCTTCTAAAATCTCCATCGAAACGCATCTTACAACAAAATTTAAAACATCCTCGCGTAAACTGTATTTGCTTTACATCGGATAATTTCGGACGGCATGATCTTATTCAACAAGGATGTTTTCAATTGCATTTTGGATTGGAAAAGAAGGTGCTGTCCATAGTTTTACAATCGGGTTCTCAACTACGTTGGCCCGCTTGACACACGCTAAAAAGATGGAAAATGTGTAGAACTCTTCTCCCTGATGCTACCTCATGCTCCACTCAACGGTGGCATGTTGTAGAAAATATTTGGAAACAGATTCTCCCATACTTTGATGGATGAACGCCAATCGGTTGTGGAAACAGCGATTAAAAGTTGCTGTTTCCACAACAAACTGGCGTTGGTAACATAGCTTAAATAAAACTGCATTTTTTCAAAAATCGAGCCGATGGCAATGTATTTCCATCAATTGTACATAATTTGTACAGATCAGATTTTCGTAATGTACGCGTATGCTGATTATACATGCAATTTTGCGAAAAGTCTCGTACTGAAAATTTCTCCCTCTGGCGCTTGCGTCACTTTGCGAGATTACGGCAGTGGGAGGATAGAATATTTATGCTATGTGAAAGATGGCGAAAGATTGTGAAACAGAACCATGCATATAAAATTAAGTTATAGTGATTTGCAGTCTTCCGAAAAACACTTACACATGTCCACGCGATGTGAAAATTCCATGTTTTTGTTTGAATTCAAACATGATTCTCGCTAGTGTTGAGTGTCTATCCCCAACACGAACAATGATACACAAACATAGACATGTGAAAACAAACACGATGTTCATAATTCAAGAACATCATGTACAAACATATCACCCGATGTCACAGTATTCATTGCTTTCGTTTCGTTTCTTTTCATACACGGAAAGAAATTATTCATCCCAAAACATTTCTTCGTAGAATACTTTTTCACAGAAACGAACTTTTTAGTTCGCATTTCAAAAATTGCACGAACTAAGAGGCTATAAATTCATGCACCAAAATATATATTTTTATTAAGGCTCATATGGCGTCAGCCTAACGGGGCCGGGAGTTCAATATTTTGACAATGTTTGCTTACAACTATGTTAGTAATAAAGGGTGTGTCACATCAAATTGCATCACGGAAAAAACGCTGTAGAAATTTAATTTTTAGGAATTATATCTTCAGCTTTGGCTTATAATCAGATAAGAGTGTATAGATCACGTTGACCATGCTCCACTGTCAATTTTTCGTAAATTTGGAAAAATGTCGTCGAACGAAAAAGAGCGTCGTGAATTAATCCTGTGCACTCATTTCGAGAATCCGGAGTTGTCACATCGGGACATCGGTAAGATGCTGGGAATCGTCCAATCCACGGTCAGCAGAGTACTAAAACGATACTTCGAGAACCTAACCATCGACCGGAAGGTGAAGAACGGCAAAAATGGATGCTTCGTCAGTGAAAAAGATCACAAGCGCGTAGTTAAACAGTTTAGACGTGATCCGAGAAGTTCGGTCCGGGATGTCGCCAATAAGCTGAATTTGTCAAGTTCATTCGTCCAGCGGACCAAGCAGTGGGAGGGCCTGCGTACATACAAGGTTCAGAAGGCTCCTAACCGCGACGAAAGGCAAAACATGGTGGGGAAGACGCGAGCCCCGAAGCTGTGCACCGAAATGCTGACGAAGCCGCATTGCCTGGTAATGGACGACGAAACCTACGTCAAAGAGGACTTTCGTCAGCTGTCGGACCTGTTGTTCTTCTCCGCAGAGGACAAATTCAGCGTTCCAGAGGAGATTCGCAAGCAGAAACTATCCAAGTTTGCCAAAAAGTACATGGTGTGGCAAGCGATCTGCTCTTGCGGAAAGCGGAGCGCCCCCTTCGTGATGACCGGCACGGTAAACGGGCAGGTTTACCTTAAGGAGTGCATACAGAAGCGCTTACTACCACTATTGAAGCAGCACGAGGGCCCGACCATCTTCTGGCCGGATCTCGCTTCGTGCCACTATTCAAAGGACGTGTTCTTCTTTCTTCTTCTGTAGGAGCATTGAACCACTGCGACCATTAGTTTGATCTATTGTGGTGCACTCCAGTTTACTATATATGCGCTGTCAGTTCGTTCCATCACTCAAGGAATAAGTGATAGTCGCACTAGGACTTTGCATCTCCCCCCAAGAAGGTATGACTTCTTTTAAGAAGTTTCTTACCTTTTTTGGTTCAGCAGACCATATCTCGTTAGGCATAAGAATGCCCTTTCCAAGAATCCGCAGTCTTTGCTGAATCAATACACTGCATTGACACAGTAAATGTTCCGAAGTTTCAGCATCAAAATTGCAGAAACGACATTTATCATCCGTTATTTTCCCAATTTTTTTGAGATGATACCTGCTCGGACAATGTCCGGTCAATAGCCCAGTCAACATACTCAGATCGGCTTTATTCAAGCTGAGTAGGCTGCGTGTTATTCTATTACAAGGTGTAATGAATGATCTTGATTGTCGTGATGTTGATAGAGCTCTCCAGTTGGCTTCAATCATCGATATTTTCCAGGATTTGAGCTCGGATTTCAGACAGGATGTAGATAATCCGCAAAATGGCTCAGGTCCGACGAATTTAGTTGAAGATCCTAATCTTGCTAGAAGATCAGCTTTTTCATTACCTTCTATACCGCAGTGACCAGGCACCCAGTATAGATTAACGTCATTAGTTACAGCTAGTTTTTTTAAAGAAAGAATACATTCCCAAACTAGCTTTGACTGACAAGTATATGCTTTCAATGCATTTAGAGCTGCTTGGCTATCTGAGAAAATACAGATACTGGCATACCTGTGTTTCCTAGCCAAACAAATGTTTGTACATGTTAGAATAGCATGTATTTCTGCTTGAAAAACTGTAGGCCACTGTCCCATTGGAATTGAGACATCTATCCCTGGTCCAGTAATCCCAGCTCCTGTAGATTTTCCAATTTTTGACCCATCTGTGTAAAACACGAGTGATCCCGGACGAGTTATTGGACCACCTTCTTCCCATACGCTGCGATTGAATTCAATCACTTTGAAAGGAACGCTGAAGTTAGTCTCTGTTTCCATCCAGTCTTCGTTCATGATTAATATAGGATTCAGTTGAAAATCTTTCAGGATTTGCAAGTGCCCCTTAAGATCTCCTTGTTGGAATTGTTTCGTACGTTTAAGCCTAAGAGCACCTTTTTCCGCTTCAAGTTGCACATATTGGTGCAGGGGTAGAAGGTATAAAAGAGCATCTAGGGCTTTGGAAGGAATACTGGGCATTGCTCCAGTTATTGATAGGCATGCCAGACGTTGTAGTTTATCAAGCTTTTTCTGAGCTGATATTTGTGTTGTTTTAGGCCACCACACTAACGAAGCATAACTTAACCTGGGTCTCACAATTGCCGAGTATACCGAGGACGTGTTGGAGTGGTACGAAGCCAACGGGGTCACCTTCGTGCCAAAGGAAATGAACCCGCCCAACGCGCCGGAGCTTCGCCCAATAGAGAAATATTTGGCGATTATGAAGCAGGCCCTCCGGAAAAACCCAAAAGTTGTCAAATCGGAGGCGGACTTCAAGAGAAAATGGATTTCTGTTAAAAAAAACTACAACCTGACGTTGTACAGAACCTTATGGACGGGGTAAAGAGGAAGGTGCGAGCATACGGGCTTGGGCTCGAAGTATGAATAAAAAGAAAATGCCAAAAGTTGTTTAATAGTTTTTTTTACTGTCTAAAATTTTTAAAAGGATCGGTCTACTGGGCGAATTTCTACTGCGTTTTTTCCGTGATGCAATTTGATGTGACACACCCTTTATGTAACCGATTACTCGCGGTTGGCTCGAGGTTAGTATTACAAGTGTTCTCATAATTGGGATGTTGCAGTCTTCAGTGCTCTGTACGTGTGCCCGACATGGGATACTTCCTATTAGGATGCAGCTGACCGTTAATCAGCAACAACCCCCTAGTCTGCACCCCATATCTAGCGTGGTGCGTCTTTTTCGACTCGAGGAATCCAGGATAGAATGATCACTAGCCGGCGCAATCATCAGCTCGTGTAGAGTTGTCATGAGCGGTACAACCTTTGGCTCTTGTTGAATCATCAGTGGACTGCACAACCTTCGGCCCGTGTATCTGTAAAGAGTGTGTGTATGTATTGCCGCGACTAAGTAAAAGTTTATAGATCGTTCACGCATATTTTGCAAGTCTGAAAAAATAATCCTTGGTTTCGTTCAAAGAAAACATTCTCTGAATAGAAAGAAGCTTTCAATTTTTTTTTTTGCGTGCATGTTGGCAATTAAAGTCTGGGGAGCCGACTGCATAGCGGGCGACGTCGTACAAATGCTGACCAAAAAAATAAATACCCAAAAATTAGTTTTAGATGCAACCTTCAGCGGCACACAACAGAACCAGCAGAGAAATTTCAGCGGCTCAAACACACCATTAATTTCTCGATGTTATCACAAACTGAATGAAGGAAAAAACTAAGCGCTACACTTACACTGCACTACATATGCTATGTGTGCATGCGATTGCATCATCCTTTCTTCTCCTCTTCTCCGCTCGTTTTGTAGCTCGGGTCGCGATCGTCGCGAACAAGCAGTATTGGCCATTTGTATTCAAAGATCCAGCCAAAATTGTTGCTCCCGTGGTCGAGTGGTTAGCGTCACGCCTAACAGGTCACTGCTGAATAATTCAATTTTAGTACTTCAAATAGCTAATAATAGCGAATGTTACATGAATTCAATATATAAATTGATGCGTGCACTAAATAATGATATCAAATGTGAAAAACTCTCATATCAATCGATGTTTATTTTGTCCAGAACAGAAAAAGAGGTTTATTTTATTTGCCCACTATTTTTGATGAAGCACCCATTGTCATGAAAGGAAAGCATTTTTTCCATGTCAACATACCAACACACCACGCGTTGAGTGGTGGTGGTGTGGTGTCCTATTCGCTTCTTCTACTCTACGCACTGCCGGTGCTTTGGGGTGAAAATGCAAGAGAAACTGTACACCATGTTCGAACATCATGTGAAACATTGGGATTAATCATCGTATGTCCAAACATACCACGAATATAAACATGTCACATTTTCTAACATAGGTACGAAAAAATCATGTTTGTACTCAAACACAAAACTGTGAACAGCAGCGTGGACATGTTTATTCCGGACGCAGTGTTTTTTGTGAAACATGGAAGACTGGTGATTTGATTGAAAATGCTGTTTTTGTTTTCCCAAAAATAAACATTAACTTTTCGGACAACCCAATATTAGCTATCCTGATTTATCCTGATTTTTATTGCTCACTAGCTGACCCGGCAAACTTCGTCCCGCCAAACATTTATTGCATCCTAAAACCTCCACATGCCAAATTTGGTTTCATTTGCTTGATTAATTCCCGAGTAATGTAGAAATTTGTGTTTCATTTGTATGGAAGCACAAACCCCCCGCCCCCCCCTTGAGAGGGGTGTGGAGAGTCAAACCACCATGAAAACATTTATTGCAGCCTAATAACTCAATATGCCTAATTTGGTTTCATTTCGACGTATTCGCGAATAATTTCCGAAATGATAAACCAACAAATTTAAAACAAAGATTGCGTAGTCCTACGTCCTAAGCGGTCGTGTCTCGGATACAACCTCTTGAATTTTTTTTCCCGGTCATCCGACGGAGTGCATAAATCGAATAAATGAAGTCCGTTCAAGGAACAGAAGGCGCTATATACGATATGATTATAATGGATACAATCATTAGATGCGTCAATTTATATTAGCCGATAACTTCGGCTTATACTTTCTCCTATTCAGACGTTTTTCTTGTCTTTTTTCTCACTCATCGCAATCTATGCGACAAATAAACGCACCATCAATGGTTATTGTAAGATCAATGAAACTTGCATACACGACAGTCGCGAAAGTAGAAGATAATTCCAGTCGTTTTTAGATGGAAAATATGCTACTGAACAAGCACGATTTCCCCAAGTCGTTGAGCAGTTGTTGCTACCAGTTACAATAACGATGACTGTTAAGGTAATATTATATTATCAGGCACGTAGCGTAACCGGCACGGCACTTTTCATGCAAGACAAATATTGTTGCGTGTGTTTCAAATGTGTATTCGTACATATAGCGGAACGGCTCCGTGCATACACAGCACGTTTCAGACAAATGCATGAAGGAATTCTCGAAAAGAATATTTTGCCGGTGCCGGCCACGAACTACACGGGCGAGTAGCACCATACATACAAATAAAACGTCGAAGTTCGTGGTATGGGTGCGTTCGTCGCTCTTCGGTACGACATCGGTTCAATCACCAGTAGCATTTCTCCGCTCCGTCTGCGCTGCCGGTCCGTACAGAGAAGTTGCTATGCCTGATGATATGAATACATCATGTATTTGTCTGCCGGTGTCGGTACGTGCCCTTTACGCTACGTGCTGGATAATATAAAACGGCCTTTATTATCACGGTCGGTGTGAGAGTACATGCGATTAGTGTCTCAGTTGAAATTGCAACTTTGATTATCTGCTGTATTCCCGCGCTCTCTAACCCAGCTTATGGCTGTTCATGATCATTTGCATGCGTTTTTTTTCCGATTCCGTAGTATGTCCGGAGCGACCTGTTCCTTCGACACGAGATGCTACGACCTTTTTTTTCTTCGAGGTGAAAAATAAACTAATCGTATGCAGTCTGAATTGTCAAAATTTCAGCACAAGCTGAAATTGTATTATTTTCTACGGTCTCGATGACCACATACCCATAAAGCTGCCATTATTGCTGAAATTGATTTTTTTTATCAAATATCTCGGGGTTGTTGGGATGGAACATTCCAAAAAAGGGAATTGAGCAGGTTTTTTCGATTATTTTGCCCCCAACGAAACAAATGCAACTATTTTTTTGTACAACAAACATTCGATGGCGAATGTAAAAATGTTTAGGTACTGTAGCGCGAATGAGTCATGCCAAACGGAACGAAATCGGAAACCGATAACACAAGTGAACATACTACACATTCCCCGTTTCAGGAGCTAATTGCGTATGGTACGGGAAGTCGCCAGGAACTCGTGTCGTGCCAAACTAAAATATCTGATAATGCAGGCGAAGGGAATTAAAAAACGAAATTAGTGTTGAACTATCCGACCTTTTCAAATGGTACATTGCAATTGTGAAACATTGTAAGCAACAAGCAACAAGTCCAGCTGCCAGCTAACCACCGCCATAGGCCCCAAACAATTTCCGCACTCCTTCGGTTAACCATTGTTCTTGGCGGGCAGTAATTTCTTCCAACTGGAAAATAGCACAAAACAGAATGCCACACTATTCTCCTTTTTCAGGTTGATTGCGTTTTGCACCTCGTCTCAAACTGCAAACGGTCTGTCGGTCTGTCGGTGAGCATAATAAGAATTGCATCCGGGCTTGAATTGATTGCTACCTACCTCTCTTCCATTGAGCCCTATTGCCACTGATGGGACGCTGCTTACTTCTCGAACGAGGTTCGTGTACTCCTTCGAATCGGCTTTGGGCACGAATAGTGCCTGGAATCTGCATTTTGGAACCAGGTGGTATAGGGTTTGGATAATAGTTACCGTCAACGGTTGCAATAGTCTATGAAAAGGGCCTTTGTTTTGCACTGATTCTCTATCGTTCAGCTATTGAGGGCAACTTGCAGCGACAAGTCTTTCCGTTTTTTCATACTACTGCAAAGAAGGTCGTAAAATAATCGAATACCTTCTAAGTCAGAATTAACAATGTTGCGAGGCAGCGCAGAAGTCTCCCGCTGGGGAGAAGCGACGAACCTCGTCCGAGGTTCGTCCGAAATAAATCCTTCAAATGCTTTATGGTTGTCAAAATTATCAGCCATCACATAATTATCATGCTATTAAAAGACGGTGTGAAGAGCGGGGTGAAAACCAAAAAAAGAACCACATCGATATTTGGTGTGGTGCAACATTGTACATACTGTTTGCTGACAGCCAGAAGATGGTAATAAATATGATCCAATTTTCCGTCTGACATAGAACATATGAAAACATGAGACTCCGACGATAAAATTGATTTTTTTGTGGAAAACACAATTCATCACACCTGCAAAGAGCCAAAATTGAATGGCTCTAAATGCATGGAAACGATGGTAACATTTCACAGTCTGTTTTAGGTTTTTATGTGTTCTGCAATTTATTTCTTTAATTCTTTTTAAAATGACCAGTGGTCATTAGGATGGCAATGGATATATGGAAAAAAAATCATCATCGTATTTGAAGAACCGAAAACCCCGATTTTCCCCTTGGGAGATTTTCGAGGGTCAAATTAAAACTTTGATATTTTTTCCTAGGAACAGTACAGGATACATTGCTTGACTTATTTTTCAAATTGTTCTTGTGATTGAATGTTTGATGTTGAACCAAGTATGGAATATATCTTCAAGTCATTTAGGAATATTTCGATTCATTTGCTTTCTAAATTTCCATGTTCCATGACTTTGTTTATGATCTTTCATATTTCATATTTCATTTATACAGAATCATTTATCTTTTTTTTCTAAAAATCCCTATTCGAGATACAGCTGTCTGATTACAATATGGTGTAACGTAAAGTTGATGATAAATCAATGAACTATTTAGGAAAATAACATTCTGAATATACTGTCAACAAATATTACTCAAAAATTGAAAATTTATTAAAGCTTTTTACATCTCAAAACACCCTGTTTCGATATTTTAAAAATATAATTTATAAGATTTTTGACGTAGAACTACGTCTTTCATTAAGGGTGCCAAATCAGAAAACAGGTCACGTTTTTATGAAATAAAGTTAACGTTAATAACTATTTTTGTCGCGAACGGATTTTGGTGATTTACATACTAAACGAATCGGAAATTCCGTAAGATTTGTTAAATATGCTATACATTAGATTCCCCTGGTTTGTAGATGGTTAAAATTCCTGAAAACTTTAAGCGTTTCCATTTTCCCATACATTTGTTCTGTCCATTTGTGTGCTTTCCCGAACAGAGCTGTCAATAACGAGCAACTTATCGACGACCAACGGGGGAAATCGTAGGATTTAAAGTCTCCGTGAACAAAGG
The DNA here is from genome assembly GCF_029784135.1 of Toxorhynchites rutilus septentrionalis. Lineage (NCBI taxonomy): Eukaryota > Metazoa > Arthropoda > Insecta > Diptera > Culicidae > Toxorhynchites > Toxorhynchites rutilus. The sequence continues at coordinate 332,687,547 of NC_073745.1, read as the reverse complement.
AAAAGGTAGAAGAATGAAGGGGAATACTTGCCTAGAGTATAAACAGTGGATCTCGCTGAGGCAAACTTTCATTCGGCATCGGACTGTTGAGCAATCCAGTTCACTTTGATTTCGCTGCGATTCGATCTAAGATTGGACCCCACCAGTGGTAATCCAACTTGGATATCGTCGTGTGGTTTTCTCAGTTCGTTTTTGGCGTTATTCATATCGTGTATTTTTCTTTCCGCGTCATAAATTGGACGCTTCGCGTAGTGTGTGATGAGCAAGAAGAAGAGGAAGGCAGGCTCGAGTCCTGCAAAAAAACGAACGCAATGTAAACGCCGTTACCCAGACAGCAACCAAAATCAAGCTCCCCCCGCTGGTTGTGAAGGCGGTCGCTCTTGACAAACTCATCAGCGTATTCGCATCGATGGGTGTTACAGCAGAGTACAAGCTGTGTGGCATAATCCAGTCTTTTT